>NC_090921.1:1237534725-1238159725 GCF_040938575.1 Ambystoma mexicanum
TTAGGTGGCTTTACTGGGCAGTCTCGTAGAAAGTGACCAGAAGCTCTGCAATAAAGACATAGTTGCTTTTGCCGTCTTCTCTCTCGTTCCTTCTGCGTCAATGGTCCTTTGACACCGCCGATCTGCATAGGTTCTGAAACGTCGGTACTCTTAGGGTTAGCGTGAGTTTTGATCAGCACTCGAGTTTCGAACTTGGACCGATCTGATTTTCTAGTTTGCAGTCTGTGGTCAAGTTGGACTACTAAGTCTATGTATTCTGCGCAGGCTTGAGGTGGATTTACTATTTGAGCTAGAACATCCTTAAGTTCTCCGTGCAGGCCTCGATGAAATAGTGTGATCCTTTTATTTTTGGGCCACCCCGTTTCTACAACCAGCCTATTAAAGGTGGCAATATAAGATAAGAGATCTTGGTTACCTTGTCGTAAGGATAGTAGTTCGTTGTCAAGGGCCTGTCCCTGAGAGTGTCGAGCGAATAATCTTTCCATGCTCTCCTGGAAGCTTTGAAAATCCTGGAGAATTGGGTCATCCTGACTTACCAACGGAACAGACCAATCGGCAGCACAGCCACTGAGATAAGATAATACAAAGGCTACCTTGGTTTGATCATTAGGGAAGGCCCCAGGTCTGCATAGAAAGTGCAGGCGACATTGGTTCATAAAAACGGCATATTTCTTGGGGTCCCCCGCAAAACGTTCAGGCGGGGTCAAAGGCATGTTTCCAGGTAGATTGATTTGTACCGGGTTATTCAAAACCATTGACGAGGCATTACCCCCAGAACTAGGTAAAGGAGTTTGTCCTGCTTGATCCTGCAACAATCGTTTGGCCAGGTCATCAGTTCTTTCCTTGGATAAGATTAATTCTCTTTTGAGAGCATTAGTTTCCTGGCGGGCGGAGTGTACTTCTGCCCTTAATTCCCCCAAAAGCTGAGCCAGCTGGTCTGTCTCGGAAGTTTCCATAGCGCCCGGGTGGGAAATTGTAGGTAGGCTTCGCGTTCTGTTACGCTCACCTGACTCCCACGGAGGTGCAGGTCTGGTTTGGAGTGTTGTTGCTTCTTCTATGGTGAAGCGCAGGACCCGGAAGATGGACTGGACCGGACCTTCGAATCTGGCTTGTCTGGCTCGCAGAAATGTCTTTCTGTATGTGAAAAGGGAGTATTAACAATCTGCGGGAGAAAGTATAAGCCTCCCGCTCCCTTCTCACCCCTCTACGAAACCCTCCTGCGACCCCCCACGTGAAGTCTCACCTTAGGGTTTGAAAGGTTGAGCTCTCCATCCTGCTTCTCATGCAGGGGCGCGTTGTATCCAGTTACTTCACTGGGATTTTGATTGTAGAGGGTTCAAGTTTTGTTTTCCCGGTATAGTACCGTAAGGATTCTGTTAATGAGTATGAGTCCGCAATAATAATTGTTCGTTGTCTCTTTTTCAGGTGCAGAAACTATTCCGAGAAGAGCTATGGAACCGAAGAATGAGACTCTGGTGAGCTTGATGAGAGTTCTCTCAGTGTCCTTGTATCAATGCGCTCACTAACGCTGATGTCTTTTTTCCCCATAGGGGCCGGGGTCTGGAAATGCCTGGATGCGGCACTGACCCGAGACAAAGATCAATCCAGAAGAAATCAGGTAAGCCTTTAATGGGCGTTGGGTAACGTCTTTTCATGTGCCCACTAACGCTGATGTCTCTTTTTGCCCTTAGGGCCCAGGGTCCGAAAATGCCAGGATGCGGCACCGACCCGAAATGAAGTTGGAATAATCCAACAGGTAAGCTTTGTAATGGAAATTAAGGTTTCCTTGTTTTCTTTCCCCTCTCACCTTTATTCTTGTCTTTTTCTCCCTAGGCGCGGTGATGTGGCTGCGAGTCCAGATGTCGCCGTAGAACATGGTGGTACCTTGTACAGGTGAGTGAGATGCAGCGCTGCAGCGATCGATGCGATGTGCTTTTAAATGGATGTCTTCCTTTTCAGGACCGTCGGCGAGATGTCTCCGGAATGCGGATTTTAGCAGGTAAGGACTCTTCTTTACCCTTTTCTCTTCTCTTCTCTCTTTGCAGGTGTTCCAGGATGCTGGCAGGAGTGGCAGAAGACAGAATGCAGGAGCAAACACGGTGAGCGTCCAGCTGCTAGATGCAGAACAACGTGAAGCGTGAGTTGCTGCTTGGGCGTGGCTTAAATAGCCTTCAAAGTAGTTCCAGGTATGTATCCTTCCTCTCCGGTATGTATTCCTCCCCTGACCACACCCGTGTGGTTAAGTAGTTCCAAAGATAAAGTAGTCCCATTCAGGCCTCAGAAGGCCTGGATGTTGCAGCATGGTCTGCATCAGGTAAGTTAACACTAAGCACCTTTAACACAAAGTCCCCTTTTATGAGCCTGGCGCCTATGGCGCCAGGACTGTGGCCCGATATGAGCCTGGCGCCAAAGGCGCCAGGATGGAGTCCAAAGAGCCCCTACTTGAGGCTGTTGTGACTTCCCTTGAAGACATGATGTCTGCCTCTGGGGTAGCTGGGTCTTGTCTGGCACCTTGGAGGTAGGCATCATGACAGTGCCCCTGCAATCCACATAAGTGTGTCTCCATTCAGCAGTTTTCCGTCCCTTTTCTGCACGCCTCATGCCATCCATCCCCCCTCTACTATCAATGGCAGTTCGCACATGTGGCCGTGTCCTCCAGAGGGGGCTGGCAGGATGGGAACGGCCAAGGTGCCAAACACAATGTACACTTCAAAGGTATCCTACGCTCAGGGGCCATTGTAAACATGGCCTCCCCAGACTTCATGTCTCCAGGCATGCTTCCCTGAAGCAGACCATGCCCCTGCAATCCACATAAACGTGTCTCATTCTGCAGTATTCTGGCCCGTTTCTGCATGCCTCATGCCCATCCATCCCCCCTCCACTATCAATGGCAGTTTGCACCTGTGGCTGTGCCCTCCCAAGGGGGTTGGCAGGATGGGAACAGCCATTGTGCCAAATACCATGTACTCTTCAAAGGTATCTTACGTGTAGGGGCCATTGTACACATGGCCTCCCCATACCCCGTGTCTCCAGGCATGCTCCATGCTCCCATGAAGCACACCGTGCTCCTGCAATCCACATAAGCGTGTCTCCATTCAGCAGTGCTTCAGCCCTTTTCTGCAAGCCTCATGCCCATCCATCCCCCCTCCACTATCAATAGCAGTTCGCACCTGTGACCATGCCCTCCCGAAAGGGCTGGCAGGATGGGAACGGCCAAGGTGCCAAACACCATGTACACTTCAAAGGTATCTAACCTGCCGGGCCATTGTACACATGGCCTCCCCAGACCCTGTGTCTCCAGGCATGCTCCCCGGAAGCAGACCGGTCCCCTGCAATCTGCATAAGACAACGGCATAATGACGTCACTCATTCACATACACGCCCACTTTTCTCATTCTTTATAAACCCCTTGATATTTATCCTGAGAACATTTGTGAGCACTGCAAGTCAGCTCGTGATCATGCTACCTGTGAACATCTGTAAGCACCGGAGGTCAACTCGTGATTGTGCTACCTCAGAACATCTGTGAGCACTGGAAGTCAACTCTTGATCGTGCTACCTGTTCTCCTGCTACTAACTACCCTCCTTGCTGAATCTAATTGTTTCTTAGTCAAGGTAAGGGCAGGTCACCTAATCATCTCTTTTTGAGCTCTAATTTTTTATCTATTTCGAACGAATCTACCCAGTAGTGTAATGTTCATTCATCTCATTGCTATTACAATTGTCTTCTGTTTAATTTGTTCTGTTCTCGATATATAGAAAATGTCATCAGTGTCAATTGGGATAGAATTGCATCCTTCGTGGACCATGTCTATAAGCATGTTTTCTTTTGATGCATGAAAGTACATTCAATGGACGAGTAACACGTTACGATTTGCATCACATCAATCAATTTTGTATGAAAGTTATCCTAGTGTATATTTGACTATGCTACACAGTTTTTGCTTCTGTGACCAAAACAAACATAGCATAGAAAACGTTCATATAATTCCATCTTTATCACGCATTCATGTTTACTTTTTTGTACAGATTTTTCAAGAATGCCTGCTTGTATGGTTTATGGTTGCCGTTCTAAGACCCACGACAAACCTAAGGGCACAATAATGCATACTTTCCCGAGGAATATAGATCTAATAAAAGAATGGGTCAGATATTGTGGATTTCCGGTGGATGAGCTTGAAAGTAGAGCCCAGGATGTGTTGGGAGACTTGAGGGCCAATCGATTCCGCATCTGCAGCCTGCACTTTACCCCAGATATGTATGACCAATCGCAGTACACAAAAAAGCATCGGCTCAGAACATCTTATAAATTCCTTCCAAATGCAATTCCAACACTATTCATGCACACGCTGGACCAGGTGAGTCCCGAATGATGAATTAGCTGTAGGCCTTGGAGTACTGTACAGGTAACTACATGAACGGATTGGTGCTTTCGGGGGAAATGTTTCTTACTAAACTTTGCATATTTATCAGATTGTATTACTTTATAACTATACCACATTTTACTAGACATCTGTCCCTGGTTTTAGGAGCATCATAGAAAGGAATTATAACCATGGAAAACTATGCCATAGTGCCCTTCAAAATAAGCATAATCTTTTCTTTTCGTAATCGATTGCTTCACATGTCAATTGTTTTAAGAGAACATACTGACGGAAGCACAGCCCTCGCTAGTGACAACATCACTGACACGTCCAGTATACCAATGGTGAGCCATACAGACTTGCAGAAGTTCATATTTTTGAGAGTTGGATCTTCCCACATATCTAATGCAAAGCTAACTTTCCCTTTTACCACTTTGTGACAATGCACTGAAAATGTGGAGCAATATTCTACATCCATTTCTTTTCCGGAGTCAACAACAACTTCGAGAGACTATCAGGTAGTTTTATTTTGCTTTTCTATTACGTGAATGGATTATGCATGGAATTTTAAATGCGGTGAAATAGTTTACGTATCCTGACGTTTGTTTACATAATGTTTCATTTATGGGTTTCTATTTATATGTAGCATTGTCTGCAACCTATTGTGTCTGTTTAATTTCACTGTTTTCATCCATACTAAAACAAGTACTGTGTTACAGGGGGATGCTGGTACTTCGATTACAATTACATAACCCTTTGGAGCTGGTCCAGAGTTTGAGGTATGTGTACTGACAGTTCCCTTGAATGAAAGGAAATAAATCCTACATCGGATACTATTAGACAGTGGCATTCATATAAACGTGCAGTGTTTCAAACTCCTATCATTTGAGTTCTAACGTTACAATTTCTACCCTAATGCAGAATACTTGAGTGCAACATTAAAATCAGTAGGTTTTGCACAGTGATCTCTGATCGAGTAGACTTGCCATCAATCAGGTGAAATTAATTCAAAATGTCTATTTTGACAAAATGATGTACAATGTTTACGAGGGTATGTATGTAAGCGATGTGTGCGATGAAAGACTTTCAGTTCAAATATGATTGACTTTTGTTTTTTTAATGAATATTCTATTCAAGGAATGTATACAAGGATGGGAATTAGAAGAGGAGGCACATGGATCAGAGGTGGTGGCCCAGCTTGCTGGTGTGGTCGTTGCAGTGAAGAACATGTTTTCACAGAAAATCAAGAAAACAAGGGTACATTACAAACAATTTTGTTTAATAAAAGTGTTTTGGCCTGGTATTGTCTTCATAACATGTTTTTTTAATATAAAGTACTATATACTGTATGTTGGATTTACATTGAACATGTTTTTACAACCCATTTCCTAGAGGCCCAAAAGGAAAGTAAGTATAAAAACACAGATAACAAATGAAATCAAAGATGCTGCTTGCAAAACAGATCTCACCATGGAGCAACTATTATTTGATGCGCAGCGTGGTCCAGTCTGTAAGCAGACTAGAGATGCTTATGCCCAATGGCCAGAAAATGAATTTAATGTGACTGGCGAAGCAAGCAAAGTGTTTTTGGGCCATTGCTACATTGTGAGAACTCGACAAGATGAAGATAAAACTGAATATAAGGAAGATGATTTTGAATTACTCACTGACCACTTCACACAATCTACACCCGCAAAAATAGGGCCACCCAATAAACAATCGTCATTGATGGTTTCTCCAATTCGTGTGCAAATAACGCAAGCGGAATTAACAGAGACCGAAGCTTCTACGCAATTGACCGAGGAACTTGCTAAAGATCTCGACTTCAGTGTGTCCAGTTTGGCGTAATTGTCCATATCAGTTGATTCACAAATCACATTCATGCAGGACGATAGTCTAATAAAGGAGCGCAAATACATTGTATTCGACAGCTGCCTGGCAGAGATTATACTGATGCTGAAATGTGTCCATCCGTTGAGGGGGAAAATATGCGGGGTGCTATTGGTGAATGTGACTCGTGTATTACAAGTCACTAACCTGAAACTCCAAGCCACCTGTGCCCAGCTCTATGATACATTTTCATGGTCTGCTCAACCGATGCTTATCAAAGTGCCAGCTGGAATTGTACTGTGTGCAGCAGCTTTACTTTTCAGTTGCTCTACTTTTAGTAAGTTGTCCAGTTTCTGTCAATTTGTTGGACTTCAGTTCCTTTCTAAAACACAGTACTACAAATCTCAAAGAGAATGTTTATTTCTCGCTATTAGTAAAGCCTGGAAAATTGAACAAATGTCTATTGAAAGGACATTCTCTGGCAAACGGTTCAGGCTAGCTGGCGATGAAGTGTGACAGCCCCAGATTTTCAGCAAAGTACTGCACATACTGCTTTCAGGACATGGAAACTAAAAACATTGTGAGTTCTGTGGTTGTGCAGGTGTCCCAATATAAATCCTCAGTGGCCATGGAGAAACATGGTTTTATACAATCCCTGGAAGATCTCCAATCGAGGGGAATGTAAATAGCCCTCATAGCCACCGACAGACATGTTTCAATAGCCAAGGCAATGCGAGAGCAGTTTCCAAACATTCGCCATCAATTTGATGTATGGCACGTTGCCAAATCAATCAATAAAAGAATCACAGCTGCTGGTAAAAAAAGGGTTCTGAAAATATTTTACAGTGATCCCAGTCTTTCAGCTACCATCTTTGGTGGAGCTCCAAAACTTGTGATGGGTCTGTGGAAATTTTACTTGAAAAATGGCGCTCATTGATGCACCCACTGTTCCAACATTCACTCATCGACAGAAAACCTACATTTTCACCAATGTGCACATGGACCTTTATCGGAGGAACAGGAACGCAAGAAGAAGTGGTTGGTTGAATCTTCACCTCCACACAAAGCTCTTGAGAAGATCGTGTTTGATAAAACTCTTTCAAGAGACCTGACGGGACTCACAGAGTTCTGTCACACTGGAGATTTGGAGGTGTTCCACAATATGTGCCTAAAGTACAGGCCCAAGAGATTGCATTTCGGCATAGACAGGATGCAATATCGAACATTACTAGCGGTATTAGCGCATAACGAGAACATAGGGAGTCAACAACCGAGAACAGCAGGAAACTTTGGTATGCTTCATTACACAATGGCCTTTGCAAAAAGAAGAAAAAATGGGTGGTCAAGCCAATATACCAGGAAATGGAATTCGATTTTGTGAGAGATCTCACTTTGACTGTGTTGACATGCATACTCATGGAATCGCTCATGATTTTGTTCCTAGGACACATACATTGCCACAAAACTTTGTAAACGTGCACTGTCCACCAAAAGCAGACCTTGTGGAACTGTTCACTTCCCGGTTCAAATGATTAGCAGCTATTTATATGTTCAACAATGTTTATACATTGTACATGACCAATGAAAATCTATTGAACTTGAATTTCAAAGCTATTAAAAGTATAAATTGTCCAAATAAAGCATCCAAATTGTCTTTTCAAATGTATCCTCTTTTTTTGCCATAAGTGCCTGTTAGAAGAGGCCATAGAGTGTAACTCTGTGCTTTCACACTTCCCGCTTTTGTCAAGCTCTTGTGGGTCCCTCACTGATCGTGGGAGGGTGAGATGAATATCAGCATGAAATCAAATATGGGGGTCTGCCGTTGCCTTAGCAAGCACGTGTCCAAATAGCTGAATAAATACGCAGCTGTCATGGCCACAGGCCCCAGAACACAAAAGCCACACCATCTAGTGATGGGGGCAATGGGTCACTTGACTCACTTATATCGCTTTGGGACCTATAAACACAGGGACCCTGGCTGGACTCAGTCCTGGTGCCTTTGGCACCTTTGGCACCAGGCTCATATAGAGATGTGAGCAGGAACACGTTATTTCAGTGCAGAAGTGCTTTTACTTTATTTCAGCGAAGGAGTGCTTTTATTTTACAAGAACTTTCCAGGAGCTGAAAGCCTTTATTCCAGAGAACATCCTCATGTGCTGACTCATCGGGTGTGGCTCCCTAGGCCTGGTCTTCATGTGCTGACTCATCGGGTGTGGCATGGTGTGGAAGGCAGGCTGAACCTGGTGGCAGTGGCTTCAGAAGCTCAGCTATATAAACTGCTCCATCCTTAAGGCCGGTGCTTCGCGTTACTGTGCACTCACATGCAACGTGACACTCACTGCCGCTTGGACCAGTTTACTTACCTTTGAAACCAGGCATTCTCCTGCATACTCACCTCCAGAAAACCGGTGCTTCATCGCTTCATTTGCAGACTCATCTCCTGACATTCAGTGATCTTTCTCCCGACGCCTCAGCACTGCACTCTGCATCCACGAACTCAGACCCTGTGAAGAAGAAGAAAGACAAGGTTAGAAAATCCGTCCTATGACCGTGCCGCATTTGAACCCTGCGTGCCCCCTAGTTAACAACTTACCAGCTACTGTATTGCTGCATCTTTGTTTCCTCATTCACTCCGGCTGTCGCCTCGAGCTCTGCAGCTTCTGCCGGGCCGGCAACATCACCTGCAAAAACGGACAGCAATACAAGACGACAAACTTTACAATACAACAAAACAGACGAGGAAAGACAAAGGCAAACAGGAACACTTACCTGAAGTATAGTGGCTTAGTCGCAGCAGGACATGACTACCACCTGCAAGGGACCAGTGAAGGAACTCGGTCCAGATCATACAAGTGCCCCTGCCAGAAGAAGCAGGACGGAATGCTTGCCAAAACTAATCAACAGGGGAGCTTTCCAGGGACAGCGCATCTCACGGGTACCACAGTTTGGGAGAGGGGGTCTGGAAGGGGATCAGACGCACAAGCTGGCATACTCACACCCCCTATTCTCCACGCAGGAGCAGTCCCGAGCAGCATCACCTATTACCACCAGTCACCACATAAGCGCAGAGGGCGAAGTCGGACTTGAGCGACCTCACCCCCGGGAGGGCTGCAATTGTGCCCCAACACCTCTGCAGAGACCAGGTGAGCGTAACAGCGTCCCACTAAGGAATGAGACCTAGGATTGATAACAAACTTGGCATGCAAGAACTACTGACTGGAAGCAAAACAACGCATGAAAGGGGGCTGTTGTTGTGAAATGACCTATATTTTCATGGGGGCATGTGTTAGGGGTTGTTGCTATCGGATGACTTATCAGAAGGGCTGATCTTTGATTTGCGGCCTTTGGGGTCTTACGATTTCAAACGCAGTGGGGATAGGTGTTAGTGTTACCAAAATATATGAGCACTCCTGATTAGGTATGTAGGAGGTGAATTTGAGGTGGTGCAGGGGTAGAGTCTGGGGACCAGATGCGTTCAAAGGGAACAGGGGTCATGGGTTTAGGGGACCGCAGCATAGCAGGAGGGGGTTGGAGATGGCATGAGTCAGTCAGCAGAGACGGGTTGTGCACTAAAGTTGGAGCAGGGCTTGGTCTGACATTCTCGTATGAGCACATTTTGTCAGGGCTCGAGACTCGCTACTTGCAAAAATAAATCGCTGCATTGCAGTGAGAACAGGAGACGGGCTGAGCTGACAGTTGATGGGGGCTGGCTGTGCGCAGTGCTGGGAGAGTGAGCAGTTCGCCAGAGGGGCCGAGGGACTCTAAAAATAAGGCATTTGGAAGTAAACCAAATGAGGTTCAAAGCATACACATTAGCACAGCATTAATACACTTTTATGAAACCTGGGTGATGCAAATAGGTACAGGAGGGGTGGAGGTGTCTCCTACCTTCGCTTAAACGTCATTTGATCGGTATGAGAATGGTTCAGGGGGTGGGATATACTTGTGAGTGTCTCACGTTATCCGCAGATCACATTCGTCCTCGAAAACAGGGAACACGCAGATGTGACATTGGGGAGGACACTAACTGGTACTGTTTTCATAAAATTAGTAAATCACTATACATTTTGCGCGGCATTGGTGGATGCCAGCAAACAATTTGTTTGCTTTTAGAAAATATTTCAAATGCCACGTTGGTCTGCAGGGCTAATTGCTCCCATGGGAGTGAAGGTCAGCGCGTTTGATTTTTGCTTGTGAGCTGTGCACACCCACGCATCCTACAAAGTATATTTTGATTTGTGGTTTTCGTTCACCAAAAGCAAACTTAGCATAGGCACTTCTAAGAAGGTTTGATTGTTTTTCGTCCTTGGAAGAAAGGGAGGATTTGGAATGGAATGAATGAAGGGAGGTGTGTAATACCGTCAAATATGATAAGGTTCACCATTCCAAAACTGGACAAAAGGAACATGTAATTTCATTTTATGAAAATGTGTTGATCTGAACGGGCACTCTGCGTTACGCCGAGAGAGTGGAAATGCTGAATATTATGTAAGTTTTACTGTAGACGAGTTTATAGATGATCGAGTCAAGGTTTCATTTTATGACCGGTATTGCTGACTAACTTTGTAATGGGTTGTTGTTTGTGGCATTTTGCAACGACATGCAAAAACAACCTGTGTGTACTTGTCTTTGTCCTGGGCACATGGGCAGTCCAGCACCGAAATGCATGTAGTCCACGTCTGGGTACCACCAACGCCAAATTCTACGATAATATTCCGTTAAAATGCTGTCTATGTGTTCTTCGAATTCATCCGTCAGCTTCCGCATCCCATTGCGAGCTAAACATACTCCATAGCACTAACTTCTCAAGCACATCGTAGACTCCACCTTTCCACAATGTTTTCTCTGTGTTTCCATTGTTTCACGTTTGTGTTCATCATTAGTTTTCACACGGTGCAGAATTAATGGGTGAATTGATAAATTAGAATAAGGAACGGCTACTGAGACACATTTCTGTTATGTTTTCTACACAGCTACATCCTGCTATTCTGCGAATGCCATAGTTTCCAGATACCAATTGATGGCTTCTTTAGCAGGCAGTTGCAGATACACCTAAATGGCTGGATTTCGATCACGCTGTTGTGGGATGATCGCCCTGGGCCGATATGCCCTTTCGTGCTACCAGCGTCAAGGAGCAACCTAACATCGTTTACGGTGGTCTAGCAACAAGCTGATGCCAAAACCTTGCGATTCACGGCGCGTCAATTGCGCTTCTTATACCTAAAGGAACACTGTGTGACTCACGATAAAGATTTGTGGTTCGAAAACAAAGAAAGAAATTTCAAATTTGGTTGAATATGGAAATCGGCATATGTTCTCGGAGCGTTTATTGTAAAATAAAGGTACATTATAAATTGCAGAGTATTGCGGTTTCCTTTTTTAAAAAAAGGGTTTTGTATTCAGAATTGGGACGCGCTGTGCTGTGAGAGGATGTGTGTTGATATTCCGGGTTCTGCTCAATTGACGTCAAAAGGTAGGTGATGACTGGACGCGTTTGGCTACGCTGCACAGTAACGTTATGGAGATAGGCGGAGAATATCGCTAGGAATGGTGATGTCAGCTTCAGGGGCAGAGGATATGATTTAGTGCTGCAGGGGCCCTTGAACTTAGGGCGGTGGTTAAAAGAATAAGATTAGCACAAGATGGCCACGCCCGGCTGCCTGATCTGATTTTAAATGTGTAAAAGTGGGGAAAGCTAAGGTACGGTGCATAGTAAATGTTTTTACAATCGATCAACGTATGCTTAAAACCACATGCCCGAACGCTCGGGACAATAATATTTTTGAGAGCACTAGTCAGACCCTCCAGTTTATAGCGATTTTGCGATCCCGCAAAATGCAGCGAGAAACGGCCGTTTTTGCAAAAAAGCACAAAAACTGCCTTTTTTGCAAAAACACCCCAAATAAATTCTGTTTTTGGGGAAAAAAATGTCCCAAAAACTCAAGGGGCTCAACTCTTATATTTTAGTCTCAAGAAATGAAATGCGCAAGCACATTCCATCACTTGAGCAAAAAAAAGAGCAGTCCGATCCACAAAGGACATCTGAATGGACGCTTCTTATATGCGCCCATTTGATGTCCTTTTTCACCCGTTAGTGCAAATCAGGGGGCATTTCTGCGCATTTAAAAGCGCATCCCAAATTGACAAGCAGGATGCGCTTTTAAATGTGCAGAAATTGTAGACCACTCTATGCGCCCACTTTAAATACGTGCACGAGGGGTGCCACTGCTTTACAGTCCCGGGAGGATATCTCGGTGGCAACAGGTTCATCTTGGAAGTAAGACGACAGACACGAAGCAACACAGGTTTGATCCCCGGGTCCGCGCTTAGAAACCTCTGGGTATTTAACTGCATTATAAATACACAACTAAGACAAAAAAAAAACAATTATGCAACTAAAAAACAAAGAATTCCTGTAACAGCGCCTCGATGCTGGCGGGCTGTGTGAGCGCTTTAAAAATGCAAATAAATATAAATGACAGGGTCTTTACTGACCCTACTGACTCATGCAATGCTATAAAAAAAACACATTTTTAAGTGTGGTAGCTGCTGTCTCACTTGCATTTATGTTCCCCAAATGGGATAGAAATCTGTTTTTTGGGTTGCATTTTACAGTGGGAGGACCCTTAAGGGCCAGTCACGGTGAAATGCACAGGGAGCCTGTAGACCATTGTCGGGAGAGCGTTTCCAATACAAACGTATTCAAGGTGGCTGGCCAGTGCATCATTTGCGCTACAGCTCTGCCCCGTGGAAATACGCAGGTCACCTTTGAGATTAAGGTGGCCTGCTCATTTCCAAAAATGGCTTATCTAAAAACAGCACATCTTCTGCTCTATTTTTAGATGCCCCATTTGTTTAGGACAAAATCTACAGTGTTCTTCAAAAATTGAAAAATTGTCACAATATGTGAGAAAGGAGTGAGAGGGAAGTGATGGGTGAGCTGCGGTGTGGCCGGCAAGAAAGCGAAGCGAGAGCAGTGGGTCAGAGGAGGAAGCAGTGGGCAAGAGAGCAGAGTGGATGCAGTGGGGCGGTGGGCCAGAAATTAGAGAGAGCAGAGGTACAGAAAGTGGAAGGAACGTGGGCTCAAGGGTAGCAGTGGGCTGCAGATTGGGAGAAAGGATGAGGGAAGAGTGTGATAGAATGGGAGAAAGGATGAAAGATGCAGAAGTAGCATGCAAGAATGAAGGACTGTATACTGCAGGAGGAATTGGGGAGCATACGACGTGAGTTGGGAGTATGATTTGGAGTTTGGCAGGGACTAGAGAGCGCAAATTGTGACTTGGCAGTGTGACAGAGAATGTGAGTATGTGAGTATGTGTATGGCTGAGCGTGAGGTTAAAAAATACAAGTTGTGATGGGGAATTGGTGAGACGTGTGAGGTGTGTTTGGTGAGAGAGGTGTGTGGGTGTTTGCGGGATTGGGGAACATAGAAGGGGAATATTTTCAACATTACTGTTACGCTCACCTGGTTCCCACAGGGGCGTCGATCGAACCCGGACAGCTGCGGTCTCCACCAACGTGATGCGCAGTGCCGAGAAGACAGTCTGGACTAGCCCGCCTAATCTTGTCTGCTTGATCCGTAGAAGTATTCTCCTGCAAGTGGAGAAAGGGATTTAGCCACCCGTGGATTTTAGTGATGGCCCCCTCCCACTGCTCTCGTTCTCCCCTCTTGTCACCTCCGATATCCCCTTTAGTAACCTCACCTTATGTTTTTAAATGATGAACTCTCCATCCTGCATGGCATGCAGGGGCGCGTAGATACCAGTTACTTCACTGGTTTGAAGGTGCTGCAGGAGTTCCGGAGGAATATTGACTCCGGGGTTTATAAAGTTCAAAGAGTTCAATATGTCCAATGAGCACTCTTATTCCATTCCCTTGTTGAATTGCAACTGGTTCAAAAGAATATTGCCTGGAGGCAGCTGATGGCGTTCAGGTAAGAGTCTGTATTGCCCAACACTGTCCGGTAAAAGTTGCATGAGTTTAACTTGTTGTTTTCTCCCTTTATAGGTGCGGCAAATGAAGATGAGGCGTATTAAAGGATAATGCCTCCGGTGGTAAATCAGGTAAGCCTATGGTGGTAAGAGATTGTATTTGTCGGCTCTCTTGGCTCACCTTGTTGTTTCTTTTGTTTTCCCCCAGGTGCTGGAGTTTCGGCGAAGAAAATGATGGAGGCAGCGCCGGATCAAAAAATGCTGTGATGACTGGTGAGTATGGCGCAGCGCTGCAGCTGGCGATGCGACGCGTGCAGCAATAATGTCCTTTTCAAGTTCGAAGACGTGATGGATCCGGAATCAGGTAAGGATTGAAATAATGTCGGTGTTCTAACCTTTCCTTCTTCTTTCCTCTTTTGCTAGGAGCTCTGGATTCGAGACGGGCGTGGCTGAAGACTGGATGCTGACTGCAGGCACGGTGAGCGTTACGTTGCTGGATGCAGAATAACGCGAAGCGTGTGTTGCTAATCGGGCGTGGTTTAAATAGCCTCTAAAGTAGTTCCAGGTAGGAAGTTCCCCAGAACCACACCCAAGTAAAAAATAGTCCCTGTAACAAAATAGTCCCATCGAAGCCTCACGTTGGCTTGGATTCAGTTGCAGCATGGTCTGCATGAGGTAAGTAATGTCTATGAGCCTGGCGCCTTTGGCGCCAGGACTGATTTCTATTATGAGCCTGGTGCCTAAGGCACCAGGACTGAACCCAGACAGCCCCTAGCCGGGGAAGCTGGGGTTTTAATAAATATCTGGATGCCTGCTCCCGGGGCTGATGGGCTTGGTCCGGATGCTCGGGGGTAGTCATCATGACAATTACAACTGATAATTATTAATAACGTTAATAATATTAATAATATTAAATAGGCATGTGCATTAAACCAAAAAAATGTAGCCAAAACAAACACTGTTCTGCCAAGCCAGAGACATCTAGGACTCTTCCTATTTGATATAAAAGATACATATTGACACCCTGGCTCTCTTGTAGCCTTGCACACAGCCTCTTTCCTGCAAAGTACCAATCTTGCACCCTCCAGTCAATAAAAATTGTGCTGTAAAAATGGCACTATAAATAAAGGTTTGTGCCACAAAATTTGCCATTGCATGCCGCTAAATGTGCTGTTTCATGCTGCAAAATCCTGGAGGGTCTCACTATTCCTTTAGGTATCCAATCTATAGGAGACAGTTCATCTCGCTCCTCTTGGTACATCTTCCAAATCTCTAAACTAGCTAATTGCTTGTCCAGCTTCTTTCCCGTATATGCTGCATGCAGATAGGTCGACAATGACCCTCCGTGAGGCTACGGCATAAACATTTTATCTACGGTTCCTCTAACCCATTCCGCACTGTACTGTCTAAGCTTGGGTGCATGTTTCGGCAACTGCTTGCAGAGATGCACAAGTGTAGTAATATCCTCCATTCTCAACTCATCTATTGTTAATTTTGTATAACACTCGTTTATTTTCAATCACAGATTTAAAAAGTATGTTTCATAAAAATAACATAATATGAGCAAGCACCACTCGTCGCAAGCTCCAATCCCAATAACCACAATTTTGACTTCAATCTTGCTAAAAACAACCATCAGGTTCACTTTTAAGCAATCAATGAATTCTTTCTACTTATGACATCATCGTTCACAAAAACCACATAAAACAAACAGACAAACTCAACCGGTTACAAAAATCTCTTACAATCTTTTTTCTAAGACTCGTCTTGCCCTCTAAAAATACTTCAAGTGAAGTGCAAATTAACCCCTTTGAAACCGTCTTTAATCGGTTCCGTCTCCTAATGTTCCACTATGGGACTCTGGGTTCAAAATTCTTCTGTTACGTTGTAAAAACTCAGGCCAGGGCGTATTCTCTTATCGTGGCCTCTCTCGCGATTATATTATTGCTTGGCCACACTCGAGTCAATATCTCATTCCCCACATATATTATACACTTACTCTCATGTTATATTTTATCCCGCCACCCTCCGTTACTTTCTTTTTCCTTCACTCATTACCTATGTTTTTGTCAACTCGCTCAGGTTTTTACTCACCGATATCATTTTTCATCTTCTGACTCTCGGGATCGTCTGCCTTTTTTACCGCCTCTTCAACCTTCCAATCGATCTGCTTCGCTTAGAAGTGGGAGGGGATTCTATGGAAACAAGGGGACCTGTCACACCGGTCTTGCAAGATTTTTTAAAAACATTACACTAACCACTATCTACGGGCAGCTTCACGTCCTTTCAGCTGAATGACAAAGGTCCTTAGATATTGCTGAAACTCTAAAGTCTACTCAGATCGATGGCTCTAAAAAAATCCTCTCTCTGCTACCAAGTGAACTGGATAGTCCAGCTCCTTTGATGAGCAGCAGTTACCCTTGAGATGGATGGGGATGCAGACCTTACTCATACATCAATAATGGAGCCGACTCGGGAAGTTGACAAAAGGAAGACTGTTTTAATGTCAATTATCTAAAACAGGGAGCATAACGAACATCAACGCAATCGCTCGATCTGTTTGACACTCGTTTATTTTTAATCACAGATTTAAAAGGTATGTTTCATAAAAATAATACAATATGAGCAAGCACCAATCGTCGCAAGCTCCAATACCGCTAAGCACAAATTTTACTTTAATCTTGCTAAAAAACAATCATCAGGTCCAATTCTAACCAATCAATACATTTTTTCCACTTATGACATCAGCGCTTCAAAAACCATATAAAACAAACAGCCAAACTGAACCGGTTACATAAATCGCTTACGATCTTTTCTCTAAGACTCGTCTTGCCCTCTAAAATACTTCATACGAAGTGTAAATTACCCCTTTAGATCCGCCTTTAATCATATGCGTCTTCTACGTGTTCCGCTATGGGACTCTGGGTTCAAATTTCTTCTGTTACGTTTGTGAAAAACGCAGGCCAGGGTGTATTCTCTTATCGTGGCCTCTCTCATGATTATATATTGCTCGGCCACACTCGAGTCAATATCTCATTCCCCATATATATATATATTGTACTCTCAGTATCACGTTAGATTTTATCCCGCCACCCTCAGTTACTCATCACCCATGCTTTTGTCAACTCACTCAATTTTTTACTCACCGATATCATTTTCATCTTCTGACTGTCGGGATCATCTGCCTTTTTTATCCGCCTCTTCAACCCTCTGATCGATCTGCTTCACGTAGAAGTGGGAGGGGATTCTATGGAAAATAGGACACCCGTCACACCCAGTCTTGCAAGATTTTTCAATTACACTAACCACTATCTACAGGGAGCTTCAGTCCTTTCAGCCGAATGGCCAAGGTTGTGTGATATTTCCGAAAGTCTAAAGTTTACTCAGATCGATGGCTCTGAACCATCCTCCCTCTGCTACTAAGTGAACTGGATAGTGCAGCCCCTTTGATGAGCAGAAATTACCCTGGAGATGGATGGGGATGTAGACTTTACTCATACATCAATAATAGAGCCGACTCAGGAAGTGGACAAAAGGAAGTCTGTTTTAATATCAATTTTCGAAAACATGGAGCATAACGAACATCAAAGCAATCGCTCGATCCTCTTACTCAATGCATTTAAGAAAAAACGAAACTTTTATAAGCAATATTCGTCATTAATGACATTAACCTACATGTGTGCTAACGTCATCCTACGTGGCAAACTACAAAAACTTATAAGCATGGGTGATTGGCTCTGAGTGAACATGTAAGTATATAATGCATCCTAGTCTAAAAAAGTGTAACTATGTGATTGGTTACTTAACATCATGTGGGACAACTAAGCCCTCCCCTAAAAATGACCACCATGAACGTCACTAAATACACGACATCCCATTGGTTTACACACTATAGGACCCCTAAATACACAGGTCCTCTACAATTGGTTGGCACTCTATCCTCCTTCAATACTTTTCCACCTATGTTAGCAGCCTGCAGGGTGGCCATCCAGGTGCTGGTGAGGTTACCTTAACTTTAGCTTCCCACCAATTAGCATATCAACATATCCTCACCTCAGTGGTCTACTGTCAATTAGGCTTTTAAAGCTTGTCCTTGAGAGTGTTCTTAGCTCTGGGAAATTTAGGGAGTGAGAAGCACAGTCTGCCTTTGTGCATAGGTGTGACCATCTCATTCCTCCAACTTCATCCTTCCATGTGACTGGAGACCATGGAATCGAGCCTTACTGTGCATTCAATATAATTTTTTAATAAGCCTCTGACGTCTTCCTTGTTATGTTCATGCCTTCTGAACAGGAGTCTTCTTCTTTCACACGACTTGTAGCCAATGTCAGTTCACTCCAGTTTGATAAGACCTTGGTTTCTTCGCTCGTCCAGCCTCGCCTTCTGAAATACATTTGTAATTCAAACGTTTTTTAACTGCGACACACTGAAATGGGGCCTTTTTGCTACTGTCCAACCTGCTATAATACATTTAGTGGAAACATCCATAGTTCTCTCATTCCTATATGTATATGTTGGCGCTTGCCGCAATCTATTTCACTATAAGTTTAAAGCTAGCTTTCACAATTACTTTGCTGCTTGCGTTTCTTTTGCGTCTGTACACGTGTAAAATATCTTGATATCTTCATCTGTTTCTGTGGCATACGCTTCTTCACCTTGATCCCAAGATGTCACTTATCCTTGATACTTTCTTGATGCCTTATAGAATATCTGCATTCTCTAGCCACTGCATCTCTTTTATGTACGTCGTCTTCAGCTTCATGTAGCATATACTGGCAATGTCTCTGCTTCTTCGGGGATTTCATTCAAATGACCATCATATTTCTTTGTATACAGATATGGTTTTCTCAATGGGTACCTTGGTTCCCAGATTCTCTTAGATATTGGCACTTTCACTGGTACTGGACTGAGTCCATACTCTGCTCTATGTCAATTCAACTGTTCTGTGTATGTCATATACTCTGGTTTCCAGCATACAGGTAAAAGGGGCGGGTCAGTTGAGGTGGGGGTACGTGCTTCCTCCTCTACAGTATCGCCTTGAGTATTGCAATGCGAGCCAGTATGCGTTCAGAGGTACCACTGAATTGTACCTGCTATGGCATCCGTTTATAGGAGATACAATATGCTGTTCGTCCTGTCAAAAACACAGGGTCCACAAAGCACTAGCCTTCACCAGTCAGGGGATCCCCATAGCTTGTTATTCCCAGAGTTCTTCTGCTCCATACCTATTCCTGAGGTCCTGCTGCAGCGCCCCCTGTAGGTATTATCTAGGGTTCAAAGCTGGAGATCTATCTGTTCCCAGTGAGGTTCCAGCTCATGAAAGACAGCCACAGGCATTGGGCCAGTAGTCCAGGGCCCCGAAGGGGCTACCCACGCATGGGGCTGTTTCAGAGCACGGCATCTGCCACCACTGGGATATGTACGCTGTCGTGGTGAGGTATTGCTGAGTGCCATGTGCCTGTCGCGGTGCACTAGATATAGGGGTATAATTTAGTGCGAATTCAGGTGTAGCTCTGAGTCATATGATATGATATGATATGGCATTTATAATGCACCTATAGACAAGTGTATTAAGGCGCAACGAGGCAAGGGAGGGGGAACAGAGGGAAGACAGAGACAACGATCTTACTTGGCCAGGTGTCATTCAGATCGCGCAAGTGCATGTGAAGGGGGAAGGGGAAAAGGGCAGAGGAAAGGGGGAGGCGAACAGTGTAGTACATGGGTAAAAAAGAATAAATAAATCAATAAATAGAAAATACGGCCAGCTGGTGGCAAGTGCAAGGGTAAGTGCAGACATCAGGTTTCAAGTGCTGGTAAGGGGATTGTAGGGATACAGAAAAACAGTCCCCAAGTGCAGGGGTTGCCAGGAAGGCAGTGCAGTAGTGCAACTGGCGGGGGAGGTGACCTGGGCCCGAGACCAGAGGGTGGCCAGGTAACCAGTGCAGTTGTCGTTTCAGCCAGGAATTCAGTAGGGGAGGGGAGGAGAGAAAGCAGAAGCAAAGAGGAAGGTTTTGAGGTGCTTCCGGAACCGGAGATGGTTCTCCTCAAGTTTCAGGGAGGCTGTTCCAGAGGGAGGCCACAGCAGAAGAAAGAGATCTACCACCAACTCGTTGCTTGGAGAAGCGACTGGCCCTGAAGGAGTTGGAGGCTGATGAGCGAAGAGCTCGAGAAGGAAGATACTTAGGAAGAGAGAGTTGAAGGTATTGAGGCCCCAGGGCCCAGAAGGCCTTGTGGACAATGCAGAGGGTTTTGAACTTAATCCTCTCATCCACTGGGAGCCAGTGCAGAGATTTCAGTCCTGGAGAGATATGATCCCTGGGCTTGAGGCCAAGGACAAGTCTTGCAGTCCTGTTCTGGATGAGTTGCTCAGGGCGGAGAGTAGAAACAGGCAGATTTTGAAAGAGGCTGTTGGAATAGTCCAGCCTAGAGAGGACCAGAGCTTTAGAGACAGTGAGCTTCTGGGGGAAGGAGAGGAAAGGAAGAATACCTCTGAGGAGGTTCAGCTGGTAGTGTGACTTCTTAGAGACGTCAGAGATGTGAGGAGAGAAGGAGAGTGTGGAGTCGAAGATGTCCCTGAGGTTTTTAGCCTTGCAGGTGAGAGCAGGAAGAGGGCCAAGAGAGGCCAGCCAGAGAGTGACAGGAAAGGAAGGAGCGGGTGTGCCGATGAGGAGAATCTCAGTCTTACTGGCATTAAGGCAGAGATCATTGGTGGCACACCACTCCTGGAAAGCAGACAGACAGTCAGAGATGAGTGAAAGAGAAGAGGTGACTGACTAGAAAAAGCTGAGTGCCGTGACAATCAGACACAGGAAGGACCGTAGGCTCCATCTTTTCCCCCCCACTCTGAAGCCATCTGTGATGATACTCCCCTCTCGATGTCCGTGATGGAGGAGTTCTTGAGATTGGCTGCATTGGCAGATACTGTCTCGCAACCTGGGGCTCCAGTGGAGGGCTCTCCAATAGATATTTCTTCCTCGGACTCAGTCTTGCCAGTTCCAGGGAATAAGAAACCCAATGGGAAGTCCAAAAAAAGAGAAAAAATAGGAAGCTAATAGCCAATGAAGTCATTACCCCCATAACCAAAAAGGGGAAAAGAAAGAAAAAACAGATTAATTCGGGAAATAATCAGCACCCACGAAAATTAATCAGTGGCCCTAAAATCATTTAAAAATCCCAAAAGGATTTGGCAGTCACTCCTGGCTCTAAAAAGGGGAAGAAAACTCCCAAATCAAAAGCCCAAAAAGGTCATCCTATGGATGATACGATAATCCCGGGAGCCAAATCTACTGTGGGAAGTCAAACTGACTCTGTGGATCAACCAAAAAAAATCGCTCCGATCTTTCTAATTGCTAAACAAAAAAAACTCCTGTCTAGTCCTCTGGTAAAAATTGCTCCTATTTTCTTGAAAAAATCAGTGAGGGTGAGTGTAGATCCTGGAGTCAAGGGGGCGACTCCGAGTTCAGATCATCTGCAAGTGATTTCTGCTGGTGCAACGAGGTGTTCATCTGATGATTCGGCTTCTCCTATGTCTGATGGTGCCCCTTTAGCTGTGGGAATTGGTGCACCAACCGGCTTAGGAACTTTGTCAGGGAATGGAAACTCCCATACAGCTGTCCAAGGATCTGATGAGTTGTATAAGCAGAACTTAGACCTGAGAGTTTTTCTATCAAGATTTGGCGCATCTCCACTTTTTGACTGTCCGTTAAATCGCTCTGCAATTCTTACAGTGATGAAATCAATACCAGCCCTGAAGTACCTTTCCTCGGATGACATTGAAGCAGTGAGCTTCCCATGCGATACTGACACCAATATAGCGGCAGTAGAACTGAAATCAAGACTCGGTCTGAATTTAATTATGGATGTGGCGGTGGCTTGGGAACAGAGGGGTCTGAAGATTTCCCAGACCTGTCCGGTTTTTATCCCCACCCACTCCCAGCAGATAGTCAATCAAGAGTATTCCCGGGGGGCTCTCAGTAATGATGTCTCCCCAACTATTTCATCAAGTATGTGGGACATGTTACCTGAAGTGATATCACAAGTCTTTCTCAAGATAGGGATGACCCAACCGAAGCTTTAGGGTCAACTCAGATCAATGTGTTATCATGGAATATTAGAGGTTATACATCCTTTTCTGAGGAGCCCAGGAGATCGGAAATTTTTAAAACTTTCGATCTTATTCTCGTCCAAGAAACTTGGCCAACTGGTCTACTGGGTATTGATGGATACTCTACTCTTCAACAGTTGGCTGTGGCTCCCGTGGTGGGCAGACCAATGGGGGGTTTGCTGGTGGCTTCTAGTAACGAGGTGTTCAAATCCTCTGTGATTATTTCAAATAGCATCCAAGGGATCCTCATGGTGAGAGTATCTAGGAGAAACTCTAATGAATATTCAAGTTGGATTGTGGTAAACCTGTATTGGAACCCTGGTACTTTTCGTCTTCCTGATTTTCTGTTTGCCCTATCAGAGGGTTTAATTGATTGTTCTACGGGATTCCCAGCGGATGATATTATTATTGCCGGGGGATCTCAATTCCCAATGTATCACCACTGTGGATCCTAAATCAGGCAACTTCAAACAGAAGTCTATTAATGGCAAAATATGGTTAAAGTTTATGCAGGAATGGAATTTCTTTATGTTGAATGGAAACATCAGGGGGGATATTCCTAATTCCCCCTCCTGGCATAGAGGTTCCTTGTCCTCCACAATAGATTATTTCTTTGTTTCTAGAAATATCTTTTAAAATTGTAATAGTTTGATAGTTGGAGATGGGAACTCTGATGACCATGCTATGTTGAAGGTGACTCTGTCCTATGATTGTGCTCCAGTAAGTCCTCAATATGATCAAGCACTCCTTATTAATAACTCAGGAAATGCAATTAGAAAATTCCAAAAAGGAGGCCATTTATTAAATAATGAGCTGCGACGTAGGACGAGCTCTTTATCTGATCAGTATCTGTCTGATTTCTGTATTCCCATTGTCTTTTTGAATTTTCTGTCTGCACAGGCGGCGGTGGAGCCGATCGAGCAGAAAACACATAAGCTGCATAAACATTCTTTCAATGTCCAAATTATAACTCATAAAAAAGAATTGAGGAGTCAGATATCTATTCTGAAGAGATCAGGCCTATGTGAGAAGGCGAATGGGGAGGGGTTAGTAAAGTTGAAAAACAACTATAGGAATTGGCTTCGCGCACACAATCATTTGGTATTCCAACAGGATGCTGAGAGAATGCTTTATGCTTTGTCTCTTAGGAATTCCCGAAATTTCTGGACTTTAGTAAGTCTGAATTAGGTTTCTCAACAGCAGAAGCAAGATTCTATTATTCAAGAGGGGGTGTGGATTGTCCACTTCTCCAAGGTTTACGATTCTGACGCATCGATACGTTTGGCTGCTGATGTAATCCATAGCTGGTATCTTGATTTTAGCGCCCTGGACTTAGAAGTATTAATTAAAAAATCCTCAGCTTCCAGAGTGTCTGGCCCGAATGGTTTAAGCAATTCAATCCTGAAATCGGATCCAGAATTGTGGGCTACGGTTCTGAAAGCTTTCTTTGATGATATCATTTTTCAGATGAGAATCCCTGACTCCTGGACTCAGTCAATAGTTATTCCTATTTACAAGAAGGGTGATAGGCTATTGCCTAGTAACTATCGCCCTATCTCTCTCCTAGACGCCGATAGCAAAATCTTCTCGGGTATTATCTTAGGTGAATTGGAATCTTGGGCGAAAACGAAGGGAATTATTCCGAAGCAGCAATCCGGTTTTAGAAAGGGTCTCTCAACTTCTCTGAATGGGTTGGTCTTGAGCTGCCTTGCTGCAGTCTTTCACCAAGCGGGGCCCTGCTCTCTTTGGAGCCTGGATTGACTTATCCCAGGCATTCGATATGGTGGATAGGAATCTACTTTGGGGGAAATTGGATGCCTGTGGTATTCCTGCTGGCTTACTATCCATCTTAAGAGAGCTGCACTCTAACAACTCTATGCGGGTCAGACTTGGTAGGTCTGGTTTGCTCTCTGATCCAATAAGGATAACTAGAGGGGTTCGCCAAGGCTGTTTACTAGCTCCCCTGCTCTTCATCCTTTTTATGGCGGATCTTGCAGTTTGGCTACAGAATAATTGGTTAATATCTCCCTCCATCGGTAATTTAAAAATTAATTGGTTGGCGTACGCTGACGATATAGTAGTCTTGGACTACTCACAAGTGGGGCTACAGCGATTGTTATCCGCTTTAGAATCCTATGCCAGGATCAATAATTTAAGAATGAATCCTTTAAAATCTAAGATTCTTGTATTTAGGAGGCCCAACAAAATAGTGAAGAGCCTGGTCTGCAAGTTAGACCACTCCCAGGTAGAGGTTGTCTCAGAATTAACCTATCTGGGAGCTGAATTAAGATGCTTCCCTTCCAGGAATAGTTTGCTGGCCTCCATTGAATTAAAATTGATAAAATTGGGAGCACTGATGAAAAAAATCTATTCTAAGTTTGGCAGATTTACAATCCTGCCCCTTATAAGATTCTATATCGGGAAGGTAGTTCCCATAATTTTATATGGCATGGATTACAACTCTGTAGCCTTTGAACTAGATTGGGATGCTATTGAATCTAAGATTTGGAAATGTACGTTGGGTCTTCCCGATTGTGTTCCGATTGTGTGTTTATGTTATGAGCTTGGCTTGTCCTCACTTAGATCTTGGCTAGCCTGGAAGTGGCTTACTCTTTATAGGTCAATTCTAGATCCCCCTAGGAATTCTCTTTTTGAGGAAATTGATGTAGAGCGGAAACAGGGAAATAATGTTTTTCTGTGTAAGCTAGAACTAACATGTTTGGAACTATTGGCGGCCTGTGACTCTGATGTAGGGTCCCTTATACAGAACCCCCTAAAAGTAAAAGAAAAAATGAAATTGGTTGATTGGATCCATACGATTGAGGGGATGCGGAGCACTAAAAGATCAGCTTCCCTGACATTGTTAGATAAGCCCTTATCATCTCTTCCGGCTTATCTAAAAAAGTCCCCTAGTTTCTGGTTCAGATCGGCTTTTCTGAGATTCCGCCTAAATGTACTTCCTACCCTGGAATTACTAGCCATAAGGGATAAAGAAGGGAGTACTGTATCAAAATGTGAAAGGTGCCCAACTATGGAAGTTCAGACCACTAAGCACTTACTTTCTAAGTGTTCTGGGACCTGAAATATCAGGGCCGGCTCTTTTGGCAGATTTGTTCATGATGGATCTTGGTTGAACACTGATGATTTCTGGGCTAGACTATCCTCTGGCAATGAGTTGGCTTTATCAATTGAAGTGGGTAGAGTTCTAATTGCCTTGAAGTTAGTAATAATTTGATTTTCATTTTGTTAAAAATATTTGGTTAGATTTCTTTTACCTTCTTCCTTGTTTTTTTCTTTGAACCATGATACATGTTTTTACTCAAATATGTAAATGCTTGATTTTACTGTTAATTGAAGTGGGTAGAGTTCTAATTCCCTTGAAGTTAGTAACAATTTGATTTTCATTTTGTTAAAAATATTTGGTTAGATTTCTTTTACCTTCTTCCTTGTTTTTTTCTTTGAACCATGATACATGTTTTTACTCAAATATGTAAATGCTTGATTTTACTGTTATGTTTTATATGTTCAATGAAATGTGTTAAAAGTCATATGTTGGCTAATGCACTTTAAATTTAAAAAAAAAAAAAAAGAAGAGGTGACTGAAGGTAGCCTGAAAATGAGCTGAGTGTCATCCGCATAGCACTGGAAGTTGGGGCAGAGCCCAGCAATGCGGTGGGCAAGAAGTGCCAGGTAGAGATAGAGGAGAGGAAGGACCTTAGTTGGACCTGTTAAGGTCGATCAGAGAGGAAAGAAGTCAGCCACGCCAGCGCCTGAACGGTGACACCCAGGTTATCGCGGAGAGGATTGAGCAGGATGGCATGGTTGACCGTATCAAAGGCGGGAGAGAGATCAAGTAAGATGAGGACACAGGGGGTATTAGAATCAAGGTTGGAGAGCAGGTCTTCACGGATGTTCATACCTTCTGTAGCATCTATTTGCAGGGGAAGCAGTGTGCTCTACGTTATATCCTCGTTGTAGTGCCCCCCATGTAGTAGCTGCGCATCACTCACAATGTTTCACAGTTCATAGCCCCCAGGCCCTGCTATCCCACTATCCTGCTGCTCCTTATCTGTTTTCTGTAATCTGGTTACAGTGGGCCTCATTATAAGTTTGCCGGTCCAGTAACAATGGTACCAGTAAGCTTGCCAGTACGGTTGTTACTGGACCGGCAAACTACGAGGTCTGCGAGCGGGTGCCTTTTTGCCCGCCAGGTCTGACCAGATAGGTGGACCGGCATCCACGAGTAGATCATGTCGGATGCACCGCCACCATTCACGAATGGTGCCGGTGCATCTGACCTCCCCATCCCCATTGAGTCCAATGGGACTCAAATGGGAATGGGGAGTAATATTTTCCGTAGCCCGGGAATGGGCAATTACCGGGTCCGCCAGGGCTGTAATGCCCCGGCACGGCTACCGCCGGAGTCATAATGAGCCCCAGTGTCCCCAGGATGTGTTACCAAAGGGCCCAGTCCAGATATCTATATACTTCATAGGGGTTCCAGGCCACAGAGGACTCAAACTAGCACTGAGCCAGCAGCCCCCAGCGCTGTAGAGGGCTAATTATGTGATGGGGTTGTCTCAAAGTACAGTTCCGGCAAACCGGGGACTGCACAGTATAGTGGCGGGGTGCCGCACAGCGCTGAAAGTCACTGCTGCTGTCCGGATTTGAGAATGGTGGACGGCCGCCTCTCCCAGAATCCCTCTGACACAGGCAAACGCAGGGGAGCAGCCGGCGGGGGGACTGCCCCACCAATGTCCTGCAGCTTTTTCAATAAGGGGTCCCGCTCCAGCTCCAGTGGAATAGATTATTGGTCCACGCGCCTGTGTGCCACAGTGTGGCGATGGGAAAAATCCCACCGAGGATCCGGATCTGATCTTTGGTGCGGCCGTGACCAGGCGCCGTGCCAGCCCTCCATGTGTGCCAGTTACCCGCCGCCTCTCGCTTCTGACAGAGCGGATCTCCCCATGGGGGAGGGGCAGCTTGCCGCATGGCGGCCGCACCATACCAGAGGATTTTGGTATCCCACAACCACTCCACTTATATGGAGACGGGGTTGCACGCCCCCACAGCTCCCTCCAGTATCCAAGGCCAGTCGGCGCCAATGGATTCCGGCACCTCACAGGCTCTATTATGGATCAGCCCCTCCCCCAGCCAGTTCCACAGAGGCTGGGTCGAAGGAGCACAGCAGCGCCTCTCTGATGGCGATACACCGGGACTTCGCTTCAAGCTGGTACTGTGTTCGGACGAATCCTCACCTTCTCATGCATTCAAGGCACCGGCTCCGGGGGGGTAATCAGGCCCGCAAAACACAGGATATTTGCAGAGGATAGTGGTTCTGTCGCCGGAGCTTCTCAGGCAGCAGCCATCTTCGTAGCTGCGCAACAGCGCCCCCTTCTCGAACGCCTTGTTAAGTATTTGGATAAGGCTATTCAACCACTAATGCAGGACAGTCCAACATACATCAAGGACACTGCACATTTCTTGTCCAGCCTTAAAAATGTACAGTTTTTACAGGTGCGTGGTGTGTGTCACGTCTCTGTACACCAATATATTGCATGAAGCGTGACTTGAAGCCATGGAGTGGCTGTTATCTGATTTCTGTGCAGCTGACAGGATCTTTGTACATACTCTCCTTAAGTTGGTACTGATGATCAACTTTTTTAACTTCAAGGATAGATACTTTCTACAAGTGTCAGGGACCAGCATGGGGGTGGCAATGGCTCCCAGCTACACTAACAATTATATGCTCTAGGAGGTTACAACATCTTTCCATGTTTGTGCAATATATTGATGACATCATTGATATCTGGACCGGTCAGTGAGTTAGACAATTTCTTTACAATGATGAACCAGATGCAGCCACGCATTAGGTTTACAACAGATCCATTTTCTGGACGTTGAGATTTACCATAAGAATGACTCACTGAACAACGGGATCTCCACACAGCACACGGACCAAAATAGCCTTTTGTTAGTGACTAGTTTCCATCCTAAACGGACGATTGACAGTGCACCTTTCAGTCAATTCTTGAGATATCATCGTAATATATCAAACACAGAGGAGTATAAGAGACAGGCGCAAGAACTACAGGACACATTCCTGGAAAAGAAGTACAATAAGTATCTGGATAAAGGGATGTCGGACAAAGTGGACAACATACAGACAGAATCTTTACTGACATCTAAACCGCCTAAAACTAGTCCCCCTTTGGTATATGTAACAACACACTCTATTCAGAGTGCTCGGATCAAGAAGGTTTCTAAACAACATGAATCCAATAGATCCGACCTTACAAAGACTCTTTCCTGTATCACCTACATTTGCCTATAGGAATAGCCAGGCCCTTTGAAACACAATAGTGAGAGCAGACTTGGTGCCACCAAAGAAATAGAACGAGCGCCACACAGGGACACAACCTTGATGTAACTGTCAGCACTGTGGGAATGTCATTAAGGGAAATAGGATCGCACACCCATATTCTGGTAACAAAAATGTAATTGAGACATTCCTGTTTATGTCACTCAAAGAATGTGGTTTATGCACTGAGATGCCCATGTGGGTATTATTATGTGGGAATGACAACACGCAAAGCCAAGGTCCGATGGATAAAACACAAGTCTAATATTAGAACAAAAACCCTTAAATCCCTAGTAGCTACACACTTTGTGGAGGCGAGACATGATATCATACAATTAAAATGTGTGATACTGGAAGAAGTTTAATTGCCCAATACCGTGGTTGACCTTCATACAAAACTACTACAAAGGGAGATAACATGGATTGACATGCTGGATTCACTTAGGCCCAAGGGAATAAATTGTGAATGGGAACTTATGTGCTTTGTCTAAGATTGTGAGCAGTGTTGACCCGAGAAGAATGAGTGATTACACTCATTGAGTTGTGTAACCTGAGTGTAAGATTCTTATATCGGATACCGGTTTCCTGTGGGGCCAGAGGACATTTGGGAAATTTACCATGTGAGTTTAATGATAAACCCAAGATATAGATTGTGAGTAGGGTGATCCTCGGAGGCTCCAAATCCTCAGGACAATCCTGAGAGGCTCCAGTAATTTATCAGTATTTCATTGATTGTTATTTAAACTGCAATAAGAAGTGTCTTAGAATGTGAGCAGGGTGAACCTGCGAGTGGTGAAGGGCAACAACTCTTTTGGAGGAATTAGTCCTTCCCTATATTAGCTAGAGTAATACTGATGGGTTTAGTCTCACATGAGCTTTTAGGTACGCCACTTTTTGGCAGGCCTCAATTTGGTTTGCCTTATATGTCAAACCTACTCTCCTTAACAGAACATGTGCTGGTATCTGCTTAGCCAGTGCGGCCGTATGTTATTGTGGAAGAATACCACTCCCGCTAGGATCGGGAAATCATGTTAAGATGGCCGCCACGTTAGCACCTCGCAATTGCGAGTGTCGAGGTGACGTTGCCATGTTTACCTATGCTCCTAATACGGATGCGGGGGACCCGACCAGTGATGCTGGTCTGCTGCCCCACGGTCCGTTCATATGTCTTCAGTTCGTATGCCTCAAATTCAGTAAGTAGTGTTTTCCTCATGCACACAATCTACTTCAGTGAAGTCTGAATTACATTTTATATTACACAAGGAGTAGATCAGGGCTTCGCGTTACCGATGCGAGTGCCATACTAATGGTTGTCATGGCAACTTGGTGGTGTTATGGCACCGCAATCTGCAGTTATTAGAATTTTTTATGCGTGGAGCTACACTCTACGAATTAGTAACATTGAGCAAGCACCTACACTTGCTGGTACGTGGCCATTGTAAAGGAAACATCTCTAGAGTGGTATATCCTTCAGCTGATCGATTGAGTTTGTAGATTTATAGACCATATGGTGCTATGAACTTTTGAGAGATGCAGGCAGACAACACCCGACCGCCCAATTAATAGGCCAAATTCTCCTACTCTTTCTTAAAATCCAGAGTGGCAGAAACCTATCCTCTAAAAGAGATATGAGAACACAAGGATATCCAGTGAGCGTACACAGAGATAAACTGGATGAGTGCCATATTAGAAACGGATATAGTAGTGTGGTGATAGCTCACATATTCATGATTGGTCTATACAGTAACAGTTTGCGTTGCGATTACAGGTCAGATCTCGACACGGACACTTGTGGACTACTAGAGGTTAGTCTGATGTTGGTAGTATACAGAATAGTGCATCTAACAGTATGTGAGGATTATTTACAGCTTGATAACTATGTATCACTCCTTGCAGGAGTACAGAGGAACATTAAAGTTAACAATCCAGCAATGAAACACAACTTGAAGCCCTGAAGATGGATATATCATATCTGAAACGCGTTGGCACATAAATTAAATCTATTGATTTGACATCACATTATTAGGCTGTACCAAGGGTTTAAGTGAAAGGATTGTACACCAACCTCTAATCTTCTAATACACAGATTGCACCCTATATTTTTTATCTGTTACCGCCATAAGGATAGGGCTAATTTGAAATTATTTGTTTTTGATAATTTTTTTGTTGACAGATTCTCTGTGACAATGTAATTAAATTTAGTTTTATTGACATATATACAAATGATGAATTGCTGGGATATCTATTGAAGGACCTAGTCTGTTAAGACTGCAAGTGGGTTACCTGTTGACAGTAACCAGCTGTTTTCTTGTTCACAATATAGTGTCTGCATAGGCCTGAGGACAATATCCATATGCACCAGAAGTTTATATGAGATAGTTAAAGGATACTACAAATAGATTCTGAAAATCAGCTAGTGCTCCTCTCTTTATACCTTTTGCGTTGACCAATCTAGCCAGTTCTTCCTTGCCCAGGAAGTGGTACAAATTGGTAAATACATAAAAATAGGGATTACGCCCTTTCCCTTTGTGCCTCGTTGGCCCACTGGCTCCTGGCCATGGCAAGCCGCGTGGAACAATGTCCACGTCTGTCTCATGGTGCCACTAAGCAAAATGCACCATTTCATGTCAGGGAGTCCCTCTGCGGCTGTGATGTAAGTACGTGAGTCTGTGTTGGCAGGCAGCCCATAGTGATCTGTGGCTCTACTCATTAGCATTGCTGCCATGTCGCATTGCGGCTTTCTGTCTCTGTCTCTCTCTGGTGCTCGCAGGGATATCATGGCAGGAGGCTGCTTGCTGAAAGCTCGGGTAGGCGGCCTTTTCACGGGTGATCCACCAGGACAGCTGATACATGTTGTTCTATGAAATAACCAATAAGAGAGTAATCAGCATCTTTTTCAAGAGGTATGGGGTGATCAACAGTGATACTGCCCAAACACATACAGGCACTCTAAGAGGGAACAGAAACTGGGGCCCTCCAAACTTCTGCCTTCCCCCTCTGGGGTAGGAATGGCTCTGGTTTCAACCCTGGTAAGCCTCCGACCCCGAGCTGTGAAGGGTCTGAGTCAACTCTTGATAGGGTCAGTCAACTGACACTGTCACACCTTGGATTATAAAGAAACCCATGAAACTCTCAGCACTGAGTGTACAGAACTTCAAGAGTCTCAGGCGTGACTTGTAACAACATTGGACTTGCGGCTCTGCTCCAAAGGGAGCTGAGGCAGGAAATGGGGCTGCACCTATGGGTAGGCCCTCTGTTTCCTTTGTTCCACCAAAGACAGGGGATTGTCCTGAAGAACATGTTACATTAAGAGATAAATCAACAGCTCAGGTGTGACTGTGGCTTCAGTGGTTGTGCACGGGGATTGCACCCAGATACAGTGTATCTGCCTCCGGGGTTAGAGCATGCTGGTGCTACCCAGGTTGTGACTGGCGGCCCATGTACCTTTCTGCTTGCGAGGAAAGGCCATGTACAATCAGGGATGGAGTGGCTTGTTGGTATTGCCCGGTTTTGGAAGGGTAAGACTAATTTATTTCGAAGTTGAAGGCCTTGGTGAGGTATTGCTTGTAATGAGATCTAGTGTGAGTAACTGCACTAGTCGGTAGGACCCACTGTTGATGCTGGCATGGAGATCCTCAAGAAGAATTACTTCTGGTCAGCTGGAAGTGCCGATGCAATGGAGAAAAGAGGAACAACCACTGCAGCTACAGGTAGCTCGGTTGACACTGGTGCGAGTGTTGCACAAACGTTCCTATTAACAAGCACAACCTCCAGGAATGCCTCCAGACGCCTGTCACGCCTTTGGCACAACACACGGTTCAGCAGCTGCACACATCCCTGCCTTGGGGGAGTCCTTAGTGAATATACCTGCAACAAAAGCTTCATATACGCCCCAGAGACTTGTGACCCACTCATGTAGCTGGATTCAGCACTCGGCACAAGGAAGTGTTGCCACCATGTTGCAAGGGAGCTGTCTGACAATATAGGTCGCAGTCATAGATGGTACCCCTCTGGTCTCAGCACAATTGTTCATCAGACAGAGAAGATCAAGCTGAATATAAACCAGCATCAGGTTGACATCACCTCCGTCATCATCCGGCATCAGCCCATCCTGTGGACCTGGGGCTTCCGTGGTTTATAAATCATAACACGTTTATCAAATGGGTCATATGAATGCTGGTTTTTGGGTCTGACCTTTTGACAGAACTCTTAGATTTTGGGACCAGGCTCACCTGTGGAGTCATTTGCGTGGCTTTCTTGGCTGCCTTTACCTTGGGATTTTTCTTCTTGGTCCGAGTCTCATGAGGACAGGGGCGAGCCTCCCCTGACGCCACCCTGCCAAGTAGATATACCACCAGGCATACTTACCCAGGGGAGACAACCCAAGGGCCAGGGAAAACCCTCAATTGAGGGAAAAAACCTGTAGATGCTCTGTAGGTGATCCGGAATGAAGAGATTTCCAAGCGGTAGCAGCTGAAATAACAATGAAGTGGATTGGAGGCAACAGGTACAGTGGAAAAGAACTGGAAGGTAATAAGCACAGAGACGTACAGGAACAGCAGGGCGCGAGAGCACAGAGCAGAATGGAGGCAGCAGAATTCCAAAGGGGCAAACCAGGAATGCAGGAGTGACAAGGAAGGAAGGAGACCAGGAGCGTGCTGAGCAGGGCAAGAATTAGCCAAACAGGAGCAAAGCAAGCACTAGCCAAGCATTGAGACTCGAGTCTCAATTGCGGTCCAGGAGCATGTGAACGCTGTCAGAAGAAACACTGGACTGCGTTCTATGCTGACCGGGAACGCCGGCGGCGGCTATATTAGTAGAGAAAATGGCTCCTGCAAGCCGTGTACTGAGCTTCCAGGCTTGCTAGAGGACTTGGGGCGGTAAGTCATGCTATCATGCCCCCTCCAAAGGCTTCTACCACCAAGATTGCCAGGATGAAGAAGAAGAAAATGGCGGATCAGGTGTGGAGGATGAATGTTGGTAACAGGTTCCCAGGAATGCTCACTGGTTGGGTAACCTTTCCAATCCATAAGATCCCCCTGCGATACCTTAAATCGCATAGCCTGGCTACTTCATATTCTAGTTGTTGGTCGTCAGTTATGACTGGAGGAGGAATCACTGTCTTCCTGGTTGAAGAATGATAGGGTTTTAGAAGAGAAGTGTGGAACACAGGATTAATGTGTTTCCACGACATGGGTAGTTTTAGACGGAATGCCACAGGGTTTATGACTTTGATTACTCGAAAAGGTCCATAGAAATGCAGTGACAGCTTATTGGATTGTAGGTTTTTGGGAAGGTGTTTGGGGGACAACCAACCCTCATCGCATATAGCATATATAGGGGATGGACGGCGCTTTTGATCTGCAAATCTCTTTGTGGATTCCCTGGCCTTCAACAGATGCTCCTTCACGGTTTTTTATGATGGTCTGGAGGTCGCTGATCCAAGCATCTACGGGGGTATCAGAGTAACCCCAACAGAACTTGTAGGAAAAACGGAAGGGTGAAAACCAAAATTGCAGAAGAAGGGACTGGTGTTCAAGGATGAGTGAACCGAGTTGTAGTAGGCAAACTCGGCTACTGGAACAAGAGTCACCCAATCGTCCTGTACTTGAGAAGAAAAGCACTTCAGGTATTGTTCAAGGGTTTGGTTGACGCTTTCGGTTATGCCATTACTCTGAGGATGGTATCCGGATGACAGGGCCCTTTGAACACTGAGCAGCTGGCAGAGCTGAGACCAAAAACCTGATGTATACTGAGTACATCAGTCAGTCAATATGGTAGATGGCAATCCATGAAGATGAAACATTTCAAAAAGGAAAACATTAGCCATTTCACAAACCGAGGATAATTTGACTAATGGAGTGAAATGAGCCATGTGAGAGAAGAGGTCTATAGTAACCATGATGGTGGTACATCCCTTTGAGGGTGGTAGTTCCACAATAAAATCAGTAGCAATTACCTGCCAAGGCCGAGAAGGAACTTTGGGTTGAAGCAACAGTCCGGATGGTTGTCGTGTATCATATTTGCTCTGAGCACAGATGGTACAACTTCATAGATATGTCTGGACATCATTTGACATCTTAGGCCACCAAAAGTGTCTCTTGAGATTTCGCAGGGCGACTTTGAAACCGTGGTGCCCAGAAAAGGTAGTATCAGTGCAGTGAAACATTACAGAATCCCTTAAGGATTTGGTAGACAGATACAAAGTGGTACCCTTGAAGAGTCTTCCTCCCTTGTTGGTTAGACCCAGGGGGTACACATGTGGATATTGTCGCCATTCCTCACAGGTAAGAGTGTCTTGAAAGACTCTTTCTAGGAAGTCCTCCACATGACAGATGAACACAGCTTCTGGAAGCATCCTTGGAAAATGCTGAGAGCCTTTTTGTGATGAGATCAGGACAGCGTGAAAGAGCGTCTGCTATAACATTGTTTCGACCAGGTATGTAGGTGACTTGAAACTGGAAGTGTGCGAAGAAGTAAACCCAAGGGGCTTGTCTGCTGTTTCTGCATTCCAATGACTGACGTACCTGAAGATTTTGATGATCCGTTCTGACTTTCATAGGAAATACAGCACCCAGTAGAAGATGACGCCATTCGACAAAGGCTTCACGAATAGCTAATAGTTCTTTTTCCAGGACTGAGTAGTGCTTCTCACTTTCAGACAAGGTACTTGATAGGTAAGCAATAGGATTTTCATTATCGTCTTCCTGTGTTTGTTTAAGCACAGCACCAATAGCATATTCTGACGCGTCAGTTTCGACAACAAAGGGTTTCGAGGTGTCTGGTTGACACAGTATGGGACCCTTGGTAAACCTTTTTTTTAGAGGTTTGAAGGCCGCTTCCTGATTACAAGAGCAAACAAAAAGAACACCTTTCATCAACAATGCAATGATGGACTGTACAATGGTGGAAACATTTGGTATGAATTTCCTGTAAAAGTTGGCAAGACCTCAAAAAGATTGAATCTGCTTCACCGTAGTTGGAGCAGGCCATGAGATGATCGCTGAAACTTTACTGGGATCCACAGAGATTCCTTGAGTATTCAAAACAAATCCGAGATAGCAAACTGTAGACATGTGGAATTGACATTTCTCTGGTTTCAGCAGTAGTTGATTCTTGCATAATCAAGTCAGAACCGTGGTAACATGTTCCTGATGTTGAACAGGATCACAAAACTAAACAAGTTTGTCATCCATTTACTCAATGACAAAAAGAAATATGTCTGATAAGATCTAATCTATGAATCGCTGAAAGACAGCAGGAGCATTGGTTAAGCCAAAGGGCATAACCAAGTATTCAAAAATGGCCGAATGGGGTCCTGAAGGCCATTTTCCACTCATCTCCTGCCCTTATCCTAATGAGATTATAGGCCCCCGAAGATCAAACTTGGAAAAAAGGACTGCTCCACGGAGCGCCTCCAAGATATCAGATATGAGGGGTGTTAGGGAGAATTCTCATTCAATGGCTAATTTCCCTTACCTAGTGAGTCCCTCAGCAGCTTTGCTGGATTTGTAGAGTTTACTTTTTTCCACTTGGTAAGAGTGTGAGCTTTTCCCCCACTCTTACCTGTGTTTTGCCATGTGTATCTCCTCTGTTTTTGTGATTGTGGACTCTGGAGCACACCACTTCAGTAGCCCCACTCTTTTGTGTGTTACACAGCACCTTCAGTGCAGTGACACAGGGTTGTCTTTTAGGCTTCCCACCAACTCCATTTCTGGGGCTGATTACTGTCCCCAGAAAAGGGTAAAGTTGCCATTAACTTTACATAGTCAAATAACCACAGATCCAGTACACCCCATCTTCCATGGAGTATTGGAAAGGGTTAATCCTTAGCCCTTTTTATCTGTACCTCCTAGAGCATTGTTCTGCTCTTTTAACATTTAGACTTGGCTGAGGGCAGTGGTATCTACCCTAACTTTCCTACCCCGATTATACTATATAAACGTGGTATTGTTTTAGTCTATTATATTAGCCTCGAACATAAACCCGCTTGACCAAATACTCTTTCTTTTGCCTCCGGTCAGGTTTATTCGCCATTTCTTTTTGTTAAAGTCCTTCTTGTGTTTTACTTTGCGGTGCAAATCAGATTTGCCTTCTTTGTTCACCGCCTTTTGGCGCGCTTCTGCCAAGAAGCCCTCCTTTAGGCGCCTGGTTGTCTAGGTGGGCTGAATGTAAGGGAGGGGTGTAGTCACCCCCTGCACAGGGTATCCTAGGAAACCCAAATCGCACTTTGCCATAATTGGCTGAGGTGGTTGACCAGGCTGGACAACCTTCCTGGTGCGTGATTGACAGCCAGGCTGTGTGAATGGGGGATTTTCGCATAAAAGGCAGGACTCTTGGGCTGCAAGTCAGAGACGCCACTGGAACTACAAGGAACCGAAGAGAAGCGGAGAAGAAGACGGCTGCTGCAACTCCCCCATCCCGGTCAAGCTCTGCTGCAGTCCTGAGCTATCTACCCTTCGACGACCAGAGAAGATCCTGTCCGGAGTCTTCTTCCCTTGAGCCTGGTGGGGTCAACCAGCTCATCTTCCACAGCCAGAGGATCCTCTTCGTGGTCAAAATCGCTGCACACTGCTGTAGTGGTCCGGATAGCCATCTGAAGAGCCTCTCCTGTTTTTAAAGGAGCGCACCTTTTATTCACCGTCGCTGCTGCTGGCTTCATCCATGGGTAGTGCAGACCCATCCAGACGTCCTCCTTCTCATCTCCACGACCAAAGCACCAGGAACCGTGGGTCTGCAGGAAACTACCAGAAACAACTGCTGTGGCACCAGCTTCTTCCTTGAATAAGGTACTGTGTTCTGCTTCGAGGAACTAGGGTGAATCCCTTTTCTCCTCATCCAAGGCTTGCCCTTGTCTTCCTCCCTTCTTATAACTTTTGCTTCCTCTGTTGACAATATCCAAGTACTCCTGGCAACGTTGAATCTTGAACCGTCTGACTGTGTGATCCTCGACAACAGGAACCCGGTTCCACTTCACACTGGCTCCGGCCTATTGACTTTTGTATTTCTGTCAGCGAGTTTTCTTTGATTCTGTCTGCCTTGCCAAAAGTATTGCCTAAGATTTTTGCCCCCAAATCACTCTGGTTAACTCAGGTGCTAAGTGTGTTTTTGCCCCGGTAACAATCTTTTCCGCGCATACGCGTATCTTTTGTAAGACCGAACTGTCATTACTGTCAAAAGGTGATTGCATATGTATTCCCGGTAACGTCTTTTGTTTCACAACACTGGTTCGTTAAAACATAGGGTACTTACCTTGAGCTATACTGTACTAAGTGAATTGGTTGTTTGTAGTTTTTTTTTACGTTTGGTTTTGAATTAATAGAAGTGTTGTGTTTTACAGATGGTTTAAAACTAAATGTACTTATATTTTTTTACCTGAAACCTTGAGTCAGTGTTTGCTTGAGTGACAGTAATTGTGGTCCCTTTGTGTAATCTCTGCTACTACTCATATACTCTTGAGATAAGCCTGGCTGCTCTGCTACTGCTACCACTTTAACATAGTAGTACGGGCTTGTACCAAAGGTGAACTTGTATTACCACTTGTAGTCTTAATTGCGTGTAGTGGTCCCTAAGGGCACTGCACGGGATTCTGCCTAACACTGGTGACAGCGGTGAGGATTTGGAAGTAGAGTGAGTACACTTAGAGTGCTGCTATTGCTTGGGTTCAACTAACCACAAGGCTAAACACCACTAATTCTGTTAACTAAAGAAATCATGTCAAATATGGAAAACTACAGTGAAGAGCGTCTCTTAAACTATACTGCTGAGGTTCTGAGAACCATGTGTAGAGAAAAGAATCTCTCTGGTAAAGGAAAAAAATCTGAACTGGTTGCAAAGTTAATGGGAAAACAAAGTCTGGAGAGTGGGTCAGAAGGGCCTACCCCTCCAGCAAATGTGGATACTGATGTTTCTGATTCTGAGCGTGTTGAATTAGAAGAAGTAGATGAGTCCTTGTTTGGAAACCCTACAACTCCCTTACCTGCTCAGAAAGCATAACCTCTGTCCACAGGACCCCCACAGGTCCTACACTTAATCCTGAGTTTATTGCACTTGAGAAAATGAGACTTGAATTGGAAGTGAAACGTATTGATGCACAAACTGCCATGAAACATCAAGAGTTAAGGCTCAGAGAAAATGAGCTGAACCATGAACTAGAAATGAATAATTGTCTCTAGAAAATGGTTCTCTCCCAGAGTCTTCTAGGTCTTCCAGCCCTAAGAGACCCTGTATGCCAAAGGAAATGATTGGTATATATGAGACTAAACTTGATGTTTTGGATTGGTTAGCAATGTTTGAGTACAATCATGGGATTCAAGGTATCTCAGGGAATCAGCTGATTCCTTGGCTTTTCTCTAGGCTTCCCCCTGTTGCAAGTGATGCTGTAATGGAGTTGGGGGGAGGAGGATAAACAGGATTATGAGTGTGTGAAGCTAGTATTAATAGCTAGATTTGTGAAGACCCCTTCCCAGTATCTTAAGAGGTTTAGAACCCTCAAAAAGCATGATGGTACGCCTTGGGCTACCTGGGTGTGTGAATGTTTGAAAAACTTAGATGGTTGGGTTAAGGGTTACAAAGTGAACACTTATGAAGGTTTGAGGAATCTTGTAATGTTGGAGCCTATTTTTGATGTCTGCTCTCCTGAGCTTAGACAGCACTTGGCTGATTCAAAGGACATAGATCCTAAGAAGTTAGCTAAGGGTGCTGACTTCTGGATTGCCAACAGGGCTACTCACAAGGATTCTGGCGCAACTCAGAAAAAGGAAGAGGGAAATCAGTCAAACAAAAACAACAAAGAGAATTCCAATAATTCCAATCCAAAAGAGGGCCCCAAACATAACCAGGGTAAGACACAAGGGAAACCGAATCAGGCTAGTGTACCATCTGGTCCCAAACCAGATGGAGGTCAGTACAAACCCCCATTCCAGAAAGCATTTGGAAAATGCTTTGCTTGTGAGTCAACTGACCATGTGAAAGGGGATCTCAGATGTAAGGGTAAACCTTCAGGGGTCCACACTGTCTCTTTAGCCTTCTACCAGGTGGATGAAGTACCTATAGGTAGTGGAAACGTTCAGTTACTAGCTGATGAGCCCATGAGATTCTCAGCTAGTGTTTCTTTAGTGTCCTTGGATCTTTGGGAACAACAGAACTTAGATGTCTATAACTCAATCCCAGATAATACTAAATAGTATTACAAAGATAGTGTTCTTGTGAATGGTCAGGAAACCCCTGCCACCAGAGACACTGGAGCCAGCATAACTGTGGTTGATGAATGTTTTTTCGAGGTGGAGGATGTTGCTAAGGCACCCAAGCACCTAACCAAGTTAGCTGGAGGCCCTGTGCAAAAGGTTCCCCAGTTACCAGCTCTCATCCAGTGCAATGACATGAGTGTCAGAATACCTGTAAGTGTGCAAAGTGACGTACCTGGAAGAGTCCTGTTGGGTAATGACCTTAAAACTCTTGGAATTGTGTCTAGAACCCCCAGGCCTCCCAGCAAAAGGAATCAGGAGCTTACAAGGTTGGCTAGGGAGAGAACCTTGAGAGGCTCTCCTGGGGACATGATAGAGGAAACTATCACCCCAAGTCCACAGGACTTACTTACTGCTATTGCAGGACAAGAAAAGAAAGACAAAGGGGAAACCTAAGTCTACCAGCAAGAAACCAGTAAGCACTCCTGTGCCCAGAAGGACATCTCTAAGACTGTCCAAAGTCACAAATGTGACCCCTCCACCAGCTGAGGTTCAACCCTGTATGGTTCAACTAGATACTGAGGAATCAGATCTAGAAGACGATCTTACCGTAGTTGGAGATCTTGACCCTGTTGAACATCCTGAACTGCAGTCTTTACTGGCAGAAGGTGGACCCAACAGGGCAGACTTCAGCAGAGGACAAAGAGAGTGTCCTACTCTTGAAGGTCTTCGCCTACAGGCAGCTTCTCAGCTGGATGGGAAAGAGCCTGGAAAGTATAGGTTGCACTGGGAAGATGTCCTCTTCTACAGTGAACCGACTGAGTCAACCCCTGGAGACTGCAAAAGACTTGTAGTACCTCTAGTGAACCGACTCCAGTTCCTGCAGTTAGCCCACGAGATACCTTTGGCTAGTCACTTAAGTTTTAAGAAGACCAAGGAAAGGCTCTCTCTTTACTTCTACTGGCCTAAGATGGGTTCAGAAGTAGACAAATTCTGCAGGAGCTGCCACACTTGCCAAACCTCTGGCAAGAGTGGAGCCAAGAATGTGGCACCCTTGGTGCCTCTCCCAGTGGTGGGAGTTCCTTTTGAGAGGGTAGGGATTGACATTGTTGGTCCCCTTGATCCTCCCACATCTTCAGGCAACAGGTTTATCCTGGTTGTAGTGGATCATGCCACTAGGTATCCTGAAGCAATACCTATGAGGACTGTTACGGCTCAGGCTGTGGCTAAGGCCCTACTTGGTATTTTTACCAGAGTAGGTTTTCTGAAGGATGTGATATCTGACAGGGGATAACATTTTATGTCCCACCACATGCAAGCCTTGTGGAAAACCTGTGGAGTCACCTACAAGTTCTCAACTGCCTACCATCCCCAAACCAATGGATTGGTGCAGAGATTTAACAGAACTATGAAGATCATGATAGGTGCTTTAGAAGAACCCCTTAAAAGAAAGTGGGACCTTCTACTGCCATGCCTTCTCTTTGCATATAGAGAAGTCCCTCAGGAGGGAGTAGGTTACAGTCCATTCAAACTTCTTTATGGCCATCCAGTCAGGGGTCCATTGGCCCTGATTAAGGAGGGGTTGTAGAGTGCTCCTTCCCCCAAGCCAGTCAGAGTGACTGACTATGTGATAGGTCTCCGAGGAGAATGTCACACATGATGGCAGAGGCAGGCAAGTGATACATTGAAGGCTGGTCAGGCTCTGGTCAAGCATTGGCATGACCAGAAGGCTAACATGGTTGAGTTTACTCAAGACCAGCTTGATCTTGTTATGGTCCCCACAAGGCAGAGGGCCTTGCAGGACAAATGGATAGGACCCTTCAAAGTTCTGGGTAAACTTGGAGAGGTGAACTATCTGGGGGACTTAGGCAATCCTAAGGAGGCTCCTAGAGTCTTTCACACCAACCGTATGAAGGCTTATATCTCTAGACCTTACATAGGAGCTTTTCTTCTAGCTTCAGCCTCTGCCTGACCTCCTCAGAGGCTTACCTTTAGATGAGCAAGTGGAAGGAGTTAATCTCTCTTCCAGTCTCAAATCTGACCAGCAGGATGAGTGCAAATTACTGTTAAATCAGTTTGCCTCCCTGTTCTCGCTCTCACCAGGCTTGACCCCTTGGGGCCAGCATGAGATACTCACCGGTGACTGTTTGCCTGTCACAAGCAAGGGGTACAGAATGTCAGACAATGTAAGAACCTATATAAGGAATGAGGTCAACAAGATGCTTGATCTTGGGGTTATAGAGCCCTCTACTAGCCCATGGTCTAGCCCAGTTGTGCTTGCACCAAAGGCAGGATCCAAGGAGTTGAGATTCTGCGTGGACTATAGAGCTCTAAATGCAGTCGCAAAGACTGATGCCCATCCCATCCTTTGCCTAGGACAGATGAGCTGGTGGACAAACTTGGTGCAGCCAAGTACCTCAGCACATTTGACCTAACGTCAGGCTGACAGACCATGCCAAGGAGAAAACTGCATTCTCCACCCCAGCTGGCCTCTACCAATTCAAGGTAATGCCTTTTGGACTAAAGAATGCACCTGCTACATTTCAAAGGATGGTCAATTAAGTTCTGAATGGGATGGAGGACGTCTGCATGGCATACTTGGATGACATTGCAGTGTTCAGCCCTACATAGAAAGAACATATTGAACACCTAGGATATGTATTGCAGGCTCTGGAACAGGCCCATCTGACTATAAAGGCAAGCAAATGTGAAATTGGTCAGAGTACAGTGGTCTACCTTGGACATGAGGTAGGAGGAGGTGAAATAAGGCCATTGCCTAGCAAAGTACAAGCTGTACAAAACTGGGCCACCCCTACTACTCAAACCCAAGTGAGAGCCTTCTTAGGTCTCACTGGGTATTACAGGAACTTCATAGAGAACTATGGGACCATAGCTTCTCCCTTGAATGTCATCTCCTCTCCCAAATTTCCTAAAAAGGTCAGGTAGAATGAGGAGTGCAATCAAGCCTTTGAAGATCTGAAAAAAGCCCTTTGTCAAGCTCCAGTCCTAAGAGCTCCTAACTACCACCAACCCTTCATTGTACAAACTAATGCTTCTAATGTAGGTGTAGGTGCAGTCCTTAGTCAACTGAATGAGAAAGGTAGGGAACCCCCCATTTGTTTCATCAGCAGGAAGTTAAAGGATCCTGAGTCAAGGTGGGCAACAATAGAACGTGAATGTTTTGCTATTGTGTGGTCACTGAAGAGGTTTAGGCCATACTTGTATGGATCTACCTTCACCATTCAGACTGACCACCAACCCTTGAGATGGCTGATGCAAGTGAAAGGGGAAAACCCCAAACTACTCAGATGGTCAATCTGCCTACAAGGCTTTGATTTTTCTATTGAGCACAGAGCAGGAAGTCACCACCAAAATGCTGATGGTCTCTCTAGGATGTTTATAACCAACTAGAGGTATGAGAACCATTCAGGAGTGGATTAAATCCTCCTGTCCCTTAGTTTGGGGGGTGGGGGGTGAGTGTTAGGGAGAATTCACATTCAATCGTTAATTTCCCTTACCTAGTGAGTCCCTCAGCAGCTTTGCTGGATTTCTGGATTTTTTCTTTCTTCCACTTGGTAAGAGTGTGAGCTTTTCCCCCACTCTTGCCTGTGTTTTGCCACGTGTATCTCCTCTGATTTTGTGATTGTGGACTCTGGAGCACACCACTTCAGTAGCCCCACTCTTTTGTGTGTTACACAGCACCTTCAGTGCAGTGACACAGGGCTGTCTTTTAGGCTTCCCACCGACTCCATTTCTGGGGCTGACTACTGTCCCCCAGAAAAGGGTAAAGTTGCCATTAACTTTACATAGTCAAATAACCACAGATCCAGAACACCCCATGTTCCATGGAGTATTGGAAAGGGTTAATCCTCAGCCCTTTTTCATCTGTACCTCCTAGAGCATTGTTTTGCTCTTTTAACATTTAGATTTGGCTGGTGGCAGTGGTATCTACCCTAACTTTTCTACCATGATTATACTATATAAACGTGGTATTGGTTTAGGCTATTATATTAGCCTCGAACATAAACCCGCTTGACCAAATGCTCTTACTTTTGGCTCCGGTCGGGTTTATTGGCCATTTATTTTTGTTAAAGTCCTTCTTGTGTTTTACTTTGCGCAGCAAACCAAGTTTGCTTTCTTTATTCACCATCTTTTGGCGTGCTTCTGCCAAGAAGCCCTCCTCTAGGCACCTGTGTGTCTAGGTGGGCTGAATGTGAGGGAGAGGTGTAGTCACCCCATGCGCAGGGTATCCTAGGAAACCCAAGTCGCACTTTGCCATGATTGGCTGAGGTGATTGTCTGGGCTGCACAACCCCCCTGCTGCGTGATTGACAGCCAGGCTGTGTGAATGGGGGATTTTCGCATAAAAGGCAGGACTCTTGGACTGGAAGTCAGAGCCGCCACTGGAACTACAAGGAACCAAAGAGAAGCAGAGAAGAAGACGGCTGCTGCAACTCCCCCATCCCGGTCAAGCCCTGCTGCAGTCCTGAGCTATCTACCCTTCGATGACCAGAGAAGATCCAGTCCAGAGTCTTCTTCCCTTGAGCCTGGTGGGGTCAACCAGCTCATCTTCCACAGCCAGAGGATCCTCTTCGTGGTTGTAGTGCTGTAGTGGTCCGGATAGCCATCTGAAGAGCCTCTCCTATTTTTAAAGGAGCACACCTTTTATTCACCGTCGCTGCTGCTTGCTTCATCCCTGGGTAGTGCAGACCCCTCCAGACTTCCTCCTTCTCGTCTCCACGACCGAAGCACCAGGAACCGTGGGTCTGCAGGAAACTACCAGGAACAACTGCCATGGCACCAGCTTCTTCCTTGAATAAGGTACTGTGTTCTGCTTCGAGGAACTAGGGTGAATCCCTTTTCTCCTGATCCAAGGCTTGCCCTTGTCTTCCCTCCTTCTTATAACGTTTGCTTCCTTTGTTGACAATATCCAAGTACTCCTGGCAATGTTAAATCTTGAACTGTCTGACTGTGTGATCCTCGACAACAGGAACCTGGTTCCACTTGACACTGGCTCCGGCCTATTAACTTTTGTATTTCTGTCAGCGAGAGTTCTCTGATTCTGTCTGCCTTGACAAAAGTATTGCCTAGGATTTTTGCCCCCAACTCGCTCTGGTTAACTCAGGTGTTCAGTGTGTTTTTGCCCCGGTAACATTTCTTTCCACAGGTACGCATATCTTTTGTAAGACCGAACTGTCATTACTGTCAAAAAGTGATCGCATATGTATTCCCGGTAACGACTTTTGTTTCACAACACCGGTCCGTTAAAACATAGGGTACTTACCTTGAGTTATACTGTACCAAGTGAATTGGTTGTTTGTAGTGTGTTTCATGTGTGGTTTTGAATTAATAGAAGTGTTGTGTTTTACAGATGGTTTAAAAATAAATGTACTTACATTTATTTACCTGAAACCTTGAGTCAGTGTTTGCTTGAGTCAGAGTAATTGCGCTCCTTTGTGTAATCTCTGCTACTGCTCATATACTCTTGAGATAAGCCTGGCTGCTCCGCTACTGCTACCACTTTAACATAGTAGTACAGGCTTGTACCAAAGGTGAACTTGTATTACCACTTGTAGTCTTAATTGTGTGTAGTGGTCCCTAAGGGCACTTCACGGGATTCTGTCTAACAAGGGGCAGAGGATATCTATCCTTCTGAGTGACCTGATTTAGTCGCCTGTAGTCCAAGCAGGGATGTAACTCAGTTGTCTCCTTCATGGGTACAAAAAAAAGGTGACACCGGCAGGGGACTTAGATGGACGAATGGAACCGTTCTACAGATTTATTGCTAGATTTTCTTTCAGGGCTTCCTTTTCCGAGGTGGACAAAATAAACATTGTTCCAAAGGGAATGATGTCTTGTTCAGCCATTTCTATGGCACAGTCCTCAGGACGATGAGGGGGTAAAGACTTAACAATGGATTCTGAAAAGACATCAGCGAATCCATTGTATTCCTGTGGCACATGATTGAGGTTTGGTACAGAAATAGGATGGTCCTTCATGCACAGCAACCAATCAGTGGATTCTGGATAATGTCTGAGTTTTTGGACAAACAATGAGAAAGACAATATTCTGAACCAAGAAACAGAGAACCTGCGGACCAGTTTATAAAGGGGTTGTGTCCGTGAAGCCATGGGATGCCCAATACCACTGGGTAGTGGACTGCCTTGATGATATCGAAACAGAGGTACGCCTGATGGTTGTTTATTGTTAAGCAAAGTGGTTTGGAGCACTGTGTAATCGGTCCAGAGGACATGGGACACCCATCAATGCCCTCCACAGCCTGGATCTGTTGCTTGTTTTCTCTGGGAATCTGATGTAGTCGGGGCATTCGTCATCAAGAAATATCCCCATGGCCCCGCAATCCACCAAAGCAAGTACAGAATGGACTTCTCCTTGGTCAGACAACAAAGAGACCTGAAGGACAACCAAAGAAGAATGTGATGCAGCGCCTAGGGGAGCAGAGAAAATGGAGCAAATATCGACCTCCCGAACCCTGACTCCATTTCGGAACGACCCCAACTCAACTCTTCGATTTCATTCTTCAGTAATAAGGGGTCTCCGTAGAGATCCCATCTGCATGGGCTCGGGTTCCCCCTTGGAAGAGTGAGGTGCTTCATGAGGGCTTGTATACACTGGGGTTGGTTTCAGGGACAAAGAGCGAAATTGTCTTTTTTCATATTTTCTTTCTTGAAGACGGTAGTCGATTTGCATAACCATGTCAAGGAGAGCTTGAAAGGAGCCCGGCCAGGCAACACATGCCAGTTCATCCTTGATTTCCTCATTAAGTCTTTCCTGAAAAGAGTAAAGCAAGCATTGGCTGACCAGTCGGCTTCTTTAGCAACTTGCTTGAATCGAGTCACATAGGTTAGCATATCCTGTGATCCCTGCTGAAATTCCAATAATTTGTCATGAGCAGAAAACGCCATATCAGGCTGATCAAACATGGCTTTGAAGGAAAGAACAACCCCATTGTAGTTGTCCAATTGCGGGTCTCCAGAGACAGAGACAACTAAGGGGGTAGCCCAGATAAGGGCATTGCCTGTTAGATGGGATATGATAAATACCATTTTAGCCCATCAGTGGAATAAAAATAGGGCTTGAAAGGGAAGTGAAGCATGCAGGAATCCAAAATAAATGCCCGCAACATTTTAGGAGATTCATCATATTTTTCCACTGCGCCTCCATGGACGTTCCTTCCTGCATGAAGGTGCCTAGTGACAACACCAGTTGTCTTAAGTCAACATTTTCAGCCTTCAGATTACGTACCTCAGTGGAAAGCTCTTGCATATCACCTAGTAAGTCCTGAACAGAGGGATCCATGTCCACAGATGCAGAGGTTTGTTGGTGTCTCAAACTGACAGAAGATTTCGGGACAGGGCTCACGTGTGGAGTCTTTTGTGTGGCTTTCTTGGCTGCCTTTACCTTGGGACTTTTCTTCTTGGTCCGAGTTTCATGAAGAAAGGGGCGAGCCTCCCCTGACACCACCGTGTCTAGTAGATAAACCACCAGGCACACTGACCCCAGGGAGACAACCCAAGGGCCAGAAAAAACCCTCAATTGAGCGAAAAAACATGTAGATGGTCCATAGGTGATATGGAATGAAGAGATCTCCAAGCGGTAGCAGCTGAAGTAACAATGAAGAGGACTGGAGGCAAAAGGCACAGAGTAAAAGAACTCAAAGGTAATAAGCACAGAGAAGCACAGGAACAGCAGGGTGTGAGAGCACAGAGCAGAATGGAGGCAGCAGAATTTCAAGGGGATAGAACAGGAATGGAGGATGGACAAGCGAGGAGTCCAGGTGCGCGCTGAGCAGGGCAAGAACGAACCGAACAGGAGCAAGGCAAGCACTAGCCGAGCGTTGAGACGCGAGGCTCAATTGCGGTCCGGGCACATATGAACGCTGTCAGAGGAAACACGAGACCACATTCTGTGCTGGTTGTGAACATCGGCGGTCACCATATTGGTAGAGAAAATGGCGTCCACAAGCCGTATACGGAGCTTGCAGGCTTGCCAAAAGGACCTGGACCGGTAAGTCCTGACACCTTTGTAACTCCATGTGTAGTTTGCATACCATGTCCATGAGCATTGCTGCTGCCATGTAATCCCACATACCAGAACAGCCAGTGCACACAACTGCCTATCCTTTTGGAATACCAACAATTTAGTTAAGAATGAAACATAGGAGGGGGCGTGGCTAGCCAGCATCCTATGAACACGTAGGTTCTTGGAGCTCCTATGCCACCAAAATAATCCTGTTAAAATCCTGCGTGCTACTGCTTCAATTCAACACAGAACCAACGCCAGCGGTAGCTGATAACTTGCTCAGAAAGACGTCCCTATCCAAGTTAAACCGTAAAGGAGAAACCTCGCAAAACCGCAGCGAAAGCAGAAACGAAGCCGGAAAGATTTTGCTTCCAAGATGGCCGCCGGACCTCCATAGAGGACCCACGGAGGACAACTAACAAAACGCACGGACCCAGGAACGCCTACTTCTAAACCGGGCATACGGAGGAGAAGGTACAAGCCCTCGCTTAGATATTGGGGCCCTAGCCGGTGGGTGCTGCAACAGCATCTTGTGAGCCAGTGCAGCTGGGAAGTGGGGAGTGGAGGAGGCAGCCCGGCACCGAAGGAATCGGATCCACGGCAGTTTGGGCCAACACATCCGGAGACGGGGCCCCCCGCCGACGCACAATCACTCCAGGGGCCGGTGGCGGCGAATTGGACGGGCGGAGGCCTGCGGGGAGAACGTGGCATCCGCGGGGGCCCTGGACGGTGGGGTGAGAGAGCGAAGGAGGGACTCTGTGATCAGGCTCTGCCCGCCACCGCGGGTGTCCTGTGGAGCAGCCTGCTTCCCGGCGGGGGGAGACCAGCGGTGCCAGAGAAGAGGTGGGGGACGGCTCCCCCCCACGACCAGCTTGAAGTGGAGGAAAAAGGGGGGGAAGAATACCTTCAAAAAGAAGATAACCCCAAAAGGAAGATAAAAGTAATAAATATAAAACGCTCTCTTGGCGTGAACCGCTCCCACCCTCGCAGGCAACCCCTGGGAACATTGGCAACCAGGACACTCTAACCATGAAGGGGGAGAGAAGACCGGATCCGGGGTGAATGCGGAAGGAGATTGAGCACTCCACAACTCGGCCTATATGCTTAGGATGATCAGGGGCGGCCACCAGGGATCCACGAAACAAGCCAAGGGAACATATAGTAATGCCGCGGTACTCCCATCCGTGACCCCGGAGTGTGAGAGCGAAAGGAAGATCACACACCGCTGCCTCTCCCGCCACCAGTGGCGTGACCAGAGAGGGGGTGAGAGGAACTTGGAAGAGGGGCCACAACACCTGACCAAACCACCCCCCCACCGCCGGACTGCCCTCCATCTTGAGACAGCTACTGGTCCTAGCCCCCTTGGGAGAGGGCCAAAACACTAATGCCGACATAGGTGGTTGGAGTGCAGCCGGTGTGGGGATACTCCAAGAAATAGCCGCGCAACTAGACGGGCCCCCGGAAATACAGACGCCTGTCTGCTCTTGAACATTCAAACCCGAACAAACCAATAGGCAGAGTGGACATCCACGAGACAGGCATCTTACGCCTCGCATTAACCGTGTCACCCCAGAAGGTGCCCACCACTGGACCTGATATTAGCCCACGTAAAGCCACCCCATCTGGCCCCCGAAGCCGGGGCGGACAGGACCCAGTGGGCTGTAAACCCAACTGACGGGGAGCGGGACATCAGCAGGGCACCCTACTGACCCTGAGACACGTAACAAGAACGGCTCCGATCACAGCCATAAAGCCAACAAACCCACACCCCGGCTCTGAGATGGGCAAAGATAAAGCGGGGAAAAAGGTGTCAACACAAAGCAGAATGGACCAATTTGCAGTGGCACAAGCCCCAGTACCACAGAATCAGGTGCCGCAACCGCCCCCCCCCCCCGGAGAGGAAGACACCCTCTCCCTGAGAGACGTGGTGGCAGCCATTGCAAATTCCCATTCCTCCATGGAAATGAAAATGGACAGTATAGCGGCGGACGTCTCTTTTCTTCGCCATGACCTGCAAAAACGTATTGCCCGCACAGGTGAAGCGGAACAACGCATCTTGGGGACCGAGGACAACATCAGAGACATTCACCAACAACTCTCACTGACAATAACCGCCTGAAGACACTGAAAACCCGGGTGGATGATGGAGAGGGCAGGTCACGCCGCAACAACGTACGAATCCTCGGCCTTCCGGAAGGAGAGGAGGGACCAAGCATGGAGCTATTCCTGGAGCAATGGTTGGTGGACATCTTTGCACCCCACGCCCTTTCCAAGTTCTTTTCGGTGGAGAGAGCCCACAGAATGCCATCAGGCAGGGCTATACCTGGTGTGCCACCCAGAATGGTGATAGCCAAACTCCTTAATTACTGCGACAGGGACGCGCTCCTCCAAATGGCTCGCTCCAAGGGAACAGTCACTCACAACGGCTCTCGGGTAGCCTTCTTCCCCAACTACACCCGAGAGGTGCAACTGTCAAGGCAGTCATTTGAACAACTGAAGCGACAGCTATCCCATATGAATGTCAAATATGGCCTGCTGTTCCTGGCCCAGCTTAAGATCTACCACAAAGGAACTACAATCCACTTCACGGACCCAAAAGAAGTCTGGATATGGGTAGAAGCACATATTGAAAGGGACTGGACGGCAAGACCAACGAACCGTGGAGGGAGGCCTCGGCCTAGACCGATTCGTCCCCCCGCCGCGAGACACCAAGAAGACCCGGGACCAGCGAACCTGGAACAAGAGGCAAACCCCCTCCCCCGTGTGAGGGATAGAAATCAACTGACGGGAAGGAGCAGCGGAGACCCAGGGGAATACGGACACTGACATCCTTTGCAGATCTCAGGTACCACGGAAATGATCAGAGGGTGCCAGGAGACACGGACCCAAGGGGACTCCTCTTGCCTCCTTGTTTGTTGAAACCTTAAGTTTAGTTTGACGCTCTAATGTAGAGTGCTAGCAATGTTCGGGCAACCGGTACTTCGTGTTGGGGTGAAGTATAGGGAGGGGGATAGGGGAAGTTTATGTTGTTTTTATGGTTTTTTGTTAGTTTTGGGCCACTACATGTTCGCACAACGATCTAGCTCCAACTTTACATACCATTCACCGCACGCCACAAAGCACTGGATCCCCACCCCCGCAACACACACCAGCGAAAGACAGATCTCTCCCCCAGACCAAGACATCCTGAGAGATCCCCAATACATGCCCTAAATGGCGTCCACACAACTTCAGATACCCCCTGCTGATCACCCCAGATCCCTCAGACTACTCGTATGGAATGTGAACGGAATGGGCTCTGGGATCAAAAGACGCCTGATCACGCAGCTACTGAACAGATACTCCCCCGATATAGCCCTGATAACCGAGACACACCTAGTGGGATCGAACTGCACCTTCTTCCGACGGACCAATTATCGGTCCGCCTTTCACGCAGGATTCACAATGGGATCCAGAGGCGCCCTCATCCTCATACATAAACGTACCCCTTTCGTCTTACAAACGATAGAACAAGACCCTAGGGGCCGCTACGTCTTGGTCCTGGGGATGCTTAGGGATGAGAAACCAGCAGTAATGTCAGTGTATTCCCCACCGGGAATACGGCAAGAACTATTGGACACACTGACTACCCTTATGGGGAGGCACCAACCCGATATGTGGATTCTGGGGGGAGATTTTAATGACGTTATGAGCAATACCATGGACCGCACCCACCTTAGACGACGCAACCCAGACATCCCCAACAAACTGGCCAACTTCACATCTGCCCTAGGCCTTCGGGATGTGTGGCAGGAATTACATCCAGAGACTAAGGGATGCTCGTTCCATTCGGGAGCCCACGGTTCCCTATCTAGACTGGACTACCTTTTTCTCCCAAATACAGATCTGCATAGGGTAACATCGGCAGAATTGCTCCCCCAAGGTATCTCGGACCACTCGCCATTGATGGTGGAACTGCAGATAAACGGCACAACTCCCCCTATAACGTGGAGACTGAATAATTACTACCTCAGGTTCCCCGAACTGATAGACCATTTTACCGAAGTGTCTGATGAATACTTTGAAATTAACAAAGCAACAGTTAACGACCCAGTAATAATATAGGAAGCCTATAAAACGGTGCTAAGGGGGGAGATAATCTCCTGGAAGGCGAATAAAAAGAGAGAAATGCTCCAAAAAATAACAGAAGCAGAAAGGGATATGATGCAATGGGAAACAAAACACATTAATGACCCAACCCCTGAGACCCAAGGGTCTCTTCAATGAGCCAGTGAGTGCCTTCACAACATAACGCTGGATAACGCTAAACATGCCCACTGGGATTCCAGAGCAAGGATATATGAATTCGGGGACAAGGCGGGCAAAATGTTAGCCTGGCTGGAAAAAAGGGATGAGGGAGAACGCCATGTCCAGGAGATTATCATCTCCCACAATGAGAGGTGCTGATCAGATGACGAAATAGCAGAAACCTTTGCCCAATTCTACACCAAACTGTATCAGGCGCTGTCTTCCCCATTTGACCCGACCATATTGGACGAGATAGCCCTCCCATCCCTGTCAGTACAACAGAGAGAGCAGTTGGACTCCGATATTTCCAAAACCGAAATAGCTGAAGCAATGACACAATTACAAACAAGGAAAACACCGGGCCCCAACGGATTTCCGGCTGAAACCAGGCAAAAACTGGGCGGGAATAAAATGGCACCCCCCTTCATAGAATGCTGCTCCAGGCCCGAGCATCGGGCACCCTCCCACCGGACCTATGTAGGGCCACCATAGTAGTCATTCCCAAAACAGACAAACCTCCGGAAAGATGTGCCTCTTATAGGCCCATCTCGCTAATAAACAGTGAGGCCAAGATTCTAGCAAAACTCCTGGCCAATCGATTACAATCTGTTCCCTCCACCGTGATCCACCCGGACCAATGCGGCTTCATGCCACTTAAATCGACCCGAATTAATCTGAGACGGCTGCACCTAGCACTAGAATGGGCTCCCATTATTGACACACTGCTTGCCCTTTTAAGCAATTGATTTCGAAAAGGCCTTCGACTGGGTCCAATGGGATGGCCTCTGGGAAATAATGCGAGGTATGGGGTTTGGAGACGCCTTCCTGGGATGGGTGCGGCTGCTCTACACAAAACACACAAGCAGAGGTCAGGGTGAATGGGTGGCCCTCCCGACCCTTCCCTCTGGGCAGGGGAACACGACAGGGATGCCCCCTGTCGCCCCTCCTTTTTGCCCTCTCAATTGAGGCGCTTGCCCTATGGCTCTGCCAGAGTGGAGCCTGGACAGGATTTAGGTGGCCGGAAGGACATGAAGATCGGACTTCCCTATATGCGGACAATCTCCTGATATATCTGGGTGACCGAGCCCGGGCCTGCCCCGTGGTAACACAGATGCTCATCCGCTTCGGGGAATTTAGTGGACTAAGAATCAACGGGGGGAAGTCCATCATCTTTCCGGTGAAGGGTGGAGAGCAGGCTATCCCTCGAAACTGCCTGTATCATGTGGAGCAGCACAGCTTCCGATATCTGGGTATTCGGATATCCGAAGACCTGACTAAATATGTGACGGACAACATTCAACCGATCGTTGACCGCTTTGTCAGCGACGTCCACCACTGGAAGCTTCTCCCTCTAACACTTATTGGTAGGGCCGCACTCTTTAAGATGATGATCCTCCCTAGATTCCTATACATCTTGCAGAATGCCCCACTTAAGATACCAGAGCCTGAATTCAATCGGGTAGAGACCCTCCTGCTATCCCTGACCACGCTCCAAAGTTCGATCTGGGAGGAGACAATAGGGGTGCCCCGCCTTCAAACCTACTACTGGGCTTCGCAATTAGCAGTGGTCAACGATTTACTCCATGGTGACCGGGGACTACCCCACATAAGAGCAGAAATTGCTGCCCTTCACAACCAAGACCCACTCCGTTTACTATACCAAGCCCCCCAAGACCCCTCCCACTTACAACAGCGTCACACATTGTTACCGTCTGGAGACAGGCGCATGTATTTGTGGGATGGAAAAACTAAATAACGGCCGCACAACCCCTATGGCACAACAGCAACCTAACTGAGCTCGGGAAACTTGTGCCATAGCCTAGATGGATAGGGGCGGGGATTCAGAGAGTGGGGGATATCCTAGCAGATGGGAAGCTAACCTCATTTGAAGCACTACAACTTAAATTCCAGGTTCCAAATACCGAGTGATACCACTACACACAGCTAGCCCATGCCCTAAGAACCCATATATCTGCAGAAGCCACGGTACCGGACTACACACCTATTGAGCGCAACATGCTGCCAGCACATATCCCCACTAAGTGCACCTCCATCCTCTACAGCGCCATATCATCCTTCGCCACCCCCGAACTCACAAGCCTGAAAGCAAAGTGGGAAATAGACGTGGGGGAAATCGACCCAGAGGACTGGATTCAAGCACTAATGCACCCACACGAGGTGTCTATCTCCTCTAGGCTCCGTCCGATGTGGAGAGGAAGAGGGGACATGTATACACATCCTATGGACATGCCCCCGGATCCAAACCTATTGGAATGCATGCTGCAATGAACTTACTACAATCCTCGCCCGTACATACCGCGGAATGCAAGGACCAAATGGGAAAAGCTGCTACTGTCCACGGCAATAGGACTGATGAAGCGCAACATAGCACAGAAGTGGGGAGCCCCAGAGTCCCCAACACTGGAACAAAGGGTAATAGACATGGACAAGTGCGCCATGATGGAACACAGGGTCTACAGCGCAAGAGGATGTCCTGCCAAGGCCTCCAAAATATGGGGGAGGTGGGAGGAAGGGGTGGGGACCTAGTAACCCCTGGCACAGATGGTGTGAATCTGAACACCATAGGTAAAAGTTGTGGGGAATGACGTTGGTGAATGGCAAGATACATGTATGGTTATTGGCCCATGTGTGGACAGGCTTGTCCTTAATTGTTGTTGGCGATGTGTTTGTTGCATAAAATAATAAAACATGTTTTATCTAAAAGAATGCAACACAGTTCAATCTATCCTGCTACCCCCGCATCACACACATTAATACACCTACACTGCATGGTCAGATTTACTCCCTGCAAATCAAAAAAAGACAGGAATTGCAGTGCTAGCTATAGGTAACAACATAAAAACCAGTGCAATTTTTCAAGGCTAACCGCTCTCGACCACCTTGAATCCTGTTTTCGTTCCAGGTATTGTTATGGCAACCACCTTGGTTGCCACCTGGGATGACCTTCTCCAGCATTCTGATCAAGACCACCTAGCTCTATTGGTTATGCTAGATCTGACCACCACCTTTGATACAGTGAATCATTCCATCGTTTTATTTAAAACTTCACATTGCCGGAATCCACTGACCCGCATTTCAGTGGTTCAGTAGTTTTCTCTGAGGAAGAACACAATATGTGAAATGTGGTCCTTTTGTTTCCTTTGCTGCCCAAATCATGTGTGGTGCGTTACCCCCCCTTCACCACTTCTTTTAAATATCTTTAATGGCCATCATGTGTAGTTTGTATGCTGATTTTCATCCTTATGCAGAGGATATCCAACTTTATAATAAAGTTTCAGGACTGAAAGAAACTTTTAATCAACTCCAACTGTGCCTTAACCAAATTAAATCGTGGCTAGCAAATAACAAGCTCCAGCCCAAGCCCTCTAATACAGAGTGGATGTGTTCTGTCTCCTAAACATCTCAGGGTTCGAAATTGAGGGGAGCTTGGAGCTATTTAGGTCCTGCTTGGAGCCTAGAAGAGCTTGGTTCGCTTGAAACCAAGGTTTACCAGGAGCTACTTTTGCCTCCCCAGGCCAACTGATGCCAAACAAGCCCACCTATTTGAATTGAATTCTCTGCTTTTGGGATAATCTATAATTAAACTTCAGGACACATATAACCAACATTTAAAGCATAAAGTGTCATAAATATTGTACAAAATTATACGTTTGTTATGTTATATGCATCTATAACACATACGTTCACCTAAAAGGCATCTTGGCGTGAGGAAACACAACAGGAAGCCTAGGCCAGGCAGTATTATTAGAATAGCAGAGTTTTAAGCTGACAGCAAAATTGTAGATGATTCTCAGTGTGTCTCAAACAGGTAGGGCGATAATTCCAGAGGTTACTTGCAGCCATTGAAAAGGCTTCCCTCCCTACCCTCTGGAGGCGAAATCTCAGGACCACCAGTAGACGCCCATTACTGAAACAAAGCTCCCTCGTTAGAATATAAGGAGCACATTTCTCCTGAAGAAATGCAGCACCCACCTGGTAGGAGGCCCAGTGTACTAAACACAGAGATGTAAAGATTATTCTCTTTTTCACTGGAAGCCAGTGAAGAGATCTCAAGACTGGGCTAATATGGGAACCATAGAGGGTAGCAATAGCCAGAGGGCTGGGCTAAACACAAGGCATTACATTGATCCAAGCAGCTGGTGACGAGTGAGACGACTACTGCAGGATTTAAGGGTGCAGGAAGAAAAGGCAAGACCTTGCGAAGGACCTTCAACAAGAAGTGTCCTGTCTTGCATACTGCACTCACCTGATGGGCCATAAAAAGAGAGGAGAGATAGACACCAAGATTTTTCACAACCATCACTGGGGTTGGGAAATCACCCAGTGAATCAGGCCAGAAAGAAGAAGACCAAGCGCCCAAGCCAGAAGCCAGTTGTTACTCATCCAGCCCTTCACGGCCCCCAGGCACTCACACAGCCGAGACGACACCCCCCTTCGGTCTTGATCTAAATGGACCAGGGTCTGGGTGTTGTCAGCATAGGAGTAACACCTGAAGCTGTGGGAGTGGATGAGGGAACCAGGGACTGATAACATCGTGGACAAGGTAGAGCCTTGGGGAACTCCACAGGACAGTGAGTAGGAAGATGAAAGAAAATGGGGTAAAGACAATGACTGTCCCCTGCCAGTCAAAAAAGGGGAGAACCATGCCAGGACATGGCCCGAGATGCCGGCCGCGACCTATCGTGACAGGAGTATAGCGTGGTCAACAGCGTCGAAGGCCGCTGACAGATTGAGCAATATCAGGGCCCCCTCACCTCCTGCATCCACTAGCCTGGTCAGATCATCCACCAAAGATGCCAATACATACTCGGTGCCTCTCCCGGGATGGAACCCAGACTGACAGGGGTCCAGAAAAGACTGCAGTTCCATAAAAGAAGACAAGAGTGGAGCCTCCAAGGACTCAAGAAGTTTCATAATAAATGGCAGAAAGAAAATAGGAAGAAAATTAGCTAAAACCGAGATATCCAGTGACTTTAAAAAAAAAAGAGGAACCGCAATCGCCTGTTTTAATTCTTGCGGAATACAGCCAGACTGACAGGACATATTAACTGCTTGTGTGAACAAAGAAACCATGCCGGGCAGGATGTCCTTAAGGACGGTCAGTGACACTGGATTGGAGGGAGCTGCAGATTTCAACTTGTGAATGGCCAACAGCACCTCATCATTAGAATACACTGGAAACGATGGCCAGGTAGACCTAAATCTTCAGATACCAGGGGATTGCTCAATTTACCCAATTGGATGTGATGGCGTAGATCCATGATTTTATTGTGGAAAAAGTCTGCTAGCGCATCATAGCATAGCTGAGATGGCGCCCTACTGGTGTACACCACGCAGTTGATGAAAAATATTTTACCACTGCAAATAGCTCCTTAGAGTGATTTAAGGCCATTTCAACTTTAAGCGTAAAAGAATTCTGCTTAGCCAGTTGAATCACACTGTGATAGCTCTTAGAGAGCTCCCCCAAATATAGTTTTAGCACTGGGAATATAAGCTGAACGCCACTTGCGTTCAACTTGCTTCAACTCTAATGAGCCTTCTTGAGTTCTGCCGAGAACCATGGCTGGGAAGGACGACGATGCACCGGAAACGCTTGTGTACAAGCGCTTTATAAATGCCATACCATATCATATCAGGGTGTGCCTAAGTGGAGCCACTTGGTTGGCTGCTACAAGGAGTGTCTGAGATATATTCGAGACGTCCAAAGATGGACCTGTAGGGCAATTTGCCTTGACCAGCGACACCATGTGTTCCATGTCCACCCTTTGCCAGTTTCTCCTACAGACAAAAGCTGCATGAGGTACAGTAACCAGAGAAGGGCAGACCACCCTAAAAGGGACCAAGCAGTAATCAGACCACAAGACCGGCCTTGCCGATAACGCTGAAAAAATGAGGTCCAGAATGCCTCCTTGCTAATAAGTAGATTCCCCGACCCATTGAATAAGGCCCAGGTTGGCAAGTACTTCAAAGAAGTGGTCCAGTACTGGAGCACGAGGAGAGTTAAATCTGATGTTGAAATCACCTAGTAATACCAGGTTACAGAATTTCACCTGGAGAGAAGCCACTAACTCCAGAAAAGGATCTAAAAAATTGGAAAAGGACCCTGGAGGTTGGTAAACTAACAGAAAGTGAACCGAGTAGGAACTGAGTAACCAAGTTTGCATCTTATATGAAAGTTAGATTTGCCAAATGCTATGTACTGACTCCTGGTCCCCAATGGTAGCTCCTGTTCACTGTTTAACGCAGGAAACCCAGGTGCTGCCTTTAGCTCCTGCTTATTGAACCTTCATTTTGATCCCTAAATCTGCTTCACGACTCAAGAGTGACAACCCCTGCCACCCATGTTATTCGGCCTCCCAATCATCCCAACAAATAGTGAACAAAATCTCTGGGTCATTTTGGACTCCAAGATGACACTATCAAAACAAGTTAACAAATGCGTTAAACATGACTTCCTTAGCATTCGACTTCTTAGGCTGGTCCTTCCATATTTCCATCTATATTCCATATTTCCATTCCATTCGCACTAACCATGCGCCAGTGATCAGAGCATTAATCAATTTTAAACTTGATCATGTGAAGGTTCTATATGGAGGTCTACCTAAATATTTGATTCACTGCCTCCAGACTATTTAAAATGCTGTGGTTTGACATACTCTCAAATCACCTAGACAGTCTATCAATTCCTCTGCCAGGGTAGACTTCACTGGTTACCTGTACACACACAAATCTCGTTTTAGATTCTCTGTCTTGCATTTAAGTTTGTTCATGGCTTAGATCCACCTTAGCTTGCCCAACAGGTTCAACTCTACCTACCCTCACCAACTCTTCAATCTTCGTATACCCATATATTCACGTTTCAACAAGACAGTGCTCAACTCGAGGCGATAGACGCTTCTCAGTACTCTCACCCTCGTCGTGGAATAACCTCCTGCTCGCTCTTTGTACATTAGATTACTTACTGATTTTCCTTAAACTAAAAGATGTTATTTTCTCCCCACTTGGTTAGTTGCTCATCCAAACCGGGAATTTGAATTTTTTGCCTAATTTCAAGAGAACGTATCACTTTAAATCCACCTGCGCACAAATGCAGTTTATTCCGCTCAGTACATATTATGTTATGCGCATTACAAATGTATAAAATGAAATAAATGATATGGATGAATGCCTATGGACTAGATCATCCACTCCAAACCCCCACAGGAGTACCTCTGTTTCTCTTCCCTAAAAAGTGAGGCAACCTGCAGTTTTGTATCAACTACCAAAACCTGAATGCAATTACCTGTAACGATAGGTATCCATTTCCCCAAATACAGAACATATTGGATTGATAGCATTCAGATGATGTGTTCACAAAACCCAACCTATGCAGTAGCTACAATATGGTCTGTTCGAAAAAGGGGACAACTGGAAGACTGTCTTTTAGATTCCTGTGGGGCAATACAAATATCAAGCCTGCCATCTTCCAATGGTTTATGGATTCAGTGTTTCCTAACCTGTTGGGGCTATCAATCTGGATATTTTTAGATGACAGATTGATATTTTAGTCATCCCTGGCAGACCATATACCACATGTAAAGAAGGTGTTAACTAGTGTGGCAAGCAAGAAGGACTCGGACCAGAGCACATGCTTGTTAGGGAAGATTTCTCTTTACTGCACCTTTTCTTCCATTTTAATGGACCCCCAAACGTTGTGCTTTTATTTTTGATCCTGACCTGTATTTTTTACAGTGCAGTGAGGCCTTAAGCTTCACTGCACTGTCTTTTGCTCATCTGTTATTGGAAAACTGACATGTCCTTGAGGCTGTCACTACTGCGAAACATTGTTTCCCTTAGTCTTGTTACTTAGTTACTACTTTTAGTAACTTGTTATCACTAGTGGTAACTTTTATCATTGTACAATGTATCTTACAATGCAGTACAATGGGATACACTTTTGTTTTTGCCCTAGACTAACAGTCAGAGGATTTTTGGTTACTCTAGGTTTGCTAAATGGACAAGCTGGTGGCAGCAGTGACATTTTACAATTTGTTGGTGCTTTTCGTTTTAGACTTACCGCGTTTGTCTACTAACTGTGGCTAGTGATGGTTTTTCGCTTGACCTTTGGCCATCTTGTTTTTAGCCTTCTTCCTGGCCTGTGAGGCCAGGACAATCCTTATATGGACTTCCAGTGCCAGAGAAAGCAGAGGATCTTGGTGGGCTACTGGAGGGTTATGTGTGTTTGCTGGCAGGATGTGGGCTGGGACTGTCTGGTCCCAATCCACAAACTATTTCAGTGTGTCTGAGTGTCATGCATGAGTGTTCCGGCCAGTGGTCCTGATTGGACCACTGCTGGGGTGTGTGTGGGACTAGTTCTGCCATTGGCTAGTGGGAGTTTCTGCTCTCACCTGGCTTTTGGGATAAGAAGAGGACCCCTGCACCCACTCTAGAGAGGTACTGGAAAAACCTGAAGGAGCCAAGACTCCTGTCCAGCTGTGAGATCCGTGAGGAGACCGAAAACCATCTGAAGGAGGCCTGGCGACCAACTTCTGCTGCTGTCCTGGAAGAGTCCTGTCTTGCTGTTGATCTTCAGCAGTCCTGTGAGGGATCTGCGACCCGTGTAGTGGAGAGAACATCCATTCCTGATGTCTGCCTCGGGACTCTGCGAAGAAGAGCCTTCTGAAGTGCCCCAGGACTGCCCTGTGGCTGACCAGCTCTGAGTTTGGGCAACTGTACTGCCGACATCGCCATTCTGCCTTGAGGCCTGGAACTTGGGGGCTCCTCAGCTTGTACTACAAGACTTACCTCAGTGAAATTCCGGAGTCCTAGCATCAAGGGGAACCAAGATATGAGGGAAAGCCTGACTGCGACAAGTGAGTCCCTTTGCTTCACCCTGCTGCGGTGACCACTGTCCCAAAGAGCTTACCTGAGTCTAGTCCAGTCCTCAGTGGGGTCTGCATCGTGTTTTTTCTCATTCTGCAACCCCTACGAATCAAGGACTGAGGCTGACGGCAGGAAAATCGACCTCAGACCTTCTTCGATTGACCTGCCATGTCCAGTGAAGAATCGAAGTACGCGGGGTGAGTTACAGTGGTTCTTACCTGTCCCTAAACTCCCTTTAAAAGTTTTGCTAACTTTCCTAAAACGTTTACAATACTTTGGCTTTGCCATTGCTTGCTCGTGCAAGCCTTCCGAAAGTTGGGGACACTTTTCTTAGTTAGAATAATTTGTCCTCTAACCCCTGGAATCGTTCACTGGACCCCAGATACCCTACCTTCATTTTTTCTAGCGTTACAAACTGTGTCAGAACGTTTCCTGAACTTTTGGGCATAAGGCCCCAGACAATTTAGGGAAGGACTTTTGAAGCTAGGGCTAATTCTCTGTGGACCTGTAGTGCATAAACGAATCTGTACTTTCTTTTTATAGGGGTTTGATTTGTATTGTGCCCTACTCTACTGACTGTATATAGTTGTATTGTATTATTAGTGTTGTGTGATACTTCTACCTGTTAGTAGTAATTTTTCATAGTGTTGAATGGCCATAAATAAATAACTGTATTTTTATACATACTGTCTAAGTGTAATTTGTGACTCCCATTGTGTGTAATGTAAGGAAGGCATAGTTAAATGTAAGACAGACACAAGTGACCACAGTTCAAGGGTGTTTGTTGAACTTTATCAGGGATGTGAAAAATACCTCTCTAAACCTAAATCTAAGATGGGAGCAAGCTACGACCATCACATAATAATATTACAATCCTAGTGGAGTCTAGGCAAATAAAAAGGGCCTATACTAAAAAAAACAATCTCCAATCTTTACCGCTATGTTACAAAATAGTGTGGGATCATGTTCATAAAAAAGAAAGAAGTGTTCACAAAAAGATAAGTCATGATGTTTAGGCCGTTGGCCCTCTTTCCCCACATTTTTAGCACGGGGGAAGGCGTGTCATTTGAGCACATCACACTCATGGGCTTCTTCAACACAAGGTCACAGTTCCTTTTATCAACATCATGGCCTTCTGTGCCCAAGTCTCTTTCATTCAAAGTCTCTTGCTTCAGAGGGCCTGATGCACCAAAACAACAAAGAAAAGTTCCTTTACAAATCTTCAAGTCAGGCGTTCTACCTGTCGTCCGGGATCCCCCTCAGCCGGGCTCAGATCCTTCTTTCACAATTAGACTCTCTCAGTCGTGTTCGGACTAACTTTAATTTGCAGGCATCCCTCAGTCGTGTTCACATTTGCCACAACAATATCTTCACGGGTGAGTTCCACTTTTCATCCCGCATCCCCCTCTTCCGGACTCAGATCCCCTTTTTAAACAATTAGTCCCCCTCTTCCGGGCTCAGACCAATTTCACTTCGTATGTAATCGAAGTATTTCAAATGTGCACAGGATTTAACTTAACCCGCTGCAGGAGCACTTTGATTTCACCATTCAATATTTGCACGCTCTGGGGGGTACCAAACAAAGTCCTTCGAGTGAGCACCTACGTGGCGCCGGACTGCTCTGTATCTGGTATCTAACTTGGTTTCTTAAAGTTCATTCGGAAACAAGTTCTTTGTTCATACAATATTGCTGCTTGCAACCTTGAGCATAACACAGTCCAGCTTGCTATCAGTTTCTCCCGACTCACCGGCTGTGCTGAACTCGTTGGCATTGCTTTACAGTCGTAGTCAAGGACAGCACCACAGTGGCAATCGCTTCTCCCCATCTTGGCTATCAATGCAGGAGGGCCCTGTGTACCTTTGACACACGCTACACCGTTCATCAGCTGTAATTCCTGGTCTTATGTTTCTTTTCCTTGAGGCTTCTTGAAAGTCGCAATCCTTTTGTGAAAAGGACAAGGGTAACTCCCTCCTTGTCGTCCTCTCTGGTCTCGCCGCCGTTCTCCCCGGTTTGAACTGCCATCCCGGAATAGCTGCTCCCTCGTACTTTTGGCCTTGCTCAGAGTGTGCTTTTGTGCTCCGCCTTTTAGCCGTGTGGGGAAGTGTGATGGAAGTCAGGTGTGTGTAGTTATCAGTTATTGCCTTACTCTGCCTCACCCTTGTGTTGGGACATGTCAGGTATACTGCTCTGGTGTTAGTCCGTTGTCGCTCACGATGAACTGTCTGTGAGAAAGTGTTTGTGTCACTAAAGGGGGGGTTGAGTTCCTAAGTATCCTACCTGATAGGATGGGTAAAGGTTGTCATAAGTCACGGGATACTGCATCTCACCCTTCGGTGTTCCACTGCCACTCCCCGAAGACCCCCCATCTGGGTGATCCTCCCGCACTGGTCCAACCCCAGGAACTGGATCCAATAGTGATGGCGTGTCCTGGCCACCTGAATGACAGATCCCCAGGGAACACCTTCAGGTTTCTCACATACCCTTCCTCTGCATCTGCTTCACAGGGGAACCGGGAAAGGAAATCTACATTCCCCTGGTCTTTACCTTTTCGGTGTTCCACGGTTTACAGTAGGACTGCAAGTCTAGGAACCATCGCATCATGAGGGTTGGAGTCTTTTTTCGCTGGCCAATCCAAACTAGTGGAGAATGGTCCATGACAAGTGTCAACTTTCTTCCTAAGAGGTAGTATCTAAGGTGTATTATGGCCCACTTGATGGCAAAGGCCTCTAATTCCAGCACAGAGTAATTTTGTTCAAGTGGTAAAAGTGTGTGACTCGTAAACAAGATGGGATGTTCTAATCCATCGCAGACCTGTGATAGCACTGCTCCTAACCCTGTAAGGGAGGCATCCATTTGCAATACAAATTCCTTTGAGAAATCTTCTACCTTTAGGATTGGGTTCTGGCACAGGGTTTGTTTTAAGGTGTTGTAACATATATCATCCTTGTCAGTCCAGTGGAATTTCTCGGGTTCGGCATTCTTCGGTACAGCCTTACTGTTTTGTCTGAAAAATTTGGGATAAAGCTGCGGTAATACCGTATTAACCCCAGAAGGGCTCTAAATTCTCTTTTAGTTTTAGGTGCAGGGGTATCTAAGACGGCTTTCACTTTCTCATGCTGAGATTGTACATTACCATTCCCTACAAAGAAGCCAAGGTATTTCACGACTGACTGGGCCAGTCTGCATTTGGATGGATTAGCAGTTAGATCGGTCTCTCTGCGGACTCTCATAATAGCAAAAAGATGGAAAAGGTGGTCCTCCCAGGTTTTACTATAAATGACGATATCGTCAATATAAGCTCCCAGAAATCGGAGTAGGGTGGCAAGATTTTGTCCATGAAGCATTGGAAAGTGGCTGGAGCGCTGCGTAACCTAAAAGGGAGGACTTTTGAGTTAAAATAGTCCTAGGGGCGTTGAGAAAGCTATCTTTTCCTCATCAGGACCATTGTTACACTTCGGGCTTCCTTGCGGAATACGACTCCTTTACAAGCTCTTCTGTGGACCAGATACAGGTTGCCATTGCACCTGTACAAACTACGACGGAATCCGTGTCAGCTGACACGTCCTGTACGTGGAAGACGTACGGCAAGACACGCCCCCCATACGGCTTTAAAACCACCGTCTTTCAAGGGGCTTGTTGCTGCTAATTAGCGTTACAAGCTACAGCGGTTACGTCCGTTTACTCCTTCGTGTCTTCTCCGCACAAATTCCTAATCTGCTTACCTGGCTTTCTGACCCTTGCTTGGCTTCTGGATTGGCTTGCCTCCTCCTTTATTCCTGTCGTGCTCGCCTGGCTTTTGACCCGGAACGTTATTGGATCCTGCTTCCTGCTGTCTCTTGCGGTACTCCATTGAACCACCTTACCTTCCTCGCAGGTGACTTGCTATCAATCATCCGGAACTTTTCTCTGCCTTATCTGGATGTGTGTGTGCTCAGGTACATACTTATAATTGGCAATTCCATCCCTGCTGTTTATTTTCTTCATGACCTTGTTTGGATCTTCACCTTTTGTTGGATTCTGGGACATTGAGTGACTATATTGTGAACTTATCTTCAAGTGCATATAAACGTTTTGCTGATACTGCACCAACCCGGCACTAGTGCAACCCTCGTGCCGTTCTGGGCTATTTCCCTATACTAACATTCCTGTTTGTTATTTTCTCCTTTCTTTGTCTTCTATTTTGTATGGACTACTTGGACTACTTTCCATCCACAAAATATCCATATTCAGGTTAGTTGTTATTGGTTCGATACTTTAGGAAGTCTCTTTAGAATTATTTTCCACTCATTGTGCTTATTCATATTTTTGTAGATTCATCCCGGGGAAGCACCACTCCAATACTTATCTAGGTATATTCCTGTAAATACTGCTGTTCTGATTACTTGATTTATTTTCAACACTGTCTAATATCTTTGTATTCCTTTGCAGCATTGGTATTGGCGGTGTGTGTTCTCCCCGCTCTTTTATTCAATTGACACCTCTGTCTGTCCCAATCGAAACAGCAGACAGGTACATTGTAGAAAAGAGCCCCTCTTTGAGGAAGCCTGAGTCTTGTACTCAGGGGAGCTGGGATGGAAGGCTGAATATCGATTCTTGTACAACCATCATCTCCAAGGTCACTCATCCTCATCTTGGGCCTATTTCGGAGTGGTGAGTAACAACCATATACTGGGACCTGCCAGTGCCCTTTTGTTAAGTCTAGGGTGGATAGAAAAGTGGCGGCTCCAAGTTTATCAATTAGGTCATTGATGCATGACAACGTCGCGGTTCAGAGTTTATCAATTAGGTTATCGATGCGTGCCATGGGATAGGCATCGAAGTCGGAAATTGCATTAACTTGACGGAAATCTATGCACAACCTCCAGGACTGGTCACGTCTGGTGACCAATATGATAGGGGAGGACCATGGGCTCGAAGAAGGCTCGATAATATTTGCTCTTAACATCTTATTCATTTCCTCAACCACTATCCGTTTACAGGCTTTCGGGAGTCTATACCGTTTTAGATTAACCACTTTTCCCTTAAGTGTTCTAATATAGTGATAGGTGTCTTTTACTCTTCCTGATTTTACTGAGAATACATCAGAAAACGATGTGACTACATCTTTCAGATCTTCTTGTTGTTGAATAGATAGCTTTGGAGGATTTAATTCAAAGTTATCTATTTCTTCTGGAACCAAACAGGAGAGTATTGTGGCATGGGTGGCCGACGGGTTCTCCTTCCACTCTTTAAAGAGATTTACATTATACAGATGGATCTTCTGTTTCCTGTCTGGTTGGGCTACCTTATAAGTACAGGTTCCCGTTCATTCCAATATTTCATATGGCCCGTGCCACTTACAGACAAGCTTGTTTTCCGAGGTGGGCAAGAGGACTAGTACTTTTTCTCCTATGAAAAACGATCTTAAGCTCACCTTCTTGTCGTAAGTGGATTTTTGTTGGATCTGGGCTTTTTCCATATATGTACAGACTAGATCTCAAACAAGTCTCATATGCTCCCTCAATCTAGTAGCGGTTTGCGAGAGGGGAATGGGTACCTCTTCTCGTTCTTTCCAGGTTTCCCAGAGCATGTCCAGGACATCTCTAGGTTCGCTCCCATAAAGTAGTTCAAAGGGAGAGAATCCAGTAGAAACCTGATGGGTTTTCCCTACTGCCAAAAGTTCCCAAGGGATCATTCGGTCCCAGACCTTCCCGTCCTTATCTACCAACTTTCTTAGGATCAATTTAAGGGTTTTATTGAATCTTTCTACCAAACCATCTGTTTGCGGATACTACACAGAAGTTCGGAAGGTGGTAATATGGAGTAGCTCTTTGACTTCAGCCATGGGATTGCTCATAAAATTTGAACTATGGCCCGAATGAACTTTGGGCAAAGCTTCATCTCCTGGATATGCTCCTGTACGCATCCCCAGAGGCTACCGTGAGGGTGAACGGCAAGACCTCCAGACCATTTCCTCTGGGCTGAGGAACCAGCAGGGGTGCCCCCTTTTCCCACTCCTCTTCCTGTTCGCTATTGAACCACTAGCAATCGAACTTAGATCACACAAAAACTGGTCCAGATTCACGTGGCCAGGGGGAGGAGAAGATCGGCTTTCATTATATGCAGACAACCTCCTTATATATTTTAGTAATCCAATCACTTCATGTCTGATTGTATCCCTCACCCTGAAGGAATATTAAAGCTTCGCCGGCCTAAAGGTGAACAAGGCCAAAACTATTTACTTCCAGATCCAGGGAGGCGAAACTGCGATTCCTGAGGCTTGCCCCTAACACGTCAGTATCAGGGAGTTTAAATACCTGGGCATACGCATGGGCCCGACACTAGACGGATTCCTCCAACTCAACCTACAACCCGTACTAGATAGGTTTAACAGAGATGTCTTCCACTGGCAATCGCTCCCCCTATCATTAATGGATAGGGCATCTCTGTTTAAGATTATGACACACCCAAGACTTCTATACATTCTCCAAAACGCCCCGCTCCCTATCCCCCATGAAACCTTCACACTCATAGACAGGAACCTCTGTACGCTGTTATGGGGAGGGAAACAACCCAGAATCGCCCTCATTACACTCCATAGATCAGTGTGGGAGGGAGGCATTGGACTTCCATGCATACGCACATACTACCTAGTAACACAGATAGGGGTGGTAAATGATTGGCTCCACACAGACCCCACACTACCGCAAATCCGTATTGAAATAGAGACCATGCTCCCGGTGCCACCCCTACAGGTCCTATATGCCACCAACGACCAATTCCCGACAATACCAAGAATGACATCCCATGTTCGTCACGCCTGGAGGGACGCACACAAACTCGTTGGCTGGAAGGCAAAACTAACACTGGCCCAACCCATATGGCACAACGCACAACTCCCAGAAATAAGGAAAATGGGCTCTTTTGAGAACTGGGGAAAAGGGGGATAACCACACTAGCACATGTGATCCAAAAGGGTCGCCTCCTAAGCTTTGACACCCTGCAAGACCAATTTGGCTTGGCACCTATGGACCGATTTCGACACGCACAGCTAGCTCACGCCATACACACCAAGTTCCCCGACATAACAACTATACCCCTCTGGTCCCCCATAGAGACCAACTTTTTCCTGCATCTGATCCCCTCTAAAGTCACCTCCACCCTCTACCAGGCCCTTAACTCCTTCAGTGCTAAGGAACTTGACAAGCTGAAAGAGAGGTGAGAAAGAGATCTGGGCGAACTGGAACCAGAGGATTGGGTGGACGCGCTAATGTCCCCCCGAGACATAGGGATCGAGGCCAAACTCAGACTGATACAACTCAGAATACTCCACCGCTCATACTACTCTCATACAGACCTGGCTAGATGGGGAGGGACCGAAGATGAGACATGCATCCGATGCAAACGGGAGATGGCCACCTTCTATCACATGATTTGGGACTGCCAAGTATTACAGGTCTTCTGGGGTGAGTGCATTAACACAATCTCCACTATACTAGAAACGCCAATTCCTAAAGACCCCAAAATGACACTTCTGGGAATTTGGGGGGAGGTGGACCTTACCAAGTATAAAAAATGTTCCTGGCGGTGGCGCTGGGTGCAGGGAAAAGACTCATAGCCACAAATTGGGGCTCAGCGGATCCAATAAGCTTGAACCGTTGGAACAACAAACTAAGTAGATGCGCATCTCTGGAACGCCGTATCTACAATGCGAGGGGCTTCCCTTGTAAATTTGAAAAGATATGGGGGAAATGGCTCGACGCTCATTGAGACACACTCCCTTCCCACTACCCTCTCCCCCCCTCACTCCCTCCTTGCTTCCCCCTTCCCCTAACTCAAAGAAATGAGACGCAACCAGAACTGCCAGCTATTACCTGCTTTGCGGCTGTGCCATCGTCTCTTTGCCCTGTGTTGCCTTTGTCACTGTCAATTCTGCCATGTTTTTCTGACGAATGCCTATGTTTATACCTATGTTATAGTTTGCTATTTAAATTCAAATAAACAGATTTAAAAAAATAAAAAAAAATGGAACCATAATTAATCTGTCAGTATTTCCTTAGGAAAGCCGACCCTGGTGAAATACGGTAGGAGGTGTTTGAGAATTTGCTGAGTGGTATTATTCCGCATTGGGAACGCCTCGGGGTACCTGGTTGCATAATCAACAATCGAAAGGACATATTCGTTGCCCAGTCTAGATGTTTCTGGAGGTCCAATGATGTCCATCCCGATTCTTGAAAAAGGGACTTCTATGATTGGTAAAGGATTCAGAGGGGCAGGTAATGGGATGTGAGTGCTGTTTTTTTTTACATATTTCACACATCTGAATGAATGTCTTTATATCAGCGTGGATACCTGGCCAGTAAAACTTCCCACTGATATGTGCCTGAGTTTTGGATTGTCCTAAGTGTCCCCCGGTTAGATGGGAATGCACAATCTCTAGTTCAATCTTCTGATGGGTTTTGGGGATTACTAACTGAGTTTTATTTAGGCCTTCTGTGGAGGTTTTCTTTCTGTACATTAATCCCTTTTTTAGGAAGAAAAAAGGACTGCCCTTGTCTAATCCTTCCCCTTCAGGAATTAGCTGGCAGGAAGCCTTTGCGAGTGCTGGATCATTTTGCTGGCCAAAGGTTAGGCTGGGTAGTATGATAGGTCCTTCTTCTCTTTTTGCTTCAGTGGTAGAAGGTTTATCATCTTCCCCAAATCCTAAGGTACCGCTCTCATTATCTTCCAGTTCGCTCTCTCTAAAATTAGGAAATAGAGTCTTTTCAAGAATACCCTGTGCAATTTTGTCCCTACAATGTACTTCAAATGAAATTTCGCCACGGTTCCATAGGAGAACCTTTATGTCTTCCCAGACGTTGGGATCTATGATGCCTACCAGGATATCTAGAGCAAACTTCCAGGCCAGATTTTGGAGCCAATTTTATATAACACCCAGGAGGGGGTATCAGAACCAAGTCTGTGGGAATCATTCCTCTTTTCCCTGGAGGGATAGTCGCTTCTCTTCTGCTACATATATCAAAGCCTATGGATTATTTTGTGTTGATAGAGGGATCTGAGGCTCTATGACTAAGCTTCTGGAATTTTAGGGTTGCCCAATTTGTCTCATTTCAGTTAGATCCCACACCTGACACCACATGTAAGGAAGGCATGGTATCAACAGTAAGACAGACACAAGTGACCACAGTTCAAGGGTTTTTATTGAACTTCAAAAGAGGGATTGAAAAACACCTATCTAATCTTAAATCTAAAGATGGGAGCAAACTACGACCATCAAATAATGCTAACGCGGTCCCAGTGGTGTCTTGTCAAAATAAAAGGGACTATACTAATTAACCTATTGCCAATCCTTACCTCAAAATACAAATAGTGTGGGGAAACAATGTTATGTAAAAGAAAGAAGTGTTCAAGAAATGATATGTCAGGATATTAAGACTGTTGGCCTTCCTTCCCCATGTTTTCAGCACAGGCTAAGGTGGTACACTCGAGCTTGGCACAGTCTCTGGCTTCTCCAGCACGAGGGTGCAGTTCAAACATTAGCATCAGGGCCTTCTGTGCCTTTCAAAGCCTCTTCTCTCAGAGGGCCTGATGCAACAAACAAATAATAAAATCCTTTCCTCTTAGGATTTTACACATACTCAATTTCTCAGGTGATTCACTATTCACCTCGGATCCCTCTCAGCCAAGCGTAGATCCCATTTTAACACAATGCTTGTGAAATTTCCATGTATCCAATTTCTCGGGTGATTTACGGTTCATCCCGGATCCCCCTCAGCCGGGCTCAGATCCGTTTTTTTAACACAATGTTTAATCAGACTCCCCCTGCCGGGATCAGGCCAATTTGAATTCACTTTAACACAAACTTGCTTTAACTCAAAGCTTTCAATTGATCTTCCTTGTTCGGGCTCAGACCAACTTTATCAAGTTCGTCATCAACTTTCCATACTGTACCAACATCGAAGACTTTTGATTGTGCACAGGATTTTGCTAGTCCCGTTGCAGGACCACTTCGATTCACAATCCTTTGCCACTCTTTCGCTTTTGCCACCTCTCAGTTGGATACCTTACAGAGACCTTCGAATGAGCATGCACGCAGTGCAGGACCACTCTGTAAAAGGTATTGTATACTGGTTTCAAAGCTCAATCACTCATCTGTTGGTCAATATTACTTGTGTTGGTTATCACATGCATTTCATACACTGTTCGCTTCAGCACTCACCATACAATGTTGCCGCTTGCAACCTGGTTGGTCTGGTATCGGCCATGCCAACTCACTGGCTGTGTTGAATTCACTGGCGCTGCTTGTTGGGGGAGTACCACGGCAGCAGGCATTCTCCTCACCTTGACTATCGACACGGGACCGACTACCTCCGACACACATTGCAGGATTCTTCAGCTGGTTTGTTCGCCTTACGATTTCTATTATTGAGGTTTCGTGAAGGTAATGGTTCCTTGTCGAAAAGGTCAAGGGCACTTTTTTCCTCGCAATCCCCTTCTGTTTCGCCATCTTTCTCCTTGTCTTAAAATGCCATCTTGGAACTGCTGTTTCCTCGTGTGCTTTGCCTTGCTCAGAGTGTGCTCTTGTGCTGCGCCTTTTATCCGTGTGGGGAAGTGTAATGGAAGTCAGGTGTGCGTGATGGTCAGTTATTGCCTGACCCTGCCTGACCATTGTATTGGGACATTTAAGGTATACGGCTCGGGTGTTAGTCTGTTTTTTCTTATAGCGACCTGTCCGTGAGAAAGTGTTTGTGTTGTGAAAGGGGGTAGTTGAGTTCCTAAGTATCCTACTTTGTAGGATTGGGTAAAGGTGTTACAGGGAAGGGGATACCATGTCTCACCATCTGGTGTCCCACTCCCACTCCTCGAAGACCCCTCACACAGGTGATCCTCCCGCACTGGTCCACCCCACAAACTGGATCCAAAAGCGATGGCCGTGTCCTGGCCACCTGGATGACAGAACCCCGGTGACTAGTGGGTGAGACACCGTTAGGTTTCTCACAGCGGACAGGAAGCAACCTCTTGTCAGTGAAGTACTTCATGTACACAACTGGGCGACCCCCATTACCCAAGCCCAAGTGAGGACTTTCTTGGGCCTCACTGGGAAACACAAATTAAAGTGGTAGGCTCTAGCCATATAGCTGTCCCTCTGACTGCTCTCACTACTTCAAGGGGACCTAAAGATTTCTTATGGACCCTTGAGTGTGAAAAGGCCTTTGCTGGCCTGAAAGAATCCTTAGGTCAGGCCCCTGGTTTAAGGGCACCTGATTGGAAGAGACCTTTCATATTGTAGACAAATGCCTATGACACTGGGATGGTTGGGAAGGGTTAACAGCTTGATGGCAAAGGTGAGCAACAACCTATATGTCACATCAGCTACCAGTTTAGGTGTGGATAACTCAGGTGGCCCCAGCTGGCGAAAAGATGTTTTTCCATCATATGGTCTCTTAAGAAGTTGAGGTTCTACCTCCATGAGTCTCACTTCACTGTGTATGCTGTGGGAAACCAGAAGGTGTCTCACCCGCTAGTGCCAAGGGATCGCTCTCTCCATCACCTTTGGATCCAGACCCTGGGGGTGGACCGGTGCAGGAGGATCACCTAGATGTGGGGTCTTCGGGGAGTGGGAGTGGGACACTGGATGGTGAGACGCGGTATCCCTCCCCATGCAACACCTTTACCCCATCCTCTCTGTCTCTGTAAGGTATCCTGCCAAGAGAAACAAAAGTAGAACATTGATGAGAATAATTGTGTGAAGTTAATCAAAGTGGTCCTGGGACGGTTCAAGCAAAACCCATCGCACATTCAAAAGTCTTCGATTATATCAAGAGGGTCTGAGCCCGAACGAGGGAGTTGCATATCATGAGGATCCGAGCCCAAACAAGGGAAAACCAGTGCACATATTCCCTTACCTGCCCCTCTAAATCCCTTACCATTCATGAAAGTCCCTTTCTCCCGAATTGGGATGGACATCATTGGGCCGTTGGAGACTTCTAGTTTGGGAAATAAATATGTCCTTGTAATCATTGAATACGCTAACAATACAACCCAGCAAATCTTAAAACATATATTACCCTTCTTTTCTAGGGTTGGTTAGCCCAAGGAAATTCTAACGGATCATGGATCCAATTTTATGAGCAAAGTCATGGATTTACTACATATTTCTACCTTAAGAACCTCAGTTTACCACTCGCAAACGGATGGATTGGTAGAGAGATTTGACAGAACCCTTAAGATGAATTTAAGAAAATTGGTAGATAAGGATGGGAAGGACTGGGATAGCATCATCCTCTGGGCCCTATTTGCAGTAAGAAAGACCCCTCAGGCATCCATCGGCTTCTCTCCTTTTGAACTACTTTACAGTAGAGAACCATGAGATGTCTTAGACATGCTCTTGGAAACCTGGGAAGAGAGGGAAGAAGCATGTATTGCCATCTCACAAAAAACTACCCGATTGCGAGAGCATATGAAACTCGTTAGAAATCTAGTCTACACTCACATGGAAAAAGCTCAAGCCCAATAGAAGTTCACCTATGACAAGAAAGTAAATTTAAGAACTTTTCCAGTAGGGCAAAAGGTATTAGTACTCTTACCTACCTCTGAAAATAAACTTGTCTCAAAAAGTGGCATGGGCCATATGAGGTACTAGAACAAACAGGGACCTGTACTTATAAAATAGCCCAACCTAATAAGAAGCAAAAGATCCACCTTTACCGTGTAAATCTCTTAAAGGAGTGAAAAGGAAATCCTTCTGCTACCTCTACCTCGATATTGTCTTGTTTAACACGGGAGGAGATAGATAACTCAGAGCTTATGCCCCAAGAATTATCTAGACAGAAGCAAGAAGACTTAAACGACCTGGTCATGGCATTCCTCGATGTATTCTGCGAAAAACCATGGAGAGTACATGGTACCTATCAATATATAATAACTCCAAAGGGGAAAGTAGTCCATTTAAAACCCTACAGACTCCTAGAAGCCTGTACACAAATAGTGGTAAAGGAAGTCAAAATAATGCTGAAGGCAAACATTTTCGAGCCATCTTCCAGCCCATGGTTCTCCCCTATCGTACTGGTAACAAAATCAGATAATTGCTGGTGGTTTTGCATAGACTTCAGGCAGGTTAACGCCATTTCCACCTTCAATGCCTATCCCATGCCGTGCATCGATGAGTTAATTGATAAACTCACAAGTGCTGTCTCTCTATCGACCCTAGACTTGACCAATTGATATTGGCAGGTGCCCGTACATGGACCTGATAAGGAAAAGACAGCTTTCTCAATGCCAATGGGACTATTCCAGTTTAAAGTCTTCCCTTTTGACCTGCACGGGACCCAGCCACTTTCCAATGGCTTTTGGACAGGATATTATAGCCCTACTCTGATTTCTGTGGGGCTTATATTGATGACATAGTCGTTTATAGTAAGACCTGGGAATGCCATCTTTTCCATCTGTAAAGCATCATGAGAACCCTCCTAAAAGTTGGCTTAGCTGCCAATCCATCCAAATGTAAACTGGCCCAATAAGCCGTGAAATACCTCAGCTTCTTTATAGGGAATGGCAGTGTCCAGCCCCATCGCGAAAAAGTGATAGCCGTCCTAGATACCCCTCCGCCTAAGACTAACGGAGACCTTAGGGTGTTCCTAGGATTGATTGGTTATTACTGTAGGTTCATCCCTAATTTTTCGGATAAGACAGCTAGGTTAACTGACAAATTAAAGAACGCTGAACCCCAGAAGCTTCATTGGACTGATGAGGATGACATATGCTACAATAACTTTAAAAAAAACCTTGTGCCAGAACCCAATCCTAAAGGTGGCAGACTTTTCAAAGGAGTTTGTGTTACAAACTGATGCCTCTCTCGCAGGGTTAGGAGCAGTCTTATCGCACATTTGTGATGCATTAGAACACCCTATCCTATTCACTAGTGGAAAACTCTTCCCTCGTGAAAAGAACTACTCTATATTGGAGTTAGAGGCCCTTGCCATTAAATGGGCAATCATCCATCTAAGATACTATCTTTTGGGGAGGAAGTTCACTCTTTTCACAGACCACTCACCTTTAGTATGGATAAGCCAATGAAAGGACTTTAACCCTCGAGTAATGCAATGGTTCTTAGACCTGCAACCCTACTGTTTCCCTGTGGAACGCTGAAAAGGCAAAGACCAAGGGAACGTCAGTTTCCTTTTCCAGTTTCCCTGTGAAACAGATGCGGCTATATCGCATAGGGGAAGGGTGTGTGAGAAACCAGAAGGTGTCTCACCTGCTAGTCCCTGCGGATCTCTCTCTCTCAGGTGGCCAGGGCATGGTCATAGCCTTTGGATCCAGACCCTGGGGGTGGACCAGTGCGGGAGGATCACCTGTGTGAGGGGTCTTCGGGAGTGGAAGTGGGACACCGGATGGCGAGACAATGTATCTCTCCCCATGCAACACCTTTACCCATCCTACCAGGTAGGATATGTGGGAACCTTACCCCCACCTTTTCCCTACCCCAGCACTTTCACACATACAGCCCGCTCTGGGAGAAAACAGACTCCCACCCGAGAAGTGCATCTGACATATCCCACTACTGTGGGCAGGCGAGGTCAGGCAATAATTGACGATCACTCACAGCTGACTTTCATTAGACTTCCCTACACAGATAAAAGGCAGAGCAGAAAAGTACACTCTGAGCGAGGCAAAGCACACAAAGGTACAGCAGTTTCAAGTCGGCAGCTGAACGAGGGGAGAAAGACGGCAAACCAAGAAGGGTTTGTTAGAAGAAAATTACTCTTAACCTTTTTGGCCAGATACCGTTACTTTCAAGAAACCTTTGAGGCAGAAAGCGTAAGGTCAGGAAACCAGACTAAAGAATCCTGCATTGTGTGTTGGAGATACCGAGGGTCCTCCTGTGTATCTGACCAAGGTGGGGAGGAGCAGCAGCCGTCTTGGTATCGTCCTTGGCTCCAAAAATAAAGAAGTGCCAGAAAGTGCAACACAGTCGGTGAGTTGGGGAGACCGATGAAAGACCGGTCTGTGTTGAAGTCAAGGTGGCATCCCACATCAAGAAACAATTACCTTCCGCAAGAGGGGGGACACTTGTGAAGCACGTGACACTTTATGACACAAACTGCTTAAAAAATGATATTGAGTAAGGGAAAACAATAACATTGACATTTGGTAAATGATCGAGATGGGGGCCCAGGACAGTAACCTGGTCCTCCCACAAGCAGAGGGGCACCCTTGCTTCTCTGGAAAAAAATGCTGCCGCCTTACTTATCGAACTATAATGTACCTATGCATTGTGTTTATCATTATTTTGCTGTCATTGACGATCAGAACTGCATTTTCTTTTGGTGCACGAAGCGTTCCAATTTCAGTGCACCCACCTGATGATGTACGCATGAAACCCACAAAAGCACCCAGACCTTATATAGTCATTCCAGTCCCGAGAAAATCTAATGGTAAATTAAATGAACGGAAAATGAATGTAATTAGCAGTGATACATACACACTTGAGGTAATGAATGAGCAGGAAAGCCGGAGACAGGGTCGGCACGAAAGGCATGAATAAAAAGCACTGACACCCACACGCACACACACATTGAATGCACACGAATCAGGCCTAGTGTAAATGACCACAGAACCTCAAACAAAAGCAACAGAGAAGACGAGACTGCCTACCGAAAAAGCTTTCACAGAATATAGTGAGAAAAAACGAGACAAAGTAAGAGGAGAGTCAACAGAAGCAGTGCTGTCAGAAGCCCTGTGGAAAACAGAAGCGGCCGCAGAAGGACTCTCCGCAAGGACAGAAATGTTAGTAGATCTCCTACTACCAAACATAGCAGTAAGAAAACTACAAGAAGAACTGAAGAACAGAACAACAGAGGCTGTACTATCCAGCACGCATAGTCCAACACGAGGGACAAGTACCAGACCCACGATACAGCCATACACTGGGCCAGCGATAGGCTGGTGGTTGATAAAAGCACTTATAGACGCCAGGAGAAGGATGCAAGAAGAGAAGGAGAGAACTGCAAAACCTCCATCTACCGCATCGATGCAGATAAAGAGACCTGCACCATGGACCAGAATACCTGAGAGTATTCCAGCAAGAAAAAACCATATAGACGCATTTAGGGAAGTAGTTGTAGCAAACTACAGGAAGACGCTGAGAATCAAGAGAAGCCTACATGAAGATAACAATAAACTGAACTACTACCTGGACAGCACAGCACATCTAGGGAACAACATTTGGTACCAGCACATGAAAGAAGTTGGAAGCGAACTTCAGAAGGAGAATGCTTCGTTTGTGCACTTCTACCGTACAGCATGGGGAAATCCAAGATTTTCGTGGCTGTAGAAATTGATGTCCCGACAGCACATTTTCTATCACATATAGCAATGTGCAACACCAGAGGCCAGTCATGGGGAGGGATACCTCATTGATATGGGCAACTGAAACAGATTACCCCGATGAAGATGATTATGTTCAGGACATTAAGACGAGAAATAGAGCTCATACTAGGAATCACGTGATCAGGTACGAAAAGCCTGAAGTTAAAGGAGTAGGAATAAGATGGGAAATAAACCTGAGACTGAACGTCCAAGGGAAAACCCCTGCTCAAATTTGGAAGAACAGAGGCCAGATGCATATTTGGGGAACAGTGCTTTCCCCCAATGGATGGGAGGAAGGAGTTGTGATCTGCGGAGCATGGATGTTCCTTGGAGCCTGCAAGGAAGCAATAGAAAACTCACAGAGGTTGTGCAAACCTCTATGGCCAAAACTCACAAGATTACTGACATGGGTCGAAGACAGAGGAGGACCACTGCATATAGTGCCACTGGAAAGCCCAATCTTGTGCTTCAGGAATAATGGCACAAGGAAGATGGGAGAGAATCAGAACTGCAGATGAATTTTTGAAGCTCCAGGAATGACTCACGGAACTGCAGTAATTATCGATCATTATTGGGCGTGTGGATCCAAAGCATACATCAGACTACCAAAGAACTGGGGAGGCATATGCACAATAATGAATGTCCACGTTCCAGAATTAGTTATCCCGAAAGGTAACCTGAATATTGATAGTTTCCTGAAAGCAGATGCTCACCTGAGGAAGAAGAGATCTGTGGAAGTGACAACCCGAGTGAAGAGAGAAAATTATTTTTCTGCCAAATCAGAAGAAACATTTCATCCAATCCCATATGAGCACAGGCTGTTCAGCCTCACCTCATCAGTGTTCGCGACAATCCTCATGCCAAGATTCCAAGTTGGAGCAAATACTAAATGGTTGCAGATAACCAGATGGGAGTTACTGCACACCATCAACTTGACAATAAAAGGATTCAACGCAATCAAGGAAGAGTTAAGGGCAATCCGACTGATGGCTCTCCAGAACAGATATGTACTTGACATGATCACAGCGATGGATGGAGGTGTTTGTGCAAAAATCGGAGAATCATGTTGCACATTTATACCTTCTCACGATAAAGAAAATGGAACTTTAACAGAAGCCATAAAATAAGTATGCTGACAAACCTACAGAACCAGATGATCGATGAAACTGACGAAGTTAATGATGACAGCTGGTTTGGATCACTATTCTCGTGGGTCCCACAATGGATGGCAGACATATTCAAGTTTCTGGGAGCCTTGCTATTAATGATATTATTAGGATTTTGTGTTATCAAATAATAATCTCGCAATGACAGAAAACTGCGAAGAAAGCCATAGGGATGAAGATCATGATTGATATCGAGCCAGGATGGAAGCCCAGAGACCTAACTGACGAAGAAATAAAAGACTTTGTGAAGGCCAGCAAATACGCACCAGAAGGAACAAAGTTTCTGTATCCCAGGAAACGCAGAAATTATGAAGGAAAATTGATCTATTTCAGTCCAAATGGACAGTGTCAGCTAATGACATGGAATAAAGACGAACATGTGAAAACAGCAGGAAACCTGAAAGCAGTGATACAAATTATGGACGCCAAAGAGACATTCCTTCAAACCAACATGTACAAACCCAGAAGACGAGGAAGAAATGGATACAGAAGAACCAAGTAAGACGAATCCCAAAGAGGAAGCGGAATTGGTTGATGAACCGACCAGAGGGGGGAGTGTAGAGGAGGCCCCAAATATGGCCTGCACTCCAGTCACCCATTTTGAAGTACCAGGAATGTTCACACCGAGATATGTGACGTACGATGAGCAAATAAAGCAGCAGAAAGCCACACTAGGGCTCTGTCCAGTGCCAATCAGAAGAACAATAACTATTGAAGCGCCAATAACCAGACAACCATGGGCAGTAAGATATCCATTGAGACAACCGTACCAGCAAATGACAAGGAATGAAGAGCGTTTAAACACTGTCCCAGAAGAAACTCAAAAGGCCTTCATGGAAGACGAATGGTGATGTCACAAGGGCCCGGACAGACGTACAGGTGAAGAACGACAAGCAAAAGATGACACACAAATACAAAACACCATGGATAAGGATATCACAGACATAGAAGAAGAGACGATGTTGAAACATAAAGAAACGTAACTGTAAAGCAGGATGAAGATATTCAACAAGCTAATGCCTGTACATAGGCTTGTAACACAAGAAGCTAAGAAAACAGTGTGGCTTGCTATGCTTAGTAGAAGAATAGAGCGGCAAGCGCCAACTATATATCTGCCTCAACGAAGCACATTATATAAGTACGAGTCCACTTTATACAAAAGCAGAATTAACCCAGGTTACTAAGGGTCAAACAGACCAGGATTCTTATTCCAGCTAAAACAAGAAGAGAGACGGTGGAATCGAAACTCAGCAAGGAGCAGGCCTTGCCTGAGAAATCAAGGTCAAACCAACAGAGGGAGGCGGACAGTAACTTCGGAGAATCGAAACTTAAGAGCAGAGCAGTCTGCCCTTGAAGGTCGAGGTAAGGGGGCCCAGGCAGGTGGCGGCCGAAAAAGAGAATTAAATGTACAAATAGAAGGAAAACTAAGCCGATTCACGGTGTGCTAACACATGAACAGCCAAGCGCGAAGAGGTACCAACGTCTGATGTCACCCAAAGCAGGAGATACCATAACTTTTACTGACAATAAGCTGTAGTTTTGAGGCCACCCTCAGCCAACTAATTGACACAGAGCCCTAAAGTACTGATTGATGGAAGGGAGGCAGGGTGAATCTTGGGGCATACTGCATCTGGGTGACCATTCTGCATGCTGCTAATTAAAGTGGAGATTTATGCTTAGGGTTGTAGCCAGCCCAATCACAATGGGCCAAATAATCTAAGGTCCTATAGATAGTAGAACCAATGAAGACGTCATACTTTTAGTGACATCTACATGAGTAATGTAGAGGGAAGGGCGTAGACGCCCACCAGATAAGAGTTATCCAATCCTCACACTCCGTTACCATATACAGATATAGCACCTATACTTAAGTTACCTTTTCCAACCAATAGATTTGCATGACAAACTTTTGAGTGTTACACGTCAATGATGATGAATTTTGACTATAACTATTGCTGCTTGAATGAAGATTGTTGGGAGTTGAAGCAAGACGGGCCATTGCATCATTGTTGATCACCATGTTTCCCCGTTTTTGTATAGTTAATTAACGGTCTCCCCTTTGCCAAACCATTGAGTTGTCCTTATTGATTGGTGTTGGAGTAAGAGAATCCCGCACCCCATCCACCTCAAGGTGCAGCTATCTCGTCTTAAAGTACTTGAGGGCGAGCTCTGATTCTATGGGCCGGTCAGAGGTCACTCCTCCTCGCTGTACAGAGTCACCGATGTAAATGGTAGACCATGTTCCAGAAGGATATCTGCAGAGTGGGAAGCACCAGAACAAAGGAAAGAAGCAACGCTTTCAATACCATTGCTGGTAACAGAATTTCAAGGGGGAGTACAGCACAGTGAATGGCGGCGGCAGCAGAACTCTTTTCCGAAGAAGGAACACAGAAAAAAGGGTAGAGGGCCTCCGTGTGGGGAAGTCAACTACAGCGGAATCAGGCAGGAAAAGAAACTGCGGTAAGCACGGAAGGGAGCCACAGAGAGGTCTGCTGCAGGGTCAGCGCCGGGCTCCATGGCAATTAGGGAAGAGCAGCAGGGAAAGACGAAGGAAGAGGGAAAGGGAGAATAGCTAGGAAAGCAACAGAGAAAGCTCAGAACGGGTTTCAGCGTTTTACCCTGGGGCTGGTGAACGGAAGGGTTCAACACACCCGCGTTGTGGATCAGCCAACATAAGAGGCTTTCCAAATCCTGGTGGCCATCTTGGAAGTAAACTAGACGGCTGACACAAGAAATGTAATGGCACACCCGTGCATCGATTATCTGGCACTGAATGCACTGTTCTCTTCCCACGACGCCAGCGTTGCAGAGGGATCATCTAGCAGCTGTGACAGCAGCCCACAATGGGTGCGCTTCTTCTCCAAGCCCTCTGAAGCCTGGGACTGGGCAGAGATTATTACTAGCCAAATGGGAGACCAACCACAACAGGAGACAGCAAACAGAGCCCGCTCAGGACATCCAAGGGCAGGTGCCCCAGGAGACACCGGGGTAACAGACAACCGCAGATCCCCCACACCAAGCAACCAGGATTGAGGACTAGTTGGCAGATCCTGCGAGTACCATGTGGTACACTTTTCTTCTATGGGGTCTGAGCAGCAAAATAAATATCACTGACTATGGCCAGACCATGGGAATAAGGGCTGGGTGACCAATACGTGCAGCCACCCATACCAGTGGCCTTCTCCTGCGGTTGAGGAGAGGCTCAATTGTAAGTTAAGGGATTGACAGATGGTTCTGTTTTTGGAGAAGTATAGCGCAGGAAGGGGGGAGTTGGGAAGGCGTTGGGGAAAGGCTGGGGGTGTTGTTCAGGAGGGAAGTTAGAGATTTAGTGCACAATGGGGAATAAGTGATAGCCAGTGGCATCCAAGCATGGTCTGGGTCAATGACATTGGAGGAGCACACAATACACCATATGACGGGGGAACGTAGGGGGCTTAGGTGCCTGATGTGGAACGTCAATGGCATGCTGGACAAGATTAAGAGGGGATTCGTAATGCAATGCATCTGGGATCCCAAAGTGTACGTAGCCTTGTTACAGGAAACCCACCTAATGGGATCACTGTGTCATTGCCTTGGGAAGGGGCAGTACAATGTGGTGGAGCATGCAGGATACCATTGGGGGTTATGTGGGGGTGGCAGTCGTGGTGTACAAACGCCACAGTAGCAAGGCGACAGAGTGATAAGGGATGGTGGGAATCGATATATTGGAATATTAGGGGACCTTTGTGGGGGAGACGGTCCTAATAGTCAGCGTTTACGCACCTCTGCCTCTGCAGGCCGACCTTCTGGTGGAGATATAGACACTACTAGCAACACACAGGGCTGATCTGACAGTTGTGGGTGGTGATTTTAATGATGTGGTGGATAGGGGTCTGGATAGATGGTCCCGGGGAATAGTGCCCCATAGGGAGGAGGCACGCACCAAACTCGCAACCTTCTTGGCTGTGACAGGGCTGTGAGATGCATGGGGGGACCTCCACCTCACCCAGCCATAGTTCTCTTTCTACTCCAGGGCCCATGATTGCCAGTTCAGACTCGACTATGTGTTGATAACTTGCCCGTCCATGTTAGAGTGACGGAGGCACGCTATTTGCCCAGGGGGCTGTCAAACCATGCCCCACCCTATATCCAGGTGGAAGGAAGCGCGAAGGTTGGGAGAGGGGAATAGAGGCTGAACTCATACCACCTGGGGAACTTGGCAGATGACACCCAGATGCTAATTCCTATCACTGGGGTCTACAAACACGACACTGCCACTATCAATAACATATATGCAACTGTGCAAAATTGGATGGCTACACACAGCCTATGAACGATGAGAAAACAGATATCCTCATCATAGCCTCCCCCGCCCACCTAAAATCTCTAGATGATAGCTATTCTGCTATAAATATTGACGATACATCCATCCCAGTCCTTAAACAAGTAAAAACACTTTCCCTGACCAAGCACATAAACGCTCTGTCATCTTCTACCGCTATACCACAAAACTTATTTCACTCAGCCGACAATTCCTCACTCCCGAGAACTTCTTCACTTTACCATGACCCCTCATCCTTTCTAAATTAGATTATTGCGACATCCTCTTTCTGGGTACCATGACAACAAACTAAAGCCCTACGCGCAGCCTTTGGTTTAAAATGGAATGATCATATTTCCCATATTAGAAGAGAAGTTCATTGGCTCCCTGTCGGAGTGAGAATCCTTTTCTAGACCCTGATCACTGCACACAAATGAATCCATAATGACGCCCCTTCCTACTTGAACAACAGCAAATCTCAAAAGGTCTCTACCCAAACCTTAAGATCACGCTCCAGCACACACCTGATCGTCCCTCGTTACAAGAACACAAGGGTGGGAGGCACTAGCTTCCCAGTAGCTGCACCAACACTTTGGAGCACACTACCTGCAAATATTAGAAATGAGCAATCGCATTTGCAATTCAAGGCTATGATCAAAACTTGGCTCTTCGATAAATTTGACTAACTCCCAATTAACCTAGACAATGTTCCTCCTTCCTGTAACAGAATGTATGTAACTATTATGCCAAACTTGTAACAAGTGATGTTTAAGTAACCAACGCCGTGATACCCTTGGGTTTGGGCGAGTAATAAATGCAATAAATAAAAAACAAAAAAATAAACATTAAGATTATAGAAGAGATCTTGGAAAGATCAGAGGAATTATTTAATATGAATGCATGAATGGTAGACATCAGCCACACGCTGTGGGAAGCCTACAAAACAGTGTTAAGGGTGGGTAGCGCAATCCGAGATAGGAGCACATGGGTGTGGGACACAAGCCAAGCTGCAGGAAAAAGAGGGAGAGGTGGAGGAAGTGGAGAAATGTCATATGGAGGCACTGTCAGATGACACCAAGTGGGCACTGGCTAGGGCAGAAGGGGCTTACAAGAAGGTGGCATCAGAGGAAGCCTGACAGGCCTATCTGGCAAAGAGATCAAGGGTGTACAACCTGGGGTCTAAGGGGGGCATATGCTGGTGTGGCAAGAGAGGAGAGAAGAGGGAGTGTGGTGGGTTAGGGCCATAACAGATAGAGGAGGGGGGCATACATGGAAAAGAGAGGACATAGCCCAAGCATTTGCCGATTATTATCAAAATTTATACGCAGAGGTCCCAGGGCCCTCCCCTGCTGACAAAAACAGATACCTGGACGGAATAGAGTTGCCGAGCCTGGGGGATCAGGAACATCTGGGACTAGAGGCAGAGATAACCAAAGAGGAGCTTATGGGGGCGGTGCAGGAAATGCAAGCTGGGAAGTCGCTGGGGCCCAAAGGGCACCCAGCTGAATTCTGGAGATGGGTCTGGGAGAAAGTCAGGTACCCCATGCTAGAGATGTTGTGGGAGAGTCGGGAAAGAGGGGAGCTTCCTGAAGACCTACGAATGGCCAACATAGGCGTCCTTCATAAGAAAGCGAAGGCCCCATACGAATGCACCTCATACCGACCAATCTCGCTCTTGAAGGTGGAGGCCAAGATTTTAGCAAAGGTACTGGCTAACCGGCTACTCCCACTAATAAAAAGGTTAATACTGCCAGACCAGTGCGGCTTTGGTCCAGGAAGGGCCACCCGGATGAACCTACAGAGGATCCACAATGGTCTGGCACTCTCTGGGTCCCTGGACAGACCGCATGTGGTGATTGCTCTGGACTCAGAGAAGGCCTTCGACTTGGTCCGGCGGGCTTTCCTCTGGGCGATGACGGCAAAGATGGGACTGGGGCTCCAGTTTACAAGCTGGGTTTGACTGCTCTACTCACAACCAATTGCTAAGCTAAGGGTCATTGGCCACAGATCCGCCAGTTCCAGATGCAGAGGGGGACCCGTCAGGGGTGCCCCTTATCCCCTCTACTGTTTCTCATTGCAATAGAATGTTTGCTGCAAACCCTTAGGGCAGACTAGTCAGTCCGGGGATTTAGGTGGTAAGGGGGGACGGGGACAAAATCTCCCTATACACAGATGACCAATTGATATATTTGGGAACCAAGCAAGATCTTGCCCAAGAACTATAGAGGTACTGCAGGACTACCAGTGGTACTGCGGTCTAAATGTCAATTGGAAAAAATCTGTGATAATATCAGTCACGGTAGGGAAAGAGAGTATACCACGGGGCTGTCCCCTTCGGGTGGAGGTGGAGATTTTAAAGTACTCCACGTGCAACGAGACATGGGGACATTCCTAGAGAGTAACCTAGACCCGATAGTCAAAAGGTTACGGGTAAGACCCACAACATTGGGTCACACTACTGGTAACTCTACTGGGCAAGGTCAACTTGCTAATGATGCTGGCACTCCCAGATTGTTGTACGTGCTACAGAATACCCCAGTGAAGATTCTGAATAGGCAGTTTGATGTGATTGATGCCCTAATTAGAGGGCCGATATGGGGGAACAAACACCCACATACAGGACTGCGCACACTGACCAGGTCGGTATGAGAGGGAGGGGTGGCACTGCCAGACATCAGAAAATACTGTTGGGCTGCCCAACCATTAATAGCCATTTGTTCGCTGTGGTCGCGAACAAATGGCTATTTGTGGAAGGGAGACCCCCACACACAAGACTAGAAGTAGATGTCCTGGGCGGGAACATATCAGTTACAAACACTGTATGGGGGCCAAAGAGAGAGAGAGGCATCTTCCAACCATTGTAGGATAACCCAGGTCTAAAACAGATTAGTAAACTGGGCGAACAGAAACGATGGGCTCGGGCGGGGATAACGAAAGTGGCAGATGTTCTGGAGCAAACCGCTCTAAGGTCCTTTCAAGGTTTGAGGGACATATATGGCCTGGGAAAGAGAGAAGTATATACATATACACGTCTATCACACGTGATGGTGACACAGGTTAAAGGGGATCTTGATCTCCGGGACGACAGCCCTCTGGAGGTAAAAGTGTTCACTGAAACACTACAACAGAAGGGCATAACAATACTGTATCAGAAGGGCATAACAATACTGTATCAGGCCATTAATAACTTTATCACACGGTTCACACCCCCAACTAATGCAGTTGAAAGAGAGGTTGGAGACAGATCTGGGCACCCTAGAAAACGAGGAGTGGGTGGAGGCAATGCTGGCAGCTAGAGAGGTCAATGGGCCTCATTACACGGAATGCGGTAAGAGAATAACGATACCGGTAAGGGAATACCAGTATCGTTAAAAACCCTTGGCAATTACGACCCGACCAACCGCTGTTAGCGGCACCGCTAAGAACGGTACCACTAATAGCGGCTAGGCCGCGTGTGCGCGACCCCTCATCCCGTAAATAGTGGCATGGCGCTATTAGCAAACCATCACAAGTCATGAGGACATGCTAATAGCGGCATGGAATAGCCCCATAAAGCCCATACCGGCATGGCGTAAATACCGGCATCGCGAACCACCCGTTAAGAGAAATGAGCAGTGTTCCCACCTGCCACAGGTGGACACAATCAGCACAGGTGGAGGCAATGGAGACTGTGGCAGCACAAAAGGAGCACACCACACCCCTTCCCACACCCCTTCCTACACCAAGATGGTTCCAATACTAGCAGCATTACATGGGCTGGAGGACATGATTGCATTGCAGCACCCACAACAACAGGCAGCACAGAGGGTCTCCTCTGTGCTGCAGGAGGAGGCGGAGGGCAAGACAGGCGCAGCAACCCCCACCAGGGCACCTAGTAATTCCACAGAGGCAGCCACCAATCCCCAGGATCCGAGCCAGTCCTTTCAACCTAAACCCTGAGCAGATACACACCCTGTACCGTCTGGACCGGGATACCATCACCAGCATCGTGGACATGATACATGATGACATTGTGATCCTCATAGACATCCGAACTGCCATGCCCCCTCTACTGAAGGTGGTAACTGTGCTCCACCTCCTGGCCACAGGCACCTACCAGCATACAGTAGGGCAGATGCATGGCATCTCACAACCAGTATTCTCACGCACGCTGACCCAGGTGCTCGATGCCCTCCTGAAGCACACAAGTGAACACATATCCCTGCCACGGACTGCCCAGGAGATCTCCCACACCAAAGTTGGCTTCTATTCACTGGCAGGCATCCCAAGTTGCATCGGGGCCATCGACTGTACCCATGTGGAATTGGTGGTCCCACATCACAATGAAGCAGTCTACCGTAATAGAAAGCAATTCCACTCCATCAATGTCCAAATGGTATGTGACTCAAACAAGATAATCACACATTGTTGTGCCAGATTTCCCGGATCTACCCATGATTCAATGGTCCTGCGGAACTCAACGATACCACTCTACATTGAGCAGCAAGCCGGACAACGTTTGTGGCTACTTGGTGAGTAGCAGGGCAAGCACATGGCAGTGTGATGAGGGGTGTGATTGGGGGGGGGGATGCATACTCCAACTGGGTGTGAAGGGGGGAAGAGATGCATACTCCAACTGGGTGTGAAGGGGGGGGGGAGCGATGCATACTCCAACTGGGTGTGAAGGGGGGGAAGAGATGCATACTCCAACTGGGTGTGAAGGGGGGGAGAGATGCATACTCCTACTGGGTGTGAAGGGTGGGGGAGAGATGCATACTCCAACTGGGTGTGGACTGTCGTCCGTAAAACAAATGGACATACAGATGTATGCCAGTGTCCACCAAGGCAGGCCACAATTGACCGGAAACAAAACCACATACAATTTGAAGCTGCACAACATTGAAAACAATCCAAGATGCCAAACATGACACATCCATCCACATGCACATTGCACATCATACCACACCCCATATGACACAAATCCGCAACATGGCGCCAATATGCGAATAGAAAATTTGCACTGCGCAACATCACTACAGCTATGCGCCCTTGAGTGCATGCAAAGGGATCACCTGTAGCCATTGTACTGAACAACACCCCTACACCACTACTGAAGTGACGCTTCACAGCATGGCGACATCGATTTCAGAATGGCAGTACACTAGCAGTGTGGTACCAAATTTGACTGGGCCCAGGAACAACTAAGGCCTGTCCCCACCCAGGACATGGCAATAACTGCTGGAGGCATGCATGGTGCATGTCCACTTGCAGGGACTACCTCACCTTCTCACGTTGCAGTTACACAGATCGTCTCCATGCATGCTGGGATTCGTGGATGCCAATCACAATGCAAAGTTGATTAGTGTAATATGTACAGGTTGCACTTGAGGTGAACAGTAACAGGTCCCCATTGTTCCACCCATGCAGGTGATGCTGGCTATCCCCTGAAGAGGTGGCTCCTTACCCCTGTACGGAACCCACAGAACAGGCACGAAGAGGAATACAATAGTGCACATACCCATACCCGCGTCGTGATTGAGCAGACATTTGGCCTTTTGAAGACACGGTTCCGGTGCATAAGCAGTTTGGGTGCGGCTCTCTTGTACGGCCATGAGAAGGGGGCCAAGATCACCATGGCATGTGTCATGCTGCACAATATGTGTATCCGACGGAATGTGCCACTGCCCCCTGACGTTGAAATGCAACCACCTGATGAGGATGATGATGGGGATGAGGAGGGAGGGGATGGGGCTGCAGGTCATGCAAGAGGCAATGCCCAGGAGGGACACGATGTGCGTCAGCATCTGCTCAACCAAATATTCTGAATCACATGGTTCAACTCTGTTGGATGGAAGTGGGTATTAGTGCACTGGTGTTTGTGGTGAAGCGGACAATGGGCCCTGTCCCCCAATAAAGTTCACATGCACAATGATGAAGTCCAAGCCTGTGTTTTAACTTGTCACCAGTGTATTAAACATATATTGAGAAGAAAAGGTGCATGGCCCCAACTATGTAACCACCCTTTCCCCCCTTCCCCCACAACACTCCAAAAACACCCTTTCCCCTATCCCCCCACAACACTCCAACAACACCCTTTCCCCCCTCCCCCCACATCACCCCCATGTGTGGCTGGTACAGCGTTGATGTCCTGCTGTACATGTGCCAGCTACATCTTGCTGGCCCTACTTCCCATCATCACCACCACCAGTAGTAGGTTGGGAGGGTGTGCGCCTTGTGGTGCACAAGGAGCGGCGGCGGGGGCTCGTCTGCCTCGAGCTTGCAGAGGAGGAGGTGCCTGGTTGTTCCTGTGGTGGTGGGGGGGTACTGTTGGTCCATAGCGTCCGCTATGTGGGTGAGGACCTGCCTCAGTTGTGCCATCTTGTCATGATCACAGGACCGTTCCATAGAACTTCCCCCAAAAGGTCTTGGGCTGCGGTGTATCATTCTTGGGCTATGAGCAGGGAAATCCCAGTGGCCAATTGTAATTCAGATTATCCTGCTTTACTCAACATGGCCGCCAGGCGGCCGTCCCTGAATCCTGTGGAGCATTCCAGTAGTGCAGGCTCCGTGAGTATTTAAGCCGCTCCCCTCGATGGCGCTGCACTTCGCGTCCTCTTGCTGTTAGCGGACGCTTACCTCAGCTCGTTCCTGACAGGAATTTCTTGCCCTTAGTTTTCCCTGTAGACTTTGAAAATTCCTGTGCCTGTGTCACTCTCAGTTTACAAGTGTTGTAGATTCCTAGTTCCAGCTTGAATTCCCGTCAGTTCACAGTTTACATGTGTCCTGTGAGGAGGAGTGTTCTTCTGTGAGGAATTAACAGGAGAAGCTGTCCATGTTGTTTCAATCTCACCGCAAGTACAGTTTCTTGTGAAGCATTATTTTGGCATCTAGTTTTCTCTTCAGCCTTTGTAGTTAGTACGCGGGCATTTTAGTCGCTCGCGTCACTAGGAATTTTACTGAGGCTGTGGTATTGCGCATTCATTGTTTATTCCGTGGTTGGGCATTCTAGTCACAGCAGCTCATTTGTTTTATATGGTTTGTTCACACACACATAGGAATATACAGTATTTTTAGTGTCCCTTCTAGCTGGTTCCCAGAGTCCCTCTGGTGTTATGTGAGGGAAATATTTGCTTAGTGCATTGCCTGATAGAGGGTTCTTGTTACCTTTGTGTGTATGTGCAACACACTCTCGTACCATACATTACATAATTGTAAATGCGTTCAGTGACATTCCCTTCAGATTTGGTGTGATTTTCTCCTCCTTGGCACCTAGCGTCTCTCAGTCATTGAACCCTTTCTAGCATACCACTTACCTCCTGAGGCATTAGCACTCCCTTAGCCCTTCCATTCGAGTTGGTTCTTTTCCTGCTCTCATTCAATCCCATCTTCTGAACTTGCGCCCCTGCACAGATGCAGGATGGATAGCCCATCAAAACATTAGAAGAGGTGAGCAGTGCGAACTCAGTGGGAAGGAGTATTGGTTGGTGAGGAGATAATTCACTGTTATCTTAGATTCCACCTTTGACTGGTTGCTTAATTCCACAGATTCTCAGCTCATTTGAACACTAAACAGGGAAGTAGTGAGAGAACCACGCACCCCGAGAAGAGTAGTAGAAGTATTCCCGCGGAGCCCAAGGTAAGCGTTACACATCTCCTCACAGAGCCTGTTGGTGCAGGCTTCCATGCCCTGTCTCGTCTGCCTTGCATTCTCCATTAACTCCTCCCTCAGACGGGCTGCCTCATCTACATGCTGGCCAACTAGCGCTGTGATCTCCTCCTGCCGCTGTCTGATGGTGGCCAGGTCATGGCCGCTGTGTCCTGCTCGTGGGGTGGGTGCCGCACCATGATCTATGGCTCGGCCATCAGGTGAGGGCAGCTGTGGGCTCCAGCACCCTGCCATGGTCTCGTCGCCAGACTGGCCTTGGCTGCTGGATCGTGACATTGGACGTGGGCTTGCTTCCCTGGATTGGGTGGGGCTGAGGGTGTGCATTTGCATGGGCTGCTGTCTCACCGGTCAAACTGTTGGCAGCAGACAGTGGGCCCTCCATGGGTGTTTCCTGTGTTGGGGGGATCACTGCAGTGGGTGCAGCAATTTTTGCAGCCGTAGCTTCACGTCTTGATGCCGTGGTTGGCTTGCCTTGATTGCTCCTCTGAAGGAGCGCACTCCTCCCTGTGCCCCTTGATGTTCCGGTGGTGTTCCCTGGCTCCTGTGCCCTGGCTTGTTTCTTGGCAGGGGGAGCCTGTGTTGCAGTGTCCGGCTTATCGCTGTCGATCTGTGAGCCTGTGGGGGACAAAGAGGGGGATGGCATTGGTGATGGATCAACGTGCTTCATGCAGATGTTGTTCATCATGCTGTTCTACGCATTGGGACTTCATTAGTGGGCCTTCTGGTCATGGGACTGTTGGGTGGGTCATTCATGCATGGGTCTGGGTGGCACGTGTCTGTGGTGATGCGTGCATGTGTGTGTGTTGGGGTGTGACACTCACATGGGCAGGGTTGTGTGCATGTATGTTTGTGGCCGCATCCATGAGCTCATTCTGGGCTCACATTTGGGGGGTGCCTCACCTTTCACAGTGCATTGTTTCATGTGGACACTCACCTCCATCTGATGTTGTGGGCGCACCACGCTCCATGTCGCCAACTCCCTCTATGCATTCAACACCAATTGTGCTGGCGCAGGTCTCTTCTCACTCCCTGAGTTTGATGGGTGAATCTCCGCCACCTCCTGTGGCCATAGCCAAGTTCCGATTTGCAGCCAGTATGCTGTGGACCCGGAGGCGGAGATCGTCCCACCACTTCCTGCAGTCTTTCACAGTGCGGGTGGTGGTGCCCACTGCACTGACTTTCTGGGCCACCTCTGCCCAGATGGCCTTTTTTTTTTATCAGGGTCTCCCGCCGCAAGTCATTCACGAAGACCACATTCGCATTTGCAGCAAGCGTCTCCGTTAGCATGATGAGCTCCTCATTTGTAAATTTTTCTTTCTGCTGCCGATCCGCACCTTTCTTGATCGCCTTGGGCATTGTGAGGGGATCCTTGATGGTTTGGTATGGCACCGGTGTGGAAGCACGTCCTGGGGGCAGAGGATGGCAATGGATTGTGTTTTTAAAGATGGCCGCCGTGCCCTTTCCCGTTCCTGTGCGATGACGTAATTTCTGTTTCCGCAATTTTACGGTGACCGCTAATAGCGTGTTGATGGAGGTTGGAAGTGCTATCAGCGCTTTCGTCGGTGCCGCTAAGGGTCTTTTTGGGGTGTTTAGCGGCATGGCGGTAGGGTCATTACCGGCATGGCGATATGCTCGTGTCCGCGTACTCGTAATGGCACGCAATTAGCAGCCTCTTGCCAAGGCAGACACGTTAATAGCGCCATGCCGGTAAGCGCAGTATTTTACCGCATTCCGTGTAATGAGGCCCAATGTGTCCTCGCGGATGAGGCTGATCCAGTACAAAATTTTGCACAGGGTATGGTATTCGAGGGGCCAACTTCACAGAATGGGGAGAGCAGAGATGGACACGTGCCTCAAATGTGGCGAGGATTCAGGGACCTTTTACCACCTGTAGTGGGAATGCAGGCTGGATTTGGGATTGTGGGATAGGGTCATTTCTGACTTGTCATGGGTGGTTGGCAGCGTTGTCCCCAAGGACCCCAAAATGCTACTCCCACATGCCAGCAGTGACTACGAAGGATCCAGGTGGGAGAGCAGATTAATATCAATAGCGGCAATGGTGGTCAAAAGAGACCTGGCGGTTAGGTGGGGGTCTGGTGGCATGCCAACAGTGACGAACTGGGAAAAATTGGGATGGAACACTGTTGGTGCATGGAGAAGATAGTATATTGCAATAGAGGGATGCAGCGGACATAATCGAAAATATGCGGGAGATGAGAGGACAGTGTGGGCTAGAGAGAGAAAAAAGAACTTTGGGACTGGGGCCAGCTTGGAGCAATGGAGACACAACATAGATGTGGGGCGAGGGGCAGAAAGGAGAACACGCATTATGCAAATTGAAGTTTATGGATGTTACAATGGTAATATGAAAATGCAAATAAAAAGAGTTAAAAAAAAACAATGACGCCCATATGACAGCTGATAGAAAGCGTCTCCTGTGCTCCATGAAACTTTTTGTATAAGATAGTGTAGCCGACAAGGCGTTCCTGGCCCTGAAGGTACGTTACTAAGTTCCTGGCCCTGAAGGTACGTTACTAAAGCGGCAATATTGCACCTCATGGGGTAGTATGCAGCCATTCATCCTGGGGGATGATGTCTCTGACCTTGCAATAGGTGCCATCCTCCTTCAAAAAAACCAGACCGGACTCTGGATCAGAACATCCAATTGCCTATTATATATAAATTATCAACTAGTGAACCAGCAACACTGTAATAGGAAAATTACTGTTATCCATCAAGGACGCCCTGGAAGAACGGAGGCATCACCTTCAGGGTGCCTGTTTTCCGGTGGAGATGGGTATGGACCGTATTAACTTGCCAGAGTGCTCTAACTTGCAGCAACAGTCAGCAGGCAAGATGGAACTTATCCCAATACGATTTTATTATCACCTTCATATCGGGTACTGAGAACATCAGGGCCAATGCTTAATCCCACTCCAGAGAGCACTATGTCAAGAATGAAGAGGAAGCCCCACCTCAGTTGCCCATGAAACATTTTCTATTGGCCTTAGCCCCCTATCACAAGCAAGTGCAAGCTGAAACCAAGAAAGACCCATCCCTTTCTGTCCTGGGAATAATGACTGATGTCAAAGAGTGGGCAGGTTGCTATACCATTGGAACAGTTTGTGTGTGTACTGACAGAGAAGGTTGAACTATCATCCTAAGTGGTCTAATACTTATGGTATGGTCAAATACTTATTAAGCACAAACTTCAGCAAGGAGGTATTGAGGCCTGAAGAACAAGTGGCCCAATAGACCCGAGCACGAAGGCCACGAACAGACAAAGACCCACCCTCCCTTAGCCCACCAATCTTCGAACAACTGCACTTCGCCATTCTGAAGGAGGGAAGCGAAAGTAAAGTGGCAGAGCCAAATCGCAGACATCTGCCTGGGGCATAAAGGAAGAAATTTAGATGTACTAAAGTTCGCTGATGAGCCATACAGTGCACAATGCACAGTTATTTAAACTTTTTCCACAGGCAACCAGTGCAGGGAGCGCAAGATGGGATGAATATGCTCTCTACGACCAGCTTTCATCAGCACCCTACTAGCTGAATTTTGTATACTTTGAAGTCGGCCAATAGCTACCTTTGGCAAACCAAGGTATAAAGCATTGCAATAATCAAGATGACTAGAAATAAAGGCTTTGGGCCTCATTCCGACCCAGGCGGTAAGGGGTTTACGGCAGCGTAAACAGCGCCGACCCTTCGCCGCCTGATTCCTAGGTCCCTTAGCGCCATGGAGGATTTAACACCTGCTTTTAGCAGGTGTTAAAATCCATGGCGCTAAGGGACCTTGTTGTTAATTACGCCACCGTAATTTACGGTTGCGTAATTAACGCCTTCCCCACTCCCATTATGCCCTATGGGGCAAAAATGGGAATGGGGAAGGGTAAATGGGGATTGGGGACTTACCGCCCTGCCAACCTCGGAATGGGGCGGTAAGTCCGCCAACCACCATGGCGTAAACGTAGTTTACGCCATGGTGGTAAAGGTACGACCCAGGCAGTAACTTACCGCCTGGGTCGGAATGTTTGACTATTTGAATTTTTTGTGAGAATTCCCAAAACGCCATCAAGTATTTAAGAGACCTAGAATGAAATAAAACACACACTGGAAACTTGAGAGATCAGGCTCCCCAACAATATGATATGATATGATATGGCATTTGTAACGCGCCTATACACAAGTGTTTCAAGGCGCGACGAGGCAGGGAGGGGGGAACAGGGGGAGGACAGACAACGATCCTACTAGGCCAGGTGTCATTCAGACCGCGCAAGTGCAGGGGTAGGGGAAGGGAAAAGTGCAGTACAAGGTAAGTAGAATAGAAATAAATAGATAAATAAATAAATAGGGCCAGCTGGTGGCAAGTGCAAGGTAAGTGCAGACAAATGCTGGGAAGGGGGGGCTGTAGGGATACAGAGACAGTCCCGCAGTGCAGAGGTTGCCAGGGAGGCAGTGCAAGTGGAGAGTGGCTGGACCCAGGACCGAGGTCGATGAGAGTGGCCAAGTTTCAGATTCAGTGCAGAATTTAGTGAAGAATTTAGCAGGGGAGAGGGAGAGAGAAAGCAGAAGCAAAGAGGAAGGTTTTGATGTGCTTCCGGAACCGGAGATGGTTCTCCTCAAGTTTCAGGGAGGCAGGAAGGCTGTTCCAGAGGGAGGCTCCTGCCGCGGAGAGAGATCTACCCCCAGCTCGTTGCTTCGAGAAGCGGCTGACCCTGAGGGAGTTGGAGACGGATGAGCGAAGGGCTCGGGAAGGAAGATATTTAGGAAGAGAGAGTTGCAGATATTTAGGCCCCAGGCCCCAGAAGGCCTTGTGGACAAATCAGAGGGTTTTGAATTGAATCCTCGCAGCCACTGGGAGCCAGTGTAGAGATTTCAGTCCTGGAGAGATACGGTCCCTGGGCTTGAGGCCAAGGACAAGTCTCGCAGTTCTGTTCTGGATGAGTTGCAGAGGGCGGAGAGTGGAGGCAGGCAGATTAAGATAGAGACTGTTACAGTAGTCCAGCTTCGAGAGAACCAGGGCTCGGGAGACAGTGAGCTTCTGGGGGAAGGAGAGGAAGGGAAGAATACCTCTAAGGAGGTGCAGCTGGTAGTGTGACTTCTTAGAGACGTCAGATATATGAGGAGAGAAGGAGAGTGTGGAGTCAAAGATGACCCCGAGGTTTTTTGCCCTCCAGGTAGGAGCAGGAAGAGGCCCAAGAGAGGCTGGCCAGAGAGCTGCAGGGAAGGAGGGAGTGGGTGTGCCGATGAGTGGAATCTCAGTCTTACTAGCATTAAGGCGGAGGTCGTTGGCAGCACACCATTCCTGGATAGCAGACAGACAGTCAGAGATGAGGGCAGGAGAAGAGGAGGCCGAGGGTAGCCTGAAAATGAGCTGGGTATCGTCCGCATAGCACTGAAAGTTGGGGCAGAGGGCGGCGATGCGGTGGGCAAGAAGTGCCAGATACTGGTTGAAAAGCCAGGGAGAGAGATTAGATCCCTGGGGAACACCACAGGTGGAGAAAAGGATGTCAGAGAGGAAGGACCCAATTTGGACCTGGGAGGGTCGATTGGAAAGGAAAGAGGTCAGCCACGCCAGAGCCTGACCAGTGATACCCAGGTTATCGCAGAGACGGTTGAGCAGGATGGCATGGTTGACAGTGTCAAAGGCAGAAGAGAGATCGAGCAGAATGAGAACACACGGAGTGTTGGAGTCGAGGTTCAAGGGCAGGTCATCACGGATGTTCAGGAGAGCAGTTTCCGTGCTTCTGGCCGCTCTGAAGCCGGATTGGTGGTCATGAAGACTACCAACAGCTTCAGCATGGAGGTTAAGCTGGGAGATGGCCAGTTTCTCCGGGAGCTTGCCCAGGAAGGGAGTGATGGAGATTGGGCGATAGTTAGCTGGGCAGGAGGGGTCGGCAGAGGGTTTCTTAAGAAGAGGGTGCACAAGGGAGTGCTTGAGGGGGGATGGGAAGACTCCAGAGGCGAAGGAGGAGTTGCAAAAGTCAGCCAGGGCAGGAGCCAGGGAGTCGATGTGGTCCTTGATAGTTTTGGAGGAACAGGGGTGAACCTGTTTAGACGAGACTTTCATAGATCGGACTTGTCTGGAAACTTCGTCAGCAGAGAAAAGGGGAAAGGCAGAGAAGGAGGGAGGAGGGGTGGCTGCAGAAGGGCCGGAGGAAGAGCAGGGAAGCGAGGGAGGGAGGTGATAGGAGGAGAGTGAGGACAGGATGTCCTGAGTTTTAGAGATGAAGTGAGAGGCCAGTGCAGTACAAAGGGCCTGGGAGGGGACAGGAGAGGTAGAGACTGCAGCAGGGGTGGCAAGCTCCTTGCAGATTTTAAAGAGTTCGGCCGAATTGTTAGATGCCGCAGAGATGCGGGCTTGGATAAGGGCTCTCTTCTTGGTGAGAACGGAGAGACGGTATTGCCTTTGGAGCAGGCGGTAGGCCAGTTTATCAAAGGATGAACAAGAAGCACGCCATTTCCTCTCTGCCACCCTGCACTTGCGTTTTAGGGTGACGAGATCCGAATCATACCAGGAGTTACATTTGGCTTTGGGCTTCAGGCGGATTCTCATGACAGGGGCAAGTATATCAAGAGTATCAGAAATAGCAGAGTGGAGCAAGGAGAGGGCTGTGTCAGGGTGGGAGTCAGCCGAAGGGGGAGGGGGGAGAAGGTGGCAGCGAAAGCCTCAACTGACACGCGCTTCATGGGTCGGATGACCGAGAAGGTGGGTGGCAATGATGAGGGTGGCTTGGCCTGTGGGGTAGGGAGGGTGAGGTGGGAGGATAGGAGAAAGTGATCACTCCAGGAGAAAGGAGTGGAGAGAGGGACTGAGAGGGGAAGGTCAGAAGAGATCAGAGCATCAAGAGTGTGCCCTGCAGAATGAGTAGGCCCAGATGGGAGAATAGAGAGTCGCAGAGGTCACGAAAGAGTCCAGTGGGGGGACAGGAGGCATCTAGGTGGATGTTGAAGTCACCAAGAAGGAGGAGTTGAGTGGTAGTGGACAGGAGTGAGGAGGAGAGGTCAGCCCACTCGGAGAGGAAGGAGGAAATTTGACCAGGTGGCCGATAGATAGTAGCCACGGTAAGGGAATGGCTAGGAGAGAGTCGGCAGACAAGACATTCAAAAGAGGAGTAGGTCTGCGTAGGAGTGACAGTGGCAGGAATCCACTCAGGGAAGATAAGGGCAACACCCCCCCCCTGCACGGTTGGGCCTGGGCACGGAGAGGATCTTGTAACCGTCAGGTAGGAGTGTGTCAAAGCTGGTGACAGAGCTGGCTGTGAACCATGTCTCAGTGAGACCGAGGACGTCAAGGTCGAGTGAAGAATCGAGCCAGAAACCCAGGTTCCTAGCTTTTTGCAAAGGCAAAGGAACATTTCCCAAAGAAGGGGGCCAAAATTAAGACACCCATTGAAACACTAGGCTATGCATACACACTAATACGTGGGCTAACAATATGAGCAGAACACATCAACAGCTCAGTCTTCTGGACATTGAACTTGAGGATGGTATGAAGCATCCATAAACTGACCTCCTTGATTGCCATGATAACCATAATGCAGGACAACAGGAATCCGGGCAGCACTAGATTTGATTTCCCATAAATTATGGCTTTGCATTTCCAGATTTGTGTCTGCTGTCCGGTTCTGTGCTCAACCAAAAACCACCTGGCTTCAACCTCTTGGCCTATTGCAACCCTTGGAGATCCCACCATAGCCGTGGCATAACATTGCCATAGTTGATTGTCATTGACTTCGTAGTGGACTTTTCTTGTTCCAGTAGGATAACATGCATCCAAGTGTTTGTCGAAGTTGGCCCTGTGAGAGCGAACCATGAAATGTAAACTTGCCAAGCTCTTCAGGTACCCCCTATTTACACTAACTAGGTGTACTCACTGACTGTCCGTTCAACAGTGCCTTATTGCCATAACTGCATTTGCCCTATGTTGTAGTGTGCATGTCCTAACCACTGAGAAGTGTTTCCTTCTCATTGCATAGGGTTGATTGCTTCCATAGTCCTCAGCTCTGATTTATTTTCTGTTTGGCATATTGAAGTGTGTTTTAGAGGATCGCCTTACCAGGTAAAGCGGCTTCAGTAGATAGAAGTAGCAACATTAGGCGGACCATCTCACGCTGAACCTTGTGAGAAACGTGGAAGTAGCATTCTCAGCAGAAACTGCATATATGTATCAGAGAATGTCTTCCATAAGTATCAAGATTGTACTCTCCCAGGTGTGAAAATGTGGTATATGCCTAATACTCAATGCTGAGAACATGTGAACATCATGCAGAAACATTGTTGCTTGTCAATCTCATGCAATGTCTGAACCACCCCTTCTATTGGAATGCATGGGTGCTCTTCTGTATAAAAGGGATGTGTACTGAAGGAGGAGGGTTGCTGCACTGAGTCTCGTTCTGTCATTGGGTTGCTGTTTGTCCTGTGTTTGCTTACTGCTATTACAGACGTTCACTAATCCACCTGAAGAGTCTGTGGTTGATTTTTCCACGACAGCCCCATCCGGACATACCCAGAGCCCCGCAGATTTTTTCAGCACATCTACAGACTCCAAAAAAAATTCCTGCAGAGGATCACAGTTAATTTCTCATTTCTGGTCTGGGATTTGATCCCACCTTTGGGTTAACAGAGTGCTAAATTACGGTTACGACCAGCAGAGAATTGGGCAGACTGAACAAACTAATCAAACCCTGGAACAGTACCTGTAATGTTTTCCTAACGCCTGTCGAACTAACTTGTGCAAGAACACCATTACTGTGGAAATAACATAGAACAATGCTCTTCACATTGCAAGGGGACAAAGTCCTTTTTTCCAAACGTATGGATGTCATTCCAAGTTATTCCCTGTTTTGCTGTCCACTTCCACTACCATTCCCTCTGCTGACTGGGTATGCTATTTGCATGACATGCATCAGCTAGCAGGCTTCCTTCTACAGGACACTAAGGAGGATCCAAAGAGGCAAGCCAACAAGAAAAGATGTCCTGAACCTGCTCTGCAAATAGGGTGATCTGGTCTGGCTATCCACGCACAATCTGCCCCAATAGAATTTACCTACTGAGGTGGCTCCTTATTTTTTGGGTGACCATTTTGTGTTTCCCAACTGCTCTCACCGGAAGCCTTCAAACTGCAGTTACGTGCAGCTTAGAAAATCCACCCAGTGCTCCTTTGTCTGTGTTGGCGGCTGTATTGTCAGACCCTTAATATAGACCTCCCAAGAGGCCAGGGCCCATTCTTGTCAATGGCATCCCTGAACTATGGTGACTTCTTTTTGCTGGATTGGAAGAGCTACATGGCCTGAGATCGCTCCTGGAATCTCCCACATCTCATATTCTTACCCCAAAATTGGTTTGTCAGTTCTTTGCCCACTTTCTTTGGAAATGTGGAAGTCCTGCCCTGTCTCGAGGAGGAAGCGCAGCCATGCCTTCAGCACAGCACACGCTTCAGCAACCCCCCTGAGCATCTCACCCAGCTGTCTCATGAGTTCATTGTCGAGCATACCTCATGATGATAGCTGCACAAACACTTAAAAGGGTGGCAACCTACCCATATAGTTGAATTTAGCACTGGCTGCTGGGAAGCACCGCCAAGAAAGGGCACTGCCAAGTTTCAGGTGCACAGCAGACTGGGCAGACCACAGGCGGACTTCCATGCATGCACAGTGGAAAGGGTACTCACCATCCCCTTCAAAACTGGGATATACCGATCGTGCCCCGCCCCGATACAAATGCATTCTGAGCGGAATGTGGTTGCATCTCGATTCTGCGGACTCCTTACTCTCTCCCTTCTCATTCTCAGCGTTCCACCTTACTAACTACGCCTTGTCCTTAAGCAGTCTTTCCTGTACTTCCTAATATTCTAGTAGACTCTATGACTGCCTCTCTTCACGTCATTCCTGGCTTGGTGCTCTCTTCGTGGTCCCTTCCTGCTCCCCCTCTTCTTTAGTTGTGAAGCCTCCTCTGTTGTTCTTTTATCGGCTACTAGTCGTGATTGAAGGTCGTGCTTCATTCCAGCACTTCACTTTAGTGCTTGCAGTATCTTCGCCCCACATAGAGAGGTGCCACATTCGTGGTGCAGGGAGCTTGCTTCTGACCCATCCTGGTGTTGCCAACCTGGGATTGGTTGGGGTCGGTACTCATTTCCACTGTTCTCCCTCTCCGGTTGAAGACCAGGAACATTGTCATTATTGAACCTCAAGAGGGGACTCCCCTACGGAATCCAGGTACTTGGCGTAGTATGAGACTGTTGGCTCAATAACGCTGAAAGAAGAAATATCTCAATTAGTCAAAGTAGAAATCCAGAATGTTACAACGGATATCAGTAAAACTCTGGCGGACCTCTTCAGGGATATCCTGCATATTGACTTGTGATTGGGAGACGCAGAGAACTAGGTGCAGACCTCTAATGAAGATTTTATTCATGTCCAGGTAGAATTGGCTGATGCTCTACAAAATATGAAACTCTTAATCACCACCATTGTAGATTTGAAAAACAGACATAGAAGGGAGAAGCTAAAAATACATAGCCTTGCAGATGGAACCGAAGGGTCTGCTCTTTTAGGATGTATGATTGGGATGTTTGAAGAAATCTTCCACGAGATAGTGAAAGAGGGCATTGTCCTGGACACAATACAAAGAGGGGTGATCAGTGTGTAAGGGTCCTAGAGCCCGTCTCCATGTCATCAAGACATTCCATGCTTACAGATTTCAAGAGAACAAAATGCGGACATCCAGAACATTGGGTGACATTCTTTATCAGGCCCAATCCTTACTAGTTTTCCTGTATATTGCATCTCACATGCTGCAGAAGAGGTAGTCATTCAGACCAATCAAATACATGTTTAAGTAATCTGGTATCTGATATAGACTGACTTTCCCCTTCTGTCTACTATTCAAATGGGAGGGGAAGCAGACCTGATGTATGACACTTGAGGAGGACAAAGTTAATTGGATTGACCATACGTTCTGAGGAAAACAGCATGCAAAGTTAGAGACGATGGAAGAAAGCTTCTGCTGGCCGTTTTCTCAAAATTAACTAACGACTAACACTTAATAACTCTCGTGGGGGAGTAGGGTGGGAATAAAGAATGGAGGGGGAATATTTTAACCGTAGGCTTTTTGGTAGCTATAATTGTATAAAGCTGTCAGGGATTTGACTGCATATATACGATACTTCCTACTTGAATTCATATTTGGAGTTTTTGGACTTGGTCTGTCCATATTCGCCCATGGAATACTAGTTGGTACCATTTGTTTGTTCTGTTTTACATGGGGTTTATTTTTAGAAAGACGCTAGTTTTGGATTAGTTAACGAATACAGTTCACATATACCGCTGTCATAAATGTTTTCATACTGTGAGAAACCGGAAGGTGTCTGTCCAGCTAGTCCCCGGGGGTCTTTCTCACCAGGGAAAAAGAAAACAGGCTGTTGATCATTTATACAGTTAAAATTAAACTACTCAAAAGACAACTGGTCTGGTAAGAGCTATGGTATCTACGCCAGTTTTGAAGTAGAGTCCTGGAGTTGAGCAGAGGCAAAGGCAGGGAGGGTAAGAAATTATGCATCTGTGATCGAACTGCTTGGCCAATCGCTGGGTCTCCAGGGCACGGCATCGCCTTTGGATCCAGCCCCTGGGGGGTGGATCAGTGTGGGAGGATCACCTGGGCGAGGGGTCTTCGGGGAGTGGGAGTGAGACACCAGATGCAGAGACGCAGGATTCCCCTCCCTGTAACACCTTTACCCCATCCCATCAGATAGGGTACTTAGAAACTCTACCCACCCTTCCCTTCAAGAACACTTTCACACCAAGCTGTGCACTTGTCATGTCCCACTATTATGGTCAAGCAAGGTCAGGCAACTACTGGTAATCAGTCACACCTGACTTCTATTACACTTCCCCACACGGACAAAAGGCGGAGCACGAGAGCACACTCTGACCAAGGAAAAGCACACAAAGGAACAGTACTTTTCCGACGGCAGCTGAACGAAGGAAGAAAGACGGCAAACCAAGAAGGGTACACAAGGAGGGAAATACCCTTGACCTTTTCAGCGAGAAAAAATTATTTTCCAGAACCCTTCAGATTAGAAAGCGTAAGGCCAGGAAACTAGACTGAAGAATCCTGTATTGTGTGTCAGAGATACCCAGGGCCCTCCTGCCCACTGACCGAGTCGGGGAGGAACAGCAGCCGCTGTGGTACCGTTGTTGTCTCCAATATTAAAAAGCAGTGGCAAAGAGATCAACACAGCCGGTGAGTTGGGGAGACCGATGCAAGACCGGTCTGTGTTGAAGTCAAGGTTGTATTTGTATTTGTAATTTATTTATTTATATAGCGTGCCAGGCCCGAAGGCATCTGGACACATGTCATAGGAGGCAAAGTTGCGATTACATACATGAAAATAGGAGCCTCTACCAACTTACAATAGACATGCAGCTAAGGCTCCGGAGGGACGCAATATATACAGTATAAAATAGTATGCAGTAAGTGCAAGAAGAAAAGTTATGCAGACAGATCCTCAAGACAATAGTGCATTGGAATACAGAAGGTTCAACAAGAAAATATGCATAAGAGGATAAATTATCTACATAAAAGGAGAAGGGTGCAAACGCATTATCTGGATACAGTAGTGTTCTAAGGTGAAAAGACAGAGTGGCAAGGCAGTAATGCAGCATCAGATGTCTCAGATGTTTTGTGCTGAGAGCCAACCTTTAGTTTTGTTCTTGAAAACTTGGAAGGAAGGCTCAGCTCTAATGGCATTGGGCAGGGTATTCCATAGCTTCGAGGCAATGACCGGGAAGCTGGCGCCACCGGCTTTTTGTAGTTTAAACCTGGGGAGGTGTAAACTGTGGGCTTGTGCAACACTGAAGGGCCGGCTAGAGGTGTGTGGTATGAGACGGTCGGCTAGGTAGATGGGTGCCTGGTGGCAAGGCATTTGTGAGTACGGGCAAGAGATTTCAGGGAAATTCTATGCTTAACAGGGAACCAGTGTAGATTGCGCCTATGACTAGAGATGTGGTGGTTTCTGGGTATGTTTAATGCTGCTCTAATGGCATTGTTCTGAGTGACTTGCAGTTTGTTGAGGTTGGATTGACAGGTCCCTAGGTAGAGGGCACTACAATAGTCAATCTTGGACATGACAAGTGTTCTAGCCAACGTAATGCAATTTGGAGTAGTCAAAAATGGTGTACATGCCGCAATAAGTTTACATGTATATGCATATGCTGAACTGACAGCGTTGCTTTGTCTGCAAAGTGAGAGTGTGGAATCGAGGTAGATTCCTAAAGTTTTGGTGTCCTTGGAGACCTTGATGACGTTGCCGTCAATGATGAACGAATTGAAGGAAGGATCAAGTTTATTGAGACGTTGGTGTGATCCCAGAATAAGTAGTTCCGTCTTATCATCATTGAGGCAAAGCTCATGTTGCGCCATCCAAGCCTGAATAGCCAAGTAGATGTAATTCAGGGCTTTAGTGTCCACTGCGTGATCACCCGTGATAGGGATGAGTATCTGGGTGTCGTCGGCATAATTGGTGTACGAGACACCCAGATAGTCACGAGCATCAAACAAGGGTTTAGTAAACACATTATAAAGTGTTGGTGACACACAGGACCCTTGTGGAATGCCACAGTTAATGGGGGCAGGCTCAGCGGATGCTGACGGAGAAAAAACCCGCATAGATCTGTTGCTAAAGAAGGATCTAATCCAGGCGGTGGCAGTGTCTGAAAAGTGAGCGGCTGATGTGAGATGCTTGCAAAGAATGTGGCGATTAACCAAATGAAAGGCCGTTGAGAGATCCAGTAATAATAGCAGGGCTAGTTTCCCGTTGTCTTTCAGTACCTCAAGCTGTGTTTTTAAGTCAATAAGGGCAGTTTCCGTCCCGTGCCTGGGCCGGAAGCCAGATTGCCTTAGACCGAGAAGGTTATTAACTTCCAGATAGTCCTGGATCTGGAGGTAAGCGGCCCGGTCCAATATTTTGAGCATAAATGGGACGGTGGTAATAGGCATATAGTTGGAGGGTAAGCTGGAGTCAAGGGAAGGTTTTTTGAGCAAAGGGATAACCGAAGCATCCTTAAGGTTGTCAGGTACTATACCTGTTTTAAATGAAGAATTCATGAAGGGAGTAATGAATGTAATGTTGTAAACTGCAACATTGTATAAAGAGCGCAAGAACAAAGATTGAAATGCGTGTGATGAAAGATGCGAGGAAAGCCTAATTGCTGATTAATGTTTGAATATTAAAGGAAAAGATACAATACCAGTGACGGAGTGGTCTGGCACCACAAGGGTGCTTAATCGTAGGTCTCTGTAAGGTATGCAGCCAAGAAGTGGGAGAAACTAAAGTAGAAGATTGGCAAGAACATTGTGTGAAGGGAATCAAAGTGGTCCAGCAACGATTTAAGCAAAAACCCATCGCATATTCGAAAGTCTTCGATTTTTGATAACTAGAGGATAAAGTGGAAACTAAGACTTCATGGTCCGAGCCCGAACGAGGGAGACCAATTGAGAACAGTGTGATAAAAAGTGGTCCGAGCCCAAAGGTGGGAGATTCATGATCCGAGCTGGAACGAGGGAGACCAAATGGGAATATTATGATACAAAGGGATGTGAGCCCTAACAAGGGAGATACATGATGAATACTTGAAGCAAGAACTTGTGAATGTGAAAATCCTAATAAGAAAGGAACTTTGGTGCTTGTTTGCTACGACAGGCCCTCTGCAGTAAGAGACTGTTATTGGGAAAGAGGCTTTGGCAGAAGGCCCCAATACTCATGCTTTGAACTGTATCCTTGTGCCAGAGAAGCCAGAGTGTGTGCAAAGCTCTAACGTACTGCCTTGTCCCGTGCTGAAAACGTGTGTAAGGGAAGCCAACTGCTCAACTATCCTGACATATTTCTTGAACACTTTTCTTTTTGCATACATTATTGTCCCATGCCATTTTGTATTTAGCAGTAAGGATTGGCAATAGGTTTATTAGTATTGGCCCTTTTATTTTGACTGAGACTCGACTAGGAATGCGCTATTATTATTTGATGGTCATAACTTGCTCCTATCCTTAGATTTAGGTTTAGATAGGCGTTCAACTAACCTATTCAAGCTTAATAAACACCCTTGAACTGTGATCACTTGTGTCTGTCTTCACTGTTTGATACCATGCCTTCGTTATATGGGGTGTCAGGAATGGGATGTGACTCAATTGAGACAAATTGGGGGACCCTAAAATACCAGAAACTTAGTCACAGAGCCTCAGATCGCTCTACCACCATGAAAGAATCCATAGACTTTAATATTTGTAGTAGCAGAGAAGCTGCTATCCCTCCACAGGAAATAGGGATGAATCCTACGGACATAGTCCTAACACCCCCTGAGGGTTGTTATATATGATTGGCCCCAAAATCTAGCCTAGCCCGGAAGTTTTGTCTGGATGTTCTAGCGGTCCTCATAGATTCCGACTTTTGGGGAGACATAAAGGCTCTCCTTTAGAATCATGGTGAAACTCCATCTGAAATACATTGTGGGGACAAAATTGCACAATGAAGTCTTGAGAAGGCTCTATTTCCCCCTTTTAAAGCAGAAAGTAAACCAGGCAAAACTGAGAGATATAGCTTAGTCTTTGGAGAGGCTGACGAACCACCCATCACTGAGGCAAAAAGGGAAGAAGAACCTACCACCCTTCCCGATCTAGCCTTCGCACACCGAAATGAGCGAAACGATCCAGCACTCGCAGAGTTGTTCTTGCAAGTGATTCCTGAGGGAGATGGACTAGAAAAGGGGAGCCCCTTTTTCTTCCTGAAATTGGGATTACTAAGAAAGAAACCTCCAGAGAAGGCATAAGTAAAACTCAATTAGTAATCCCCAAAACCCATTGTAAGATCGTGCTAGAGATTGCACATTCTCATTTGACAGGGAGACATTTAGGACAATCTAAAACCCAAGTTCACATCAGTGGGAAATTCTATTGGCCAGGTATCTATGCTGACATAAAGAACTTCATCCAGACATGTGAAATATGCCAGAAAACCAGCGTGCACATTCCCTTAGCTGCCCCTCTAAACCTCTTACCAATCATAGAAGTCCCTTTCTTCTGAATTGGAATGGATATCTTTGGACCTTTGGAGACCTCTAGGTTGGGTAATAAATATGTCCTCGTAATCGTTGATTACGCTAGCAGATACCCAGAGGGATTCCCCATGGGGAACAATACAACCCAACAAATCTTTAAAAAAAAAGGAAAACACTTTTTATTAACATTAACAACAACCAATCAACAAAAGAACAAACCCAACAGTGCACGTCTTATAAGTTCAAAGCATCATATGCAATATCATGAACTGTCCACTGTCTCCCCATCACTCTCCCCCTAACTCGAATCTACTCCACTTCACCATCTACCATAGTTTCATCTGGGGGTACCTCATCCTCTGTACTCCTGTCGGAATCATGTTCTCCTAGGCAGGCCTGGGTGGACCCAGACAGTGTGACCACTAAGTGTCTCCAGGCCATCAGAGTTTCTGCTACCTCCCACCCTGGACATACACAGTTCGTAAATTCGAGAGACCTCGTGCCCCCCCCCCCCCTCTTAGATATCATAAATTGTTTCTATCACCATGTCGGGTTGACCTTCTAGCACTATTTCTGACCACGTTTCTTTCACCCGCGGCACCAATCTGGTGTAAGTAATATACTGTCCTAAGTGTAGACCAGTTTCTTCTACCAATGCATTAAATTCCATCACCTTCCCATCTTACCATACATCTCCCAGTGTTGCAATGCTCATCGGTTCCCAATGCTTACGGATTATCTTCCTCAATTGCTCATCCACTGCGGTCAATGCTACTAGCGGCATTTGCAGAGAACACGGGGTCGGGTTCTCCATGACCTGGCAAGCATTGCGCCACATTTTCCATCCCAATTCTAACTTCCTCATGCACCCTTTTAACTCTGATTTCGGCAGCCGTACTAATTCTTTAAAAAAAAACAGATCACATTTAGACTTCAACAGTCTGGACTCCGATGTTGAGTCTTCCGTTAACCACTTAGCCACATATTGTAGTTGACTGGACAGATGATAAACATCAAAGTTGGGCAATTTTATGCCCCATTGATCATACATGTTCTGCAGTTTCCACAAGGCTATTCTGTTCCTGATATAGTGCCAAATGAACCCTCTACATATGCTCTGAAGTTTAACAAAGAAACGCTTGGGTATCATGTATGGTATATTCCCAAAAAAGTGTAACAACCTAGGTAATACAACCATCTTCAACAGTGCCACCCTCCCTACCATGGCCAAAGGGATCTTAGCCCAGAATCTCATGCTTTTCTCAATGTTTGCCACTGCTTTCTCCGTGTTATGTTTATGTTCAGCCTCCAGTGTGTGATGAATATCAATCCCTAGGTATCTAAAGGTTCTAGTCTCCCAATGTATGTGTAATACTGGTAGATCTTCTCGCGGAATCCCTATATATCTCCCCAAGGGGAAAATACATGATTTCTTAGGATTGACTGTAATGCCAGAGAGCAACGCATATCGCTCCATTACATATAAGATTTATTGCAGGTTTTCTTCAGAATACTTCAAGTATAACAGCATATCATCAGCATACATTGTTATTAGATGTGGCCTTCCTTTCATGTAGATCCCCACCTCCTCGTATTGTTTCCTCAGATATATCGCAAAGGGTTCCAGTGCTAGGATAAACTGCATCGAGGACCAAGGGCATCCCTGTCTAGTGCCCCTATTGAGTTGCCACCTCTCTGAAAGGATTGCTCCTGTCTTGACTCTAGCCAGTGGCGTACTATATAGTAGTTTCACCCACTTCAGGTACCCGGGCCCAATTCCATATTCTTTTAGGACTGCCATCATCCAAGGCCATTTGACAGAATCGAAGGCCTTCACCGCATCTAATGAAATAATTGCGACTTCGTGCGAGTCCCTTTCTGTTTGCTCTATGACATGGTGGAGCCTTCTAAGATTGTCGGATATGCTTCTGTGCGGAACATATCCGGTTTGGTCGGGATGAATACGTTTGTTAATGATCAGTCTCAGCCTATTCACCAACACAGCCGTGAGTATCTTACTGTCCTGGTTCAGCATGGATAGCGGTCTGTACGACCCTCAGTCCATGCTCGGCTTGTTAGGCTTAAGAAGCGGAATAATAATTGCCTCTCTCAGGGATTCCGGCAATATCCCTATTTCTAACGCTTCATTCAACATTGCCAGTAACGGGGGGAGCAATTCCGTCTTATATGTTTTGTAGAACTCACTGGGGATTCCGGCCGCTCCCGGGGCCTTGCTAGTAGGTAATAGCTTAATCACTGCTTCTAGTTCCTCCAACGTGATTGGGGCCTATAGGTTCTCCCTCTCTTCAGTCCCCAATTTAGGTAAGCCAATGTCTTCCAGTGTTTCAACCATCCCACACAATTCACCCCCTTCATCGTCTCCATATAGTTGTTGGTAGAACTCAAGAAACACACCGTTCACACCCTCTTGGATATCAAGTATTTGTCCATTCTCTCCCTTTATTGCTCTGATTGTTGGTCTGGGTCTCATTGTTATACAACCATGCTAACAACTTCCCCGGCTTGTCCCCACCAGCATGCTGCCTCTCTATGTATTTCTTATAGTTCAGGTTGCATAATCTCTCCCAGTGCCATCCACACTCTTGCTGCAATTGACGTATAGTTTCTGCATCATCCAGGGACATCACTCCTCTACGCATTATTGCCTCTAGTGTCCCCTCGGCCTTTTGCAACTCCTGGGTTATACCTCCTTGCAGACCTTTGGATTTAGATGTAGCTGCTCCCCTCACCACCTCCTTAAATGCCTCCCAGCCGATTCTACGCTTCCAGTGTTATTTTTTTCGAAGTATTCTACAATTTCTTTTCTCAAGTCCCCCCTGAACACTGTGGGCCTCATTACGACCCTGGCGCTCCCGTAATGAACGGTGCCGGTACGAGGCCGGAACCGTTCATTACGGGATGCCTGATTATCAGGTCCCCTTGCGGGACCCGCTTTGGACGTCTGGCTTTACCAGACCTCCTTAGCGGGACCCGCAAGGGGGCCAGCATGCTAACAACGGGCCTGTCATTAACGGGCCCGTTGTTAGCATGCTCCCCATTCCCATTGAGCCCTGTGGGGCTCAATGGGAGTGGGGATTGATTTTTACCGGGTCCAGGAAAAGGGCAATTACCGGGTCCGCCAAGTTCGGCATAACCCGGTTATTGCCTTTTTCTTGGACCCGGTAAAAAATAATTACCAGCGGCAGCCGTGCCCTTAATAGGGCACGGCTACCGCCAGGGCCATAATGAGGCCCTGTGTCTTTCAATGCTTCGGCTCTAAGCCGCCATGTTGGGGTCCTAGCTCTAGGAGGCAAGTATTGTCATGTTAAAATCAGTGGCGAGTGGTCTGAGAGGACCCTTGCTTTGTATTCCGGCCGCACTAGATCTCCCGTCAGCTCCGGAGTAGCAAACATATAGTCTAACCGTGTATATGGGTTTTGTGGGGCCGAGTAATGAGAATAATGTCTTTCATGTGGGTGGTGTAGCCTCCATACATCTTCCAGATGAAAGTCTCTCAACAGGGTCCTCAAGGTCTTGGCTGCAGGGGTAGGTTTATCCATCTTCCTGTCTGATCTATCCACCCTGGGGTCCAATGAGCAATTAAAGTCTCCTCCCCATGTAACTGCTCCCCAGAGGTACGGGCTAACTTTGTTGTATAAGGTCTTGAAATAGGCCACAGTATCTTTGTTCGGGGCATATGTGTTAATGATACTCAACTCTCTATTTTCTATCAATCCCCGTATCGCCACCATCCTCCCATCTGACTCAACGGTTGACTGTAATAACTGAAAGGGGACATGTGGTGCTATACAAGTAATTACCCCCCTGGCGTATGTATGCCGAATACGTTGCCCCTACGGTGGTCCCCTTCCATTTCTTCCTCATTACATCCTGTTTTTCTTTCGTGAGGTGAGTTTCTTGTAATAGCGCAATATCTATTCTCTGCCTCCTTAGATACATCATGATCTTATTCATCTTCAAGTAACTATTGATCACCCTGACATTCCAGATTGCTATCTTAAGGTCTCCCATCTCTCATCCATATCCAGTCCCGCCTCTATCCTCCCTTGTCGTCCGCTCCATGCGCAGTTGCGCATGGGTGTAAGCTTGTTCCCCCTTAATCCTCTTCTGTGGCTTATGACTGTAGGCTCGTAACCCCATAACACCCTTAACACTCTTCCCCTCCCTCCCCCAAAAAACTCCCTAACACTCCAACATCCCCCCTCCCCACTCTTCCCAAACTGTTGCCCAGCTCCATCCCTGGATCTCGGGCTTCCCCACATCTAGTTCCTTATTCGGGCCAAGCCGATATTCGGAGCTCTGTGGGGGGATACCTCCCTACAAGTATCCCAACTAATCTACCTACTGGGGTTAGTAATGCGCTCCTCCGGTATCTCCCGTTACAAGCTGACAGTTAATTACAGCTCTGCACCCATACTTCTCATTTGCTATCTATAATCTAGTCCAAAGTCTGTGCCCACACAGCAGCTGCCCATCTTCTCGTCCATGTTTCCTTACTTCCTCGTGGGACCTCGATCCTTACTTGTTCAGTCTGCTCTCCACCTGATCACCTGCTGCTGTCGGGTAATTCCGCGCATCTAGGCATGTCGTCACAACTTCCGGGGTCTCAAAAAAGTATGCCTTGCTATTATGTAACCCTTTCAGCTTGGCCGGGTACAGCAACATATACTTGTATCCGGCTTCCCGTAGCCTCCTCTTGACGGACACATAGTTCAAGCGTTGTCGCTGTACTTGGAAGGTATAGTTCGGGTATGCCGATCCTCTGCTTATGGTCCCCCCTTGCGAAAGTACTCCAGGATCTTTTCTCAATCTTTATAATTCAGTATCTGCGCTATGAGCGGTCTGGGGGCTGCTCCTGGTCGCTGCCGCCCAGATGCTGGTGCGGTCTAAGGAGAATAATAGAAAACAGGTATTTTGAATGTATCACTCTTTCCATGGTCCGGAAGACTTTGGCCAGTTGGGTGTCCTAGAGGAAGCCTATGAAAATCAGGCACTGAGATGCCATCAAGCAGGACTTCTTCCAGTTCACTGATAGATCTAGGTGGAAAAGCAAATCTGAAAGATAGTAAATCGCATTAGGTGGGACACAGTCCGCTCCATCTCTACCACTCCCACAGAGAGTTCTGTCCGCAGACCCTGGTATGGAGATCACAGAGGATACATTCTTGCTCCCCACCGGCTACGCTAGGACTTGGCAAGAGCAGGTGAAAGTGGTGATGGAAATTGCACAGTGATTGTTTTTGTGGACAGAGGTGGCGTACTGGGGATGAATATGTGGGGAGGGTAAGGTATTTGGGATGGGGGTGTGTACATGTGTAATAAATCACTGTGGAATACAGCCAATACATCCAGTGGTCATTGCTTTCTATCATACTTTTAAATAATTTAGTGAAAGGTAACAATACAGTGACCAATATGATATGATATGATATGGCATTTGTAACGCGCCTACACACAAGTGTTTCAAGGCGCGACGAGGCAGGGAGGGGGGAACAAGGGGAGACAGACAAACGATCCTACTAGGCCAGGTGTCATTCAGATCGCGCAAGTGCATGGGTAGAGGGGACGGGAAAAGTGCAAGGGGGAAAGGGAGAGGGGAAAGTGCAGTACAAAGTGATTAGTAAAATACAAGATAAATAATAAGGGCCAGCTGGTGGCAAGTGCAGTATAAGTGCAGACAAGTGCTGGGAAGGGGGGCTGTAGGGATACAGAGACAGTCCCGCAGTGCAGGGGATGCCAGGGAGGCAGTGCAGGGGAGAGTGGCTGGGCCAAGGACCGAGAATGGTGAGTGGCTCAGTTGCTGATTCAGTACAGTTTCAGTGATTTAGCAGGGGAGAGGGGGAGAGAAAGCAGAAGCAAAGAAGCAAAGAGGAAGGTTTTGAGGTGCTTCCGGATGGTTCTCCTCAGGTTTCAGGGAGGCAGGAAGGCTGTTCCAGAGGGAGGCCCCTGCTGCGGATAGAGATCTCCCCCCAACTGATTGCTTGGAGAAGCGGCTGACCCTGAGGGAGTTGGAGGCGGATGAGCGAAGAGCTCGAGAAGGAAGATATTTAGGAAGAGAGAGTTGAAGAGAGTTGAAGGTATTTTGGCCCAAGGCCCCAGAAGGCCTTGTGGACAATGCAGAGGGTTTTGAACTTAATCCTCGCAGCCATAGGGAGCCAGTGTAGCGATTTCAGTCCTGGAGAGATACGGTCCCTGGGCTTGAGGCCAAGGACAAGTCTCGCAGTCCTGTTCTGGATGAGTTGCAGCGGGCGGAGAGTAGAGGCAGGCAGATTTAGATAGAGGCTATTACAGTAGTCCAGCTCCGAGAGAACCAGGGCTCTGGAGACAGTGAGCTTCTGAGGAAAGGAGAGGAAAGGAAGGATACCTCTGAGGAGGTGCAGCTGGTAGTGTGACTTCTTAGAAACATCAGAAATGTGAGGAGAGAAGGAGAGTGTGGAGTCGAAGATGACCCTGAGGTTTTTTTGCCTTGCAGGTAGGAGTAGGAAGAGGGCCAAGAGAGGCCGGCACAGATCTGCAGGGAAGGAGGGAGTGGGTGTGCCAATGAGTAGAATGTCAGTCTTACTAGTATTAAGGCAGAGGTCGTTGGTCCTGGATAGCAGAAAGACAGTCAGAGATGAGGGAAGGAGAAGAGGAGGCCGAGGGTAGCCTGAAAATGAGCTGGGTATCATCCGCATAGCACTGAAAGTTGGGGCAGAGAGCAGAGATGCGGATTGCAAGAAGTGCCAGATACTGGTTGAACAGCCAGGGAGAGAGGTTAGAACCCTGGGGGACACCGCAGGTAGAGAAAAAGATGTCAAAGAGGAAAGACCCCAGTTGTACCTGGGAGGGTCGATTTGAGAGGAAAGAGGTCAGCCAAGCCAGAGCCTGACCAGTGATACCCAGGTTATCACAGAGACGGTTGAGCAGGATGGTATGGTTGACAGTATCAAAGGCAGAAGAGGGATCAAGCAAAATGAGAACACATGGAATGTTAGAGTCAAAGCTCGAGAGTAGATCCTCACGGATGTCCAGGAGAGCAGTTTCCGTGCTTCTGGCGGCTCTGAAGCCAGACTGATGGTCATGAAGGCTACCAACAGATTCAGAATGGATATTAAGCTGGGAGATGGCCAGTTTCTCCAGGAGCTTGCTCAGGAAGGGAGTGATAGAGATTGGGCGATAGTTAGCTGGGCAGGAAGGGTCGGAAGAGGGTTTCTTAAGAAGGGGTTGCACAAGGGAGTGCTTGAGAGGGGATGGGAAGACTCCAGAGGTGAAGGAGTGGTTGCAGAAGTCAGCAAGGCAGGAGCCAAGGAGTCGATGTGGTCCTTGATAGTTTTGGAGGAACAGGGGTGGACCTGTTTTGACGAGACTTTCATAGATCGGACTTGTCTCGAAACCTCGTCAGCAGAAAAAAGGGGAAAGGCAGAGAAGGGGAGAGGTGGGGTGGCTGCGGAAGGGCCAGAGGACGGGCAGGGAATAGAGGGGGAGAGGTGATAGGAGGAGAGTGAGGACAGGATGTCCTGAGTTTTTTAAATGAAGTGGGAGGCCAGTGCTGTACAGAGGGCCTGGGAGGGGACAGGAGAGGTAGATACTGCAGCAGGGTTGGCCAGCTCCTTGCAGATTTTAAAGAGTTCGGCCGAATTGTTAGATGCCGCAGTGATGCATATGTGTGCAATCAAAAATAGTTGTGCATTATGTCATGGTGGACTAAGCATCCTTTTTGAACTTCCACCCTGAGGGGTCCTTCTTCATCAGCAGAGCCAGAGGGTGCATTATCCTCCTCGGGAGGCACATTGTGCATCATTGCGCATAGGATGACAAATGTTCCTAACTTTTCTTAGGCTGTATAAAAGTGCCCCACCTGTCTGGTGGAGGCACCTAAACCTTCCCATCAGCAGTCCAAACGCATGTTCTGGCCCTCTGTGTCATTACCCACGGTAACTGCACACCTACAACAGATAGCAAGGACAGTATTGAATGTGACTGTTGGTTGTCACAAGGCTCGCTACTATTACTATTGTTCATGCATAGCAAGATAGCCTACAGAGTGTCCTCAGGTCACCCTGTGCCCAATGGAGGGCGGGTAATGGGCCACGGCCTATTTCATGCATATTGGACTGGGAATTATAGAACTTGGGTAAGAGAACAAATATAACCAAACAAAGTCTCGATGTGTGCCTCAGTGTGAAATCATTGGCAGATTGACTACTTACTGTCACTAGCTGAACATTTGGAACCAAGAATTAAGCCAAGAGCAGATGTTTAAGTTCTGTGTACAGGGTTGGGCCTTTATTATTTTTTTGTAAATGATTTTTATTGTTTCCTTCAACAAATAACACATACAACGGATGTCATAAAAGTTTGTCGTCTGCTCAAAAATATAATCACGAATGCTCAAGGTGTTCCAGACAATAGGAACTAAAGTCACCCAAAGAAACAAACAATGACCGCAGCATGTGCCAATTTAGACCTACACCCCCCTCCTAGATATAACATTTTCTCACTGAATAACCATTGCCGTGCTGTAGCAGCAATCAAAAGGAAGTGTAACAAACACATCTAATTCTATGCACTGTTAGAAATCTGAGGGCGTTCTTGCAGGTAATCCCTGTGGATCCTTTGTTCGGGTGGCCAGGGAAGGGCCATCTCCCTTGCATCCCAAACCTCAGGGTGGACAAGGGAGGGAGGATCATCCAGGCAGGGGATCCTTGGGGAATGAGGGAAGAGCACCCCTGAGCGAGACATGATATTTCCACCCTTCTTATAAACCCCTATCCGACATAACCTCAGGCTTCATGGGTTATAACCATATAAGTCCCATCTTACCCCAGCACTTTCCCTTAAGGAATAGATGGAAAACATCATCCCCCTCTTGTTGCAGATCCCGACCAATCCTCCAACCTTACAAGCAACCATTTGAGGTGTCAACAGGACAAAGTAAAACTCTGAGGAAGAAAAGGAAAAGGAAAGACTATATATTCCAGTATCATCATTCCTATTCCTATCCCTATTTGGACAAGAAAATGTAATCCCAACGATGTTTAGAAAACTCTACAAGATCAAAACCCTGTCTAATACCAACTGCAGTCTTTATGTACTTGACTCATTCTCCCCTCTCCACTGCCCCCAAACACTCGGACAAAGAAGAACAGACCAGGAAACGTGAGGATTACCCAGGGAAGTCAATGGGCCATTGATTCCTATGGGTGTTCTCCATTTTGTCCCCTTAACAAGGACAGGCAGAGTCAGGCAATTCAGGTTGACCATCCACACATGAAACCCATTTACTATCAGGACAGGTATACAAGGTCTGGTTTGAAACAAGATGGAGAGCAAGCTGCAATGGGAGAGAGGGCCTGGAGAGCCCAGAAGCAGGAAGGAGCAGAAGAAGCTGATGCTGAGAGTGTCCGGAGGAGAACAGAGAGGTGAGGCGCTGCCCTGGTACCTGTGAGGGGCTGCAGCATAGCTGAAAACGGTGTCTCACAAGGGCCGGAGAAGGCAAACTGCAGCCTGCTGGCTGTGTCCTCTGAAGTGCTTGCTTCGCTGTGCGTGTGAAGGGAAGCCCAGGTTTCAGAGGGGCAGTAAGGAAGACCCCGACCCAACGCTGAGAGCGGTGGAAACAAACAACCCGTAAGCCAGCGACCAGTGAGTTTTTGTGAAACACAGTGCACGCATGAAAGGAGATTTTAGAGAAAGCCTTTTTCTTATAAATGGAGATTGGAATGTGAGCACCACTGCTGAAGTCCAGAAAGCAAGAGCAAAGCAATGTGAAAGTCCTGAATATACAGTCCTATAGCCTAAGAGAAGGAGGCATTATGGGAAATGTAGTTTCAAATGAAAGCGACAAACTTTAATGAAAAAAACAAGTGTTCTAAAGAGGTAAAGGGTGCTGAGCGAGGCTGCGAAGTAACACTTGTGATAAAGCGAATCGTACAGTAACGAAAAGGCAAGAGCAAGGCCTTATGGCACTTGCAGGCTGAAAGTGAGACGAGAAAGATTCAAGTGTTGCAAGTTTGATACAAACAAAGTAACCAAGTGGTCCGACAGAAACAAAGCGCCTTGTCAAAAGCCTCTGTGAACTGAATCTCCCAAAGAAAGGGGAGTTGCGATTGAAGTTGTGTGAAATCCTCTTTGAAGTGAAATACATCAAAAGTAGGGTTCACAATCAGGTAAAGGAAGCCTGGTGGGCCTGTTATGAAATTGTTGTGAACCAAAAAGTTAATACCGAAAGAGACCTGGACTCAGGCGAGGGAAACCTGAGGGGTCCAGTTTGAACTTGTTTGAAATTAAGTTGTGTGAAAGGAAGTGTTGGAAAAGAAACCCCTGAGAGTTAAAGTGTTGCTAAAGCACAGGGGAAGGATACTCCGGAGAAGACAATGGAAGTAAACTGATCTAACGTGTTATGGCAAAAATAACCATTGAGAAATAAGTGATAATTTGAAAGATTTCAGTGAATGACAAGCTTTTGAGAAACTTGTATACAAACTGTCCCAATACAAGAGAGTGTGATAAATTGAGGTGGCGTAAACCTGGAGAGTGGAGCTGAGGAACGGCTCCAGTGGTTTCTGGAGGCTTTGCTGATAATCCTGACGAGAGAAGTTATGAAACAAGCTCCATTGCTATCCTGACTTCATTTTGGTTCACCTTTTCGTTTTTCATTGCACCTAGTTATTATATAAGACTTAGGGCAAGTGTTGGTTTATTAGGTAGTCCTTTATTATGACTGAAAGACTGACGAGGACCTATTTTCTTTTTATTTGATGGATGAGAGAACTCCCATCAAAGACATAGGGTCAGATAGGTAGTATCCAACCCAACCCATCTAATACACAATAAAGGTTTTGTAACTTTATCACCTGTGTCTGTCATACTTTTGATATCATGAGTACCTTACAGCATGCACATGCAGAAAGTGAAAAAAGAAACACTACAAATCCTAACATAAGCCCTCTAAAACATGCTCTTACTGCAGTCCCGAGCCCGCCCGAAGTTGTGCATACTCGCGCACTACCTGCCGTACCCCCATACCCCCAGCACTCCGAATATAGTGGTGAAACGTACACTGCCATCTCACGCAATCATTCCACCGGAAGCACACATGATGAAGAGTCAAACATAGCCTGAACCAGTGTGTTCCAAGACGCTGCATCCACGCTGCCCTCTCTCAGCCCTCTATGCACCGCTCTGTGACATACAGAAGTCTCGGCCATCGCCCACCTCCAAAGATTCCCCCACCACGCATGGGCCTCCCACAGTCTTCCAAGCCATTGCGATCCTGCGCTTGGCCAACACGCAGATTAGGTCCTTAATTTTACTAATGTGTGTGGCACCATGCCTGCGCAGAAAAAATCCCAACAGGCAGACTTCAGGTGTCCAGGTACATATATCAATGCAACCCTTGAGCACCAATTCGGCAACCCCCACCCCTCCAGAATCCCTGTATCTCCTGTTGTTGTATTGCATGCTGGGCAATTTATCTAGCTTTAGGTCCTTCCGCGGAACTACGAGGGAAGGCATGTTTACATGCGCCAGGGAGCATATCCCTCCCAGTTCTGAGGCAATTTGTCATAGGCCCTCAATCCACAAGCCCAATAGTGATCCATTAGGATGACTGTCCCTATTCCCATCTGTGGTATTCCTTCTATTCTCTTGCACCCAACGTTTTCTGTCACCTCTTCTTCACCATTGTTCTGGAAGCAGAGTGTTGGCATCATCAGTGGTATTATTGGCACTGGTCCTACTTCATTGTCAAACCACATCACCGATCTTGTGTTTTTGTCCCACTCCTTGAGGCACTTGTCATTCTCTTCTTGTACTTTATTCACTGCTGCCTTTGCAAGTGTTAACGCTTTACTTCCTACTACTCCATCCACTCAGCCTTCTGTTGTGTATACTTGTCCATATATTAAATTCAAATGTGTGGTCTTTCCCAGCATCCTATCTCTCTTGCTCTCCACTTGCATGGTAGGTAGTTCAAGGTTATAGTTTTTGTTTATCCCTTCTCTGGTCCTTCTGTAATATACTGCAGACTTTCAGCGAGTTGCCAGTAATTATTCATCATGGGCAGTGTCTTGATGTAACTGTCCTCATATGGGAAGGTGGCCTTGGACATCCATTTTAAGGTGGCTGTCTTCCCTTGGAATCTTCCTCGAGTTTGGAACATGGCTAGATACATAAGGCATTGTGCTGTTGTTGCAGGTATTTCTGTTGCTACGAAGGTCCTGGAGGCGCTCATGGCATAGGGGATCAATGAGCAGACATAACAGCTCTCATTAGTTGTGTCCCTCACAATTTTGTACATGTGCTTGTACCGAATGTTGTTGGTTATGTGTGCGGTGTCTGTAATGTATGTTTCTACCCCTTTCATGACTGTGGCAACACTGCGCTTACCTCTCCTTACCTTCTCAGCGGTATCGCCTGTACCACCGGACACCGTAGTCCATGCAGTTTAAGTCGGGGAGTTAGTATGGGGTAGAGCAGAGACATGCAAAGCAAGAAAGCAGTTGCTAATAGTCTAGTAGAAAGGAGTAAGCACACAATACACAATGCTGGTTTAATTATTGTCATCATCGCCACTTATACTTACACTGCAGCTGTAGCTGATGAGATGATAAAGTTCCCCGCCTGCAAATCGCGTAAAAAGGCGTTATTGTTAGTATGTGTAATTAAAATCAAGCTAAAATGTGCGGGTCTTCTTATAACATGGACATAGATGAGAGAGTGCTTCAGGGTGTTCAATAGGAGGCAACATCTAAGAGGGCGCTAGGGGGCCAACCAAGATGGCCGCTTCCTAGCGAGCTCCCGCACGACCAAAAATCCTTCCTGATTAATCCTGCCTAATTCGGTAACCTACCACCTTGGCTGCCCACCAGCCCAGCAGGCAAATCACTATCCTGCGGTCACGTGAGGTTTGGGGCAAAAACAGTGAAGAGGCAACCCCAAACGCAGCTGTCTACATCCGGCTCCAGAGACAAGTGTATGTGCCCAGCGGTCCTTGGAGCAACAAACGGTGACCCGAGGCCGCGCGAAGACCTGACAGGGGAGTTCCACCGGTCAACAACACACTCCTGGGAGGCGCGATCCAGACGTGCCTCGACGGACCGCAGCCAGGGGCCGGAACAAGAGCCCCCCTCCCTATCCCTCCCTCGCAGAGACAACCACATGGCCCAGCTCCAACAACCATGACGACCGCGGTCACCTGTGAGCCGCGGCTCGCGACGAGGAGCCGTGGGAGGAGTAGACCCATGCTGGCAACAGCAGGGGAGTGGGGCAGGAGGCGAGACACAGGGGTGCCCTCTCTCCCAGGGCTCTCCCCCCTTTTATCTTGCGCCGCCGGGCACGGTGCATGGTGCCCCCTGCTCTCCACGCCAGGAGGAGAGGGAAAGGAGAAGCAGAATCCAGGAGCCCTGGACCCCAGCCCCCCCAGGCAGCAATCACCCAGCGCCTACTCCAGAGTATCCAGAAGAGTCCAGCGGCAGGCGCCCCACCAACAACTCATCACTGCAGGTACAGCGCAAGCTCACATTATAAGGGCCTGGCCCCCCGCACCCATGCTGTGATCCCCACATGCACGTGCAGACTGCCTTCCTGGGGAAAACCCCCTACACACTGGCACCACCTCCTCAGAGCACCTCAACTGCACGAGGGCGCCGAACCTCGGGTCACCCTCTGCCAACAGAGTGAGGCGAGGGGACGCTCACAACCACCAGCTCAAATCTCCATCAGCCAAGGGAGCGATCTCTGAGCCACACCATCTGGAAAGCAGTGCACTCCTCCCCCCAGGACCCAGAGCCCTCCCAAGCACCTCAAACCTGCAGACCAACCCAGAACCAGGCGCCCCATCCGTCAGTCCGGCCACAGAAGACCACATCTCCACCACCAGCTGCCCCCGCACAGTCCACATTCCGCTCCGACGCCAGAACACTGCAGGCGCACTGTTACTCATCCACGAGCACCACTTTCCACGCAGGGCCACCACCAGCTACGTAAAGCCAATGGGGAAAACAGACAGATCCCAGAGGAAATTAACCTTTGAGACTGGAGTAGCCCCCAAAACCGCCAGGCTCCAAGAAGATCCGGAACCTCCAATGGTCGACTCACACTTGATGGACGAGGGAACCTCCGCCACCGATATCAAAGGTCTCCTGCTAGATCTGAAAGTAGGCATAGGAAACCTAAACAACAAAATGGATGGACTCTCCTCCAAAGTTGATCTCCTACAGCATCGAGTGGACACCCACACTGAGCGCCTGAACGAAGTAGAACAGCGCATATCCAATCTAGACGACGGCACTGTGACAGTGGCGGCAAAAGTCACCCAACTGGAAACCCAGATGAAAGCAACCAATGCCAAGTATGAAGATTTGGAAGGCCGCTCTAGAAGAAATAACATTAGAAAAGTGAGAGAACACCAAATGCAATCCAAAATGGAGGACTTCATTGAAACGCTCTGCACCACCCTGTTCGGTCGGGAAGCGTTCTCTCACATGTTCGTGGTAGAGAGAGTGCATAGAATTCCATCCTCCAAACCCGCTCCAGGGGCTCCCTCCAGGCCAATAATTGCAAAACTTCTCAATTACAAAGACCGTGATACCATTCTCAGACTGGCCAGAGAGAAAGGCGAATTACACCACGACGGAGACAAGATACACTTTTTCCCCGACTTCTCCCCAGCAGTCCAGTCGCAAAGGAGATCCTTTACCTCCATCAGACAAAGGCTTAAAGACAATCAAATATCCTATTCTACGCTCTTCCCAGCCCGGCTGAGAGTCCAACACGGTGGTAAAGTCCACTTCTTCCAAACACTGGAGGAAACAAATGCATTCCTAGACCGTGCGGGCTGCCCTGGGCCAAACCCCAACCAGGCACGTGCGAAGAGGGAAAGATTCCACAGAAACCCAACATAACCAACTCAAGGTCAAAGGCATAAGTCTAAAGTACAAAACACAGCCACTCTACCGAAATAAACACAGGAGTTATACACTCCGAGGCCGTGCAGCCTGGGAATCCCCTAGCACACCTTGCACAGCAAAAGTCATCTCAACAGTTTATTGTTAATGGGTGGGAACCCTGGTAACGGACACGCACTGTTGCGGTTTGTACCCTGTTCAAGTGAGTCATCGGGCGAGTTGGGTGTTGCCCGTGTAAGGAAGGAAGTTGAAGAAGGGGGATGGGTTTGCACCTCTGGACCGCCCGTCCACCCCGACCCCCCAGACCACCAGGCAGTACCATGCCACCTCTCTCGAACGCCATGGAGCCCTCCCATACTCAGTTATAGACAGCGTCAACAGCACCCTGCAACCCCTCATTTCAGATGCAACAACACCAGCTTAAACCCGCACGCCATGCAAATAATTCAAGGTCGTCACATGGAACATTAGGGGAGGCAACCTCCCCTCTAAAACAAGAAAGATCCTACAGTACCTGAAAAGACATGACATGATCCAAGAGACGCACCTACCGCCCGAAAAAGAACACCAATGGGCTCGAAATTGGGGCTGTCATAGATACTTTTCGTCGTTCTCGTCATATGCCAGAGGTGTGGCGACACTGATCAGCCACAAGACGGGCTTCTGGTTGATAAACATCGGGAAAGACACGGAAGGCAGATCACTTTTGGTGAGAGGGATCGTAGCAGGCAAGGATATCACTTTAGTCAATTCCTATGGACCCAACATAGATGGAGCAAACAACTTTGACTGGGTCCTCACACACCTCTCGGCACAAACCTCTACGACAGTCATTTGGGGAGGCGATCTAAATACTGCCATAGACCTCTCGAAAGACAAGTCACGGACCACGACATCGACCTCTTGCAAAGCCAGTCTCCAGGTACAAGAAATATGTAGAGCCTACGATCTCGTGGATGTGTGGAGACACAGGAACTGGGAGCAGTGCGACTACACGTTCCACTCAGCAGTGCACAACACCAGCTCCAGAATTGATTACCTGTTCATCTCAGCCAGGGGTCCTCTTCTCAGATCACTCCCCGGTAGCCCTCGTCTGCAACCCGTCAATCACTAAATCTCGCCTGCTGCACTGGTGCTTCAAACCTGGGTCCCTGCAAGACCAAATGTTCGCTTCAGAACTACGGGACGAAATCTCTTCATTCATAGAGTCAAATCTGGGCACAATGAACTCAATGAGCACAATTTGGGAAACGCTGAAGTGCTTTATAAGAGGCGTCTGCCTGGCAAAGGAGAACGGCATCCTTAAATTGATCCAACGGGAACTGTCCTCCAGTGAGGAATGGCTAAAGCACCTCGAACTTAAAAACTCCACCACGTACGACCCTCGCTCCCAAGCAGCACTAAAAGAAGAGCTGGAAACATTCAGATCCAGGGCGGAATGGGAGTTAAAATTCCTAGGCCGAAACAGTCAAGTCTGTCAGTACGGCGAAGGCCAAAAGCCAGGTGCCCTCCTTGCAAGACTACTCAACTCTGACAAGAAACCGATGACGGTCGAAAGGATACAGACCAGACAAGGCACGCTTGTGCACACAGATGAAGAAATAGTCAAAGAATTCAAAACTTTTTACCAAAACCTGTGTTCCTCAAAATATAACTCAGACACTGACACTCTAAAAAGATACCTTGATGACACTGAGCTCTACTGGGTAGAGAGAGAGTTGCGTTAACCCCTCAATGAACCCATCACCTCAGAGGAGATAGTAGAAGCCATCAAAACCCTTCCCAACACCAAAGCCCGGGGCCCGACGGCCTAACAGGTGAATTCTACAAAGCCTTTGCCAACACCCTAGCCCCCCTTCTAGCAGAGGTGTACGAAGAGGAACTGGACACAGTCTCCCTCCCACAGTCCTCTTGCGAGGCCAATATAATTCTATTGCACAAGGCTGGCAAACCCCCAGAAGAATGTGCATCCTACAGGCCCATATCACTTCTAAACCTCAACAACAAGATATTAGTGAAAATACTCACGGACAGGTTACTGCCGCTGATGCCTGCCCTCGTGCTCGCGGATCAGGCAGGTTTTGTGTCCAACGACATTTGGCATCAGGAGGCTGTTTGGAATTGTCAAAGCCCTTAACCCTGCTCACCAGGCTGTTCCGGTCCTGCTTGATGCCGAAAAGGCCTTCGATTCCGTAGAATGGCCCTTCCTATTCGCAGTGCTCACCCAGATGGGCCTAGGTGCATGATTCATTAGACTAGTCTCCCTGCTCTATAAAACCCCCCAAGCAAACATATTAGTGGGCTCGGCAAGATCCTCTATGATCCAATTACAACGAGGCACTAGACAGGGATGTCCACTGTCGACGCTAATATTTGTGCTGATAATGGAACCCCTAGCGTCAAACCTTCGATCCCAGCAACTCCACAGAGGGCTCACCATCGGCCTACACCGGCTGATTATATCCCTATATGCGGATGATGTAGCACTATTCATTTGCGACCCCAGTGAAAACCTAAACCCGGTCATGAGAGAAGTAATTAAGTCAGGGCAATATCTGGTTTAAAAATTAATCATACTAAATCTATCATATTCCCGCTCACACCAGCGACCAGAGCATTCATTGATGATTATCACTTTGCATGGGAAACCTCACGGGTACGATACTTAGGGATACTGATGTCACTAAACTACCACAATGTATTCTGAGACAACTACGAGGTAGTATTAAAAACACTACAAAAGAAAGTAAGCCGCTGGAAGTCTCTCCCGCTGACCCTGTGGGGAAGAGCCTCACTAGTCAAAATGGTGATCCTGCCGAAACTATTATACCTTTTTGCTAACATCCCCATTCTGATCCCACAATCCTTCTTAAAGAGAATCAAAAGCCTGGTCCTTGTGCTACTATGGGCGGGCAAACCAGCCAGAGTCGCTCACTCAACACTGATACTTCCAGTGTCCAGTAGAGGACTAGCCCTCCCCGACTTAGAGAGATACTTCTTGGCGGCCCAAGCGTAGTTCCTCAGCCACCTGTACGCAACGCACTTCATCAGACCACATGTGCAGATTGAGCGTGCCCTGGCAACCCCCAATTTGCTGAGGGCGGTCATCATAATTCAGCTCCCAGTACCCTTTAACACCATGAATGTGGTCCTCGCGACCTATGGGATCTGGAGGAAGCTTGCACAAAAATACAAAGTTCAAGTGAGATATTCGCCCCTCCTCTCGGTAAAATTCGTACCAGGGATCCCTCTGACCTTTGAAAAGGTATTTCATCAGTGGGCAGAGAAGCTACAGATAATCTCTCTGGGTGACCTGTTCAGCGAAGGAATCTTTATTACACCCCAACAAGCAGCAGAAAGAGGAGGCAACACCCCCTAGACACTTTTCTATATTTTAGAACCCGATATACTCTCCAGGCACTATTCCCCTCCTTTCCGCAGCAACCCCCAATTTGGCAACTATTACACAATGTGATCCAGGCACAGGGTGAGGGCAGACTAGTTTCAACCATTTACAAATCCATCTTAACAGACACTGCACCTGCCAACACACGCTCAAAAACAAGATGGGAAAACTCCCTCCAATTTACGATCCCCGATGAGGATTGGACATTTATCCTGTGCCAAACACAAAAAATCGCTCTCAATTCACGCCTCAAGCAAATCCATTTTAATTTCCTACACCAGACGTACTTTACCCCCGCCAAAAAGAGCAGACAACAACCAGATGTACCCGCAAAGTGTGAAAGATGTGGGAGCCACGCGTCTGACTTCATACACCTACCTTGGGACTGCCCTAAACTGACACCATTCTGGACCCAGGTCCTTCAGACGACATCGGCAATCATTGGAGAGGAAACCCAGCCGATCCCCACAGTAGCATTACTCGGGATGACAAAACAGCTCTCGCTAGCAGTGAGGAAGCTGGCAGGGGTACTATTGACTCTAGCGCGCAAAAGAGTCGCCATGTCATGGGGCAGAGGACCAGTCCCGACAGCAACAAATTGGCGAAAAGACATTCTCTACTGCCAAGACATAGAATCAGACTTCATCAAGACACTGCCCCAACACGCACACCCCCCCAATATCTGGGGCCCACTTGTAACATACCTGATCAACGAGGCAGGCGAGAATGAGTCATCCTCATCAGATAAATGCAGCACACAGGACGCTGAGTCTTAACTTACCCAATAACTGAAGCCAGCGCTCTCACTGATGCACATGGAGGAAGAAACATCATACTACCAATCCAATAGACTGAGAGAGGGAATAAACTGGGGGGGAGTGCGAGGGTTTTGGACAACGCATGGGGAACACACCCTAATGTGGGCGTGATTGTTATGTAACAGTTTGAACAATCTAAAAATAAAGTTCTTAAAAAAAAGGAGGCAACATCTAAATTATTATCTAACACCTACACCTATCAATACTTATACACTGACAATCAACAGTCGCAGAACCCTGCGTGTGTGAAAAAAGAGAAATGTTAAAACAGTGTTACTCGTAGTCGGTTGCACGAATTGACTGTGCGTGCGGTATTGCAGGTTAAAACATAATGCTAACCTATTATTTCTTTGTGGATTCCATGTCACGAGAGAGAGAGGTGGGAGTTTAGCGGAAGGAAAAGAGGAGTGTGGTATGGGGATATAGGAGTTTATTGAATGTCTGAGGTTAAGGCAGTATTTCATAATTGGTCAATCTGCACCAGTACAGCTTTGGGGGGGCTCAGTTACTTGGTTATGTCTGAGCATGGCATGCCCAGTTGGGTTTAGGTCCCCAGGTTCTTGGTGTCCAAAAGGTCAGGGTTTTCCCAACTCCCTTGGAAGCAGATCCATAACCCAGGTTCCGAGTGCCAACCAGTCCCAATTGGGACCTTTTGGACCCAGTCCTGGCGCCAGTGGCACCAGGCTCATAAATATGCCCAGTCCCAGCGCTGGAAGCGCCGGGCTCATAATGCTTGAGTGGACTTACCTGCAGCAGACCATGCTGCTTACTTGCCTGTCAGTTGAGCCTCTGATCCTCTTCTGTTTGGAACTACTTTTCCTGTTGGGTGGGGCAGGAGCCACTCCCTAGATTCAGAACACTGGAACTCTTCTGGAAAGCAGGAACTCTTTTCTTCCTAGGCGTGGCTGTGGAAGGAGACGCCTAAGCACTACAGGAGGCTATTTAAACCACACCCGATGGATGAATCTTGCTTTGCGTTATTCTGCATCCTCTGCAGCAGAACGCTCATCGTGTCTCCTGCATCTGATCCTGGGCCTAAGGAAAAAGGCTTACCATCCTGAATCCAGTCTTCAGCAAAATCTATAAAGACAAGAAAGAACAGGTTAGCATTACGGTCTTCAGTGACAGCTCTTCACTTACCTGGTCCATCGGCTGTCACCAACGCCTTGCGCTGCATTCCGGCATCTGAAAGACAAAGGCTTACCTACTCTTCGTGCGCTCCGGAGGTCTTCACACTGCATTCCGGCATCTGAAAGACAAAAGCTTACCAACTCTTCGCACACTCCGGAGGCCTTCGGCGCTGCATCCTGCATCTGAAAGACAAAACAAGGTGCGTTTAAAGACATTGGGGAACTTTAATACTCACGTGCCATTACTCCTTTCCACATCTAACCCAGTGGGTATTCCGGCACCCTGCAGCCGCTCCGAACTTGTACCTGCAAAATAAAAAGACAGTTAGAGCGCATCGTGAAGCAGGCAACAAGCGCTTACTTACGTGCTTCCAGGCGCTTCTATTCATCACACGGGCTCCATCTTCAACTCACTTCAGCCCGTCATCCGCCATCGCCGGAACCCTGCAAAACAAGAAACATCATTACTAAAGACTTTAAAGACATTAGAATTACTCGAAACTTACCGTTCGTGCAGTAAACGACGGACAGCAGTCCTCTGAAGTCAAGAGGCCTACTCCCCTTATCCAGTGAAGAAACTGGTTACAGCACCCTGCCCCGAGGCAGATGGAGAGCACGGCGTTCACTTACCTAAGGTGAGAGCGTTAACCTTTGGGGTTCTACAGGAGAAGAGAAAGGGAAGAAGAGAGAGACATTCAATAACCCAGTTCCTTAATCCCATATTTTCTATCTGCAGACATCTTACCCTTCAAGTCAGACATACAGTGCACAGAGGTCCAGCCCAAAGAGCCAGCCGTGTGCTACACATCACCTTTGAAGATACGGTATACGCCCAGTCAAGACCGGCGCCTCTACGGGAATCAGGTGAGCGTTACAGAACGCAAAGCCTACCACAAAACTCCCGTCCAGGCGCTATGGAAACCTCGGATACCGACCAGCTAGCCCAGTTACTTGGGGATCTAAGGGCAGAAGTGCATGCAGCCCGTCAGGAAACAAACGCTCTAAGAAGGGAACTGATTATTTCCAAGGAGCGAACAGATGATCTCGCTAGACAATTGCTACAGTCACAAGCCGGACAGACCCCGTTACCCGCATCTGGGGGAAATCTTCCTTCTACATCCTCTATGAATCCAGTGCAGATCAACCTACCTGGGAATGTACCTCTGGCTCCGCCCGAACGATTTTCTGGTGACCCAAAGAGGTTTGCAGTATTTATCAATCAGTGCCGGTTGCATTTCTTATGCCGGCCAGCAGCCTTTCCAACTGATCAAGCTAAAGTAGCTTTCGTGCTTTCGTACCTTAGTGGCAATGCGGCAGACTGGTCGATCCCTCTAGTAAATCAAGATGATCCGGTCCTCCATGATTTTCAAGCTTTTCAGCTCAGTATGGAAAAACTGTTCGCAAGACATTCACAGGGGCAGGCCTTGGACAATGAGCTTCTTTCGTTGCGACAAGGTAATCAAGACCTTTTGGCTTATTTTGCGTCTTTCAACAGACTGATAGTGGAAACTCAATGGCCTGAGGACAAAAGGATTACGCTGTTTTATAGAGGTCTACGTGGAGAGCTCAAAGATGTGTTAGCCCAAGTAGTGAATCCCCCACAAGATTGTTCGGACTATATAGACTTAGTCGTTCAAATAGATCACAGACTGCAGAACAGGGAGGCCGATCGTTCCAAGTTTGATGCTCGAGTATTTTCCAAACCGCCAACTCCTTCCAAAGGAGTAGACTCCGGGGAACCCATGCAAATAGGGGGTCTGAAAGGTCCTCTAACACAAAAGGAGCGGGAAAGGAGAAAACAGTTGCAATTATGCCTCTATTGCGGAAACTCAGGGCACTTTCTTCGAGACTGTCCGGTGAAACCTGCCAAGAAGGCAGTAGGAGCTGCAGTTACCAAAGTTACAAACTCAGAGCAGGGAAACGATCTCGCCCGACAAGAATAGAGGTCCTCTTGCCGAGCGTGAAAACCAGTTCCGTGACCTCGCATTTCGTGATACCTATGGTCCTCATTAGCCCTGATAATCCGGATCGATTACATGCAATTGAAGCTTACGTCGACAGCGGTGCCATCGGCAATTATGTGGATCATGAAATGGTTTTGAGGATGAATCTAACTCTTTGTCCCAAGGCTGTAAAGGACGTCATTACTACGGTGGATGGTACGGAGATAGCCTCCGGGCCGGTAACGCATACCACTCAAGAGGTGACGCTAGTAAGTCAAGATGGACACCATGAGAAGATCGTGTTCGATGTGATCAAGGCCCCTCAGTTTCAGAATATTCTAGGAATACCTTGGTTAGAGAAACACAATCCTCTGATCGATTGGCGAGCAAGAACGGTCCAGTTTCCAGAATGTGTCTCTACTTGTCACCCTCCACCTGGTGTTGCACTGGCAGCAATTTCTTCAGAGACTCCCAAGTTACCTCCCGAATACCTAGAATACCAAGATGTTTTCCGGAAGGATCAGGCTAACTCTCTACCTCCTCATAGGTCTTATGACTGCCAGATAGACCTGATACCTGGATCTACTCCTCCTTGTAGTAGAATTTATGCCCTCACCGAGCCTGAGAACCTTCACCTTCGACAATACCTGGATCAATACCTGGCAAATGGGTTTATTCGTCCTTCCAAGTCCCCTGCTTCTTCAGCTTTGTTCTTTGTTCCAAAAAAGGAAGGAGACCATAGAACTTGTATAGATTATCGCTCCCTGAACCAGATCACCGTTAAGAATAGATATCCGTTACCTTTGATCCCTGAACTCCTGGACCAAGTCAGAAAAGCATGCATATATACAAAGCTGGATCTTAGAGGAGCTTACCACTTGGTACGAGTAAAAGAGGGCGATGAATGGAAGACGGCCTTCCGCACCAAGTATGGGCTATTTGAATATCAGTTCATGCCCTTCGGACTTTGCAATGCCCCGGCCGCCTTTCAATATTTTATGAACGATGTCCTCAGAGAGCTCATAGATGTGTGTGTTGTTGTTTACATTGACGACATCCTCGTTTATTCTTCATCGGAATCTGAACATCGGAAACAGGTGAAAATGGTCCTCGAAAGATTGCGTCAACACAAACTTTTCGCTAAATTGGAAAAATGTGTTTTCAACATGACTGAAGTTGAATTCTTGGGATTCATATTATCATCTGGCGGAGTGCGTATGGATTCAAAGAAGGTCGATGCAGTTCTCAAATGGCCATCACCATCCTCCGTAAAAGGTGTGCAAAGCATGTTAGGCTTCGCTAACTTTTACCGCAGGTTTATCCCCGAATTCTCTCGAATAGTCCAGCCCATCACTGCCTTGTTAAAGAAAAACAAACGTTTTGAATGGTCTACGGAGGCGGAACAAGCTTTCCAGGATTTGAAGACTAAATTTATCTCTGCACCAATCTTAAAACACCCTCGCCCCGAACTCCCCTACATCGTGGAAACTGATGCTTCAAGCCTTGCCATGGGGGCAGTTCTATCACAAAAGGACCCGGTAACCAATCAGTTGCATCCCGTGGCATTTTGGTCCCGCAAATTCTCGCCTCCTGAAATCAATTACACGATTACTGACAAAGAACTTCTGGCTATCAAGTCTGCCTTTAAGGCTTGGCGGCATTATCTGCTGGGGGCCCGACACACCGTTACTGTGATTAAGGATCACCAAAACCTGCAATATTTGAAAACCGCAAAAGCCCAATCCTCTAGACAACTCCGTTGGGCATTATTCTTTGCCGAGTTTGACTTCATAATTACCTATCGACCTGGTACAAAGAACGGTAAAGCTGATGCCCTTTCTCGGATGGGAGTGGAAGAACACTTGATCAACCCTAAACCTGTACCAATCATTCCCGAACAAAGAATTCTGGGTGTAATCGCCACAGAATCCATAGAGGAAGTTAAGGATAAAGCCAGGCAACTTGTCACTCCAGCAGACATACAGAATTGGCATCTGCAGGGAAAGGACTTTGCAGTAAAGGACAACTTATTGTATTTCCAAGAACCATTATACCTACCCAGCACAGATTTACAGAAAAAAGTAATCTCTTGTTATCACGATTCTTTAATGGAAGGACATCCCGGTATGGCCAAGACCTCAGAAAAGATCAAGCGCTACTTCTGGTGGCCGTCTTGGAAAAAAGATATCAGAGACTTTATAATGTCCTGTGGAGTATGCGCCCAAAACAAGAGTCAAAAGGAAAGACCAGCACGCCTCTTACGCCCTATTGACATCCCACCTCGCCCTTGGCATACGCTTTCTATGGACTTCATCACCGATCTACCTCTATGCTCCGGATACAATACGATTCTAGTAATCGTGGACTTATTCTCCAAGATGGCGCATTTCATTCCGCTCAAAGGCTTGCCAACAGCAGCAACTCTGGCCCGAGAATTTCTCGAAAACCTCTTCCAACTGCACGTTTTTCCTTCGGCTCTAATTTCGGATCGAGGTAGTCAATTTATTTCTCATTTTTGGCGAAGTTGCTGTCGGTCGGCTCAAATTGATGTGAGACTATCGACCAGTCACCACCCTCAGACCGACGGACAAACCGAGAGGACCAATCAAACTCTGGAACAGTATTTATGCTGCATGCTGCAACAAACTGAAAAAACTTGGAAAGACATCCTTTGGATAGCCGAATATGCCTACAATAACTCTGTCCATTCGGGAACTGGGAAAACCCCGTTTTTTCTTTTGTACGGCAGTCACCCTCGAACCTCGGAGTTGGATCCCCTCCAAGATCTTGAAACACCAGCAGTAGACTACCTGCATTCTACAATCACCCAAGCCTTTAAGGAAGCTGTTTCTCACCTTCAAAGGGCTAAAGAACAATACAAGAAAGGAGCAGATCAACATCGGAAGGAAGCCCCTCAATATCAAGTAGGGGATCAAGTCTGGTTATCCACCAAATATCTACCTCTAAAAGGGCCACGCACATTCAACCCAAGATACCTTGGTCCCTATTCCATCACTACCATAGTAAACCCAGTAGCGGTCAAGTTGGACTTGCCCCCGCACATGAAGATACATCCGGTCTTCCACGTCTCTCTATTAAAACCCGTGCAACCTCAAACCCGACTAACTAAATCTCCAAAACCTATCCTAGTTGATGGAGAACTCGAGTTTGAAGCCAAAAGCATCTGGACTCCAAGATCTCCAAATCTAAACTATTTTACCTAATTGACTGGAAAGGCTACGGCCCCCAAGAGAGATCCTGGGAACCTGTTGAATATGTCCACGCTCCTCGCCTAATCAAAAGATTTCACCGAACATTTCCTGACAAGCCAAAACCCCCGGAGGAGCCCGGTTTGGGAGGGGCCTTGAGGGGGGGTACTGTCATGATCTCTGCTTCCTAAAGGTCAGGGTTTTCCCAACTCCCTTAGAAGCAGATCCATAACCCAGGTTCCGAGTGCCAACCAGTCCCAATTGGGACCTTTTGGACCCAGTCCTGGCGCCAGTGGCACCAGGCTCATAAATATGCCCAGTCCCAGTGCTAGAAGCGCCGGGCTCATAATGCTTGGGTGGACTTACCTGCAGCAGACCATGCTGCTTACCTGCCTGCCAGTTGAGCCTCTGATCCTCTTCTGTTTGGAACTACTTTTCCTGTTGGGTGGGGCAGGAGCCACTCCCTAGATTCAGAACACTGGAACTCTTCTGGAAAGCAGGAACTCTTTTCTTCCTAGCCGTGGCTGTGGAAGGAGACACCTAAGCACTACAGGAGGCTATTTAAACCACACCCGATGGATGAATCTTGCTTTGCGTTATTCTGCATCCTCTGCAGCAGAACGCTCATCGTGTCTCCTGCATCTGATCCTGGGCCTAAGGAAAAAGGCTTACCATCCTGAATCCAGTCTTCAGCAACATCTATAAAGACAAGAAAGAACAGGTTAGCATTACGGTCTTCAGTGACAGTTCTTCACTTACCTGGTCCATCGGCTGTCACCAACGCCTCGCGCTGCATTCCGGCATCTGAAAGCAAAGGCTTACCTACTCTTCGTGCGCTCCGGAGGTCTTCACACTGCATTCCGGCATCTGAAAGACAAAAGCTTACCAACTCTTTGCACGCTCCGGAGGCCTTCGGCGCTGCATCCCGCATCTGAAAGACAAAACAAGGTGCGTTTAAAGACATTGGGGAACTTTAATAATACTCACGTGCCATTACTCCTTTCCACATCTAACCCAGTGGGTATTCCGGCACCCTGCAGCCGCTCCGAACTTGTACCTGCAAAATAAAAAGACAGTTAGAGCGCATCGTGAAGCAGGCAACAAGCGCTTACTTACGTGCTTCCAGGCGCTTCTATTCATCACACGGGCTCCATCTTCAACTCACTTCAGCCCGTCATCCGCCATCGCCGGAACCCTGCAAAACAAGAAACATCATTACTAAAGACTTTAAAGACATTAGAATTACTCGAAACTTACCGTTCGTGTAGTAAACGACGGACAGCAGTCCTCTGAAGTCAAGAGGCCTGCTCCCCTTATCCAGTGAAGAAACTGGTTACAGCACCCTGCCCCGAGGCAGATGGAGAGCACGGCGTTCACTTACCTAAGGTGAGAGCGTTAACCTTTGGGGTTCTACAGGAGAAGAGAAAGGGAAGAAGAGAGAGACATTCAATAACCCAGTTCCTTAATCCCATATTTTCTATCTGCAGACATCTTACCCTTCAAGTCAGACATACAGTGCACAGAGGTCCAGCCCAAAGAGCCAGCCGTGTGTTACACATCACCTTTGAAGATACGGTATACGCCCAGTCAAGACCGGCGCTTCTACGGGAATCAGGGGAGCGTTACACTTGGGCATTTGGGTTGTCTTGTAGCTGATTCGATGGTACAACGCTGTTCTTGTTGGTTTCTGCGGCCATATGTTGGGGTGAGGTCGATAGTTTATAAATTGTCACATCATGGAGGTGATTCCAGGCTGACCTTCCCTGTAGCTTCACCGTCCTATCTGTCACTGCTTCTACAAAATGTGGGCCGGTAAAGCGAGGCACGTTCCAGTGCCAAACAAATTTCCTCAACAATACTTTGTCCCGCACTTGGATAGGGGCTTATTTCTGTGTGTCTGTGTTGCTGGAGCCCTCTGGCGTGCTGTCCTCGTCTCTCTCCTTTGTTCGTTGTATCTGGTGAGAGATGAAAGAAATGCTAGAAACAAGTGAAGTTACGTAATCATATATTTCTTGTCCCAACACTTCTGCAGTATCTCTCAGGGCTCTTGTAGATGGAGCTAATGGGAGGTGCATTCTGCGTCCTGTCACCACCTCGCAGGGTGTTAAATGGTGGTCGGGCCTTGGCTTATTTTATAATTCAATAGGTCAAGCGGTAAGCAATAAAGCCAGTTCCCTTTTGTGCTGTGTTGGGTTTTTGCAATACATTCTTTCAGGAGACCATTGAAGCGTTCACACAGTCCATTTGCTTGCGGGTCGTATGCACAAACAAATGTATGTTTTATTCCCAGCGCGGTGGTAATATGCTGGAACAATTAATTGGCGGTGGGGTCCGTTGTCAAATTGTAGGACCTCACATACGCCCCATCCTGGGAACACTTCTCTTACTAGATATTTTGCTGCTCTCAGGGCGTCGGCATGGGAACATGGCCCAGCATCTATCCACTTAGAAAAGGGACAGACCACTACAATCATGTAACGATACTCCTGCCATACCTGAATCCTGTCCACATAGTCAATGTGGAGATGCAGAAATGGCCCTAGAGGTCTGGGTATCGTTCCTGTTATCACTCTCAATGTATGACCAGCGGTAAATTGTTGGCACGTCAAGCAATTGATAATAAAGTTTGCTACATGGCTGTTTAGGTCGGGGCAGAACCATGATTCTCCAATGCGAGCTGCAATGACTTCTCTCCCAGTGTGTGCAGGATAGTGCAATTGTTGTAATGCTGTTTGTAGAAGTGCACGTGGCATGACTACTTTCCACGTGTTGTTTTGTTGCCATAGGGCATCAGTAGGGGACATTGAGCGTCCCCTCTTTACCCAAAGCTCCTTCTCATCTCTTGGTGCTGCTGCCTGTAGCTCCATTATCAGTGTTTCTGGTAAGTGAGTATATCCATCCTTTAATAGCATCTGTCTCACCCCTCCCCTTTGTTTTGCTCCTCCTTCGTGTCCCACAATTCTCTGAAATATGAAGAATGTTTTGCTTGGTAATGTGCTGCTTCATTCCCTCTTGATATTAGGTCTTCGCCATTTGTGTGTGCCTGGTATTTCACTAGTGCTACTTCCTCAGGGCATGTTATAACATTTATTAATTCCCCTAGGAGTAAGGCATGCTGCACTGGTGTCCCATCTGCCCTCCTGAATCCCCTTCTCTCCCATCTCGCGAGCCCAGAATGTACTGTGGAGGTGACATAGGCACTATCTGAATATATTGTCACTCTTTTGCCTATGCTATTTTGTAATGCCAGTATTAATGTCACTAATTCTGCGGCTGCTGCTGAATAATGGGGTCTAACCGGACACTGTACAGTACTTTACTTGTCCAATCTTCTCTGAACTTTACTACTGCTGCACTGGTTTTCCTGACTCCGTCTGTCTGGTTCATTATTGAGGACCCATCAATGTACAGTACCTCTCCCCACTCAAGTGCATCCTCCTCTAGCTTGCGTGTCTCAATGAAGATCTCAATAGTTTGTGTGCAGTCATGAGCCCAATCACCTGGTTGTTGAACGTCGGCTACAAATTGTGCAGGGTTTACATTTTTACATCTCATTATTTTTAATTCTGGTCTTGATAATAGGATTTCATACCCTGTTGCTCTTTGGGTTGTTAGTGTGCTTTTTGGTTTATGCGGTATCGCAAAGAGGGCATGCTCCACGTAAAGTGTTGTTGGGCATCCCATGGTTATTGATGAAGCCTTTTCTACCACGAATGCAGCAGCAGCCAAATGTTGTTCGCACGGAAAATGTCCCTTCATTACTGGGTCCAACTGTGCACTGCAATATGCTATTGGCTTATGGCCCACGCGTGTCTTTTGGGTCAGTACTGCTTTCATAACCACGCCATCGGCGTGGGAAAACAGGAATAATTATTTTTTGTTAATCTGGGGTTGCTAACACTGGTTCTGTGCTTATAGCTTCTTTTCTTTGAGGGCCGTTAAGAGTGGGCATGGGTAGGCGCTGTAGTCAAAGACCCATGCTTGACAATAGTTGCCTAATCAGAGGAACTGCTGCAGCTCCCTTACTGTTTTTGGTTGGGCGGGTGTTTTGAATTGTCTGAGCTATTTTCGGGGTTATGTGTCTCCCATCTTTGGATATTATCTGTCCAATGTATAATAATAGTTCCTTTTGACAGTATTGAAGTTTCGCTTTGTTTACTTTGTACCCCTTATTTGCCAATACCGTGAGTACATGTACTGAGTCCTGCTTGCATTCACTTTCTGTCCCACTACAAATTAGTATGTCATCTACATATTGTAGTACTGTGCTGTCTGTTTGGACATTAGCTAGGTCCATTTGTATTATTCTGTTAAAAATGGATGGTGACTCACAGTAGCCTTGTGGCAGTCTGGTGTGTTTCCATTTCCGGTAGTGGTACATGAAACTAGTCAAATCTTGTGGGTGTGGGTGCAATGGTATTGAGAAAAACGTGTTTTTGAGATCAATAACAGTGAAGTATGTGGCTTCTGCTAATATTCGTCACAGGATCGTTGCAGGGTTTGCTGCCACAGGATATTCTGCTTCTATGATGCGGTTAAGTGGGCGGAGATCGTGGATAAAACGCCATGACCCCCTGTCCGCCTTGCACACAGGGTACACTGCTGTGTTGCAGGGAGAACCTGAGGGTACTAGAATACCTCTTTCAATGAGAGCATTAATTGTCTCATATATGCCCTTGTCTGATTCCTTTGTTAGGGGGTATTGCTTAACTCTGGGTAGTATTGCACTGAGTTTCAATTTTATTTTTACTCCCCCTATACTTTTATGTATCCCACACCATAAGGACTTGTAGTCGATAGGTCATTGGGTACCTTGGCCAGGTCTTTATCCATAAATGAGGGTGAAGCTTCCAGCGCCATTGCCATTCTCTGTGCTATTTCCCTGCATGTAATATGTAGCCAAAAGCGCACACTCATTTCTAATATCATTTCTGTCTCCCCTCTGTCTTCTGAAAAGAGTTCCTCATCTGTCACCTGAGTCAATCTGCATCCTTCTGCCGCTGCAATTATTGCCCTCTATGCTCTCCCCCGGTAATCTACTGCATGAACTCAATGTCTACAGCCACTGCCATTGCTTCTTCCTTATCTGATGATGTTTCTGGCCTGAATAGGTACTCACCTGGTCTTCTCCACACCCTCCATGCAATGCCTGGTAAACATGCAAGGGCCATGTCTGTACCATATTGGAATAGTTTGGGGTCTGCTGGTTCCCCCTCTGCACTGTTTTCCCACAATATGCCTGAAAAAGTTGTCTCACTGTAAGCATGTGTAACCCTGGCATTGAGCATACTTATGGGCCTCTTCACAAGTTGGGCAGTAATCCAGCGGATTTCCCGTCGAGCAGCATTAGCACTAACGGCAAGCCCCCCGCCAGAAAGGCCGCCAGATCACGAGTTGACGTGCACGTGCACAGGGACATGGCGTTAACGCAAATAGCGCACCATGTAGAAATCGGGGAAGAACCCGTAAATCCAGTGCACCGTGCGCTACCGCTGTGCAAATAACATGCGCTATTAGCACATGGGAAACGCGTCACCGGCGGAACGGGAAATAAAGCGGCGGCCATCTTGGAAATCACAATCTGTCGAATATCACAGCCCCTGCAAGCCATCCACCCCCAAGAAGAGTGAAAAATGTCACAGGAGTGCACTAGGGGCAAGTCAGCCCTGGACAGGGTCTGGTAACCTAAATTCAGTGACCAGGAGCTGGCTGTACTTCTGGAGGAGGCAGTGACCCACCATGATGAACGACATGGTGCACAGCAGCGCAAGACAAGCGGGCAACGTCATGCACAGATCTGCCAGGACATCAGCCAGAGGGTGTCTGCAGTGGGGCACGAGCCCCGGGATAGGGAGGGCTGTCAGAAGCGCCTCAATTACCTGCGTGTGAGAGTACGCGGCATACTATCTCAGCACAGGAGTGCAAGCATGGGCACTGGAGGAGTGCCACCACCACCCGAGTTCACGCCCTGGGAAGAGAAGATGACAGCGCTCATTGACATGGGCACCATAGAGGGAGTTGGCAGAGCGGAGGCTGGCACCGGTATCCAGCAGGCTGCAGGTGAGCCCCCCCAAATGCATGAATCTGAAAGGACCACACATGCAGACCCTGAGTAAATGAATGTGCATGGAATGTGTGTGAGGCACTGCAGACACCCATAACTGAGCCTTAGTACCACCGTACCTTAGCACCCTCTAGATACACCTGTACGTGCACTGCATCAATACAAGGGCCAGGAGACAGACATCCATGACCATGGCACAGCTACGTGGAGTGTGAGTGTGCATGAATCAACCCCCAGCACCATGTGCACGGTGCATCCCCATGACGCATGTGATGATGACACACAAACATGTCCATGCAGTGTCCTTCCACACTGACACATTCCACCAATCACAACATGGGGATAGAACAGAATGCAAGTGCAATGCATGATTGCTACTGTCTACAATCCCACTTTATGGCATGAAATGCATGATACCAATGTAGACTGCCCTCAACTCAATCCACACCCTATGTCCCCCACAGGCACACAGCGATTACCACAGGATGACGGTGACAGTGTAGAGGCCACTGCATCACAGCGCACGAGACAGCGCTCCTTGACCAGCACCACCACCCTGCAAAGGGGCCGCCCGGAAGCACACCGATGCCGGACCCACCCCACATCACCACACCGCAGCCCAACCAGACAGCTGCAGCACCCACATAGCCGCAGGGGGTCAGCGCCTACCTCACCCCAACCCATCATGCAGACACGCGATATGGAGGGAGCCACCTTTGGGGCAGAGCCCAATGAGGGAGATACACCTAGAGCTGCACCTCATCCAGGACTGTGGCGTTCGCCCAGATCCAGCGACAGCAAAGGGATGTCCAGACCTCATGCAAGCCCAGAGCCAGTCACACCAGTAGCACACACCGCACATGTGCATGTGCATCGTGTCCACACACCAGAGCCTGACATCGACACACCATCATATGGCACCCCAGATGATAGGCACTCGGACCGCAGCAGCCCCATCGCAGCTGGCAACATGTCCCCATGCAGCCCTCCCTCCCCAGGCAGCGCACAGCTGCCAGCCCGCTACCAGCCACACCCGGTGTACCTTTCATCAGTGGAGCTGCCGTGATGGGACGGCAGGCCAAACAGGCAAAAGTGGAGTCCATGGCCAAAGTGCACAGCAGGCACATCAAGGCCATCAGTGGAGCCCTACGGCATGGCTGCAAGTACATGGCCCGAGACAATGCACGCACCCGGAAAGTGGTGGAGAGATGCACCACGGCCCTGACAGGTTTCAGCCAAAGGATACGGGAGTTGTGTGAGGTAGTATCTGCACATGCAGAGCAGAGGAGGGAATCAAACAACCTTCTCCGCCAGCAGCTGCAGGTCACTAGGTCAGTCCCATCGACCTCCACTACACCCACAGAGGGAGCCTTCCCCTAGGTGCCATTCATTGCGCCACATGAGATCCCACACACCAGAGGACATGCACCTACATGCACTGTTTTGTGGAGAGCACAGGGGGGAGGGGAGATTGTGTGCTGGGTGTTCACTGGGGCGAGGGGGGATTGTGTGCTGGGTGTTCACTGGGGAGGGAGGATTGTGTACTGGGTGTTCACTGGGGGGAGGGGGAATTGTGTGCTGGGTGTTCACTGGGGGCAGGGGGGATTGTCAAACATTTAATAAATCACGTTCATAATTTATACAACGCATGGACAGTCATGATTGCTCTTTAATGTTCAAGTGATATGTGTCAAATGTAGCCATCACCCGTATCAAAAATGATTCTCAATCAAGCCCTGTCTGGCCAACCTCCCCTCCCTCACCCCATTCCTGTGTACACGTGCAACACCTTCTGGCACATCATCATCTTCACTCCCATCCTCAGGTGGCTGCACATGAGCATCGGGGGCAGTGGCACATTCGTGCGACAGAAAATGTTGTGCAGCATCGCACATGTAAGTACGATTTTGCCAACTTTTTCAGGTGCATACATCAATGCCCCTCCTGTACCGTCTAGGCACCGGATGCGTGCCTTCAGCAGTCCAAATGCCCTCTCCACGCAGATGCGTGTACGTTCATGGGCAATGTTGTATGCCCTCTCAGCTGCAGTGTGTGGATGACGCACAGGGGTCATGAGCCATGTGTACTGGGGGTATCCAGAATCACCTGCAGGGAAGAGAATGCAGGTATGAGGACAAGCTTGGTTCAGTGGGTGCACAAGCCTCCGTCATCAGTGACATTGGCAGCAGGATCAAGTTTGTGTTGAAGAGGTCATGATATCTCATTGCAATGTTGGCATCCACCCTTTGCCTACCGGGACATGCATGGTGTGAGGTTGCCATGCAGCTGTATATCTATGTATATGTGAGTTGTTATGTGCATCACACTCATGTATTACATTTGGGCTAGTTATCATATGGTCACTTACATTGTGGTGTGTGCTGTGCTAGGGGCAGCATTGATTCAAAGGAGTACTTACAACTTGCAACGCCTCTGTTACTAAATGTAACAGTACCCTTCCCTTGTCACTGGAGGAGGGGACCCTTCTGTCTGCTTGTGCATGTAACATGTTGTTAGCCCATGTGTCATTGGTATTCCCTTTGGCTGCTGTTGCGTTTGCTGATTGGCACAATTATGTACAGTTCTCCAGGCTTGTGATTGGCCAATCAGGGGTCAGTGTTTCAGGGATGTACATTGTCGTGAATCAAACTCGTTTTTTGTAGTGCTTTTGTGGATGTGCCTACTTTCGCGCACCATTGGCATGACTGTCGGTTGACAAGGGTGGGACACACACAGGAGGCTTTGTGGTAGTTGGGCTTCCATATGTGACTGTGCTACCACATGTCTTTGCCATTCAGACTGGGTGTGTTCTGCTGTGTTGAACATGTCCAAGGGTTCCCGTGTGACATACATGCATGGGAACGTTGCAGTGCTGGTGCTGCCTATGTCTCCTGCTGGCATGCAGGGATTTCACTGTGTATGTCCAGCCCCATCAGATGTCATTTAACATACATTACGGACTACATTTTTTCTCACCCAGCATCCATGTGTTTTGGCCTCAGTGCCTTTCCATGTACGCTGGCAGGGTACTGTTGCGCAGGACCATGGACCGTGGGTGGATCCGGGATAGTGGGCACAGCAGTGGCTGAAGGTGAGGTAAGGGCTACATGTCATCTGCACATCCATGGAATGATAATTTTTCCAATTTCTGTAGGCTGCCTCATGTGCCTGGGGTGGTACTAGTGCTACATGTGTGCAGTCCAGGGCTGCTATGACATTCAGAACTTGGGCAATGGCATGGAATGTACCCTTCAGCTGGTTCACCTATGCCTGTGTGGCTGGCAATGCAATGTGCTCATTCACATGCACATGCATGTGCATGCAATGCACATGTAATGTGCCCCCCCTACCTATCCTCCCTCTTTACTTTCCACACTCCTTCTCGTTCTCTTCGATCTGCTGATCTCTTCCTTCTCTCTCCTCCTCCTCCCCCCTGCACCTCTTCCCGCTTCCGCTCTTTCCAATTGCTCGCTCCCTTCCATTGGAACCGCCTCCTCCTCTCTATCCGCTCCATTCCCTCCTACCCTATCTTCTGTACCTCTCTAAAATCTTATCTCTTCCATTCACCTCCCTAACCCTTCCACTCTACACCGTACTACCGTTCTTCCTGCATCTCTAATTCTTATCTCGTTCATTCTTCTCCATTTCACTGCCTCCTTCCTCTTTACTTCTGCGTTTACCACTACTCATTCCTCTTTTTCCCTCTCATGCCTTATTCCTTCTCTCTCACCAATACTCATCTATAATGTAAATTGTTTCTTGTACTGTTTTCTGGTTTGATTCAATTTGTTACCTAATGCTTGATTTTTCTAATGTTTGATGTATCTTGTTTTGTTCCTCTTGTAAAGCGTTTTGGATTAAAACGCTATATAAATTCAATAAAATACAAAATACAAATACATGGAGCAGCAGTGCATCCAGCACCTGTCCCTGCATGGCACTGAAGGTGGACTGGGCCATGCCATGCATCATGGCAACGGTGTGTTGGTAGCTACCAGTCCCGAGGAATTGTAGCACGGACACAAGCTTCATGAGCAGGGGCACTGCCGTGCTGATGGCTATATGGCTGCTGATGTCAGTCTGGTTTGTGTCCAGCAACTGGGTATGGTTGCCCTGTCCAGCCTATACTCAGTCACCAACTGGCCATCAGTCAGGGCCCAGGATGTTGGCCTGACCCTGGGGATGGCTGGCCGCCCTCCTGGTGCTGCTCTCCTCCTCCTTCTCTTCATCCCCACCACCCCCTGCGCTTCCAGGGCCCTGGCCTGGTTGGCTGGCCTCTGTAGCTCCAGGCACAGCAACAACAAAGCAGGTAGATGTCCACATCAAGGCTCCCGGCTCCAAATGGCAGCATGGTGTTTGAAAGTGTGTGTTTGGTATGGGTGGGTCCTGCTGGTGTAATGGTGTTGGAGAGGTTTGTTGTGCATGGGTGGGCCCTTTGTAGGCCTCTGATTTGCATTGGTTTCACCTGGGCCCTTATTGCTGTCTCCTTCCTGCTCCTGCTGGTGTAATGATGTTGGGGAGGGCGATTTGTGCATGGGCGGGTCCTTTGTAGGCCTCTGATTTGCATTGGTTTCACCTGGGCCTTATTGCTGTCTCCTCCCTGCTCCTGCTGGTGTAATGGTGTTGGGGAGGGTGTGTTGTGCATGGGTGGGACCTTTGTAGGCCTCTGATTTGCATTGGTTTCACCTGGGCACCTTTTGCTGTGTCCTGTGTTCTTTTACCTCCAGCATTTGGCTACGGGTATTTTCGGCGTATTTTCCGCCGCTTTTCTGGCGCTAATAGTGCCTATGCCGGACTTGTGATTGCTCTGTAATAGCACAAATGGATACTGGCTATTAGCCAGCGCTATTACAGTCGGCTGTACTTGCGCCAGCTGTAATAGCGTAGGCAGTATTTGTACTCGTGATCCGGTGGACCTTTAAATGTGGTGGTAATAGCGTTACCGCCGGATTTAAGGGTTACCGCCCAACTCGTGATGAGGCCCTATGTCTTTTTCTGTGAATGAGATGGTCATGTTGAATCTGCTCATTATGCCTTGACCTAATATATTTACAGGTGCATGTTTTGAGTAGAATAAGGGTAGTGACAGGTCGTGTTTCCCGATATATAAGGAGACATTATCAGTAAATGGAACCAACTCTCGAGCCCCAGAGAATCCTTGTGTTCATGGCATCGCCTAACAACACAAAAGTCCCTTCCAGTATGCATGATCTGGTCGCCCGCCTGTCAACAAGAAAGGAGAATGTTTTGTCACCTATCGTCACCCTTATGCGAGGTTCCTCCGCAGGGCTAGGTGTGACCAACAGGATGGGACACAGCAAGTTCGTCTGTGGGCTGTCCTATTGGGAAAATAAGGATAGTCTGTTCCCTGTGTAGGTATTGTTTCCTATTCTAGTGACCCCTCCGATCTTCTGAATTGGTACTGTTGCTGCCGTGTCCATGGGCTTCGGGGAATGGGCATGAACTGCTGTGTTGGTGTTCTTTGCAGCACCATCATCTGAGGTGGTGTGCTGTTGTTGGAGGTGCTTGTTGATGTGTCTGTGGGATTCATTGTGTCTGCTGCTGCATGTTTTGCATCGGTCCATGTTGTTGTGTGTCTGGGATGTAATAGCCATTCTGCCCTCCTTGATACCCCTGCTCTCCCCATCCTTGCTGGATCCCCCTGTTCCTGCATGCTCGGGAAATGTGTCCTAATTGTCCACAGGCCCAGTACTGAGAGGGCTCCCTTGCCTGCCACTGGAATCCCCGTTCTCCTCCCCCTAGCCCTTGTTGCATTCACTGTGTGTAGTCCCAGAACCCTCCTACATGTTGGTGTGATGGGGGTCTGAACCCTTGTCCCCTTTGGAAACCTCCCCTCCCTCTAAAACCCTGAGGGTAACCACCTCTTCCTATGTACCCTCCTCCCATGGGTGGTGGATACGTTGGCTGTGGTTGAAGCTTTGTGTGTGGTTGAGAGGTTGTAGTTTGTGCATGTGGACCGGGGCTCATTATTAGTGCTCCTTCTAGTGCATACTTGGACAGTTTCTTCTGTACTAGCTTAGCTTCATCTGCATTTCTCTCTTCTGCCTTCTGTTTAATTTTTTGTTGCCATAACCTGCAATGGTCTACTATGGTGAGTTGTATTTCCGGCCATGCCTCCGCTTCCATCCCTACCAGTTTTTTCAAGTTTTTCTGTACTGGTTCTGGTAACTCCTGTACTAAGATGTAATACAATATTGTGATCATTTTGTCCCACGGCTCTCGAGTTTCAAGGCGCCAAAACTGTTGAACCTCCTGAATGTAATTAACAGGATCCTCATAGTCACCCATCTTGCGTGACGTGATGGCCCCTATGTCTGATGTGACTGGGAATTGTGTCCGTAATGCCTGCCATAGTGCTGTCCTACAGTTTGCGAATGGTGGTACCGTCATGTGCTGTATTCTGAATGGTCACCACGGGGAATCCTGCTCTCTTCCAGATGTCATCAGCAGCGTCACCCAGTATGGATACTAGTAGGCCCTTGACATCACCTACTGCTAACCGGTGGCCTGCCGTTAACTTTTCCATTTCATAAATCCATTTCCCAGATCCTGCACTTAACGAGGGTAACCTTCATTTGATGTGTTCCTTATCTGTGTGTTTCCAGGGCATCTACTGTGGTCTCGCCTCTCCCCTCCCCTTTCTAATAGCGTCATCTGTGAGTAGGTGGCCCTCTCTTCCGGTGTTTGTCTATAATATCTTACCTGAAGGGGTCCTCTCACGTCTTCTATTTCTACACCTATGTCTACCGGTTCTATTGCATGTGCCTGCTGTGGAGTGTTGGGAGGCCCTACCAATCGCCCTCTGGAACAGGCATGTCTCCTTGATTGTGTGATTGTTGCCTCGTCCCTCCTGCGCCCAGGGAGGTCCCCAAGTCTGCTGCTGTACGGTGCCTTGGGGGCTCCCTCCTCCACCTTATCTTGTGTATGTCTGTTGTGCTGTGTACCCCTCTGGTCATGTGTCCTCATTCCCAAGAACTCCCTGCTTCAGACCCTGTGAAGTAGAGCTTGTTAGGTCCCGCCCTCTCCTCATAACTTTGGTCCTTGCCGTCATCAGATTCATAATCCATGTTGATACAGAAACTAGTTGATAAATTAAATTCTCGTGTTACCAGGCTGGGGCCATGTGGTACATTAAGATCGATGTCTGTTAATTTACATATGCCCTCCTCTTCCCACACATCCAGGCGTGCCACGCCGTGTCCGTCTGGTCCTCCATTGTACTCACCTATAATTTCCCCTTCCTTTTGTTTGTCCTCTTCTTGCCTTTTCCTTGCTGTTTCTATCTGTACTCAGTCACTTACCTTTTCCAACGCCCGTGCTTCCTCTTCTTTCCTACTTTGTTCCCTTGTCCACTGTTCCATCCTCACTTGTTTCAGTCGCTTCTCCCCGTACTTACGTGATTCCTGCAGTAATATTTTCTTCCTCCACAGTACCATCTACATCTCTTTTTCTTCCTCTAACATCTCCTCCCGTTGTCTTTCTTTCTCCACCTCTCTTCCTACTGTATCCTTTCGTTCCTTTTCTAATAGTGCCAAGTATTCACTTCGACTTTGCTCCCGCAGCTCCAGTTCACTCACCAACTCTCGCCTTCGCGCTCTATCTTCCCTGCCTAGTCTTGCTTCTCCTCCCTCTTGGGTTTGCCCATCTCGCTCCTCCTCTGACCTATTTGCCTTTGCGCGGCACCTGTGACCCAGCTCCAGATTCTCTATTGCCTTTGTTGCACCTTCTGCTTCCCCCGTTGTGGCCCGTTTAGTTTTAGTAGTATCCGTGCAGCTATCCACTCTCTGGTCCAATACCTGCAAACTCTGTTTTCGTGCACCGCAGCCCCTCCTCGTCGAGGCCAGGCCGTCTGCCGCCTGCTCTATCCCTCAGGGTTGTTCTGTTTGGGCATATGGGGGTGGTTTATAAGTGGGATTTGAGTAGCTCTCTGCTGCTTTTAGTTCTCTTAATGGGTATAAGCCCTGTTCCTCCTCCGCATCGTCAGATACTGCACGGTGCGGGCGGCGGAGCGAAAGGGTCTGATCCCTCCTCCTTCACCTCTTTTATTCTCATCATCCATGGCCTGTCCTCTTGGAACATACGCCACAGTTCAAATATTTCCATGCGTTTAGGTAACCTTTTCCCTTTGTACGTACTCTGTAAATGGGTCAGAAGTGATCGCAGTACATCTTTGGATAAACTGCTGTTAGGTGGCCATGGTCTCGCTAGTTTCCCTTCTGTGCTTTTAGACCATTGTATGCTGTATTTTACGATTTTGTCTTTATATGGGGGTAGGGTTTTACAATGGTGCTGGATGGAGGTTATCGACCCACTATACATAGTCGCTGTTCCACCATACGAATACATTACACCTGTTTACCTGACTGCTAGTCAAGGCTTTCGATATCCCCTGTCAGGGAGGGAAAAGGTTACAATACACTGTTTGTCAATGATTTTCACTACAAGCCTCTGCGGCTCTGTGCCTTACACAGCAGGCTTCGTACTCAGCCCCACCTTCACCAGCGCTGTCGCTGTCCAGCACACCATCTGAATCGTGCGCAGGCACCTTGCGCGCACTGCCGCTGGTTCACATATCCTTCAATGTCACTTCACAAAACCAACTACTCGCCTTTCCACACGGTATCCTATGCAACAATCTAAAGGTGATGTCACCAAACTGATGTTCAAGCCAATTAAGAGACAATTGTGTGCACACAGTAAATGCCCATTATCCCCACTACCCGCAATACGCCCCAAATACAAAATAACCCCACAGCTGTCTTCCGACCCCTCAGTTGAAACGGTTGAAACGCCTCTCTCTGGGGAGACTTAACCAGACAAAACACCTTCCCCAATCTAGGATAGCTCCGGCTACCTTTACAGGGATCCGTCATCTGTGCTCCGGACTAAAATGTTCCAACACATAGGAATACCTCATACATACAAGTTATCATAGTCCAAGCCTACTGAGTTCACAATCTTTGCTCATCCTCAGAGCCCTTCACTGCGATGCTCGAACAACCACAAAAAGGGACTCCTACCTCCGCTCAGGTCCCTACCAACATGCACATGTCAAAACCACTTCAATGCCAACATTGATTACAGATCCCTCCTCCTTCCTCCCACAAATATGAAACCCCTTATTCAACACATTGCCTGTTATGTGGACCACACGTATGTTCTTTTGGGTCCATAGACGCTACTCGGCCGCTGGCTCCCAGTTAACCACTCATCTCGCCCCTCCGGACTGCGTGGACACCTCGCCGACCGCGGGCGGGATACATTTCTCAAGGCGGCTCCCGACGACCTATCTCTGGTTGCGCTGTCTGGTTGTCTTGCAATTCCCGCAAGGGTCCTGCAGCCTTCTGGGTCTGATGGCTAAGGAGGCAGCGTCCCCCTGGGCTGGCGCCACACCCGATCTCGGTGGGACCTCCAACCTGTTAGGGGTGGACCCCCGGGTCCGGCCGAGCCACTTTGGGAGGCCTCTGGAGCTGGTCCATGGAAGGTCTAACTCCTTCCCTTAGTCCTAATCAAGAACACCAGGTCAACACAAGAGGCAAGGAATACTGTGTTTTATTATTACAAACACGCCACAGGAATCACATACATAGAACGACATCCACGAAGCTCTCCAAGGACCATGGCTCGCAGGCCATTTTTGTTAGCATCTGACGTCACAATTGGTGTCATCTTCGGGAACCATCTCAAAAACGTATCCTAACTCGGGATAGGCTGTTGAGTACTAGGTCTCATATGGAAACGTATAGATGTGCTATGTTATTGGCCTGTGTAGTGTCAGGTGGTACGTTTAGCCATTCCTCAAAAATTGTTACTCCAAAGTTGTTACAGTGAGTGAGCTCCATGATTGGTTGGTGACCCCCACTGCCGACACCGAGGGTCGTTGGCCATGATTGGATGAGCCAGGAGCCCGGGACTAACTCTGTTTCCAGCCATGGAACACCTGTGAATAGTGTCTTGTGTAATTATGTATCAGCAAGGTGCAACTACGTGTCAGCATCATGGCAGTGTGTGACCCATAGCCGTAAAGAGCGTGCTCCGGTTCCCAACTCGGTGCTGCAACATGACTGTAACAACTTTGTTGCAGCTTTTGTCTGGACGGCGGGACAGGTTGCTCTTCTTAGGCCATAATCTTGGCAGCCCCTCAACTCGGCTTGCTCACGTGCTTGGAGACCGTATTTGTAAGTCAAGGAACTCTGAATTAATCTGTGTTTTGTTGGAGAGCTCACTTCTCCTGTAGCCGGTGTTACTTCAGTTTAGGGTGAGGAATGTCAGATGCAGCATTGCAACCTAGGTGGTGGCTTTGCTGCTGCCACAGTAGTTCTGATGTGCATAATTCTGTGAGGCTTGGGGCCCCGTCTCTAAGCCGATCACGGCCTGCTAGATTTACTAAGCCATGGTCTGGCTTCTACTGTACATGTCTTCTAATGGTCTATGGGTTAGTGCGTTATGGCTGTCAGGTCCCTTGAGTGCTCCAGCCACACCATGGGGTTATTTGCATATGAACATCTGCAAGCATGTACATGAACTCTTCTTGCTTCTTGCGTTACCGCAGTGCTGTAGCAGGCCTAATAATAAACATGCAAACAGTATGTATATGTGACTGTCCTCTAACTATAAAGCTGTATACTTGTGTTCTTTGTGTAGTTGAGTATGTATGACTTTCCAGGGTGTGCAGATGGCACGTGTTCTTCATGTCTACTGAAGCTATGTCGTCATGGTGTCTCTAACGATAAGTGGCTTGGTTTCTTGGCGTTTAGTCGAGTCGGTCCATGTAACGGTCTCCAGCTCTGTCTTGTGTCTCTTCGTTTACTCTGGATAGAATTTGCACTACTGCTGGATTGTAGGGTCTGCTGGGAGGGTATCTCTCGTGATAATTGTCCATCGTGGGAGCAGTGGGAATGGGTGCAAGTTCGTATTTCCGACGGCCATGTTGCTGCAGATTCTGCTTCCGGCAAAAGGGTCTTCTGGGATGGAGGGCAGGTTCTGGATCTCCCCCTTCACTCCCAATATTTCTGAAGGGACTGCACGCCTCCCTCACATGCCACCAGCACAGCTACCTGGGGTGTATGTGGGGAGAGAGGGTCTGCCACCCCCTACAGCTTCCAGACCCTACACCACAACGCCTTCCCTAGTAACAACAAAGGAAGCGCCTGGGCCAATTGAGCTCCTGGTACCCACTGCACCTCCCTCAGAAAGAACCAACAAATTGAAGACTGCAGTAGCACCATTGCCAAAGACGGGTCATCGGGCAAGCCAGCCCATCACAAACTGCAGCTGCCCTGCAAGGTGATAAAGTTTGAAATGGGGTATCCTAATCCCCCCCATCCTCATAAGGCCACTGGAGTGTGCTCATGGCGATTCTGTTCCTGCCTCCATCCCACAGGGCAATGGAGTTCAGGGCTACGAAGAACCTTTTAGGTATTGCGAAAGAGACATTCACAAAGCAATAGAGAAAGTGAGGGAAGACCACCATTTTCAGGAGGGCTGCCCTGCCAATCATGCTCAGAGGGAGTCGTGCCCAGAATTCAATGGATTTCCCAATCCAATCTAGGGCTGCCTGTGTGTTAAATACTTGAGAAGTCAGAGGATCGTGCCTTATGTGAATCCCCAGGTATCTGAAAGTATCAACCGATCAACGCAACACCAGGCAGGTGAGCTGTTTAATGTGCCACCCGACCGGGCCTGCAAGAGGGAACAAGCAAGATTTATCATGGCTAACAGTAATCCCTGAGAGCGCCGCAATGCGGTCCAGAATATCCAAGAGATTGTCGCGTACAGTGACACCACATGCCTAATACCATCTATGGGAATGCCAGCCTCAGCATACTCAACCCTCAGAAACGCTGCAATCAGCTCCAAGGCAAGAATTAATAGAGAGCGGGCATCCCTGCTTAGCGCCTTTTTGGAGCTCCCAGCTCTCCAAGATGTGCTTGCCGGTGCCAACTCTAACGAGTGGCTCGGCGTAGACCAGCCGTACCCATTTCCAGAAACCAGACCAATGCCATATCGCTGTAATGTAGCATGAAGCCAGTCCCACCTGACCTAATCAAATGCCTTTATTGGGCGTCCCCTCAGACCACCCGGGCCCAGGTGGTGGAGGGTTCACCTGCTGAAGACATTGCCCACACGTATTGAATTTAGCTAGGCCCAGAAACCATTTTGTCTATCAAAGATGGTGTGAGCTCAGCGCACTGTAGCGCGGCCCCCACCCTCGGAGAGTTTCAATTATCCCTGTCGCCGCAGCACCCTGGCAGATCCTCTGTGAACCCGTTCCCACGAACAAGACGGACATGAACTTGCATAAGATACTAACACTGTAACATTTCACTGTCCACAGTGTATCACTGTTACCAGCATGACCCGGTCAGCAAGGCCTGGGTGATGGGGAGATCTGTAGAATGGTCATCCGATGAAAGCAGAAAAATACCCAAATACGAATGTCAAAAACTATGTGTAATACGTGTATCTTTTCCATAAAACTACTTTTACTAAAGAGACCTGTAAAATTGTGTAATTATTGTAAGAAACGCATGTTTACATGACACCAGCAATGAAGGACCCACACCCCTGCAGAGGTGTGCAAATGATAAAAGCATTCCGGGGGATTATTCTCTATATGTATCATTGAAAACCGTACACCCCACAGTCCTGCGCCATAACTGAACTAATGCTGCTAGAGTACACAAGAAGACGAATGTAACCAAACAGAGGACTCATGTAAAGGATGTGCGAGAATGCATCTGTCACGCGTGTATGTCTAAGCCCCTTATGTGCCACCACCGTCGCGTACGGTGGCGGGTCATTTTCTATGTACTCCACCAACTTCACTACTACCTCACTTACTGCAAATGTATATGCATATAACTAAATACTGTAATTGTTAAAACATAGTGTACGAATAAGGTGCTCAGACTGGATATAATCGAGACACATCCAGCAAAGTTGAAATGTATTCAAACAAATAGTATAAAGTGTTTAAATGATTGTGATGTTTTCACCTCTAAAAGCCGGCAACACACGAGGAAGATACCTTTGTGAATATGTGCGAGGCCATTCCCCCTCCCACCCTGCGAAGACTGCCAAACATGAGAGCAGAGGCCCGCGCCGCGCTGCTCCACCTCCCCCAACCAGACTGGAGCCGCTTCAAAGATTTGTAGCCCCCTCTGCAGCACCCAAGGCCACGGCCCGCCACCTGCATAATTTACAGCATAGCAGTAAACCTCTGCCTGAACATACACTTCCAAAGGCGCCCCCTCGTAAACCCCATAACCCACCGGATCATCTTAGACTTATGGCCCTGTGCAATCAGGACACCCAATACTGTGGCAACACACAGCGGCACATTCATAACCACATCTAACAAGACAGGAAGGCATGTACCGCCCGTCCCATGCCCTGAAGCTTAGCCCCTCAACCTATGGCTCCGGTCAACAGGACACTGGTAACCATGCCCTGACGAATGACCATCAGACCCCTCACAAGGTGCATTCCTCCTGTGTTGCATTAATCTGTAGAATAACCTATTGGAACATTTACTAAAGAAGATAATATTGCAATGACTGAATGACTGCGGTGTGCATGGCCTAGGGCAAATAAGTCAGGAAAAGACATTCATCTCTGACACTGGCCGCGATGGCACAACAACACCGCCCGGATGAACTCAGCCAACCTGCCAGGCCCAGCCCAACCCACGAGGCTTACCAGTGACGTCCTCCAGGCAAAGCCAACCACATCACAGCAGCACCTATAGTTAGTCATCGCCACCCAATCCCATCGAACTTGTGCCCCCTATAGTATGTAGGTTCTTATGACGTTTTTTGTAAATATATACGCCTGTCTTTGCTATTGTCAGACAGAGCGCTCTCGGAGTTTGCAGAGTTCTTTGCATGCCCTATTCTGATTGATAAACTCCCATTTAAGCTCACCCGCACTCTGTCTTGGCTTTATTCCCGACTTGGGAGAGTCCGTCATTGTCTCTCATTGCGGGGAGGATCGTGCTGGCTGGGGACGCTTGCCTTCAGTGGTGACCCCGAAAGCGTGATTATTATTATTATTATTTTTTCCCAACCTAATATTACCGTCCCCTTTTGGCACGAGAATCTCCGGTCGAAAAGGGATACGCACGGTGAGCCGGCTCCGGGAGGCTGCCCACCAACGGCGACCGGTACACTAAGAAGTGCGCACTCAAAAGAGAGAGGGTACGGGATCCCAGTTGAAAAATCCCCTTTGAGTACCGCTCGCCGGAGCCGGGGCTGACCGTTGAGCGGACAGCAACACTGCCTGGACGGACCCAGTTTCGGAGACTATCGGTTCAAGACGGGCACGTGAGTATTGAGTGCAAGCGATCGTAAAGGAATTGGAGGAAGAAATTTAGGACAGAGAACGAAGAGGGGTAGAAAAGGGGGGGTACGTAGATCTACTAAGGATCATCCTAAACTTTCTTTGCATATGGCCATTAGGATTAAGAGGTGAATAAGAGATAAAAGTGACGGGAACCTAGCTCCGAAAGGGGGTGGAAGGCGGCGCTGCATAGTGCTATCTTGACTAGTACTGGGAATATATGAAGAAGAGGATAATAAGATAAAAGTGTCTGGCAAAGGGGGACACGGAGAATATATTTGTGACTGCTATTTCCTCTTTCTATTCTTTTCTTTAGGGTTGGGGGGAAATTAAAAGTGAGATCAGTACAAAACGTTAGGGAGGAAGTAAAAGAGAGAGAGAGTCCTACTACAAGAGGGAAGAGCAGACCAATATATATATATATGCGCATCCATATATCTAAATTAGACGGACAGGGACAGCCGGCTAGGGAGGAAAGGGAGGGCAGCTTGAATTGTGAATAGAGTGTTACAGAGAGGTGTGTGCACCTCGTATGCGTCGGAAGACAATTTGGTGCTGTGGGTGTGTAAAATGGTTATAAATGTATGGTAATTGAATGGTCATGGTAAGTGTGGCCGAATAAAGCTTCTTGAAGACAAAAATGACAAGGTGAAGTGAGTGGGTACCTGTTTGATTTCCGTTTGATTTTAATATTGTCAAAATCACTGATGGTTTGCTCTTGTATGTGCCCCCCCCCCCCAAGAGAATAACATAGAGACTGTATACAGCCAGTTTTGCATTGCGCAGGCAGGGGGAAGAGCACAAAGGAGCCCATTATTGAATGTGAAGTAGAAGACGACACCCATATTGGTAATAGGTTTACATTGTAATTGTGGACACACAGAGATAGACAAGTACTAGGAAAACACAAAGATGGGGGCCGAAACACCCTTATCACATATTTGTAAGAACCTACCAGGGTACGCGGAGCGAATTAAGAAATATCATGACCAATTGATAACAGAGCTGAAGGGAGAGGGGTTACCCCAGATATGGCCCGAGGGGGGGTCATTTGATAAAAGTGTTCTGGACATGGTGGCCACATGCATTTGTTTGAAATACAAGGGGAAGCAGTTGCACAATAGGAGGGAAATATTAGATCTCTGGAGCTCTCAATAGCGAAAGATGAGCTCGCGAGGATAAAAGACATATGTGAACAAACAGCACTTAATGCAGCAAGATCAGGGCGCACGTCTAGAGCGCCGAGTGAGAATAGAACTCTTGAAGATGGGTGGAAAAAAGGTGAGATACTGTTCAGAATTGAGGAAGAACCGACATGAATAATCGAAGTAGGGACACGAGAGGGAGGTATTGATAATAAAGAAAGGCCTATAGGGGACAGAGAGGAACTACTATGTGATATAAGGGACGAGTTAGAAGAAAGCGACAGGTTGAGCATGGCAATGGGGGGGGAAGCGAAGGGGTGGATGGTACATGTTCAATGAGAACACTGGATGATGAGTGGAAGGGGGGATTAAGGAACAGGGTGGGGAAAATGGCATCACTGGGAACATCAGCAGCCAAAACGGGTCCAGATGCAACGACAAAAGGAAGGCTACAGCTCCCATTGATACATAGGGGAGGAGGGAGGCCGAATTATATCCCATGGGCTCAGATGGATAAAGCCAATTTATTAAAGCTATTGCCCCCGTTATCTGGAGGGGCAAGTAAGTGGATATACGCCTTTGAGAAACACACTGCCGGGGTACCCCTAGCAATAGGAGATGTGAAGAGCTTGCTCGTATCAGCAGTGGGGGATCAGGCTGATAGAGTATGGGTCAAGGCCGGTTTCCCGGGAGTAACATTAGACTGCGACCGCCATGACGGAGCCTCCTTTAACACAGTGCGTGCGAGGGTGTGGGATGCCTTGCGAGAAACGTTTCCAGATACGCCAGACTTACAGTCAGTAATGCAGTGTACAATGAATGACGGGGAGGAGGCTATGGATTACATTTTTCGGGTCCAAGAGATGTGGAGAACAGAAACGGGCACGCCGTGGTATCAATCGACATCTTTATTTTACTTCATTATAAAAAGAGGGCTCCCAAAGGAAGTGCAAAAGGCGCTCGACAAGATAGCAGGTATTGAGGCAAAGGAATGGCCTGAGATCCAGAGCATAATAGTACACCATTGTAAGAGAATAAAGGAAAGGGAGAAGGAGGTGGCGCAGAAGAGATTGGCAGACGAAGCAAAACTAGTGCAGACAAAGTTGGTGAAGGTCGCAGCGGCTGTAGCCGCACTCCCCCACAGCAGGGAGGGAGATGAGGAGGAGGAGGAGGGGCTGATTGCAATACAAGGAAGGATGGCAACTAATTGGGCTGGAGCAGGACAGCGGCAGTGGAACGAGCAGGAGCAAGGCGGAGGTCCGCAGTGGCAAGAGTGGACCCCTCGATGGGGACGAGGTGGGTACAGAGGCCGAAGAGGAGGTGGGTACGGGGCAATGGGAGGAAATGGATGGCAGGGCCCTAGAGGTGCACAAGGGAGTTGCTGGAACTGTGGAAGATGGGGGCATTACTCTAGGGAGTGCAGAGCCAGGCCCAATAACGGGTTCCAAGAGGTAGAACAGTATGGCCATCCCCACCCGGGGAGCCCATATGGTCTTCCAATGGGACAACAACACCCGAGAAACCCAGGCCAAAGTAATAATGAGCAACAACAGGGGCACCAGTATAGAACACAGAACCACCCACAAAACAATGACAACATGCAGTACACGCCAAGCAACCCTTTTGCGACAACAGAAAACGGGGCCCCCGCACCAGCACCTTCAACGGAGTGTCAGTGGTTTCAGGAAGTGTCTTTAATGAAGGGGGGGCAATGAGACACCCTGCATAGGACAGCCCACAGAGAACACTTGCGTGTCCAGTTCTATCTACCACCTACAATGCAGCAGAGGAACCATTGGTAGGGGCGCAGATAGGAGACAAGCAGTTCATATTCATGGTGGATTCGGGAGCGGAGAAATCATGTATCAGGGAGGGCCGGTTCCTGTTATCTAACCGGAAGTTAGAGACGCAGGGGTTCTCTGGGGCTGTAATTGAAGTTCCTTACACAGAAGCATTGGACGTAACGGTGGGGGGGAAGACTGTAAAGACACCCTTACTATATTATGAACACTCACCAATAAATTTACTAAGAAGGGATCTCCTGAGTAAACTCAACATGACCATATCATTCACTGAGAGAGGTATAGTGTGTTCAACACCTGGAATATGCCCATTGCGTGCAATGTTGGTAGTACATGCCCACACGATCACACAAGAAGTACGAGGTTTGCCGGAAAACGAGGAAATGTTTATTGAAGGGCTAAAGACATTGGCCCTCATAGTTCCAGAGCTGAGGAAGATGGATTGGAGGATTCCAGCAGAATTCCTCTTCCGCCCCATAGTGTGCCCCGACACAGCACCAGGGTCAGTGGTATCATTAGACTTGCACGCTGTACAGGTGTCAGCGAAAAGGATTGCTGTGATTGGATTAAATAGGGAAGGATGTGAGTGGCGTACAGTGCTGTGTACAAATGCCAACATCGCCCTAAGAGACTTAACAGATGAGGATCTCTTCTCAGATGCAGAAGGGGATGGTGAAATAGTAATGGAAATAGCAATGCCCTGTGACATTTTGATCCAAGCCAGGGAAATCCCTGTTCAACTGATGGCAGTGGTGGGAGCACCGCCGTCATTCTTTGATGATGACATGAGGCTCGTACCAAATAATTTGTGGACAACAGGCCCCCATGATGTAGGGCTGTTGCATGGAGTACAACCTGTGGTAATAAAACTAAAGTAAGGAGCAATTTTGCCCTGAGTGAAACAGTATCCATTGTCCCGTGAAGCTGAAGAAGGGATAAAAGAGACAATAAATGCACTACTAGCACAAGGGATAATAGTGCCTTCAAACTCCCCATGTAACACATGTATTTATCCAATCAAAAAAGCAAAAGGAGGGTCTTGGAGGATGATACAGGATTTACGCCCCCTAAATGATGTAATTCAGAAAGAGTTCCCTTTGGTCCCGAACCCTGCATCAATATTATGCAGCATCCCAAAACCGGCATCACACTTCACAGTAGTAGACTTGAAAAACGCATTTTTCTCAATCCCCCTGGCTGAAGAGAGTAGATACCTTACAGCGTTTACACTGGGGAGAAAGAGATATGAACACTGCAGATTACCACAGGGATACTGTGAGAGCCCAAGCATATTCAACCGCATATTGCATGAAGACTTGGGAAACCTATCAGTTGAGAGTACGATCATTCAGTACGTAGACGATTTACTGGTGTGTGCACAAGACGAAGAAACGTGTCGAAAGGATTCAACAACGCTCCTGACTCTATTTGCCAATAAGGGGTACAAGGTAGACAAGGAAAAGCTACAGTACTGTCTGACAGAGGTCTTATACTTGGGACAGCTGATATCAAAAGATGGAAAAAGAATAATCCCCGACAGAGTAGAAGCGATAAGATCAGTAGGAGAACCCACAACAGTGAAAGACATGCAGAAGTTCCTGGGGATGTGCAACTATTGCCGAGCATGGATATTAGACTATGCAGCATACACGAGACCCCTATTACAAGCACTCAAAGAAGCACAATAGGAAAATAAAAAAATAGAATGGTCAGAAGAAATGAGCGCGTCATTCAAATCATTAAAAGAGTTAATTTCAAGCGCTCCAGTACTAGCAAATCCTGATTATGGACGCGAATTTTCTCGCACTGCAAGGGAACACTCATGACAGCTGTTCTGACACAAAAGACGTCCCTAGGACACAAGCCTTTGGCTAACTATAGTAGTACTTTGGATGCCGTGATGCAAGGCCATTTCGCGTGTGTGAGAATGATAGACAGGAGACAAAACTCGTGCTGCAATAATCTTTATTATTGCCGTATGGTTGATCCGGAAAGAGTCAATAACTGAGGTGTGGTAAATCAATAATAAACTGAAAGTTCTGGCGGTTGCTTCACCGTGGGGTTTTTCCTTCCCCAATTGCCCTTGGGATAAGGCTGTGGTCCTCTAACTCGGGTTATCTGGGTAGGCCCACCACTCGGGGTTGCCTGCGTGCTCCTCGGTGTCCTGTGAAAATAACAGACAGCCTTGTTTAGAAAAGGCGGGCCTTTATATACTTCACTGGGTTCAAATCCCCACCAATGAGCAGACGTCTTACCTAGCTCGTCTGTTATTGGTTGGGAAGGTTTGGCCCCGCCTCCCTTAAGACCGGGTTTCCCTGCCGTCAGTTTCGCCTGCCCCTGTAGCATGGGGACTGTTCCTGAAGCGTTTCCGTCGGCGGCATCCATGCGGCGCCGGGACTTGGGTACATAGGGGTGGCCTCTGATGTCGGGGTTCTTACTCCTCCTCGGCCGCGGGCCGCGGCCTGCATCCTGACAAGGTTCCCGCCCCCTTCCCAGTCCGGGTCGGCGACTCCAGTAAGGTGAGTAGCTAACCCCGCCGTAGCGTTCGGCGGGGGCGGCTCCGCTCCCGTCAGGATCGCCGAGTTAGTCCGATGTGTGCGAGTTGGTGGCTTTTCCCAAGGCCGCTGCCGGCACCTCTTCACACATACTCACCCCGGGATCTGGCCGATCGGGCCAGTGAGAGCACCTGGACAGGTAGTCCGCCACCAGCTGAAATCTGCCTGGCCTATGCAGAGTCAGAAAGTCAAAGGGTTGTAGGGAGAGGAACCAGCGAAGAACCCTCTGGTTGGTATCCTTGTGTCGGGCAAGCCATTGTAGAGGTGCATGGTCCGAGAACAACGTGAACCGACGACCAACCAGATAGTACTTGAGGGATTCAATCGCCCATTTGATGGCCAGGCATTCTTTCTCAATCGTGGAGTACGCCGACTCATGTGGCAGCAACTTTCGGCTGATGAAGCAAATGGGCCGCAGTTCCGATTCTTGTTCCTGAGACAGGACGGCGCCCAAGCCATGGTCCGAGGCATCAGTCTGGAGGAAGAACTGCTTCTGAAAGTCGGGACAACATAATACCGGATCAGATGTGATCCTTTCCTTTAGAAGATCTATGGCCCTTAGGGCGGCTTTGTTATTGGTCAGGTTTGGGTTCCCTTTGAGTCTTAGCGCATCGGTGAGTGGCACGGCTATGGAAGAAAAATTAGGAATAAACCTCCTATAATAACCAACGAGCCCCAGAAAAGCCCGTATTTGTTTCCTGTTCACAGGTGTTGGGATGCGATGAATGGCCTCAGTTTTGGACATCTGTGGTTTCAGCATTCCACCCCCCACCACGTGTCCGAGGTACTTTGTTTCGTGAGTTCCCATCGTGGTCTTACTGGGATTGATGTGAAGGCCTGCTACATGTAGGTCAGCTACCACCGTTTCCAAATGGTTCAGATGATCCTCCCAGGTTTTGCTGTATACGATGATATCGTCAAGGTAGGCCGCTGCATATCCCTCATGCGGTCTTAGGATGATGTCCATAAGTCTTTGGAAGGTGGCTGGTGCCCCATGTAGGCCAAAAGGAAGAACCTTAAACTGATACAGTCCCCTTGGTGTGGAAAAGGCGGTTTTTTCTTTATCCTGGGGTCGCAAAGGGATCTGCCACCCTTTGTTAGGTCTAGCGTACTCAGATACCGGGCAGCCCCGAGTCCCTCTAACAACTCGTCCATCCGTGGCATTGGGTATGCTTCGTAACTAGACACGCTGTTCAGCTGCCTGTAGTCCATGCAGAAGCGGATTGAGCCATCAGGTTTAGGGACCAGAACTATGGGCGATGACCAAGCGCTGACTGAAGGCTCAATGATGTCTAGTTGCAACATTTCATCTAGCTCCGTGTTAATGATTTGTCTCCGGGCTTCGGGTATCCGGTAGGGTCTGAGCCGTACTACTTGTCCGGACTCTGTTTTTATCTCATGCTCAAGTAATTTGGTCCTCCCTGGTAAGGTGGAAAAGGATTCTCTGTAGGGTAGTAGCCTATGCATCAGCTCCGTTCTCATGAGTGGCGATAGGGCGTTCCCCCACTGGACGTGGTCCAGCGAACCGGGGTCCGGGTTCGCGGTTTCCAACGTTTCTATGTCTCCGATGGTTCCTAGTGCTGATACCAGGGGTTCATTCCACTCCTTCAACAAGTTGATGTGGTATATTTGATCCGGGTTGGTTCGGTCAGGTTGGTGCACCCTATAGGTCACGGGACTGAGAACATCCGTGATCTTGTACGGGCCTTTCCATCTGGCCAGTAATTTGTTGGTGCTGGTAGGTAAGAGTACGAGTACCTGGTCTCCTGGGCTGAACCTTCTCATTCTGCTCCCTTTATTATAGTTTTTCTCTTGTATGTTCTGGGCATGAGAGAGGTTGGCTTCCGCCAAAGCACGCAGTGCGCTTAAATGTTCCTTCAGTTCCTCGGTATATTCGGTTAGGGCCGTTTCTTCGGAGGCTTCCCATTCTTCCTTAACCAGGTCTAGGATTGTTCGGGGTTGTCTCCCGAACAGGAGTTCAAAGGGGGAAAACCCCGTGGAGGATTGGGGTGTGTCTCGAAGGACCATCAGAACAAGAGGTACCGCCCTATCCCAGTTCTGGGCACCTGGTCCTGTCACCCTTTTCAACATTTTCTTTATCGTTTTGTTATATCTTTCAACTAAGCCGTCGGTTTGGGGATGATACACGGATGTTCTTAGCTGCTTGATGTGTAGGCGTTCACACACTTGTCGTAGTAAAGTCGACATGAAATTCGTCCCTTGGTCAGTGATGATTTCTGAGGGTAAGCCAACTCGGGCAAAGAAGGGTATGAGTTGATCACATAGTTGTCTGGCTGACGTCCCTTTAAGGGGAAATGCTTCAGGATAACGTGTAGCGTAGTCGACTACGACCAGCATATATTTATACCCTCTACTGGCTGGTTCCAATGGACCAACAATATCCATGCCGATCCTCTGGAATGGTACTGTAATAAGGGGCATCTTTTCTAGAGGAGCTTTAGCTGGTTTTACTCCGCTCGTTAGTTGACAGGTAGGGCATCTTTTGCAAAACTGAGCCACCTCCCCATAAATTCCCGGCCAATAAAACCGTTTGAGTATATTTTGCTGTGTTTTCAGCGAAGCCATGTGGCCTCCACAAGGATGGTTGTGGGCTAATTGCAGTACTATGGGGCGTTGCTTTCTGGGTAAAACTAACTGTTCCTTAAAAGTCCCATCATCTGCCTTGTATCTTCGGTACAGTAGACCTTGATGAAGCACAAATCCTGGTCCCCTGGAAAGATCTGGATCCCCTTCCTGTGTAGCCCTCTCTCGGGCTACCTTGAGGGTGTTGTCCGTTAGGGTTTCGGTCCTAATGCTATCTTCATTATCCTCTAGTCTCCAGTCGATGGCTCTAGTCGTATAACAAGCCTGACACCAGTCCATACGGCTTCGTCTCTTTTTATTGATGAGGGTTCTTGGACCAGACATGCCCCTCCCGGGTTCTGGCTCGGGACCTACTTCCCTTCTCCCCTCCTTCATCATCAGTGCCTGGTCAAAGTTAGGTAAATCAGTCCCTATGACTACCGGGGCAGGCAGAGAAGGTAGGACGGCAGCCCTCACGGGTGACAACTCCCCATTTATTTCGATAGCCACATTTTTCATCTGATAAAGTTTTATATCTCCATGTATACATTTAATAGGTACGGACACGTTAAGTAAGTTGGGTTTGCTACTTACAGTAGGTGATATGGCGGTTTGCCGGCTGCCGCTGTCAAGTAGACCACGTGTGGGTCTGCCGTCAACTCGTATGTCCACGATGTAAGGACCGGGTACGCTCTCTTCTTGTAGCGCGTGCAGGTACCCAATATCCATTGGTTCAGCGGATCTTCTCCTGGGACAGAACCGGGCTATGTGGCCCCATTCGTTGCACTCAAAGCACTGAGGTTGCCGATATCCTGGACTGGTCCCAGCGGACTTGTCTTCAATTCCAGACCTCTTCTTGTCTGACCTCCGAACCGCCTCCTCGGGTTGTCTCCATCTCAACTGTTGTGGTCTGACCCCTTTGGTCAGTGGGGCATCAGTCGTTGGTACTGCTATGCGGGCTGTTATCCCTGTGGGTGGAAACCTGTGGTACCCAGCCTTTTGATACGCCGAGGCAATATCCACCGCTTCAATTAGGGAGGGTCTGTGATGTTGCCTCACCCACCTCTGCATTTGTCCTGGCAGGGCTTCTACGAACTGCTCAAGGATAATCTTTTCAAGTATCGGTTGAGTTACGACCGTCGGAGTTGACAGCCATTTTTCTGCCAGGTCTTTTATTCGATAATACAACTGCCGTGGATTTTCCCCAGGTCGTAACTTGGTGTCCCTTAGTTGAATTCGATAGGCCTCTTCATCAAGGCCAAGGCGATCCAGTACAGCCGCCTTTATTTCACCATAGCGAGTATTCCCGGTGGGGTTTGCCGCCTGGTAGGCTCCTTGCATGACGCCGGACAACAAGGGTGCGACATATTGTCCCCATCGTTCGGGGGGCCACTGTGCGTTCCTGGCTATTCTTTCGAAACTTGTAAAAAAGAAGGCAGGGTCCTCGCCGTCTTTGTACTTTTGTAGTAATGCGGATGGGACCATTGGTTGTGTCCTAGAGCTAGCCACCATCTCGGTTAGCTTCGATATTGTGTCATGATGTTTGTCCTGTGCAGTAGTTTGCACCGTGCTTTGTACCTGCAATGCCTGCTGGAAGGCTTGGCGGTTGGCAGCTGCTTGTTGGTTTTGTATCTGAACCAACTGCTGCAGTTGCTGCTGTCCTTCCGACAGCGTTTTGATCAATGCCTCCATCGCGCCGCCGTTAATCCCACCTTCGTCGCCAGTTGTGAGAATGATAGACAGGAGACAAAACTCGTGCTGCAATAATCTTTATTATTGCCGTATGGTTGATCCGGAAAGAGTCAATAACTGAGGTGTGGTAAATCAATAATAAACTGAAAGTTCTGGCGGTTGCTTCACCGTGGGGTTTTTCCTTCCCCAATTGCCCTTGGGATAAGGCTGTGGTCCTCTAACTCGGGTTATCTGGGTAGGCCCACCACTCGGGGTTGCCTGCGTGCTCCTCGGTGTCCTGTGAAAATAACAGACAGCCTTGTTTAGAAAAGGTGGGCCTTTATATACTTCACTGGGTTCAAATCCCCACCAATGAGCAGACGTCTTGCCTAGCTCGTCTGTTATTGGTTGGGAAGGTTTGGCCCCGCCTCTCTTAAGACCGGGTTTCCCTGCCGTCAGTTTCGCCTGCCCCTGTAGCATGGGGACTGTTCCTGAAGCGTTTCCGTCGGCGGCATCCATGCGGCGCCGGGACTTGGGTACATAGGGGTGGCCTCTGATGTCGGGGTTCTTACTCCTCCTCGGCCGCGGGCCGCGGCCTGCATCCTGACAAGGTTCCCGCCCCCTTCCCAGTCCGGGTCGGCGACTCCAGTAAGGTGAGTAGCTAACCCCGCCGTAGCGTACGGCGGGGGCGGCTCCGCTCCCGTCAGGATCGCCGAGTTCGTCCGATGTGTGCGAGTTGGTGGCTTTTCCCAAGGCCGCTGCCGGCACCTCTTCACAGCGTGCAAGCAATCACTCGCTGCAGCCGCGTTCGCGATTGAGAAAAGTGCCACAATAGTAATGGGATGCCCTGTGACATTGTTTGTGGAACATTCATTATTTGCAATACTTGAGAGGTCAAAAAGCACACTGACAACACAGCGGGCAACAGCCTATGAGATCATATTGTCTAGCGCCAATATCCATGTGGTGAGATGCAAGACAGTGAACCCCGCAACATTCATTACAGAAGCATGCACACTAGAAGACATGCAGGACCACGATTGTGCAACTTACACAGGAGAAAGAGGGGAGGACACAGTGGTGTGTGAGAACGCTCTGAGCGAGGGGGAAGTGTACTTCGTGGATGGGTCTGCATCCATTGATGTGGACACGGGAGAAAAACATGTTGGTATGGCAGTGGTGAGGTTAGAAGACGGTGAGTATGAAACACTAGTGCAGTACCGCCTCCCATCACATTACTCTGCACAAGCAGCAGAACTGATTGCGCTCATAGAAGCACTACATGCAGCAAAGGGTTGCGCAGTGACAATATATACAGACTCAGCCTACATGACAACGACAGTACATGGAGGTCTAGCGAGTTGGGGGCGGAGGGGATTTCGACGGGCAGACGGAACGCCAGTACAGCATGCAGAATTACTGAAAGAATTAATTGAGGCCCTACAAAACCCTACTGCAGTAGCAATAGTGAAGTGCCAAGCACATACATCCAACACAGACGTTGTGTCTTTGGGAAACGCAGCAGCGGACGCTGCCGCCAAGGAGGCTTCCTATTTTCAGAAATATGAAGCAGGTGAGTACATGCTGCAGCACAAGACAAATGAAGAGCTCCCAGAACGCTACTACATAATGCCTATATCACATATACTAGAATTACAGGAAGGAGCTAGTGCAGACGAAAAATTGATGTGGACAAAACGAGGGTGCAGCAAGTCGGCAACAGACTTACTGTGGCGACAAAACAACTCAGGGAAAGTGGTTATGCCAATAAAGTTATTGGAAATTGCGTTTCAACAACTACACTTCCCTGCGCACAATACCAAACAGCACATTGCAGCAGAAATACAGGAAGAATGGTTCGTGCCCTGTCTCCAGGAGCACGTATCTCGATTAGCGATGGAATGCACAACATGTCAGATATACAATTCAGGAAGGACATTACGCACGCTACGGGGAACAATTCCAAAACCCATTGGCCCATTCAGAGAGCTACATATTGATTACGCGGACATGGGGGAAAGGTGTAATGGCGCACGGTACATGATCGTGGTTGTATGCCCATTCTCAAGGTGGGTAGAAGCAGGACCATGTGCACGACCTGATGCCAAGAGCGCTGCAAAGTTCCTAGTGAGGGAAGTGTTCCCGCGCTGGGGAATTTGTGACGTTATTCGCTCAGATAATGGCACTCACTTCGTAAATGAGCTTTTCAAGGAAGTTACTACATTATTGGGAATAAAACATAAATTGTGTTCGATTTATCATCCTCAAAGTAATGGCGTAGTGGAAAAGATGAACGGACTGTTAAAAGGCAGGTTATCAAAACTATGCTTTTCATTGAAAAAGAATTGGATTTACTGTCTGCCCCTTGCGCTATTTGAGCTGAGAAATCAGCCAAGCAAAGACCACCATTTGTCCCCGCACGAGATCGTGACCGGGAGACGAATGAGCACAGCACACTCTCCACTGCGCGAACACTCAGATGCACACAGGAGCGCTGCGATATTGGGAGAAGAGTTCACAGACTATTTGAAGAAATTGACAAGGGCAGCGCGCGCAATATCAAAGCAGCTCTCTCCACCCTTCACGAGAGAGGAGGGAAACATAACACGGTCTGTCACGGAGCCTGAGCAACAGCTACAGCTGATGCCGGGCGAATTCATTTATGTCAGGAGTTTTGTGCGTCGATGGAATGCACCACGGTTCCATGGCCCATACGAGTTAGCGTTCTGCACGCCCACAGCAGTAAAAGTGAAGGGCCTAAAATACTGGGTGCACTTGACAGATGTACGAAAAGCATATAGTAATGTGCAAGGGGAGGTAGATGAGGAGGCACAGACAACAGCAAACGATGCAACTGAGCAGAATGTCTTAATATGGACTTGTGTATGTGTGACAGTAATGGACCTGAATGGGAAAATGACTGATAAGTATACTTGCATTCTTTTTAAGATGTTACTGGAAAAAAAAAAAAAGTTTTTTCTTTTTATCTTGTGGACTTATATGTAATTAATGAAGTGATCAAATTATGACGTGTTTACACCCTTGTCTGTGAATACCCTTCCCTGCAACCCTACCTGCTTCCATTCCCCGTCAATATATATTGGCACTGATGGTTTACATGCATGCACTTAATGCACTTTTATATCTTAAACAGGAACTACCATGGCATCTAACAGGCAGCCTGCAACGGATAGAATTAGTAGAATGAGAGAATTATTAAATGAGAGATGCAGATATTCGTATGAGTGTGGATTATCTGTGTGCATTACGTTGTTTTTTATAATAATGTTTGGCCTGGTTACATATTGGTTTGTAGCGTTCATCTCTATCGAGATGAACGAGGGGGGAGGGACTAACAGCACTACTGTAAGTAATGCAACCACGAGTGTAAATACTAAGGAAGGTGACTTCTTGGTATGGGACGGGACGAAACTTGCATGGGGTTATTATACAACACCATCCAATGCTGTCATGATAAAAAACGAAGAGCCACAGGGTGAAATGCAAAATAACACAGTATCCCCGGCAAAGATATCTAATTACAATGCTCACAGTCTGAACGACCGAAACCCCTCCGCCATATCCTGGTTGTATAACACCCCTACCAGCCAACCTGCCCCCATAGCTATAGACACATTGTCAACTAATAGGATGGAAGAAAACGGAAGGATGAAAGCAACACATGAAATATTATATGATGATTGGGTGAAGGGGGGCGGGAAGGAGAAAGGGGGGTCTACTGTGTCTGTCACCCTTGAAGCCGGGAAGTACATTAGGAAAATAAATAACAGAAAGAAAAGGGGAGCGGAAAGGAGGAAGTATGATGAGTACTATGGGTTAGGATTAGATAGAATGGAAGACCCACGACACCCCCACCAGACGAATAAATGGTATGCGGATATGAGTGCAACAGCTAAACAAACAACAAACGAGAGCTGCTATGTCTGCTCCCTCATTCCCCATGCTTCAGGTACACCCAAAGTATTGCTACCCAAAGAGTTGCCAATTATAGATGCCCAGTGTCTCCTTCATCTTACGTTATGCAGGATTAAGAACACTTTCCAGGCACATGGAGTTACTTTCAGAATGCTGCAGAACGAGAAAACTTGCTACCCGAAGACGGCAGGGGTGGTATGTCTGGAGGAACCATTTTTTGGAATACAAGGGACACTTTTTTCAGATAACAAGTGGAATGATGAAGAAGTAATGTGCAAAACTGAAGCACTGAGAGGTGTGGCACCGGAGAAATTGCAGTGGATAGAAGAAACATGCACACCAGTATGGAAGGAACACATTTCGAAACTAACTTGGGTGACCGCCATTGAAAAACCCTTTAAACTGCAGAACGAAATAGACTATGAACTATGTTTTAAAGGAGAAGGGAAAACCTGCATGGGGACAAACAAGAACTGTAACAAGACCCTCACCATCCCAGATCTGAGAAAAGGGACAGCGGCCCTGATAGACATGTACTGGGTATGCGGCAACCAGGCATACCTGCACCTTCCCCCGTCATGGAGTGGCAGCTGCTCAATGGCCACTCTACACTCAGCCCTAATGGTAATTGCAGAAAGCCACATCGATGGGAGCAAAAGGGCACAGGAACGCATACAACAGAGTGCAGCCCAGCCGACTGCGGAGTCACGGATGTATGTCTTGTCGTCCGGGAGCAAGGAAGAGGTGCTGACCCGTAACAAATGAGCATCGAACTACATATCAAAGGCATCATCAGAACTGTTGGCTCAGATCCCAGACAGATATCGATTATTCAGCTCAGCAGAAACATTCTTTGCCTCACTCATCTCAAGTGTCCAAGCAAGGGCAAACGCAAAATGGCTCCAGATAACACGTTGGGAATTGATTCAGCTGGCCAATGACACTGAAGAAGGGTTCAACGTAATAAAAGTGGAACTAAGGGCTTTACGGCTGATGACAATGCAAAACAGGTATGTCTTGGACCTGTTGACGGCGATGGATGGAGGTGTTTGCCGAAAAATTGGAAGTGCCTGCTGCACTTTCGTACCTTCCGAAGACGCAGAAAACGGCTCCCTGTCCCATGTGATCGAAGCAGTACATAACCTAGGAGAAAAAATGAAAGTGGAAGGTGGAGCAGAAGACAGTACGTGGTTCGATAACATCTTCTCCTGGGTCCCCTCATGGCTTGGAACAACTGTAAAATTTTTGATGCCAGCTGTGGTGTTCCTCCTTTTAATTTTTTGCCTGTGCCAGGTGGGTCTTCGATGTTGTGCTAAACCAGTACCTAATGGTGCAATGATGATGGTGACAATGGGCAACACCCGTGGGACAATGCAAACTATGCAGGAAGTGCAGGTACAAACCGGAACTGATGATACACCCAGGTATCAGCTAGTGCCCAGGTATCATGACAAGGATATCATAGACAAATTATGGCACACCACCATCAGAGAGCCCCGTATACTAGAATGGTATTAGGAGGTGTGGGTAGATTTGGAAGGAGAGAGCGGATGTATATACCTAACCTGTACCCCAGATGAATATGCTAGGAGGGGTGAGAGCTTAAGGGGGGTGTGCAGAGCCTGGATACCGATAAAAGGCACACCAGCATGGGATGAGGCAGTTATGGACGAAGAAGAGTGTAGGAGATTGAATGAGTTAAAGAATTCGTTACTTAAGTAACGAAAGGGGGGAAATGGTAGGGGAGGAGTGGTCTAAAAGACCCCCCTTGCCTACATCCCCACCCCAGGTGAGGGCCATGGCTCATTGGGCATCCCCTCAGACCACCCGGGCCCAGGTGGTGGAGGGTTCACCTGCTGAAGACATTGCCCACATGTATTGAATTTAGCTAGGCCCAGAAACCATTTTGTCTATCAAAGATGGTGTGAGCTCAGCGCACTGTAGCGCGGCCCCCACCCTCGGAGAGTTTCAATTATCCCTGTCGCCGCAGCACCCTGGCAGATCCTCTGTGAACCCGTTCCCACGAACAAGACGGACATGAACTCGCATAAGATACTAACACTGTAACATTTCACCGTCCACAGTGTATCACTGTTCCCAGCATGACCCGGTCAGCAAGGCCTGGGTGATGGGGAGATCTGTAGAATTGTCATCCGATGAAAGCAGAAAAATACCCAAATACGAATGTCAAAAACTACGTGTAATACATGTATCTTTTCCATAAAACTACTTCTACTAAAGAGACCTGTAAAATTGTGTAATTATTGTAAGAAACGCATGTTTACATGACACCAGCAATGAAGGACCCACACCCCTGCAGAGGTGTGCAAATGATAAAAGCATTATGGGGGATTATTCTCTATATGTATCATTGAAAACCGTACACCCCACAGTCCCGCGCCATAACTGAACTAATGCTGCTAGAGTACACAAGAAGACGAATGTAACCATACAGAGGGCTCATGTAAAGGATGTGCGAGAATGCACCTGTCACGCGTGTATGTCTAAGCCCCTTATGTGCCACCACCGTCGCGTACGGTGGCGGGTCATTTTCTATGTACTCCACCAACTTCACTACTACCTCACTTACTGCAAATGTATATGCATATAACTAAATACTGTAATTGTTAAAACATAGTGTACGAATAAGGTGCTCAGACTGGATATAATCGAGACACATCCAGCAAAGTTGAAATGTATTCAAACAAATAGTATAAAGTGTTTAAATGATTGTGATGTTTTCACCTCTAAAAGCCGGCAACACACGAGGGAGATACCTTTGTGAATATGTGCAAGGCCATTCCCCCTCCCACCCTGCGAAGACTGCCAAACATGAGAGCAGAGGCCTGCGCCGCGCTGCTCCACCTCCCCCAACCAGACTGGAGCCGCTTCAAAGATTTGTAGCCCCCTCTGCAGCACCCAAGGCCACGGCCCGCCACCTGCATAATTTACAGCATAGCAGTAAACCTCTGCCTGAACATACACTTCCAAAGGCGCCCCCTCGTAAACCCCATAACCCACCGGATCATCTTAGACTTATGGCCCTGTGCAATCAGGACACCCAATACTGTGGCAACACACAGCGGCACATTCATAACCACATCTAACAAGACAGGAAGGCATGTACCGCCCGTCCCATGCCCTGAAGCTTAGCCCCTCAACCTATGGATCTGGTCAACAGGACACTGGTAACCATGCCCTGACGAATGACCATCAGACCCCTCACAAGGTGCATTCCTCCTGTGTTGCATTAACCTGTAGAATAACCTATTGGAAGATTTACTAAAGAAGATAATATTGCAATGACTGAATGACTGCGGTGTGCATGGCCTAGGGCAAATAAGTCAGGAAAAGACATTCATCTCTGACACTGGCCGCGATGGTGCAACAACACCGCCCGGATGAACTCAGCCAACCTGCCAGGCCCAGCCCAACCCACGAGGCTGACCAGTGACGTCCTCCAGCCAAAGCCAACCACATCACAGCAGCACCTATAGTTAGTCATCGCCACCCAATCCCATCGAACTTGTGCCCCCTATAGTATGTAGGTTCTTATGACGTTTTTTGTAAATATATACGCCTGTCTTTGCTATTGTCAGACAGCGCGCTCTCGGAGTTTGCAGAGTTCTTTGCATGCCCTATTCTGATTGATAAACTCCCATTTAAGCTCACCCGCACTCTGTCTTGGCTTTATTCCCGACTTGGGAGAGTCCGTCATTGTCTCTCATTGCGGGGAGGATCGTGCTGGCTGGGGACGCTTGCCTTCAGCGCACATTCCACATGACGGCCCACACTAAGTGGGCCATGAGTGACAGATTGCGTTTGGGGGAAAGCCAAACAATGGGCTTCCCGAAATTTGCAGACAACATTCTAACAGACCCCGGGTGTTATACAGGGGGTTGGTGGCACCAGTGCCTCGCTAGTGACAGACAATGTGTCATGAACCGTCGTCTACGTCCTTTCTGGTCCTCCTGGTCCCTGACTCACAGAGGATTGCATGCAGTATTCCTTCCAACATGGCCGCTCGGAACGGAACACTCCGGATCAGTCTATGCGTTCCACGCTGCTCATCCTACAAGAGAGACACGCCCCGTGGCTCTGCGCATCTCAACGCTACTGCTACCTGTAGTCGGACGTGCTTTGCCGGAGTTCGATCGGGGCTCTCGCTTGATTCCTTGTTCCCAGCTCCTTGATTCCGCGTCCTAATCCTACCCTTTCCAAACTCCGGAAAACCTTCTGCGCTCAAGTCACGGTCCTCATTGCCTCCGAGCGTAACTTGTTTGCTTCCTGGTGTTACCTTGGACTTTCTGAACGCTCCTGGAAACTGAACCGCTATCATCACGCTGGACGCCGAAGATCAGCGTTCGGGTCTATACAAATCCCAGACCGTAAAGAAGAACAAATCCCAGAAGGTCGCAAGTACTCAACAAAAACAGGTGAAATGGGGAGAGACTTGTGACAGATTGAGATGCCTTAAAAACGATACAGATACAAAGATGGAAGCTGTCATTCAAAGTTTCATGTGAGGCATGCAGGAGTTAAAAATAGAGGTACAGAACCTCAAGGCAGAGAACGCTGCGTTAAAGCAGTTAGTTCTATCACGCGATTCAGCGACAAAAGAAAGTGTGTTGTTGGGAGGAATAGTGGACAAGTATGACGGTTCTTCCAAGACTCTCTGCACCTTCCTTGATTCGTGTCTAGTTCACTACACCTTCAAACCCTACTATTTCTCCACTCCTAGAGCAAAGGGGGGTTTTATGATCTCACACCTCACTGGAAATGCATTGACTTGGGCAACCCCCCTGGTCAATTCAGGCGATGCCCTCTTGGATGACTATGATGGCCTTGTGAGAGCCCTTAAGGAAATGTTTGATCGCCCAGAACAAGTGTACAGTGCTCAAGAGAGACTACTCGAGTTTCAACAAGGGTCCCAGGATATGCTCACCTATGTTACTCGTTTCAAACAACTCGTAAAGGAAGCAGACTGGTCTCCAGAAGCTAGTTTTACTCTCTTCCGAAGGGGGCTGAACAAAGAAATAAAAGATGACCTAGCAAGGGTGGCCCACCCAAGTTCCTTCCAGGCTCTTATGGACCTATCCTTACAGATAGATTTCCGAATCCAAGAAAGAAGAGCAGAGAAAAAGAAGTCTAAGGCGAGTTTCCAAAAGACCAGCACAGAACATGCTCCTAGAGCAGAACCTACTGTTCCTTCTATCCAGGATCCCGAACCTATGCAACTAGGAGCCTTCCGTGGACCCATTACCCCTCAAGAAAGGATGCGACGGATCCATACTGGTCTGTGCATGTATTGCGCCTCCGATAAACATCTGGTGAGAGAATGTCCTATTGCTCCGCCACAGCGTTCGGGAAACGCCAGCTCCCGATCCTAGATGGAGCATAGTGTCGGGAGAGAGATGTTTGCTCCACATCAATTCCATCCTTGAACTCTCCTGGACAAAATAACCTTGTGGTTCTTCAGGCCTTACTGCCTTCCAAGACAGAATCCTACCCCATCCTGGCATTAGTTGACTGCGGAGCCATGGGCGTATTTCTAGATCAAGATTGGGTCACTGCTCACAACATTCCACATGAAAGCCGAGTAACAATGCAACCAGTAGAGGCAATTGATGGAAGGCCTCTTTCCTCAGGACCCATTACCCTTCAGACTAAAGAGATTCTACTTTCTATTAATCACCATCAAGAGAGGATCAAATTTGACCTCATTAAATCAGCCCATTATCTGATGGTTCTCGGAATCCCTTGGCTACAAAGGCACAATCCTTACATCAATTGGGCAGCCGGCTCACTGTTTCTTGGATCTGAATATTGTATGGCTCACTGCCTATCCCTGGATATCGTACCGAAGCCTTCTGAAGACTTTCAAGAGAACCAACAAAGTCCAGTCACCGTTTCTAACATCATCCAGATTCCCAGAGCCTACCAAGCCTTTTCTGATGTCTTTTTCGACCGCTATAGTTCAAGCTCTACCTCCTCACAGACCAGAGGATTGTGCCATTGATACCGAGCCCTCTGCAGTGATTCCTTTCGGCAGAATGTTTATATTATTTGAACCTGAAAAGAGGGCTCTCCGAGAATACCTGGATACTAACCTGGAAAATGGTACCATACGCCCATCCAAAACTCCAGCGGGCGTTTCACTGTTCTTCGTTCCAAAGAGAGATACCAAGGAACTCAGACCATGTTTGGACTACTGTGGTCTAAATCAGTGTACTCTTAAGGACCGTTATCCCTTACCCCTCATCTCATATATCCTAGAAGCAGTCAGAGGTGCAGTAATCTTTACTAAATTAGACCTAAGGGGTGCTTACCATCTCATTCGTATAAAAGAAGGTGACAAATGGAAAACAGCCTTTAGAACCCCCCTTCGGCCATTTTGAATACCTAGTCATGCCCTTCGGACTTGCTAATGCCCCAGCAGTTTTTCAATGTTTCATGGATAGGGTGTTCTCGGATATGCTATTCCTCTTCGTCATCGTCTACCTGGATGATATCTTGATCTACTCCAAGGACCTTCTAAAGCATGAAGAGCATGTTAAGGCAGTCCTACAACAATTACGTGAAAACAAACTCCTGGCTAAACCCGAGAAATGCCTATTTCACGTCACTTCTGTTCATTACCTAGGATTTGTCCTTAGTCCAGAAGGAATTGGAATGGATCCTTCAAAGGTAAAGGCCATACTATCTTGGCCGGCTCCCACTTTCGTGAAACAAATTCAATCCTTCCTGGGACTTGCTAATTTTTACCGAAAGTTCATACCGTCCTTTTCTGAAATTGTTCAACCGATCATTTCTCTCTTGAAGAAAGATACCCCATTTCTCTGGTCCGCAGCCCAAGACAAGGCATTCCAACGATTAAAGACAGAGTTCACTGAAGCACCCATCCTAGCTCAACCCGACATTAACCGGCCATTCCTAGTGGAGACGGATGCCTCTAACTACGCCATAGTAGCAGTCCTAAAACAGGAATTTGAGGACAAATTGGAGCACCCCATTGCTTACCTTTCAGGAACTCTGACTCCCAGTGAGACTCATTATTCCGTCTTGGAAAAGGAGCTATTAGCCATCCGCCAAGCCTTTACAGAGTGGCGACATCTACTCCTGGGAGCTAGGCATCCAGTCCAGGTCCGTACGGACCATCGAAATCTTCAAGTTCTACAATCCTTGGAGTGTAGGAACAGTCGTCAGGCCCGTTGGGCCTTCTTCTTTGCCCAGTATCAGTTCCACATCCATCATGTCCCTGGATCACAGAACATAATTGCTGATGCCCTTTCCAGACGTCCTGACTATGAAAACCCTGAGGATCGGACCTTTCCAAAAACGTTTCCCCACACAATCTTTGTAGCCCAAGCACTCGCCCTCCTGGAGAATATCCAAGGCCAAACTCGACTTTCGGACCTCTGGAAGGAGCACAAGAGAAATAACAGATGGAATCTCACAGCAAAGGACGGTTATTTATTCAAGGACAGTCGCCTAGTTATTCCCATTCCTGGACTGAGACAAAGAATCACAAGGCTATGTCATGATACCTTACATTCGGGACATTGTGGAATTACCAACACTCTCCATTTAGTACAAAGACAGTTTTGGTGGCCGAAGATGAAGGATGACATTAGGATCCATGTCCAAACATGCGCCGTTTGCAATCAGAACAAACATGATAATAAGAAGCCGGCCGGACTCCTACTCCAACCAGCAATACCAACAAGACCCTGGGAATTCATCGCCACTGACTTTATCGTGGAATTACCACCATCTAGAGGCTACACAACAATCATGGTCACTATTGACTTGTTTACTCATATGGCTAATTTTACACCCTTATCCAAACTACCTTCCTCATCAGATCTTGCTGGAATTTTCCTTTAACACATATTTCGACTTCATGGGCTGCCTTCCAAAATCATTTCAGAGCGAGGACTCCAGTACATATCTCAGTTTTGGAAGCAAGTGTGTCATATTCTAGGAATCCAACGTGCCTTATCCTCTTGCTACCACCCACAAACCAATGGAGCCACGGAGCGTGTCAACCAGACTCTCGAACAATACCTACGTTGTTTCGCCACCAAAGTTCAGGACGATTGGTCAATCCTAATACCTATGGCCGAGTTTGCTTATAACAATTCAGATCACTCAGCTATCAAGACCAGTCCCTTCTTCTGTAGTCAAGGATTCCATCCATCTGTCCTACCCTCCGTACTCCCACATCCTACCCAAGTACCTGCAGTAGACTCCTGGATTGAAAACCTCATCACAGTCCATAAGGAGGTTAAAGAAAACCTAGAAAGGGCCCGAAAAGATGTCAAACGTTATGCTGACTCTAAGAGAAGACTTGGACCTCCCTATTCAGTAGGAGATAAGGTTTGGTTATCCTCGAAGCTCCTTCCTAGACACCTGCGCCCTAATAAACTGGCTCCGAGATACTACTGCCCCTTTCCCATACAAGAAATCATCAACCCAGTGGCCTTTCGACTTCGGTTACCTGAATCTTGGAAAAGGATTCATCCAGTCTTTCACACTTCTCTGCTAAAACCATACATTCAGTCATCCCGAACAGCTCCTAGATCTACCCCTGTTATTGTAAATGATCAACTGGAATACAAGGTTTCCAGGATTTGTGACTCAAGATATCGACGAGGTCAACTACAATATCTGGTTGAGTGGAAAGGTTACCCTTCCAGTGAGCGTACGTGGGAACCAGTGTCAAACATGAATGCGCCCAGATTGGGTCGACTATTTCATCTGATCCATCCGGGCAAACCCAGAGGAGCTGGTTTTCAGAGGAGGCATACTGTCATGAACCGTCGTCTACGTCCTTTCTGGTCCTCCTGGTCCCTGACTTGCAGAGGATTGCATGCAGTATTCCTTCCAACATGGCCGCTCGGAACGGAATGCTCCAGATCAGTCTATGCGTTCCACGTTGCTCATCCTATAAGAGAGACATGCCCCCTCGGCTCTGCGCGTCTCAACGCTACCGCTACCTGTAGTCGGACGTGCTTTGCCGGAGTTCGATTGGGGCTCTCGCTTGATTCCTTGTTCCCAGCTCCTTGATTCCCCGTCCTAATCCTACCCTTTCCAAACTCCTGGAAAACCTTCTGCGCTCAAGTCACAGTCCTCCGTGCCTCCGAGCGTAACTTGTTTGCTTCCTGGTGTTACCCTGGACTTTCTGAACACTCCTGGAAACTGAACCGCTATCATCACGCTGGATGCTGAAGATCAGCGTTCGGGTCTATACAAATCCCGGACCGTAAAGAAGAAGAAATCCCAGAAGGTCGCAAGTACTCAACAAAAACAGGTGAGATGGGGAGAGACTTATGACACAATGGGCCGAGTGCAAAGCTTGTGGACCAGTGAGGGCAACCCACACCCAAGCACCCAAGAATGAAATGGAAGCCCCCAGAAGAAAAAAGAAACAAGAAAAGAAAAAAAGAACCCACAACAACCACACAATAGTACAAGAGCATACAGCATTGTCAGGCTTGATTGCTTTACCCACCCGCCTAATGACCTAACTCCACCCAAGCAGTGAGCAGCATTAGACACCTTCAAACTGGTGTCAGAAAGTCCCAAAAGTAGGGGTGTGCCAGCAGCCAGTCGGCCAGGAATAGCCAACTGACCAAGCAATGCAGAAACTCCTGTCTCCTGCACAAATCCAAGTCATGGTGTCGCCTGTGTTATCCTGTGGGGAGCTTCTAGCTCCCGACTGTCACAGTCCATCCCCGTCTCTCCGGGAGCTGCATAATGCCATTGTATCCATAGAAGCATTTGCTTCAGGCGTGTTCTCGAAGAAGAGCTCCCTGCCGTTGTGCAGCACCTTAAGTTTGGCAGGATAGATCAACATGCATTGCAAATTTGCCTTGTGCAGGCGCACCTTGGTAGGATTGAACATGGCTCTTCTTTCTTGTACCTGCAAAGTGTAATCAGGGAAAATTGAGAGTCTGGAGGAGGCCCTCTCGATGACTCTGCCATCTCGGCTAAAAGCAAGTATTCGTTCCCTATCCTTGTAATTCAGGATGCGAACAATCAGGCGCTGTGGAGGGGCCTCAGCGGGGGGTTGTTTGGCTAAATATCGATCTGCGCGCTCCACCGCAAAGCCAAGCAAAAGTAAGCCTAGACCAACCTATTGCAAAAGCAGAGTCTCGACATATCCTGTGGGGACAGCACCCTCCGCGCCTTCCGGCAGACTCAATATCCAGACGTTGTTTCTCCTGGCCCTGCCCTCAGCATCCTCTGCACGTCGTTCCAGGGTCCTGACCCTGTCCAACAGCTCACGGACGTCCGCCTGTACACTCGCAACATATGTAGTGTTCTCACGCACCTGTGTCTCTGCCATGTTCACTCTGTCAGCCAATGTCCGCACATCCTGTCAGAGCAATCCAACATCCACAATGACGGAGTCAATCTTGTGTTCCAGCGCCGACTGCAGTGCGACTATCGCAGCTAGGATCGGGGTGTCTCTGTGCTGATCAACGGGAGGGGGTGTCTCCACCATCCACATTCTTGCGCGCATAAGCCTCCATCCTGGTCTGTTTAGCATGACCCTTATTATGTTTCCCAGGCATGAATGCGGGGGAGATGTGCCAACACTTGTCCAAATGCAGCTACCACTGTTACAGGGAGCTTTGATGCATTAGCTTCACACTAAGTTCCACCTATTCCCCAGGACCTCTCAGGATGGTTCCAATGCAGAATCCCAAACCACTGGCCAAGTCTACACATGCCTTCAATGATGGCCGAGCCTGCAAAGGTGCCTCTTCGTTTGCGAAGCAAATGCCAACCAGGTAGGGCATTCGGCCTTGCCGCAATCCCCATCTACCAAAAAAGATCTTATCGCCCTTGTGTGCAGGCCAGCAGTCTTCCAGAGGTAATTCCTGCTTCCATCACCCTCCTCAGCCAAGTGAAGTCATAGACCTCTGAACGCACACTCCTGAGTAAATAAACCCCGCTAGGGAATAAACCCAAGAGATAGTTTTGCAAGGATAATAGGATTTTATGAAGTATAAGTGTCAGCAAAGAACTCTGCTGCCCGAGAGCGCTCTGCCAGAAATTTACATGGGCAGCACATTAAGAAGGCCAAAATGCATCATCATTGATATAATCATATACATAGAAATCCACAAAGCTGGTTGGTGCGGACATATACTGGGACCTGTTCCATAGGGGATGCTAGGTGCTAATTGGCTGCTTCTTCGCAGTCGTCCTTGGTACACGTGGGTCAGCTGGGCTCATCCTTGCGGTGAAGGTCAGGGCGAACATTAGAAACACTCTATTTAGTCTAAGCTAAAGAAACAGGAACTGGTAATTCATTCATCATGGCAGGCATCTGAACATCATAGGAAAGGGGTGCCAGAGAGAAAGGAGGATAAAATACAGTTATGTCGACCCCTGCATTCACGTCTTCGTTAATACCGCAACTCCGACCCCCAAGGTCTCCCCCGGGGGATTTGATCTATGATTTACCCTTCCTGGTACCTCATGTTACAGGAGACGTGTGTTGCTATTGGAGAGATATACAGTCGCACAAGCTTTCGATCTGTGGTGGGCACCTTAGAGAGGTTAGGGCCTTTGGGTCGGGTCAGTGAAGTGTGGCTGGCTCCGGCCTGGCTGGGTGAGGGTCAGGGGCCCTAATGGCAGTTTAGTGGAGATGGATGAACGCAGCACAGGGCCTGGTACTGTCTCACGCTCGGAGCAGGGCACCTTCCTGAATGTGATACTAAAGATTTGCAACACTGGGCGGATAAAGGGACGTGGACTTCTGTGGGAACAGGCTCATGCGGAGCTGGCCAGGTGTGCTGAGAGCTTGGTGCGAACTTGGGACGTGAGCTCGGCAGCCCTCATTGTGTTGGCTCTGGGCCCAGTACAAAATGGAGTCGCAGGGCAGGGGAATGGTCAGTGCTATTCACCTATTTGTATGTCTGACAAGGCCTTTGTATGCAGCCTTGGGATGGGAGCTAGTCCCCCCTTGTCGGTTACATCGCTTCGTGTGGGATTCACCTAACTTGGAAGCGCCTAGGGGGTGTGATAGGCTAATTTCCATCCCAGCATTCCTCCCTTTTGTTACTTCTAAAGTAACAAATTCACCCCCTCCCATTCTTCTTTCGTATGCTCGTCTTTCTGCTTCTTCCCAAGCTACAGTACCTTTTATGAGCATTCATGTGCTACATACGCTTCTCAAACTCTCTCTGCGCTGCGCATATTGTTCAGGTAACAGGTCATGTAGATGCAACCCCCATCTCCCGCCAGGTCTACCCACACATCTATATAATTCTCGGGGTCTGGTAGGGTGAAATAGTCATGCGTTATAGAGAGTCCACTTCATCCCCATGACCTTGGTACACTGCGACCATGCGATATTTGGGGCCATCATCTTTGTCAGTCTGTATCTCTACTTCTCGTGTATTATGAGGTACCTTCTTATCATCACTATTCCCAATTGTCACCATCATCATTGCATTATGAGGTACTGCCTTTGCACAACATCGGAGACCTAACTAGCATGCGCAAAAAATCATCAAAGAAACACTAAGATAGGGATCAGCATCTTTATGGTCGGTTCCAGACATGATGGTACCCAGCAGAATGCCAGGTTTGGCCAGTCATCTTGCAGTATTCCAGCTTTCTTTTTTATTTTCACTCCAAGTTCGTGCACTGCTGCTAACACATGTAATAATGTTCCATTGTCAGCAACATTAAAGGGTTTGAATGTGCAACATGAACTCCAGATCTTTTTGCAAACCCCACCCTCCATGGCAGTGAGGAGGTTGAGGACATACCGATTTTGCATCGTCATTAGCCGGAGTGCTCTCATTTCCACCTTGATAACGTTGAACCCTTCTTCAGTGTCATTTGCCAACTGGATCAACTTCCATCAGACAATTTGAAGCCACTTGGTGTTTGCCCTGGTTTGGACGCTAGGCACAAGGGAATGCAAAACATTTCTCTGCTGAGCTGAAAAGTTTATATTCGTTGGGTATCTGTGCAAGTAGATGAGCAGACTCTTGGGACAGGTAATTTGAGGATTGTTTTTTCCAGAACAGGCGATCATGTCGCTCTTCTTCTGGGAGTATTGGGAAGATGGGGGTAGCACAGTACGTATTACCTCTTGGGTCTCGGACTTTGCTTTTCCGTCGTCAGGCAATGGTCGCCCCTTTAAGTGTTTCTCAGGTACTACCAACAGGGCTGAATGCAGAGTTGCGAGCAAACAATACCCCCTCCATGATGATTGGAGGTGCAAGTACGCCTTTTTGCCACAGACCCAGTAGTAGTCCATCAGCGCTGCAATTCCTTTTCAGAGGTCTGGAATGATCAATGTTCTGTTGCAGTGTTTGTTGGCTCCCACAGAAACAGCTCCTTTGCCGTAAAAACAAGTTCAAAATGTTATTCTTGTTGTACCTTTGCTGGCTTCTCAATGGCAGTAAGCCATGTCAGTTTTGTGATATGTTCTGACCATATGTGCATGCATGTTTTCTCTGCAAATGCCAGTTTTTCTTCTGAGTGACCACAGAGTCCCTCTGCTTTGCACATGATTGTTGCTTCTTGCCACTTGTTTTCTGTGAAACTTGTTCCTTCTACGGCCAGGAGGGGCTCCTTAAAACACTTGGGATCCCACCTTACATTGGGACTGTCTGGATCAAGAAGTTTGACGCTGCATGCCTGAAAGGTACTCTTTATCCTACATAGTGCAAGGTGGATGAGACATTGGGCCTCATTACAAGTCCGTCGGTAAACCTGCCGGTGCTATCAGCGGATTGCCGCCGGACTTGCAAGATTTATTGGCGCCTGGCTTGCCGGAAACACCAGGGAATTACAACCCCGGCATTCCGGGAAGTCAGGCACCAGAAATTGTAAATCCCCATTCCTATTTAAGTCCCATAGGACACAATGGGAATGGAGACCACGGAAGTACCAGCACCGTTAACAACAGTGCTGGTGCTTCCATGAAACTCTGTGGGCAGGTGCGGTTCCTCTTGCCAGGTCTGACCCTTGCTGGTGGGACGGCACCCACCTGCAGAGTCGTACTATGCCGGGCCGGTAACAACGGTGCCGGTAGGCTTAGCAGCACCATTGTTACCGGACTGGTATGGTCATAATGAGGCCCATTGTGTTTCTTCTAAGGGAACCTCTTGCGGCACTAAAACCTTGGGCACCTTAGATGCGTGCAGTATTAAGGAACAAACATAGCAACTCCGATTAGTCGTTCACCTTCCTGTTGTGCTCATGTCAGAGGATCAGCTGTTTGAGTGACCGGGATGGCGAAGGTCTTCCACTAATCCAAAACCATGATATGCGTCATATTTACTTTGGCGTGTTTGCTGTTTTCTTCTATCGCTACGCAGGGGACATTTTCTATATAATTAACTTTTGTTACATAATGACATTTGTACACATGGGGCTAGTCGTTGAAACATTACACTACTACACACTGTGGTTTGGGACTTCCTGCAGGTAGTGTACATGGCATTAGGCATTGCGAGATTTCCCCCAGTATAGATTGTTCTATGCATACTATCGAAACATTATTATTTACATTCATACTGTCATTCGGCATTGGGGGGGTAGGAGGAATCTATGATCATGTTAGGGGCTGGGGTATGCAACATGTTACCTATTGAGGTAGGTAGTTGTATAGAGGGTATAGAAGCTACATTCAGGATCTTTGTTGTCACATTAGTTACATTCTCACTGAATATAAGAATACCTGGATCCCTTGTTGTTGTATTTTTATGCAAGGTAGGGAGGTTTGGGGGATAAGGTGCCACTCCAGGTATACTTTTGCCCATCCCATTCCCATTTTCCCCTCACCCTGTTCTTTTAGATGGTACCCCCAGATAAAAGATGCTCCCCAATGAATACCTGCTATAATTATTAGGAAAACAAACAATATAACTGTAAATTTAATTCCGCAATTGAAGCTATATCTTCTGGGGAAACTAATCTTATTGCTACTGCTATCTACAGATGCACTTTCATTTAATGGCGTTAGATCCATTATCGTGGTACCTGCGGAGAAGGAGAGAACGGGATGGGTAAATGAATGAGGGGGAGAGAGAGAGAGAGAGAGAGAGAGAGAGAGAGAGAGAAGGAGAGAGAGAGAGTTACTTACTTATGGTATCTCATGCTCTAGCAGTGATGCATGTTCTTTCTCGCATTTTCACATGCATTAATGAAAATGACATAGAGCTACGTATGAGGAGGTAGTTGTGGGTCCCTGATCCCCAGTTTGGGTGCTTGGGGTGTGTTTCTTGTGCTTTCCGGACATCTGAGTGGTAGATCCAATACCACAACCCCTTTACTTTTACAGCTAGTGGGGTGCAGTATATCACTTCGTATGGACCGTGGAACCTTGGAGTGTTCCCGTTCCGAGCAAAGCATCGCACATAGATCCATTATCCTGGCAGGAGGGGCTGGATGGCGGTATGTTCTGCCAGAGTTCTTGTGGTTGTCTGACTCTCTGTTGTGAATGGGGGTGCAATTTGTTTTGATAAACATCTTATTGCACGTGTAAGTTGTGTGAGGTATTCTTTAAACTCTTCTCCGAGGACAATGCTGGTTCAGTGAGTATCAGAGTCCTTTCCTATTGGCGACAGTGGCATTTGCATGCGTCGGCCAGTCACAATTTCATTGGGGGACAGGTGGTGGTCCTTGCTAGGCTGTGTGCATAATTGAAACAATGCCATGGGCAGGCAATACACCCAGTTTTTCTTAAGGGTGTTGCATAATTTAGACAACCTACTCTTGAGGAGGCCGTTGATTTTCTCCACCACTCTATTCGCTTGTGGGTGGTAAATTGAGCACATCTTTTTTCCTAAGAGGGATGTTACCTCTTTAAATAATTAATTGAAGAAGTGTGTTCCATTATCTGACCGTATGACCTCACACACCTCCCATCGGGGGAACACTTCTCTGATGAGGAATTTTGCTGCACACTTTACATCTGTGTGGGCACAGGGTCCTGCCTCCACCCATCGAGAGAATGGAAACACTACCACAATCAAGTATCGGGCCCCAATGCACCTCTCTCCCATGTCTGCATAATCACAGAGGGGGGCCAAGAGGGCGGGGTAATGTTCCTCGTAAAGTTCTCAATGTCAATCCTGTGCTGATAACTTGACATGTGGTACACTGCACCACCATTTCGGTGAGATGTTCCTGCAGATTTGGAATGAACCAATCTTCCTGCAGACCGGTTGCAATTTGTTTCTTCAAAGTATGGGCGGGAAAGTGCAGTTGTTTGAATGCAGTGTATAATAGTTCGACAGGTATCAATACTTTACCCATGGCCTGTTGCCGCCATAAAAGTTCAGAGGGTGATTGTGTGCACCCTCTTTTGAGCCACACCTCTTGTACTTCGGTTGGTGCCCTTCGCTGTAGCTCTATAATTTGAGCTATGGGCAATGCTGTGCATGCGTCTGTTGGTTGAGACGTCCCTTTCATGGTCAATACATATTCTGCTCCCATGTGGAATGGGAGAAAAGTGCCTTGTTTGGCAGCTGCGTCTGCTGCAGCATTTCCCAATGATATTTCATCTGTGTTGTGAGTGTGAGCTTGGCATTTGTCAACAGCCACTATTCCAGGCTCTGCAAGAGCTGAGATCAATTCATTCAGTAATTCTGCATGTTGTACAGGCGAGCCGTCTGCCCTTCCAAACCCCCTTCTTCTCCACCTGCACAGACCCACATGCACCATGATGGTTACTTATGCAGAATCTGAATAAATGGTAATCCAACATCCCTTTGCTGGTTTTAGAGCTTCAATCAATGTCACAGGTTCTGCTGCTTGTGCAGAGAAATGACCTGGCAATCTTTTCATAATCAGTGTCTCATATTCGCTTGTGGGTGGTAAATTGAGCACATCTTGTGCTTTTTTCCTAAGAGGGATGTTACCTCTTTAAATAATTAATTGAAGAAGTGTGTTCCATTATCTGACCGTATGACCTCACACACCTCCCATCGGGGGGAACACTTCTCTGATGAGGAATTTTGCTGCACGCTTTACATCTGGGTGGGCACAGGGTCCTGCCTCCACCCATCGAGAGAATGGACACACTACCACAAGCAAGTATCGGGCCCCAATGCACCTCTCTCCCATGTCTGCATAATCACGGAGGGGGCCAAGAGGGCAGGGTAATGTTCCTCGTAAAGTTCTCAATGTCAATCCTGTGCTGATAACTTAACATGTGGTACACTGCACCACCATTTCGGTGAGATGTTCCTGCAGATTTGGAATGAACCAATCTTCCTGCAGACCGGTTGCAATTTGTTGCTTCAAAGTATGGGCGGGAAAGTGCAGTTGTTTGAATGTAGTGTATAATAGTTCGACAGGTATCAATACTTTACCCATGGCCTGTTGCTGCCATAAAAGTTCAGAGGGTGATTGTGTGCACCCTCTTTTGAGCCACACCTCTTGTACTTCGGTTGGCGCCCTTCGCTGTAGCTCTATAATTTGAGCTATGGGCAATGCTGTGTATGCGTCTGTTGGTTGAGAAGTCTCTTTCATGGTCAAAACATATTCTGCTCCCATGTGGAATGGGAGAAAAGTGCCTTGTTTGGCAGCTGCGTCTGCTGCAGCATTTCCCAATGATATTTCATCTGTGTTGTGAGTGTGAGCTTGGCATTTGTCAACAGCCACTATTCCAGGCTCTGCAAGAGCTGAGATCAATTCATTCAGTAATTCTGCATGTTATACAGGCGAGCCGTCTGCCCTTCCAAACCCCCTTCTTCTCCACCTGCACAGACCCACATGCACCATGATGGTGACTTATGCAGAATCTGAATAAATGGTAATCCAACATCCATTTGCTGTTTTTAGAGCTTCAATCAATGTCACAAGTTCTGCTGCTTGTTATTCTTTGCAGTCTATACTCACTTGTCCGTGTTCCGAAAGCCACCATTCGCAGTTAGTCCACAACACGTCTGGGCCTCTCCCTGGGCCCCCCGCACCCCAGCTCCAACGAGCAAATGGGGTAGTTGCAAAGCTGAAATCCACAAGAACCGCTTCTGCTGCGTACGCGTTTTGGAGGACTGGTCAGCTGTAGGTGGGCACGGCCTTTCCGAAGAGGCCCCTGGATATCGCTGCAAGTACAAGGGCTAAGGATTCATGTCACAGGGGTCAGCAAATGAAGGCATAGACTTCTGAACGCACACTCAAGAGTAAATACACCCTGCTAGGGAATAAAGCCAAGAGATAGTTTTGCAAGGATAACAAAGTTTTATAAAGTATAAGTGTCAGCAAAGAACTCTGCTGCCCGAGAGCACTCAGCCAAAAATTACACGGGCAGAACATTAAGAAGGCCAATTGCATCATCAGTAACATAATCGTATACAGTAGAAATCCACAAAGCTGGTTGGTGCACACATATACTGGGAGCTGCTCCATTGGGGATACCAGGTGCTAATTTACTGCTTCTTCCCAGTCGATCTTGGTAAACATGGGTCAGCTGGGCTCATCCATGCAGTGAAGGTCAGGGCGAACATTAGAAACATTCTATCTAATCTAAGCTAAACAACAGGAACTGGTTATTCATTAATCGTGGCAGGCACCTGAACATCATAGGAAAGGGGTGCCAGAGAGATAGGGAAATAAAATAGTTACGTAGACCTCTGCATTCAGGGCTTTGTTAATCCCGCAGCTCCCACCCCCAAGGTCTCCCCTGGGGATTTGATCTATGATTTACCCTTCCTGGTACCTCATGTTACAGGAGACGTGTGTTGCTATTGGAGAGATATACAGTCGCGCAGGCTTTAGATCTGTGGTGGGCACCTTTGAGAGGTTATGGCCTTTGGGTTGGGTCAGCGAAGTGTGGCTGGCTGGGGGTCAAGGGCTCTAATGGCAGTTTAGTGGAGATGGAGGAACGCAGTGCAGGGCCTGGTACTGTCTCATGCTCCGAGCAGGACACATTCCTGAATGTGATACGAAATATTTGCAACACTGGGTGGACAAAGGGAAATCGACTTCTGTGGGAGGAGAGCTCGTGCAGAGCTGGCCTGGTGTGCTGAGGGCTTGGCACCTCTGTGTGAACTTGGTACGCGAGCGAGGAAGCCCTCATTGTGTTGGTTCTGGGCATAGTACAAAATGGAGTCGCGAGGCAGGTAAATGGTTAGTGCTATTCACCTATTTGTATGTCTTTGTATGCACCCTTGGGCTGGGAGCTAGTCCCCCCTTGTTGGTTACATTGCTTCGTGAAAATAACTATTTAGACCTGAAAGTGTTTCGCGCTTTGCAAACAATGTATCCAAATAATCAGACAACACAAAAAGAGAAATTAGTTGTGTATTATGGTTTCTGGATTGACTGTACTGAAAAAAATAAATCCATCGGTATCTTAGCCTGACTTTGTTTTGAAGTCTTACATGCGAAAAAAATATAAAGAGACTGAGATGTCACATTTTGTAATTTTTCCCAACTTATAAACTTTAATTGATGGTAACAGTTACGTGCATTCAGGTGATTATGCAGAATAAAGATCAAATTGCATATTGTCCCAATTTGTTGTTGAAAAAATGAACACTGTTGTCATGAATCCTGTTACATCACAGAGAAATTCAGGTTAACTTAGTTATGGTCACTGTTTCTTACTTGGTCACTGTTACTTCACAGTTAAAGGTAACACAGGTTTTTATACCCTAAATGCACAATTGAGAGGAGCGCCGGAATCAGCCCAAGAGTGTTCATAAGTTACATTGCTTCGTGTGGCGCTCGCCTAACTTGGAAGCGCCTAGGGGAGTGGGATAGGCTCATTTCCATCCCAACACAAGTCCACAAAAGTGTAAGGTACACGGTCAGATCCTGATGCCAATGGTCTATCAAGTCCCCTCCCAAACCACCTCTGTTATCTAGTGCCACTGCAGTGTCCAGCATCCATCCAATGAGCAAGGATATGAGTATTCACTGATTAGAGGCAGATTGCATATTGCAGTACACAGAACCGCTGGGAGCCCTTTCCAGAAAGTTGCATGATTGGGGGAAGCCACAGAACGTCCCTCACCTCGCAAAAGTATGCAGCTCCCATTTATGTGCTGACTATGCAGGCAAGTCACAGATTTAGCCTCCTCATCTGCGTATGTAAGGCCTCAGGATACCCAGCACATCCTTCATGGGAGGATGCGAAGCAGCGCCTCAGTCCCAGTCAAAGGTCTGTGCTGTGCCTTGGAAGCTGGAGCCAGGCCGCACAGCCAGGCAACCCATGGGGGCTGCCCAGGCCGGGGCCTCCAGGCATCTGACCCGTCGACCTCCCCCTCCTCAAAAGAGATAAGCGCAAACCCCACAGTCAAGGGTACGTGCCGGAGAGGGGCAGCCATAGACTGGGTACAGGCATCCAAAAGAGGGCTCGCTCAGCGCCTCACAGCACAGCAACCATCAGTGCTCGGAACCATGATGCCTGCAGTCAGACTGGGGGACCACTGCTCACAGCAGGGCTACCTGTGGCGGCCGTCTACTGAGGTCTCCGGCGCGATCTTCAATACCCCAGGAGGACCTATCCAGAGCCACTATGTGCGGCAGGTGCCTTCTTGCATGCAAATCCTGATACATTTGGGCGGGCTGTGTGTCACAGCACCTCGCCAAAGTGCATTGGCTCCAACAAAATCTTATTCGCAAGATGTTACGACGCCCAGATAAGGTCTCTTAATCCATGTGCAGCGACTAGGAAAGCAATCATTTATTCGTTCTGCAAGAACTCAACAAGGTTGCCTCCTCACTGCATGGCCGCAAGCCATGCCCACAGGGATGGGCCACCTTATATATAAATAGCAGCTTCCCCAAAGAAATAAAGGATTGCCACCTTCAACAAATGTTTTTTGCAACAGCTTTCCCAGTGTCTGGATGAGTGGTCAAGCTTTCGAGTCTTAGACGTTGTTCAAAAGTCCCAGAGGAGCTACCTCACTCCTCCTTCCAGTATGTAGCAAACCCTTCTGCTCCTCTGCACATAGGTGCAGGCTTTACGGGGTCCCGTACCCCAAGACTAAGGCAGTCATTGATGCTGTGCAGGACCATCAGAGGTCTCTTAAAGATTGCATTGGGCTCAACAAGGAGAGAGGCAAACTGACAAATTCCCACTAGCGTTCCTTCCCGCCAGCTCTCTGAGCCATCACTAGGCTTCCTGATCACCGATAGAACCTCCTCCCACCTGTTAGACCTGCCTAGAGCCTGACTTGGCCCTCCGGAACCTCCTACTTCTAGCTGACTCACCTGCTTCTGACTCCTTGCCTCTCTTCTCAATATCTTAATAAAATCCTGATCTCTTCTCTCGATTGCTTTTTTCTCTCTCTTCCAATACTCGTCAACACATGGACAATCTTTTTCACTCCTCAGCTAAAGATTTATTGTCCTCTGTCTCCTCACTTTCACCTTTCCCCTCCTACTGCTGATTTTCTACTGTTACCTTACTACCATCTTGGACTGTTGCTACCACCTTCCACTCCAGTATGGGTCTTACTTCCTTCTCCTGCTCACTCCCCACTCTGGGTTTTTCTGAGTGTCTGCCTACTCTGGGATTCTTCGCATACTCCACTCTAGGGTGTGTGCACTCCCTCCACACTCTGGTGCTCTTTTTACTCATACTCCCCACTCTGGGGTGGTCTCAGGATCTCCTTACACGTACCCCTACTCTGGGGTATTATCACATTCTTTCCACTATGGCAAGGCAGAATCAGGAGATGGACAAGGTGGCATTTTGAGTCAAAAGGTTATTTATTAGAACAGCCAAAATAAATGCTGTCGCTCGGTTTATTGTCCCTACTTCTTAAGAAAGACATCTAAAGGAGCGGTCACTAGGATGTCCTACCAGGTACATAAAGTCCACCCTCTAGAAAACCTATTCTAACACGATTACTGCCCCTTCCAATGTGAACGCAACACAAAAAACAGTTATATGTGATTTTACCGACCACAATTACAGAGTGGTACATTTAATTGTGGGCAAAACACCAAAAAACATAGACTTTATTTAGTTTTTGTTTTATTTGGTCCCCCCAGCTCCCTGATTTTCTACCCTTATAATGCCATCCCAACCCATTTTAACCCCTCACCCCACTTCCCTTTATATATTTATTTAATCATTTTTGTGTTTTACAGTGTTATTGTCCGCTCTGTTATGTACCACTTGGTAATGTTTGCAATAAAAATGACTGAATACCAAAAAAACGACTTTAACAAAAGTAGAGTACAGTTCTCTTCCCAAAAGGAAAGAATGCTGGCAGGTTTCCAACCCCATCCTAATGTTTCTTTATCAAAACAACCAAGCTCCTTGGCACAGTTCAGCTCAGAAGAACAAATGTCTTTTTTTTCTTTGTTTGTTCATGCCCTTTCTCTCAATCTCTGGTTTTCTTCTCTAAATGGGAATCGCCTGGTTCCTTAATCCACAACACAATCCACCAAGGAACATCGGGATACTCTCTCCAGTGAATTATCTCCTGGGTTGTACCCCTTCTTGGGGCCTCTGGTCTCACGCAACCTACTTTGGCATTTGGGGTCTCTCAGCCCAGCTTGGGGTATGGTTTCTTTCACTCCATCTTGGGGGTCTGCTGTGTCTTGTCCCGCCTTGCGGCTTCACTTCTCTTACCCAGTCTTAGGGGTCACACGTATCTCTCTCTCTTACTCCACTTTGGGGTTTTGTTTCTCTTAACCCATCTTGTGGTCGCTGGCCTCTCTGTCAACTTTGTGGTTTTGCTGCTTTCTCCCCACTCTGGGATTTCCTGGTTCTTTCCCCACACCAGCTTATTTGTCTCTTTCCACACTCTGGAACTTCTTGGCTCTTTTCTCACACCAGGTCTTCTCTGTGTCGCTTTCCCCACTGTGGGGCTTCTAGTCTCTCACCCCGGCTTTGGGTCCGGCTGGGCCTTTCCGCCTCCTCCCAGTTCCCTTTAGCAACAGTATACTTTCTGTCTCTGTGTGGTACTCCTCCGGGCTGACGTTTGAAGACAAGTCCCTTTTTACACACACTTCAGAATAAAGACAACCCACTAGAAAAACAGGCCAGGAGGTAGCGTTGCAAGGATAACAAGGTTTAATTGTACTGAATACAAATATCAGCAAAGGGCTCTGCTGCTCGGGAGCTCTCTGGCTCGTCCTGATACAAACAAGGGCTTTAAAGACCCAAAAATGTAATTACATACATTACTAACTGGTGCCACTGATTGGTAGCACCCTACACATGGGCCTGCTCCATAGGGGATGCCGGTTTATAGTGATAATGTAGAAAGACAAAATGTAGAAAGTCAAAATGTCGAAAAATACACGTAGAAAAAAAAATGTCGAATTTCATTTTATGACTTTTTTATTCGAAATGGGGGGTTCCTCCCCAACCCCCCTTTTTTTTCTTTGTTTTACCTATTTTTTTTTTATTCCCGGACCCCAAAATAAATATATAATTTTAAAAAAGGGAGTTCGACATTTTTTTTTCTACATTTTTTTCCCGACATTATTGTCATTCTACATTTTATTTTCGACATTTTGATTGACCACCAGGGATGCCAGGGTACAATTGGTTGGTTCTTTACCATCGATCAGGATTCACGTGGGTCATCTGGACTGATCCTTGCGATGAAGGTCGGGGCACACATATACTACATTGTTTCTTTCTAAACTAAACATGCTACGCCTGGTTACTATATCATTGTGGCATGCACCTTGGTGGCATGAGAAATGGAGCCCGGGGAAGGGAGGATGAAATACAGTCATGCTGACCCACACATTCAGGGCTTCATTGATACCGCAGTTCCTGCACTCAAGTTCTCCACCCAGGGTTTTGATCTTTAATTTATCCCTCCCTGTACCTTGTGTTACAAGAGATGTGTTTTCATGCTTGAAGAAATACAGTTGTGCATGTTTAGACCTTGATTTGTGTTGGAACAGGGGGTCATTTGCTTATCGGGGAAGGCAAAGGTGTGGTGGTTGGGTCTGTGGTGTGGGGCTGGCTCCGGACTGGCTCGGTGGGGTTTAGAGGCCTACTGGCAGTTTAGTGGAGCTGGGAGCTGAATGGGCGCAGTGCGGACCCTGGTGTTGTCTCACACTCTGGCAGGGCGCATTCCTTTGGCAGATACTAAATATTCGCAACACTGGAGGGACGAGGGGGAAGTGAACTTCCGTGGGAACGGGGCTCTGCGGATCCATTCTGTTTTAATGAGATTGGGCCTAGTGAGCTGGGTTCATGAAGAGCGCGATTATGCAAGCTTCTACTGTTTGGGCCTAGTACAAAATGGAGGCATGTGCTATGTGTTTTTGAGTGCCACACATCTACTGTAGGCGCTACAGTGCCTCCACATGGTGCTTAATAGTGCAGATTACTCCCCCCTTATACACTACATCACTTCATGTGGTGTTTGCCTCACCTGAAAGTACCTAGGGTGGTGGGATAGGCTCATTCCTATCCCAACATTGCTCCCCTTTCGTTACTTCTACATTAACAAATTCTCCCCCATCATATTTATGCTCATTTGCACACCTTTCTGCCCATCTCGCGTGGATGTTCCCTTAATTCGAATCCATGCTCTATATAAATGCCATAAACTTTCTCCCCTCTGTGCATACTCTTTCGGTGTACATGTCATGTAAATGCACCCTCCCCACCTGCCAGTTCCACCCACACTTCCTTGTAATTCTTGGGATCAGGGGGACAAACAATTGTTGTGTGATACAAGTTATCAACTACATCGCCAATAGAGATTGGGACAATGTTGTGAACGTGGTGGTCTTTTTGCTCAGTTTGTATCTCTACTTCCTTTGTATCACAAGGTACCTTATTATTTTCCATACCAACCATCATCATTGCGCTATTAGGCAGACCATTGGCACAACACCAGAGACCCAATTGGCACATGCAAAAGATCACCAGGATAACCAAGATGGGGACCAGCATTTTTACCAATGTTCCAAGCCATGATGGGGCCCAGTTAAAGGCGATGCTGAACACGTCTTCTTCCTGGACCCCAGCTTCCTTTTTCATTTTCACCCCCAGTTCATGCACTGTGGCAATGTCGTGTGACAGTACTGTCCCATTTTCAGCATCTTCAGAAGGTATGAATGTGCAAAATGAACTCCCTATCTTTATGCAAACACCACCCCCATAGCCATCAGGAGATCCAACACATAACGATTTTGCATAGTCATTAGTCTTAGGGCCCTTAGTTCCACTTTTATGACATTGAACCCTTGTTCAGTATCGTTCGCTAGCTGGATTAGCTCTCACCGGACTATCTGGAGCCACTTTGCATTTGCTTTTGTCTGGATGCTGGGTATTAAGGATTAAAAACATTTCTCTTCTGAATTATAAAGCTTGTATTCATCGGTTATCTGTGCGAGCAGGTCAGATGAGTCTTGAGATAAATAATTTGAGGACTGTTTCTTTCTTAGCTGATCATGATGTTACTTTTCAGGGAGGATGCAGATGTCTGGAGGTGGCATGGTGGGCAGTACTTCTGTGGTCAGGGGCACTGTCTGCTCTTCATCAGGCAAGGGTCCCCCCTTTAGGTGTACTTCTGGTACTACTAGCAGGGCCGAGTGCAGCTTTGCAAGCGAACAATAGCCCCTCCAAGAAGGCGGGAAGTGCAAGTACGCCTGCTGGCTGCAAACCCAGTAGTAATCCATCAACGCTGCAGTGCCTTTTCTGAGATCTGGAATTAGTATAGTTCTGTTACATCGTCTGTTTGATCCCAGTGAGACGGTTCCTTCGCTGTAAAAACATAGTTCGTAGCTTTCTTCTTGGTTCACCTTCAATGGCTTCTCGATTGCTGTGATCCATATCAGTTGTGTGACATGCTCTGTCCATATTTGTGTGCATGCTTGTTCTACAAGGGACATAGGGACCTTTTTACACTTGGCATTAGTATTTTTGAACATTTTGCTATTGTATATTGTGGCTTGGGAGCTACTACTATTTGCAAGGGTGTCGTTATACATTGATCCATTGGTTGCCATGGTGGTTGGTCCTAGGATTTTAACTGGTACACTTTCATTTATTCTTTCATTCGTGTTCAGTTTTGGGCTGGAACTTATTATTGTGATAGGGACGGAGGTACGGGTCCGAGCGGTTTTAGTCACTGTGGAGTACATAGGAGTAAAACTAAGGGCAGAGTTGTAATGCTTGTGCAAAATGCGAGCTAGAACATGGCGTCGGTGCGCAGCCATTTCGGACACTCATCTCCCATCACGGTAATCAAAGCCTGCGTCTTCGTGGGCTTTGCAGAATATACGAGCATTTCAGTAGTGAAAGCAGAGCAAGGTCACAGAACGACATAAATATTAATGCTGAGTGGACTTGCTATGGAGAATATGTGTGGTATTGTTCACTAAAGGACGAATATGGGAAGGGAGTCAGAGCGTCCTGCAGGTGCATTATAAGGGGTTCTGGGAATGAATGCAAAGAGAGGGGCGCTAGGTTTTTTTCACTCGTGGCTGTTTTTTTTCCACTCTCTGCCCCTTCCACTTGTGATCTGCTCTTTGGCCGAGGGCAGACACAACTGAGAAGGGCAGGGACATGCTCCCCATGAAGAAGAGGGCATTTCTGTGGCAAAGTTAGTTAGAACTTGAACCCCCGAGTGATGCAGTCTTGCTGAGAGGCAGGACGCTCCGGCCCAGACCCTATTAGCGTGCGTGATCCCTTTGCATATCTGCTCAGGGACTAAGCAGTGTCGTAGTGGCCAAGATGAAGGTGTCTTCTGCGTCTTTACTAATGGTGAATCAATTTATATCTATAATTCTATTTATCTAAGTGTATGTTTTTTTTTATCTATGCTAAATTCATATATACATATATTGTGTGAATAAAAGGCCTATAACGAGCCATTTGTTTTATTATAACAATTAGTCTACGAGTGATTTTCTTGCCTGTCCGAGTCCAATAACTTGTTTTGCCTGGGGCCGGGGAAACGTAAGTGTTCTCCTCACGTGGCTGTGCAAAAGCAAAACAAGCGGCTAGTACTTCAGTTACATTTGAAAGAAATACCCTCCAATGTTACTGTATTTTAGTCCCTTTTAAAAATAATCCTGTAACATTTGAGGGTGTACTCATGTTCCAGGTCCCTTTAGACACCTCGCCCCTTCTTTTAGATGGCCAGCCCATATAAAAGACATCCCCCAATAAATGCCTAATGCAAACATGAGTATAGTAAACAAAATTGCTGTAAAATGGAGGCCACAGTCCTAACTGTAGGCCCTGGTATTACTAATGCTATTTCTATCTATATTCGAAGAATCTCTCAGCAGTGCCATCTCCATCATTGTTGTACCTGCGGATTTTGGAGAGAAACAGGAAGGGTGGGAGACGTGAGGAGAGAGAGAGAGAGAGAGAGAGAGAGAGAGAGAGAGAGAGAGAGAGAGAGAGAGAGAGAGAGAGAGAGAGAGAGAGAGAGAGAGAGAGAGAGAGAGAGAGAGAGAGAGAGAGAGAGAGAGAGAGAGAGAGAGAGAGAGAGAGAGAGAGAGAGAGAGAGAGAGAGAGAGAGAGAGAGAGAGAGAGAGAGAGAGAGAGAGAGTTTTAGTTTACATAGCTCGTGCTCTAGCAGCAATGCATGTACTTTAAAAGTTCTCACATGCACAAATATGGTCAGCATAGAGCTACTGTTTTGAGGTAGTGTTGCTTTCTTCTGTCTGGTCGCCTGGTATGGTGCCCTTTGGAGCCCTGCGTACATCGGAGAAGTGTATCCAATATCTTAGCCCCTTCGCCTTTACTGCGAGAGCGGTGGAAAATGCCACTTCGTAGAGCCCATGGAACCTGGAGTTGTTTCATTTTTACACAAAGCTTCTGACATAGACCCATTTCCCAGGCAACAATGAGTGTGTGTGTGGTGCAGGTTAGTGGGGCAGTTGTAGTTTGTGTTTCCTCTGTGTGTGGCGGCACCATTTCTCTTGCGATACATCTTATTGCACGTGTTAGTTGGGACAGGTACTGCTTCAATTCTTCCCCAGAATTGTTGCTGCCTGTAACGCTTACCTGGACTCCTCGGGAGCGTAATACCTTCCTGGCCTGTGGACCTGATACCTTGGAGCCTTTAGGATTCTTTTTCTGTTTGAACAAACAAATGACAACAATAGAAATGCTATAACATCTATTAACTGATAATACTATATGCGATGTGTATACCCCTAAAATCATTCCCTTCTAACTCTAGGGCTGAATTTCCTTCTCACCTGTGTTTTATTATTCTATGTCAAGACGGAGGCGAGCATTAAGCTTCATCTTCTTTATTCTCTACTCTCCAGCAGTTTCAACAAATATAACTTTGTAAACTTTCAATACATTTTTTTTTTTAAACAAACTTCAAATCCCATCAATCCAGTAGTCCCATAGACTCTGGCCATGTGACCTAGTCCTTCCTGTTCCTCTGTCCTTCCTCTTCTTTTCCTGCTCTCCACAAGATAAGTACCTCTTTATCTTAGCTCCGTAATATTCACTTGACAAAATGTGTTTTATGCCATTAACGTAATTGGAATTGTACACCACGGACTATAATAGAATAAACATGTATAGTAGAGAGCGCGAGCGTTAGTGTTTTAGTTTTGAAGGGGATTCGGAGGCCCCGTGTCATAATACACGACACCCCAGGAGCCTCCCGTACCGCTAGCAGAGCGCGAGTTCGCAGCCCCAAGCCTTGGAAGGGCGGAGCCCTACGCAGGCGGGAAACTTCCTGCGAGCTGAACAGAAACGGCCACGTGCAGCGAATGCGCCAATAGCGAACGCCTCCTACGCGGGGGCAGGCTTTAGGCAGCGGAGCCGCTCGATTATAGAGTATTACCAGGCAAATAAGAAAGATATATCCTGCAAACATACATACTGTATAAGGAAGGTGCAGCCTCGAGCAAAGTGAATCTGTGGACGCGCCACTACACCTAGACAGGTATTGATTCAGGCACCGGCCAGCACAATGTCGAACTTCGAGTGGAGCGAAGAGGAGCAGGAGGCAGTCTACCAAGAAGACCTAGCCTATAGCTTCAAAGAAGTGCTGGGAGATTCACTGACATAGGCAGTAGCCCAGGGAGTATGGCCTTTACAAGAAAGGCTAGATACCATAGAACTATTCCTGAGCCAGAAGGAAGAACACACCAAGCAGGAAGAAAGCGCGTCCACAAGGGCAATGTTTGACGACCCTAAGGGGTGTAACAGGGCCCGGAAGAGCAAGGACTCTTCCGACGCCCCGGGCCAACCAACAGGGGCGAGTACAGGAGCCCCAGAGGCTACGGGCGCGTTCCTCAGACTAAAGGAAGCGTTCATGAAAGATTCCCAGGTGCCGAGCCACCGTACCCCCTACCCAGGGGATGACAATATGGGTTGTACAGAGGAGGAGCCCCCAGAAGGCTTCCCAGAGGAGGAACCGCCGATATCCCCCACATCCACTCAGGCGGATGCAGATAATGAAGGGGATGAGGGGAGCCAACCTCCGCCAAAGAAAAGGCAACGAAAACTCCACCACCAAGAGGAAGACGAAACGGTGGACATGTTCCAACCAGAAGAAATCAGAAATCCGAGTGGGTGCCATCGCCGAGAGTGGCGAAATACATGATGCAGAGATTGAGGAAAGCTCTCGAAAAAGAGGTCAGACAAAGACTGAGGGCTGAATGTCCATGACCAGACCTGCCGGGCAGAGTCGCGGAAGCCCCGGAATTGGACCCTAAAATGTTGTTGTTCGTCTCCAAATCGAACAGAGACGCGAGGAACGGCATAGACCGCTCCTGGAGAAGCTGCCAGGAAAAACTCCTCGACCTGGCAGGTCCGCTAGCTAAAATAATGGACCTAGCCGAACAAGCCAGAGATACAGGCGAGGAGGTAGACGCAGGAGTGCTAGCGAACTGGGCCCAACGGGCCGTATGCATACTAGGAAACGTGAACTGCGCGATTTCATCGGAGCGCAGGAGAGGCCTCCTTTTGAAAATCGACCGGAAACTAGGAGATCTGTCGTCATACGAAGCAGGCGAGGCAGCGCAGGGTCTATTGTTCGGAGAGACTTTTGGTAAGGAGATGGGGAGGTTCGTAGGGACCTACACCTCCCTGGAGAGAGCACAGGCTTTGATGAAGAAAATTTTCCCAGGGAGAGTTTTTGGCGGGACCGGTCGCTACAGAGGTCGCTCGACCGGTCGATATCAAACAGCCAGAAGGCCTCAGTACAACAGTAACCAATACTGGGAATCCAGGCAGCCTGATACCTTCTTTCCCCCAAGAGGCCGCTTCCCTAGAGGAAGACGAAGCAGAGGACAGGGAAGAGGACAAAACTTCCCCACAGGTGAGAAACTTTACATATCCACCAGTAAGGGGGGGGGGGGGACAGCTATATTCTGGGAAAACTGGCGCTCGCTTTCCAGCGACGCTTGGGTCCTTCAAATAGTGAAAGGCATGTGTATAGAATTCACAGAAACCCCTGTTGAGGACCAATTGCCACGCCCCCTAGTCACGACGCAGACAGAGAAAGAGCTGCTAGACACGGAATTGCGAAGCTAAGCAGAAAAACGGGCGATCGAAACATGCATTGCCCGCCAAGATTTGTGAGCAACATGTTGCTGGTTCACCGAAAAGACAAAGTGAGACCAGTGATAAATCTAAGGCACATGAACAGCTGGGTAGCCTACAACCACTTCAAAATGGAAGGAATCCACCAGCTCAGGGATACGCTCAGACAGAATGACTGGCTGGCGAGGATAGACTTGAAAGACGCCTACCTTACGATTCCTGTACAGAGGGATTTCCGTCCATTCCTAGCATTCGACTGGGACGGGCAATTATGGCAGTTCGCAACGATGCCTTTCGGGCTCTCCTCGGCGCTGTGGGCATTCACGAAAGTGATGAAGCCGGTAGCTGCACCAATCAGATGGAAAGGAATTTGCATGATTATATATCTAGACGACATCCTACTGATGGCCGACAGCAGAGAGACTCTAGTCTACCAGACCGACTGGGTAGTACACCTCTTAACTTCGCTAGGTTTCCTAGTGAACTGGGAGAAGTCGGAGATGGCTCCGGCGAGGAGGATAGAATTCCTGGGGTTTATTATAAACACCAGGTCGGCGACACTAGAACTCCCAAACAAAAAGATCAGAGACATAAAGAGAGAAATAAGAGAATGTCTCAGCAAAACGAGCATATCACTCCGCACTATAGCGAGAGTAGTAGGATTACTAGCGGCATCAATACAAGCAATCTTCCCAGGGCCATTACACTACCGAGCCCTTCAGAGGCTGAAGATACGGCATCTTCAGCAAGGCTTACACTACCACCAACTGGTACTCTTAGATCAAGAGTCCAGGACAGAGTTGGAATGGTGGTTAGCGAACATGGAGGCCTGGAACGGCAGAGCCATCTTCGGCGACCGCCCAGACCTGATAATAGAATCAGATGCCAGCAGAGCAGGCTGGGGAGCCCGGTGCGGGGATCTCCAGACAGGAGGGAGATGGAGTACATCGGAACTCCAATTACACATACATTTTTTAGAGTTACTAGCCGGATCCTTTGCGATCAGGGTATTTACGAAAGGAAAAGTGAACTCCTGTATCCTGCTAAAAATGATCAACATTTCAGCAGTCAAATACATCAACCATTTAGGAGGGACAAGGTCCAAATTGCTGGCGGAAATAGCCAAGGATTTCTGGCATTCTTGCCTAGAATCAGGGATCTCGGTGGTAGCCGAATACTTACCAGGTTCGTTGAATGTAGTAGCGGACTGGAACTCCAGACATCTCTCAGACTCCAGCGACTAGATGCTGGATCGGACTATCTTTCAGAAACTGGAGAAGATCTGGGGCCCAATATATACAGATCTGTTTGCGTCCAGGCTGAACGCTCAGAAAGAGAGGTTCTTCAGTTGGAGATTGGACCCAGCGGCAGCCGGAGTGGACGCTTTCCTACAAGATTGGAGGGAGCACATGTTTTACACTTTTCCCCCATTCATAATAATGAACCGAGTACTAGCAAAGGTACGCAGAGAGACAGTGGACCTGATAGTGGTAGCTCCGATCTGGAAATCCCAAGTATGGTCCCCAGCACTCATGGAACTATTGGTAGATTACCCGAGAATATTGCCCCAATGAGAACACCTCCTCACGGACCCAGCTGGGTCATCTCACCCTCTGAGAGTGAAGGGGACACTGCCATTGATGGCGTGCAGGATAACAGGAGACGCTGGAATCTCCCGGGCATTTCGTCACAAGCTGCAAGTCTCATCGCAGAGTCATGGGCTCCATCAACTCGAAGGAGCTACGACGCAGCTTGGAACAAGTGGTCGACATGGTGCAGAAGGAGAAATATTCATCCCGTTTCTGCCCCTCTAGTTGAGATCTTGAATTTCCTAGCGGAACTCCTCCAGGACGGCAAAGCATACAGAACAATAGGGGTTTACAGATCTGCGATATCAGCAGGTCACCTACTCGTGGAAGGAGTACCGGTGGGAGAGAACGTAGCAGTAATTCTGCTACTAAGAGGAATAAGATTCAGGAAACCACTGCAGCCGAAATATGAATCTTTATGGGACGTAGCAATAGTATTGAAACTATTTGCAGACTGGCCCGACAACAAGTATCTGTCCCTCGGACAACTATCCGAAAAACTAGCCATGCTACTATGCTTGGTGTCATGCAGGAGAGTAGCTGACGTGAGAGTCTTAGAAGTGAATAGGAGAACGTACGGGCCGGAAGGCGTGACGTTCAGCTTAGCCAGAAGAACTAAAACGGATTCTAGTACCATCACACACCCGTACATGCAGGAGCACCTGAAATGGTGCGTAGCGGCATGTATAAAGGAATACGAAAATAAGACAGCCGAACTAAGACCGGCAGGGACGACTCAATTATTAATTGCGTGCAGAAAGCCACACGGAGGAGTAGCAACAGCCACCATAGCGCGGTGGGTCAGAAACATTATGAGTTTAGCAGGCGTAGACATGACAAGATTCAGGGCACACTCAGTAAGAGGAGCGATGGCCTCAAAAGCACTAGGACTAGGTGCAACATTACAAGACATCATGAAAGCCGCAGACTGGGCTAGTGATACAACATTCAGAACCTTCTACTACCGACCTATTAATGCAATGGCAGGAGTAGTAGTAAGAAGCTTTGAACAAGCTTAATGCTCGCCTCCGTCTTGACATAAAATGAAGATTCCCCCTGCTAAAAGCGCAGGGCGTTCTTGATTCTATTAAAGACAAGGAGGTGAGCATTAAATTCCCATCCCGAATACACAATGAATGCAATGATGAAATACATGTGGTGAAGTACTGCTGATAATTAACATGACTATTTCTTCCAGAATAGGGTGTGTATTCCCGCCCTAACGTATACCATTTGTTTCTTATTGACTTTAGGGGATGAGCAAAAGAACAGCTGAAAGCCCGAATAAGAGCAGGTCGCCTAGAACAGCTTCGAAAGCTTGTATGGGAGAGATGGAACTGGTACAAAGCAGGAAGTTCAGCACAAGTTCAACAGTTGAGTGCGCAGTTAAAGAGAAAAGACAAGTTCAAGCAGTCAAAGAAGAGGAAGGACAGAGGAACAGGAAGGACTAGGTGACAAGGCCAGAGACTAGGGGACTACAGGATTGATGGGATTTGAAGTTTGTTTTAAAAAACAAAAAATAAAATTTAAATTGAAAGTTTACAAAGTTATATTTGTTGAAACTGCTGGAGAGTAGAGAATAAAGAAGATGAAGCTTAATGCGCGCCTCCTTGTCTTTAATCGAATCAAGAGCTCCCTGCGCTATTAGCAGGGGGAATTTTCATTGTGGAGCTCTCCATCCTGCTTTTCTACAGGGGCGCGTTGAGATGGAGAAACAATGCTAACTTGGGATGCTGATGAACTCTGTAGCTTCTTGCCTTGAAATGTCTATTCTTTTAAGAATGAGTGTTTGGGTAAGTAAGCAGGTGAAGATACTGTAATCTTTAAGGGCTTGACTTGATTCCTACGTCGGAGAGATCTCTCTTTCTAATTACTTTTGTCTTTTTCTCTTTTTCGCAGGTTCAAGGAATTTGGGAAATGAATTATGCCTGCTGAGTTACTCAGGATGAGAAAACTTTTTAAACGTAAGTTCGCCAATACAGAGTAACTGCAGCCTTCAAGGTGGAGCACAGTAACAACTGTGAAGTGAAAAATTGAGCAACCTTCAGGTAAGTAAACGCTTATAAAACATCTTCTCTGTTAAACTGTTAAGTTGGGTTTTTAATTAAATACCTCTTGTGTTGTCTGCAGGTTTTCAGAAAGCTGAGGAAAAAAACCTTCGGAAGATGCAGTGGCTGCGTATGAAACTTCTGACTGAAGATGCTGCGGCTGTGAGTGAAACTTCTGACTGAATAGGCTGTGACAACGAGCGAATAAATGTTATTAACTGATTATAACAGCGTCAGAGATAACTTCTGTCGGGTAAGTCTCTTCTGTGAACTATGGTACTCTGTAACACTTCGTAAAACTAAAGACTCTATTATCTTCTTTTTCTCAGGTTCTGTGAGGAGAAACGCTGGTAGCGTTACCCACTGTCAGCGGAGCAGACGCGAAGCGCGCGTTCCACCTGAGGCAGGGCTTAAGTAGCTCCCTCTGCAAATATGAATAGAACCGTGCTGCTACTTGTAAATGGGTTTTGCGGGCGGCCATCTTAAGCGTATGAAATTACTATTGAACATCACTGGAGTCTATGGAAGTAGATGCTCTGAATGGTGTAAATGCCATATGTGCCAGGCTAACACTCACTTTTGACCTACTGATTAATAAAATGTGCTCTGCATAGCCTGAACGACTGTATCAGGACTATGCTCACTGACTGGGATCATGACACTGCCCTATAAGCATCCGATGCTCTCCTGACGGGTGATAGGGGTGTCTGCACGCGCCTGCCAATCACTGTTTCATGGGGGATAGGTGGTGGTCCTTACTGGGTTGTGTGCGTATGTAGAACAGGGCCTGGGGCAGGCAATACACCCAATTATTTTTCTGAGTGTTGCACAGTTTGGATAGTTTGCTTTTAAGGAGGCCGTTGATGCTCTCCACCACCACATTTGCTCGTGGCTGGTAAATTGAGCACATTCGATGCTTTATTCGAAACAGGGCTGTGATTTCTTTTAACAACTCGTTGAAAAAATGAGTGCTGTTATCTGACCTCAGGACGTCCCATACTCGCCAGCAGGCGAATACCTCCCTGATGAGGAATTTAGCAGCACATTTGGCACCTGGGTGGGCACATGGCCTGGCCTAAACCCACCTTGAAAAAATAAATATCATGCCCCATTGCATCTTACTCACATGTCTGTACAATTAATGTGCAGCTCATGGAATGGGCCAACAGGGTGGGACAATGTTCCTCTCAGAGTTCTCAGTGTCATCCCTGTACTAAACACTTGACCCGTTGTCTATTGGACCACCATTGTTGCTAGGTGCTCCTGTAAATTTGGGACAAACCAATCCTCCTTAATGTCCGCTGCAATGTGTTGTTTAGAGTTATGGGATGGGAAATAAAAATGTTCAAAGGTTCTATGCAATAATTCCATGGGCATTACTACTTTCCCTGTACTATGCTTTCTCCAGAAGAGATCTGTAGGTGATTGCATGCACCCACGTTTGAGCCATATGTTCTGGTCCTATAGGGGTTGCCCTACGCTGCAATTCAATAATTTGTGCGATAGGGAGGGCAGTGTATGAATCTGTGTCTGGCCTGGTGATTGCAGTGGTCACAATGTACTCTGTTGATGATTGTACTGGGAGATATGCTGCAGCTTTTGCTGCTGTGTCTGTGGCGGCATTCCCCAATGAGATTTTGTCTGTGTTCTGTGTATGTGCTGTGCATTTCAAGACCGCCGCCACAGAGGGTTTTGTGAGGGCAGAAATCAATGTGTTGAGCAGAGCTGCATGCTGTACTGGTGAGCCATTGGTGAGCCATTGTGTCACGCTCACCTGATTCCCACGGAGGCGCAGGTCTGGCTTCGAGTGCTGGTGCTTCTTCTATGGTGAAGCACAGGACTCTGAAGATGGACTCACTGGCTCGCAGGAATATTCCCCTGTGCGTGAAAAGGGAGTATTACCTACTGACGGAATAATGCTCAAGCCTCCCACTCCCTTCCAGCCCTCCACGGTACCCTTCCTCGATCCCCCGTGAAGTCTCACCTTAGGGTCTGGAAGGATGAGTTCTCCATCCTGCTTCTGATGCAGGGGCGCGTTGAAACCCAGTTACTTCACTGGGTTGAGGTTTGATGGGAGTTCAAATAAGCTTGACTATTCAGGTAAGGCGCTGTAAGAGTCCTGTAGCAAGTTCAAAAGTTCAAGTCTTATAATAATGTTCATTGTCTTATTGCAGCAAGCGCTAATCGCTTATGTCTTTTTTCCCCTTAGGGGCCGGGGTTCGGAATGCCGGAGATATGGCGCAGACCCGAAGTGAAACGTGCAGTTCCAGTAAATGACAGGTAAGTTCTGGATGAGCGTTCGGGTAATGTCTTTGTATTCGCTCATTCAATGTCTTTGTCTTTTTTCCCCATAGGGGCCGGGGTCCGGAACGCCAGGAAGCGGCAGGACCCGAAATGAAATGGGAATGACCCAACAGGTAAGTCTTAGAAGGAAACTGAGCTTTTCCTATTCCCTTCCTTCTCTCACCTTGTGTTCTTGTCTTTTTCTCTCTAGGCTCTGGGAAGTGGCTGCGGATCCGGATGATCGCTGATGAAGATGGAGGTGCCCAGGAAAGGTGAGTGAAATGCAGCGCGGCAGCGATCGAAGCGAAATGCTTTTAAAATGATGTCTACCCTTTCAGGATCGTCAGTGTGAAGTCTCCGTGATGCAGCTTTAGCAGGTAAGGTCTTCTTTCTCTCCAATTCTCTCTTAGCAGGTGACCCAGGATACTGACAGGCGTGGCTGAAGTCCAGATGCAGGAGCTGACACGGTGAGCGTCCAGCTGCGAGGAGCAGAACAACGCGAAGCGTGAGTTGCTGATCGGGCGTGGTTTAAATAGCTTTGGAAGAAGTTCCAGGTATGTATCCTTCCACCGATCAGGTATGTATCCTTCCCCGACCACACCCAGGGGAAAGTAGGTCCACAGGTAAAGTAGTTCCATTCAGGCCTCAAGAGGGCCTAGATGTAGCAGCATGGTCTGCATCAGGTAAGTGCACCTTAAAACACTTGAACACATGTCTAGCTTTATGAGCCTGGCTCCTAAGGCGCCAGGACAGGGGTCCAACATGAGCCTGGCGCCTAGGGCGCCAGGACTGTGTCCAAAGGGCCCCAGCTTGGGCCCGCTGGCACTTCCCTGGGGGAAATGATGCCTGCCTCTGGGGTTGCTGGGTCGGACCTGGCTCCTTGGAGGTAGGCATCATGACAGTACCCCCCCTCAAGGCCCCTCCCAAGGTTGTTCCCTCCGGGGGTTTTGGCTTGTTCGGAAATCTCCAGTGGAACCTTTGTATTAATCGAGGTGCGTGAACATGGTTACTAGGCTCCCACAATCTCTCCTGAGGTCCATATCCCTTCCAGTCAACAAGATAGAAGAGTTTGGACTTTAACACCTTGGAGTCTAAAATGTCTTTAACTTCGAATTCTAATTCCCCTTCAATTTGAACTGGGTCTGGAGGCTTGGACAGTCGGGTCCCTGGTTGTACTGGCTTCAAAAGTGATGCATGAAAAACTGGATGAATACGCATGTTAGACAGTAAATCCATTTTAAAGGCCACGGGATTGATTATAGCCTTGATGGGATAAGGTCCTATGAATCTGTGATTGAAAGTTCGCGGGCCCTTGAGGGGTAAATGTTTCGTTGCTAGCCATACCTGATCTACTTGGTAAGGAGGAGTTTTACTTCGGTGCAAATCAGCGTTTTCTTTATACTTTTTCTTGGCTTGCTGTAAATGAGTTGCAGCTTCTTTGAAGGCTTGGATTATTGTGGAATGCAGATGATTTACTGCGGGCATTTCCAGGGTCAGAGGTGGATCTAGATCAGAGGTCCGAGGATGGTGACCATACAAAGTATAAAAAGGAGTTTGTCCGGTTCCAGAATGCACTGAATTGTTGTATGCATATTCTGCGATCCAAAGGATGTCTTTCCAATTTAACTCGGATTTGTGTAACATGCACCGAAGATATTGCTCGAGAGTCTGATTGGTTCTCTCGGTTTGTCCGTCGGTCTGGGGGAGGTGGCTGGCGGATAGCCGCACATCTATTTGTGCTAGTTGGCAACACTTCTTCCAAAAATGGGAGATAAATTCACTTCCACGATCCGAGACTAATATGGAAGGGAAACCATGTATGCAAACTATATTCTCCAGAAATTCCTTGGCCAAGGTGGAAGCTGAAGGCAAACCTTTTAAAGGGATAAAGTGGGCCATTTTGGAGAATAGATCCACAATTACAAGGATAGTGTTGTAACCAGCACAAGGAGGCAGGTCAGTTATAAAGTCCATTGACAAGGTGTGCCATGGTGCCGGTGGAATATCCAAGAGTTGAAGTAGGCCGGCTGGCCTTTTCTTTTGACCCTTGTTTTGGGCGCAAATTCCGCAAGACAAAACAAAAGACTTTATGTCATTTCTCCAAGAAGGCCACCAGAAGTGGCGTTTGATTTTTTCCTCCGTTTTAGCGATACCAGGGTGTCCTTCCATTAATGATTCATGATGATGGGCAATAACAAGTTCTTGCAATTCTTTACTAGGCAGAAACAACCGCTCCTGGAAGTAGGGTAAGTCATCCTTAACGGTGTAATGAGGACCCTTTTGACTCCATTCCAGTAAGGCTAAAGAGTCTACAAGTTGTTTTACTTGCGTTTGGATGTCCTCAATAGTTTGCAATGAAGTTAGGCCTAAGATTCTTTGTTCTGGTATGATTGGCACAGGTTCTAAACTCGAATTGGGTTCTTCCATGCCAATCCGGGATAAGGTGTCCGCTTTACCATTCTTGCAGCCAGGGCGATAGGTAATTACAAAATCAAATTCCGCAAAGAATAGAGCCCATCGGAGTTGTCATGAAGATTGAGCCTTGGCCGTCTTTAAATACTGTAGATTTCTGTGGTCCGTAATTACGGTGATGGTGTGTCTTGCCCCGAGAAGGTAGTGACGCCAAGCCTTGAAAGCAGATTTAATAGCCAGTAACTCTTTGTCGGTAATTGCGTAGTTGATTTCAGGAGGAGAAAATTTCCTGGACCAAAAGGCCACAGGGTGTAGTTGGTTAGTTTCTGGGTCTCTTTGCGACAGGACAGCTCCCATGGCCGAACTGGATGCGTCGGTTTCCACAATGTAAGGGAGATCTGGGTGCGGGTGCTTCAATATAGGTGCAGAGGTGAATTTGGTTTTCAGGTCCTGAAAGGCTTGTTCGGCCTCAAGAGTCCATTCAAAGCGTTTGTTTTTCTTTAGGAGAGCTTTGATGGGTTGGACTGTTCAGGAAAATTCCGGGATGAATCTTCGATAGAAATTGGCGAAGCCGAGCATGCTTTGAACTCCCTTCACCGAGCTAGGAGATGGCCATTTGAGGATGGCGTCCACCTTTCGCGAGTCCATTCGGACTCCTTGAGGTGTCAGGATAAATCCGAGAAACTCCACTTCTGTGGTATGAAAAATGCATTTTTCGAACTTTGCAAATAGTCTGTGCTGGCGCAATTTCTCAAGAACTGCCCTAACATGTTTTCTGTGATCGGATTCTGAAGAGGAGTACACCAGGATGTCGTCAATATAAACAATGACACAGACGTCGATAAGTTCCCGAAGAACATCATTCATAAAGTACTGAAAGGCGGCAGGTGCATTGCACAAACAGAAGGGCATCACCTGATATTCGAAGAGCCCAAATTTGGTGCGGAATGCAGTCTTCCACTCGTCGCCTTCTTTTATACGCACTAGGTGATAAGCTCCTCGGAGATCTAACTTGGTGTACACACAAGCGTCTTTCACCTGGTGGATAAGCTCAGGGATCAGGGGCAGAGGATAACGATTCTTAATCGTTATTTGATTTAGGGCGCGATAGTCTATACATGTTCTAAGGTCGCCCTCTTTTTTCGGCACGAAGAACAGAGCTGAGGAGACAGGAGACTTGGACGGGCAAATAAAACCATTGGCTAGGTACTGATCTAAATACTGACGCAAATGTAGGTTCTCAGGTTCCGTAAGAGCATAAATCCTACTACAAGGTAGTTGAGCATTGGGTACCAGATCGATTTGGCAATCGTAAGACCGATGGGGAGGTAACGTGTTAGCCTGTTCCTTCTGAAAAACGTCTTGGAATGCTTGGTATTCAGATGGTAGCTGTACAGGGGTGGAAGTTGCTGAGGCTAGACCCATAACTGGATTTCTTGGGTAACAAGTTGGTTCACAATCAGGAAAACTTATCTTCTTTGCTCGCCAGTCGATTCTGGGATTATGTGTTTCTAACCAAGGAATTCCAAGAATTACTTGAAATTGTGGGGCCTTGATCACATCAAACACGATTGCTTCCCGATGTCCATCCTGACCCACCAGTGTCATTTCAACAGTGGAATGTGTTACAGGCCCTGAGGCAATTTCGGTTCCATCTACTGTAGTAACGACATCTTGGGTTACTTTCGGGCGGAGAGGGAGCTTAATCCTGGAAGCCAATTCACGGTCTATGTAATTTCCAATAGCTCCACTGTCGATGTATGCTTTTATAGCATGCAACAGCTGAGGCTGTTTTGGGTCCACTAGCACCATTGGCATGACAAAATGCGAGGTCAAAGTGTTTGTTTTCAAGCTCGGCAAGCGGACCCCTACGCTTGTCGGGCTAGGTCCTTTCCCGAATCAGGTGTCAATAAATCGTTATCAGTGGCTCCAACCACCTTCTTCGGTGGTTTAACCGGACAATTTCGAAGAAAGTGACCGGAAGTCCCGCAATACAGGCAAAGTTGCATTTGCCGCCTTCTCTCTCGTTCCTTCTGTGTTAATGGTCCTTTAACACCGCCGATTTGCATAGGTTTGGATACGTCGGTACTCTTGGAGTTAGCATGGGTTTTGATCGGTACTCGGGTTTCGTACTTGAACCGATCTGCTTTTCTATTTTGAAGTCTGTGATCAAGTTGAACCACTAAGTACATGTAGTCTGTGCAGACCTGGGGTGAATCTACTATCTGAGCTAGAACATCCTTAGGCTCTCCGCGCAGGGCTCGATGAAACAATGTGATCCTTTTGTTTTCTGGCCATCCAGTTTCCACAACCAGTCTATTAAAAGGTGGCAACGTAGGACAGAAGATCCTGATTACCTTGTCGTAAGGATAGCAGTTCGTTATCAAGGGCCTGTCCTTGAGAGTGTCGAGCAAACAATCTTTCCATGCTGGCCTGGAAACCCTGAAATTTCTGGAGAATGGGATCATCCTGATTTACCAATGGAATAGACCAATCGGCAGCACTGCCACTGAGGTAAGATAGTATAAAGGCTACCTTGGTCTGGTCGTTAGGGAAGGCCCCGGGTCTGCATAGAAAGTGTAAAGGACATTGGTTCATAAAGACGGCATATTTCTTGGGATCCCCTGCAAAACGTTCAGGCGGGGCCAAAGGCATGTGTCCAGGTAGATTGATTTGTACCGGGTTATTCAAACCCATTGATGTGGAAGTATCTCCGGAATTAGGTAAAGGAGTGTGCCCTGCCTGGGCCTGCAATAACCTTTTGGCCAGGTTATCTGTTCTTTCCTTAGATAGGATCAGTTCTCTTTTGAGAGCGTTAGTCTCCTGGCGGGCTGAGTGCACTTCTGCCCGTAATTCCCCCAAAAGCTGGGCCAGCTGATCTGTCTCGGAAGTCTCCATAGCGCCCGGGTGGGAAATTATGGGTAGGCTTCGCGTTCTGTCACGCTCACCTGATTCCCACGGAGATGCAGGTCTGGCTTCGAGTGCTGATGCTTCTTCTATGGTGAAGCGCAGGACTCTGAAGATGGACTCACTGGCTCGCAGGAATATTCCCCTGTGCGTGAAAAGGGAGTATTACCTACTGACGGAATAATGCTCAAGCCTCCCACTCTCTTCCAGCCCTCCACGATACCCTTCCTCAATTCCCAGTGAAGTCTCACCTTAGGGTCTGGAAGGATGAGTTCTCCATCCTGCTTCTGATGCAAGGGCGCGTTGAAACCCAGTTACTTCACTGGGTTGAGGTTTGATGGGATTTCAAATAAGCTTGACTATTCAGGTAAGGCGCTGTAAGAGTCCTGTAGCAAGTTCAAAAGTTCAAGCCTTATAATAATGTTCATTGTCTTATTGCAGCAAGCGCTAATCGCTTATGTCTTTTTTCCCCTTAGGGGCCGGGGTTTGGAATGCCGGAGATATGGCACCGACCCGAAGTGAAACGTGCAGTTCCAGTAAATGACAGGTAAGTTCTGGATGAGCGTTCGGGTAATGTCTTTGCATTCGCTCATTCAATGTCTTTGTCTTTTTTCCCCATAGGGGCCAGGGTCCGGAATGCCAGGAAGCGGCAGGACTCGAAATGAAATGGGAATGACCCAACAGGTAAGTCTTAGAAGGAAACTGAGCTTTTCCTATTCCCTTCCTTCTCTCACCTTGTGTTCTTGTCTTTTTCTCTCTAGGCTCTGGGAAGTGGCTGCGGATCCGGATGATCGCTGCTGAAGATGGAGGTGCCCAGGAAAGGTGAGTGAAATGCAGCGTGGCAGCGATCGAAGCGAAATGCTTTTAAAATGAGGTCTTCCCTTTCAGGATCGTCGGTGTGAAGTCTCCGTGATGCAGCTTTAGCAGGTAAGGTCTTCTTTCTCTCCAATTCTCTCTTAGCAGGTGACCCAGGATGCTGACAGGCGTGGCTGAAGTCCAGATGCAGGAGCTGACACGGTGAGCGTCCAGCTGCGAGGAGCAGAACAACGCGAAGCGTGAGTTGCTGATCGGGCGTGGTTTAAATAGCTTTGGAAGAAGTTCCAGGTATGTATCCTTCCCCGACCACACCCAGGGGAAAGTAGGTCCACAGGTAAAGTAGTTCCATTCAGGCCTCAAGAGGGCCTGGATGTAGCAGCATGGTCTGCATCAGGTAAGTGCACCTTAAAACACTTGAACACATGTCTAGCTTTATGAGCCTGGCGCCTAAGGCGCCAGGACAGGGGTCCAACATGAGCCTGGTGTCTAAGGCGCCAGGACTGTGTCCAAAGGGCCCCAGCTTGGGCCCGCTGGCACTTCCCTGGGGGAAATGATGCCTGCCTCTGGGGTTGCTGGGTCGGACCTGGCTCCTTGGAGGTAGGCATCATGACACATTGGCTCTCCGGAATCCCCTCCTTCTCCAGTGTGACAGACATACCTGTAACGTGGTGGTGACATAGGCAGAGTCTCAATAGATGTTAACATAGCACCCCTTCGAGGTCTGCAGGGCTTCTATGAGCGCTACTTGTTCAGCTGCTTGTGATGAATAATGCCCGGGTAGTCTTTTTATGACCAGTTTTTCATATTCTCCCTATTTCTTGGTCAATTGATGCTGACCCGTCAACAAAGAGCACTTCTCCTTCTTCTACAGGGCTGTCTTTTGCTTTTGGGATATCATCGCCTTCCCCTCCGTAGGATGCACAATCATGCTGCTGCAAGTCCTCAGCCGTGCATGGCTGAGTGGGAAACCTGCCAGGATTTACTGTTTTGCACTGTACTACATGGATGTGGAGGCTGGACAGTATTATTTTGTATGCTGATGCTCTTTGTGTGGTTTGTGTGGCGAGTGTGGACTTGGAGCAGTCCAGTATCGCATAAAGTGAGCGCTCGACGTATAACGTTACTGAGCACCTCATGACAATTGTGAAACTTTACTCAATAGCAAAGGCGGCAGCAGCAAGGGCATGTTTACAGGTGAATTGTCCCTGCATGACAGAATCAAGAGTGCCACTGTAATAGGCTAGTGGTTTATGGCCATTGTGCATTTCTGTGTGAGTACTGCTGTCATGAGTGTACCGTTCGAGTGGGAAAAAATGTAGAATTCCTGTGTGTATTCAGGTGTGGCAAGGACAGTAGCTGTTGAAAAGACCCATTTCAAGTCATTAAAACTAGTTATCTCTGCTGTCCACTTGATTGTGTTGCTCTCCTTTTTGACTTCCTTGAGGCCTTGTATGAGTGGTCTTGTATATGCTGTGTAGTCTAAGATCCATGTTCTGCAATAGCTGCATAACTCTAGAAACGTTTGCATGTCTTTCACTGTGAGTGGCTTGGTAGTGGCATGTACTGTAGCTGCCATGTTAGGAGTTATCCGCTTACCATCCTAAGTAAAGCACTTCCAGTTGCCAGTACTGGAGCTTTGTCTTGTTCACTTTGTACCCTTTTCTTGCTAGTAACTGCAGTAGTGCAATGGAGTCTCTTTGACAGCTCTGCTCACTGTCAATGCAGACCAGTAGGTCATCTATGTATTTAATTATCATGCTGGGCACTTGAATGTTCCCTAGATCTTCATGTAGTATCCTGTTAAAAATACTGGGGCTCTCACAGTACCCTGCGTGGAGGGACGGTGTTCATAGCGCTTCTCACCTAGGGTGAATGCACTTAGGTACTGTGAGTCTGGATGGAGGGGTACTGAGAAGAATGCATTCTTCAAATCGACCACTGTGAAATGGGTAACTTCTTTGGGAATGCTACACAAAATGGATGCCGGGTTGGGAACAAGTGGAAACTCTTTCTGTACAATATCATTAAGGGGTTGTAAATCCTGAATCATCCTCCAACTGCCCCCGTTGCCTTTTTAATGGGGTATATAGCCATATTGCATGGTGAGGTGAAGGGCACTATGATCCCTTGGTGCAATATGGCCTCCAGTGTTTCCTGAATTGCTTGTCCCGCCTCTCTGGCCAGGTGGGTATTGTTTGACCCACAGGAGCATTGCTCCTGGTTTGAGTGTTATTTTTACAGGTGTCACTTCTTTCAACATCCCTACATTGTGTGGGTGTGTGGTCCATAAATGTGTGGGTACATATCACAAATCTGTTTTACCGAATGGCCGTGGTCCGCTAACAACAGCCATTAGGGGGCTCTGCACTTACCTGTTTTGTGCCATTATTTCACATGGTATGCAAATCTCGAGGATGATTTCCCCATCATTATTGTCATCCTCGAACAGCTCTTCATCAGGCAATTGCCGTAGGGGCACATTAGGTTCAATGCATAGTACCGTGCGCCTCTGGCCCCCGTGAAGGTCAGTACCCAGCACTACAATCTGTTTAGCAGACACCACTAGACCTTCCAAATCTAATGTTAGGATTGTTAGGAATGTTAGTTGCAACCAACTCGGGGAGCACTACAGTCAAAAATGAAGTCAGTGGGTACCCTCCACTCTTTTCTGGTATTCTGTGGGATCGCTCGTGAAAGCACCCTGATGCCATAAACAAACATGATAGCCCTATGATATTCTATGGATTGAAAGCATTGGCAATGCAGGACATGCAGTGGTTGAATAGAGTTGAGAGCTATTTTTGGAAAACTGTCCTTGGCCTGGCTAGGTCCATACCTATTGAATATATTAGACTGGAACTAGGCCTGACATCATTGAAGGGACAGGCCATTGTGAGGCAAAGGGGCTCTAAATCTTAAAAAGAGCACCTCCATGTGCTGTGAACTGCTTTCCCACTTGGAAAATACTCAGGGCAGTACTTCAAAGGTGGTAAGTAAGGATTTTGATAGCTGGGTTGTAAAATGTCTAGATAAAATTGCTTGGAGCCCTGATTTCAGTTGTGGCACTAGCTATAAAGTTTTAAAATTGATATTTAAAAAGAACATGTGCATGTGGGACTGGACCAATAATTATGACCATCTGTATAGTTTGAGTACACACATGGAAGTGTTGTGTGTCACTCATATATATATTAGGGCACAAAGATATATTAAGTGTTGTCCGAGCCCGGCTCTGAGAATGTTTTTGTTTAAACTAAGGACAACCAGCTACCTACATTGTTGAAGTTAGGTCCTCGCTTTAATATTTCTCCTAAATAACGTACATGCCGGGTATGTAACAGTGAGAGTGTACTGGAATCCACAAGACATCTGTTTACGGAGTGTCTAGCACTGGCACCTGCTATTGTAGAGATTCTTGGGTGTTTCGTTAATAACCTTGAGTACATACAAACAGATCATTTTTGGTCCTACTGCCTGAATACAGAAAGCCTAAAGCTACACTTTGCGTTATATCGACTGTGGAAAATTATTTTGAAAATGTGGTGGAGTGTTCCCTCTTTGTGTAACTTGGGGTGCTGAGGCTGCTGTATGTGGAGGGTGGGGAAACAGACAAGTATGCTACGGGTTTTTACTAGGGTAATTTTATGTATGTAAACAGGAATTATTTTTCAGTTGTACAGTTTTATTAAATAATTATTTATTATATTAAGATTAATGGGATTGTATAATGAATTATATGAATTCTTGATGTGAGTATATGGATGAATTTTAATGTGTAGTGTCGACGATATAAGTTTAATTGAAGTGGAGATGATGTACTATCAGGTTGGATTAGGTTGAGTTTGAAAAGTAACAGAAGATATTAGATGTTGAAATTAGATGTTGAAATGAAATTTGCAATTATAATTGTTCTATTTTAATAATTGTATTAATTGTATTTGTATGTAAGAATTTCTGTGATATGATGTTGTCAATTGATTATGGGATTGTAGTGTATGTATTTAAATTTTAATTGATTGATAATTGAAATTTGTAAAAGTTGTATTACTGAATACAAATAAATAAACATGTCAGGATTTACTGGGATACCTCTCACTGCCACCTCGCTGGCCACAGCATGTATCACCAGCATGGCTCAGAAGGGGGCACATACCAGGGTTGGCACAGACAATCCCCGTCTGTGTACGATATTGTCATGTTTAATTTTCTAAGTAGATCCCTACCGAGCAGGTTGACAGGAGAACTCTCCGAATAGAGGAGGAGGCTCGTACAACCTTCCCTCCCACCTTGACGTCTAGATCTTTTGTGTAAGGAACCGTTAAAACAGCCCCAGAGAATCCCTGTGTGTGGAGAATCTTTCCTGATAGCGGGAAGTTACCTTCACTAATGCACAACTTCTCCGCTCCTGATCCCACAATGGAGATGAATTGTTTGTTCACTATCTCTGTCCCACAAGTGGTTCCTCTTCTGGATGTAAGGTTATCGACAGGACTGGATACGCAAGTGCTCTCTGTGGGCTGTCGTAGTCGGGGTACGTGCCTGTCCCAGGGAATGAGAAAGGGTTTCCCCCTACCACCGTTGCTCCCAGATATGGGGACGCTGCTACGTTTGGCGCGCTTGCGAATGGGTGTCTGTTCTCTGCAGCCTGCTGGTCGGGCGGGGCTGGTGTGGCTGCATGGCTTGCTGTTGTTGTGGTGGGTCGTAAGGGCTGGGGATTTGGGGAGGTAATTTCGTGTAGGCCTGGTGGATCTCATACGGGATGCATGACATTCCCAGGGCGGGTCCTTGGGGGATACCTGGGTGGGGGTACCCATAAGGTTGTTGGTTGTAGTTATAATTTCCTCCCTGTCTGCTGCGGCATTCTCTCAAAAAAAGTCCCCACCTTCCACTAGACCTGTCATGGCCCTTGCCCCTGGCCCTCACTGGCAAGTCAGCCTTCCAGTTAGGGCCAGGTCAAAGGCCTTAAAACCTCATCCAAGACTCTCTTGAAGTCAGTCCTGGCGCCTTTGGCACCAGGCTCATAACCATCATGAAGACCAACATTAGAATGGGACTATTTACTTGGGACTATTTAACTTGGGGGGGGGGGGGGGGGTTCAGCCAACATGGAGGCACACACATAGCTCAGTTACAAGGAACTGAGCTATGCGATATAGTCTTTTGGGTGTGGCAGGCCTGGGACTACTTTAACTGGACTACTTTGCGTGTGGCAGGCCTGGGACTATTTTACCTAGACTACTTTACCTGAGACTATTTAAATCACACCCAAACAGCAGAACATGCTTTGCGTTATTCTGCTGTGGGCAGCGTAATGCTCACCGTGTCCAGTTCTTTGATGCCAGCTTACCTGAAACTAAGGACCTGCAGAGAGAGAAAGAACACTACGAAACTTACCTGGAACAGTATCCTGTTTTCAATCCATCGCCGACTTCATTTCCACTCACCTGAGGGTACGAACTCCATCATCCGGCACCGCATGCATCCTGGAATACCATAACCTGGAAAGAGGAGAAAGAAAGACAGCATTGGTAAGCATTTACTCACGTTTCCTCCCAAACTGCATGACAACAACAAAATACCTTTCCATACCTAAAAGGAAAGAAGCAAGACATTATTATTCGAACTAGGAGGAACATAGGAACTGCATATAAAGACTGTAAAGCAGCAAACCTATGGAGTCCGAGCAGGCCTGGATTCCCACCGGGGGGCTTGCACCAGTGAAGTAACTTGGTTGCTGCTCACCCCCACATCTACGCGCCCCTGCCATGAGGAGCGGGACGGAGAATCCACCTCTTACAATATTAAGGTGAGGAGAAGGCCCAAGGGGGAGGAAGGAGTTGAGGCCAAGGGAGGTGGGAAAACATAAAGACAATCTGGTATTGAATCCAGCTCTCCTATATTGCAGACCCATCTTTAACCAAAGGCCTTACCAAGGGACCGGGAGAGGGTTCGAGAGTGTAAATCATCCAACCAGGGCTGGGTGGCATCCCCGTGGATACCAGGTGAGCGTAACAGACCAGCACTGTTCTTTACCACCACCCCTTGGCCCTTGTGCTCCAAACCCTGTGCCGTTGCTCCTGGGAACCCACCTCGTCCTCGTTGTTGCCCTCCTTGCCATGGGGTCCCGAAAAAAGAAAATAGTCCCCCCCCACTGTCCTTGTCCGTCGTCAGCCCAAACTGCTGCCATCCCCTCCTGAGTCGCAATGAAGACACATCCCTCCTCTCTGTTCTGCTCTGCGGGTGGCACGGTCGATACTGCTGCTACCTTCACTAGTTTATTTTCAACTAGTTTTGCTTCCTCTGCCTGCCGCCTCTGAACAGTTTCCTTCTCCTGCTTTTTGATCCTCCTACAATGGTGCACTATGATACATTGAATCTTGAGCCACCCCTTTTGCTTCCACCCCGGCTATATTATCAAGAGCTTTCTGCACTTCCTTGGGTAGCCCTCTTTTTACAATGAAATAGAACAATGACGTTGACTGATCCCAGACACCGCACGTTTCTGCTCGCCACATCTCTTGAACCCTGAGAATATATTGTGCAGCATCTTCTTCATCCACCATTGTGCATTGCATTATTGATTGTAAATCTGGGGTGTCTGGGAAGGTGTGTCACGGTTCATCCTATACTCACGCTCTAATCTTGCTGAATTATGCTCCATCATGGGCATCGTTACTTAGCGTCACTCCAGGTACCCAGTTTTAATCCACACTGTCTCTGCTTGATGTCCCACTGCTGCTACTAACAAGCTGTTAATGTCCCCCTATGGCTAGGACTACCCTTGCTGTGTTTTTCTCGAATGCGTAAATCCATTTCCCTGCCTCCGCAGTGAGTTGTGGGAGGGCCTTAAGGAGATTGTTTTTGTCCATTTGTGCCCAAGGGACATAATGGGGTCACCCCGAGCCCTTGTGTATTAAGGGCACTTGCAGTTTTGACTTTCCTTTCCCACCCATACTTGCATTTCCCTTCTTCTGTGCCAATGCTATCCTACCAAACCTCTCTCTTAATCTTCCGTCCCATAGGCTCACTACTCTCGGCCTAGTCATGGGCACTTGCTCGGCACCTTCCTCTGCATCATCTTCTGTGTCATCAAAGTCACTCCAATACTCCTCGTCCCCTCTGCGGGACCCCACATTCTCGTACCCCAAACTGTCTGTCTCCCCGTCCCTCTCTACATGAACCGTTCTTATGGGCGCACTGTCTATTCTGAACAGGAAGTTGCCTGACTTCCATTCGTCCCCAGGTGGTTGTGGGGGCGTTCCAGTGGGGAACATTTGAACCTCTGCCCCCCTTGTGGCTTCACAGGCTGCCCTTAACCTTGCTTTTAGGAAAGATTTTCATTTATGTGTATTTTACCCTCCAATTGTGAACCCCCCCTTACAGCCACCCCCCCACACTTTTTGCTGTTTTCTGACCATCCTAGCCTGACTTTTTCCAGTGGAGCCCAGCCTTCATCTGTACTCTGCTGGGCTTTTGCACATTTTGTTATAGAGAAACCAACATGCCCTTAAGACCGCCAGTACTGGGAGACTTTGTTAGCAACTTGTTATCAGTGCACAAAGTACCTTACAGTACAGTGTGCTGGGGTCCCCTTTTCATTTTTAAGGCCCTAGCCACGCTCAATGGATTTTTCAGTGAATGTACAAATGTGCCCTGGACAGAGCTGGTGGCAGCTGTTACTTTTCATGTATTTTTTAATCCTTTTCTATGGTCCATACTGCGTTTACCCAGGACAGTGGCCTGTGCTTAAAATGGTCATGCCACAAGGTCCTTTGTTCTGTACTTTGGCCATTTTGCCCTTTGCCTTCCCCAGGTTGAGCATACCCGGGAAATTCCTTATTTGGTCATGCAGACACCCGCGCAAACCGAAGCTTTCGCGGCTTCTGCATGCCTTGTGTGTGCCTTCAGGATGTGGGCTGGACTGTCTAGTTCCAATACACATCGTGGGTGCTAGGATGTCTGGTGTGCTGAGAATGACTGGGACCACCCTGGTCTGTGATTGGTCTACGTCTGTGATAGCTGTATGTGAGCAGATCCCTCATTGGGTCCTCTTCATTTTGGCGCAAAGGAGATTCTGGATAAGAGAAGGCATCTTACATCCATTCCAGGTCGATCTCGAGTTCTTAGGAAAGGAGCCAAGTATCCTGAAACTAAGAAGCAGAGCCGAGGAACTGCTGGTGACCCACTGGAAGGTTGGGCACCCTGAGCCTGTTGTCTTCCCGTTGGACCCCCTGTTTCTGATCGAACCTAGAAGGTCTGCAAAGGTGCTTCAAACAATTGGAATAGTGGGTCTAAATATTCTCGGCACCTCCAACTTAACCTGTAAGCGAGCCTTTTCAGAAGTGAACTGATCAACTTGCATGGGACCTTTGCCCTGGAACAGCCGCCATCTCGAGTTGACACTTGAACATTTGGAGACTTTAAGCTCTGGGTATACTGCATTGCTAGTGAGGGACTGTTTGTGATGACACCTGTTGCGGTACCTACGCGCCCCGTTGAATTAGAAGGATTTGTCCTTGAGAGTTAAGGTGACGTTAGAGATCTTGCGTCGCACCAGGTTTAGCTACTACGGAGACTTAGAGCCCCTCCACTCCGTATGTGACAATATGTATTGGTTGTGTTGAGCTATACCTTCGTAGTGCGCCGAAAAATAATGGAATAGGCAAGTAGTTATGATCAGAGTTATAAATTCCTTTTATTTTTGTGATATTAGAGCCTTTGTGGATGACACGTGTTTCGGCAGAGCTGCCTTTTTCAAATCCAATCTATATGGTTAGCTCATAGGTCACTGCATAATGCATGAAGACACTCGAATATACGGAGGACTTCTTTGTCCAGGAGGGATTCATCCCTGTGAACATCAGCTTCTTCATGCATTATGCAGTGACCTATGAGCTAACATATAGCCTGGATTTGAAAAAGGCAGCTCTGCCGAAACACGTGTCATCCACAAAGGCTCTAATATCACAAAAATAAAAGGAATTTATAACTCTGATCATAACTACTTGCCTATTCCATTATTTTTCGGCGCACTACGAAGGTATAGCTCAACACAACCAAGACAGCTCTGGGTATACGGCACTCTCCCTCAGAGTTTCGTACACCTAGCATTGCTAGGTCTGGAATTAGGAGAGCATGCCTGAACCCGTGCATACATGGCCACTGTGTCGCCCAGCTGTGGTGATGAACTTCGTTGGTCCCTTGCTGCTGTGCCCCCCAGTGGCCTCAGCCTCGCTGCAGCGGAATTGGCCTGATCCCTTCATCGGGAGTGGAGAAATCATCACTGTCACGCCACAGAATCATCCCTGGAACGCAGCCCCTGAAAGCTGAAGAGATGCCCAACTGCAGATTTTGAACCTACGTCCGAAGTGGACCCGGCTGCAAAAGTTTAGGCCGCAGTGCGCCGAGAGTCAGTGAGTACTTGCAACCCTTATCGGTGGCCCATGGCGTATCCACCACTTTTTATGCACGAGTGTCCCCTGAGGGACACTCGTCTTTTTTGAGGTAGCCTGTGCTACCGAGCTATTCCCAGCTCTTGGATCCTGCTCTGTCCTCTTGGGGAGACCCTCCTTGAATAGTGGGAATTTATTCTTCGCTGCCTCACCCACCTTCCTGAGTCTCAACAGCCCCTGCAAGAGACCCTGTTTTGGCTCAACAGCGCGATCGCGTGCACCAGCACCAAAAGTACTTTTGAGCACAAGGCTCCACTCATTTTAGGGATTGGACTGCCTCTCAGTTAAGGTTTCAATAGTGAAGAACTGCCTAAACGATATTTGCACTTTATGCTCACTCTTTTTACAGGTTGTGGACCCTTCCTGTGTACTATTCCCTTAGGCCATTGGTGATTGTATATATGTTTAATAGTAGTGTTGTGTTGGTGTAGTTATTACTGCTGAAATTTGCTTTGCGTATGATTTAAAAGGCCTTTAAATAATTGAATATGTATTTTTGATATATACACCTGACAGAGTAATTTGTAGTGTAATTTACTGTGTGTGCTTTCAATCACCCTCATCCCTACTGAGACTGAGCCTCATTACAGGTAAGGCGGTAAGGGTTTACCGATACCGGTAAGGGCACTGGTACCAGTAAACCCTTACCGCCTTACTACGAGTTCCCTTTGCGGGACCCGACCTTAACGGCAGGTTTTACCAGCCGTTAAAATAGGGTGCCGCAAAGGGACCTTGGAGCTAATTATGGTACCGCAATTTGCGGTACCGTAATTAGCGCCTTCCCCATTCCCATTATGCCCTATGGGGGCAAAAATGGGAATGGGGAAGTGCCTTGGTGAATGGGGAATTACCGCCTCCGCTCACCTTGGAGTAGGGCGGTAATTCCGCCATCCACCAAGGCGGACACGGTAAAATACCGGCGGCTACCATGGCACTAATAGTGCCATGGTTACCGCCTACCGTGTAATGAGGCCCCTAGTCTTTACCGCCGCTAATGCTACCTTGATTGGTCTGGCTTGTCCAGAAAGTTACCCTGTGCCAAGAAACTAGGCTGGCCTTTTGAACCTCTGCCCACCAGGTCAGAGTTCAGAAATCCATCTTAACACTTGACATTTCTGTGCAGGTTGTGCTAATGCTACCTCTAGGACTCTCGCACTTACCCCTGTGTGGGTCAACAACTCAGGGGGGGCGACATACGGTAGGGGTGGGGCCGTACTTGGGGCACCCCCTATAGTGCCCCCTGACACATATGTTGGGTTGGTATACCATTCTACCGGCAGTGTCTCCCCTTTTCCCCCAGCCTCCGCTGTACTTGTCTTCTTGTCACTATCAGGTGTTGTCCCACCTCCAGTCGGGACCTCTGTTTCTTTGAACATTCTTCAGAGGACCTATATTTCCCTTTCTACTCTGCAATTGTCTCCCCTTATACTTTGCGTTCAAGTAAGTGGACATATGGTCCAGGGCACATCTGTCAAACGAATCCTGTTCAGGCCAGGAGTGGGGCATTCTGTCCCCTTTAGTCTTAGTCGCCCATTGGTTGTGATACTTTCTGATATTCTCACAGTATAGGGACAGGGCTTTACATATATGGTCTAGTGGTGTGTCTGTCCCCATGGTTGTGTCCGGTGAGGATCTTGTGTCAGGACTATGCTTGTACGGCTGTACCACAGATAAACCAGGGATACGTCCAATATCAATTAAAACATATGCACTTTAATCGTGTCTCTACTACCAGTCAACACTGTCAAGAGTTTCATAACAGAAAAACATCAATTCAGTTTCCCCCCTCCCATGTTCCCCACTAGAGCTTCTTCATTCACTCCCTACATGCTCCCCTGATGCGCTTGCACACGTCACACACTCCCCTCCTGAGCCTCCTCCGTGCAGGTTAAAATACACCAACAAAATGAACTAAAATAACAAGCTAAAATAACAACCACTACTCTTCCAGAGTTCTCTAATTATACGTAGCACCTATATTTCTTCTTGTATTTATCTCTCGCACCAGTCGGGACAGTGCAATGTTGTGCCACCTTCTCCCCTTAATTGGGGAGGCTCCCGTATTCCTTTTTCCTTATCCTTAATATTCCTTAAAAAATAAATGAAAAGAAATGGCCATAAAAACCTCCACAATATGCAAACCAAAATACACTCTCACTTTCATTCACCACGTTTTCATCCGTTTCACACTGCTCTACACACCCAACCCTACTTTGTTATCCCTTGCAGGCTATACACACGTGTTCACGTTCTTCCGAAAGCCTCTCCCAGGGGCCGTACCCTGCTTCATCGAGCAGGTGGGAATTCTGTAAAGACGGCACCCACAAGGGCCACTCAGCATACGCGTTTTGGGGCTGATCGCCGTAGGTGGGCACGGCCCTTCCGGAGAGGGCACCTGGATACCTCCACAAGTATGGAATCATGTCGTAAGGGCCACCAAATGAAGGCAAGTCCCTTTTTACGCACACTCCAGAATAAAGACAACCCGCTGGGGAAACAGGCTAGGAGATAGCATTGCAAGGATAACAAGGTTTAATTGCACAGAATACAAATATCAGCAAAGGACTCTGCTGCTCGAGAGCGCTCTGACTCGTCCTGATACAAACAAGGGCTTAAAAGCCCAAAAATGTCATTACATATATTACTAACTGGAGCCACTGACTGGTTACACCCTACACATGGGTCTGCTCCATAGGGGACGCCAGGCTACAATTGGTTGGTTCTTTCCCGTCAATCAGGATCCACGTGGGTCACTGGGCTCATCCTCGCAGTGAAGGTCGGGGCCCACATATACTCCATTTTTTCTTTCTAAACTAAACATGCTAAACATGGTTACTATATCATTGTGGCATGCACCTGGGCGGCACAGGAAATGGAGCCAGGGGGAAGGAAGGATGAAATAGAGTCACGCTGACCCACACATTCAGGGCTTCATTGATACCGCAGTTCCCACCCTCAAGGTCTCCAACCCAGGTTTTGATCTTTAATTTATCCTTCCCTGTAACTCATGTTAAAAGAGGTGTGTTTTCATGCTTGAAGTAATACAGCTGCATTTTAAGGAAAATTCTCATAAATGTGCTAATTCCCTTCACCTTAGAGACCCCCAGCCACTTTGCTGGATTTTTGAGGACTTGATTCTTTTACCTGGAAAGAGTGAGCCTTTTTTCCCACTCTTTCATGCATTTTGATGTGTGTTTTACTCATGTGTTCTTTAGGCATCATCTTTTCGTGTGTGTTACACAGCACTTTCAATGCAGCGACACAGGGATGTCTTTTAGACTTCCAAAAGGTTTAAATACCTTCTATGGAATAAACTACTGTTTCCGAGGGAATGTAAGGTTAAATTGACTTTACTAGTCTTTTTAAATTCCTAGACCCAGCACACACTATCTTCCTATAGAGTGCTGGAGGGGTTACCTAGTATCCTGTGTCTAGGAACTCATGTAGAAGTTAAATGCTACCCTTTCCTATCGAAAAGGCTGGTGGCAGTGGTTTTACAACAAACTAACATGATTTTTCCCACTCAGGAACACCGGTAGCTAAAAATCGCGGTAGCCAGACGTGTGCAGCAAACTCTCATCTCAGAACAGGTTATCATGCCATGTTCTTTCTGGAGAGGAGCACCTGCTACCTTTTTTGAAATATTTGCAAGGTACTTGGGGTTGGTCACCCTGAGTTACCTGGGGGCAACCAGACGTGGACTCCCTCCTCACTGTACTCAGAGAGACACAGCTTCACCTCACTGATGAGGCCCAACAAGGCTGAAACAACTGTATAGGGTTGCTGTTGGTACTCTTGTTCAGAGAGGAATTGCCTTAGCATTTTGCTGCTGGACTGCCCATGTGGGCGGGACAAAGACTGATATGCAAATGGATATTTCCCATCTGTGAAAGGGACAATGAGCAAAAAAGCATGTGCAGCAAACTCTCATCTCAGAACAGGTTATCATGCCATGTTCTTTCTGGAGAGGAGCGCCTGCTACCTTTTTTAAAATGTTTTTCAAGATGGCGCCTTAAGCCCCTTTATTTAAACAGGTCCCGGTCTTCTTTTTTCGCTGTTTCATTTTGGAAGGGTCCTTCTAGAGTTTGTCTCTGCGCACCAAACCAGGTTTGGTACCCTTGTTATTACGCCTTTAGCAGGCTTCAGGACTGAAGACCGCCTCTGGAGCCTGAGTGCCTGGGGTGGCCAGGAAGTGAGGGAGGTGCCCGAAACTCCCTGTGCTTAGACTCCTAGGACACAAAAATGCACTCTGGCGTGATTGGCTGGCTGACTGTCCAGCAAGAACAGCCACCCTGCTGGGTGAGTGACAGCTAGGCTGGAATGAAAGGGATAAAACTGTTTAAAAGGCAAGTCTCTTGGCTTGGAAGGCAGAGTCGACCACAGGAACGAAAGAACCGAAGACAATCTGGAAGAGGATGGTTGCTTCAACTCCTGCACCGTTGGGTTTGCCCAGTGAAGCTCTGCTGCAGGACCGAATTGCCAAGTTCATCTCGACAGAGAAGCCCCTTCAAGGACGACTTCTTCCTTTGAGTTGGTGGGACCAATCAACTCGTAAGCCACCTGGATACCATTCTCAGAGCTGGTTAGGTTTAACCTGGGGGAACGACACCAGCTTGTGTGCTTGACTACAGCTACTCGAACTGAGGATCTTCCATTTGCCAGCTTGTTTGACCAGTCCCCGTGCAGTGCAGGAGTCCCCCGACGTCCTCTCTCTTGTCCCCACGACTGAGGCTCAGAAACAGTGAGATCTGCAGGAACCGCCTGGAACCAACGTCTTCAGCTGCATCTTTTCTTCATATTAAGGTACTGTGCCAACCCGATTGAGAGAACTTACCTCTCGCGGCGAAAGTTTGTGAAACTTTCCCAACTTGCAGGCCTAATCAGCTTGTGACCCAACATATTATTCTTTTTCGTACAAAGTACTTCTGAGAACTTTGGCAAAGACTTTACTGTTTACTACAAGAACTGTTCTTTCCTATCCAAGACACTAGCCCATTGACTTTGGCCTAGGCCTATTGAACTGAACTGAGTCCTCTAATGAACTGAAACTATTTGCACATCCTAAGAAAGTATTTGTAATCTATTTTATTAACTTGTGCCTTTTTACTCCTATTTAAAGTGACTGAAATGCCATTTTGCTCCTATTTCAGGGGAGCCTAATCTACTCAGAAACTGATTGGTTTGGTACTGAAGTGTGTTGTGTATGATAATAAGTTGCCTCCTTCTAGTGAATGTTTTCTAAATAACTGTAATAAATTAATAAGTGTTTTACCAAGAAACCTTGCGTGTAAGTGTCTACTTGAACCACTGTGATTGTAAGAACTCTGTGTAACATCTTTTACTGCTCACATTCACCAAAAACTGTGTAGTACAGACTTATACCAAAGGTTGGTTTTGCTTACACCTGTAGTCCTAATTGTATGTGGTGGTCCCTGAGGGTACTGCATGCAATTCTGCCTAACACCGAGCATGCTTCGATCTTCTTCAGACCCTCGATTTGTTTTGGAACAGGGAGGTTATTTGCTTATCGGGGAAGGCAAAGGTGTGGTGGTCAGGTCAGTGGTGTGGGGCTGGCTCCAGACTGACTGGGTGGGGGTTAGAGGCCTAATGGCAGTTTAGTGGAGAGGAATGTGCGCAGTGCAGGGCGCATTCCTTTGGAAGATACTAAATATTCGCAACACTGGAGGGACGAGGTGGAAGTGAACTTCCGTGGGAACAGGGCTCTGAGGATCCATTCTCTTTTAATGGGATTGGGCCTAGTGAGCTGGGTTCATGAACAGCGCGATTATGCAAGCTTCTACTGTTTTGACCTAATACAAAATAGAGTTGTGTGCTATGTGTTTTATAGTGCAAGCACATCTACTGTAGGCGCTACCGTGCCTCTACATGGTGCTTAAAAGTACAGATTACTCCCCCCTTATACACTACATCACCTCATATGGTGTTCGCCTCACATGAAAGCGAATAGGGGGGTGGCATAGGCTCATTTCCATCCCAACACGTTCCAGAAGGGCAGCATGGCTTTTCTCCTTGGGCGGTTTCCTCTCGTTCCACATCTTACAAAGCTGGCACTCAATCAGAAGTTGTGGTATGAAAGCAGGAACAGGATATCAATATCTAGTGTTCAATGCAACTTTAGCCACTGTCATGTTCACTGTTCCATTATCTGCTTTCTAGGTCACCACTCAGTTCCCCAACTGCTCGGGGGAGCAGGAATCACACTACAGCAGCAGAAAGAGGAGCTGTTTGGAGGATGACAAAGAAGTAGTAGATAAGATATGAAATGGAGAAAATACTGCACTTGCAGCTTGGGGCATCTATAAAGGGACACATTTGGATGGCTGTGTGGACCATCTTGAAGAAGCCACCAGTCTTCTCTCTGGGGTAGAGCTCTCAAGCAGTAAAGCATATGGTCGGAGAACTGAATGTGATTGGCACCCTCAGCCAATTAATTTTAGATGAATTGCAGCAATTGATGAACAGTGTCACGACAGCCAGAAAGTCTGTGGCCATAGAGAAGCATGAAGTACATGAAGTACAGTAGGTCATCCTGTAAAGCAAAAGACTGCACTTTCCCTGCACAAGGCTTGATCTGAGGTCTATGGGCACCAGCTAGCCGGATACAGCCTGGTTCATGGGCAGCATGCAACTTGCAGTGGATGATGCACCGAGAAGTGCTGGAAGTAAAGCCACCCAACAGTGCTGCCTGGTATCTGACCTCTGTCGCAGGAAAAACACCCGATTTGTTGTTTGGGATTGGCTCAAATTGGAAATGATGGCCTTTGCAGCCGCCCCAGTGGCAATGTTTGAATACATTGGGCCTGATCACGACTTTGGCGGTAATGTATTAGCCCTACCGCCGAACTCCCCGGCGCTAATAGCGCCGGATCACGAGTTCGGCGGTAATGTAATTCCCCATTGAGCCCATGAGCCCATTCGGGAATGCCCCATTCCCCATTGGGCTCAATGGGGAAAATTCGCACTCTTACCGCCGGCAGATTTCCCGCCGACGTTAATAGCACAAATTTTCATTGGATTTCCCCCCAGCCAAGAGCTGTGGCAAAATCCGCCAAAGTCCTAATTTGGCGGACCCTTACATCCGGCGGTAATAGCACGACCGCCGGATTTAAGGGTTACCGCCAAAGTCGTGATGAGGCCCATTGGGTAAAGGGCAGATGATGCTGCTGGGAAACAGACTATATTGGGAAGGAGAGGCTTCGGGGTTTACCTTAGAAGGGAGACTGTTGTTTTGGGGAAAGGATAGGTGTGTATAATTCGTTTTACCTCCAGAAGTTGATACATACAGACACTCCAATGTGTTTTGGCCAGTAGCAGAAAAAAGGCGGAAATAGTACACTAGGGCCTCATTACAAATTGGGCGGTCCGGAAATAACGGTGGCGGTAAACCCGCCGCCACCGTTGTTTCCGGACCGCCTGATCCCGACTCCTGCAGGCGGGAGGTGATGTTCCCGCCAGGTTTGACCTGGCGGGTTTAACACCGCCCGCCTGCAGGCGGACGAGGAAACACCGGCAGCATTACGAGATGCTGCCGGTGTTTCCATGATCCCCATTCCCATTGAGTCCCAGAGGACTCAATGGGAATGGGGATTAACACCATTCCGTCTCCGTGATTCCCAGAAAACCGGGGTTGTAATGCCCCGGTAATTCCGGGAATCACGGAGGCAGAATGGTAATCCTGGCCTACAAAAAGCAAAAAAACTACGTTGCTGGTCAGCCCCTGCACGCACTCGTGTGCGGCAGAGGTGTGACCGTTTGATTTAGAACGACCGCTCTCTGCGACTCGCACAGAGCGGTCTTTCTAAATCAGTCTTTGACATAATCGTTTTTTTAAAAAACGATATCACTTATGACTGTTTTTGTTACCAGGGGTATGTCTGTTCTCATGTTGAGCCCTAGTATTAGCATTTTCCTTTAAATTGCAATGAACATTTAAAATCAGGGCACTCCTTGAATCTTACTGGCTAGTGCCAATGCGGGCTTAGCAACATGCGTAGTATAGCACTGGACAGAACTTGAAAGATAGCACTTTTAAAGTGTTTAGAGTTACTAAATGAATGTCATCCAGCCGTCATCTTTCGATTGTCCCGGTTAAAACAACACCAAACAATGAAGATCCGACTACCAGTGGAAATATGCAAGGGGGTGAAGGGGGCAATGCCCCTCACCTGAGGAGGATGGGACTAGATATTGCCTGCCGTAACGAGTCAAACCGGAAATAAATGGACACATGACGGTTAGAACCGATGAAGGACAACAATTGAATCTGAAAGAGCGTATGGTTTTCAGGAGGCGGTAGAAACCAAAGCAGAAGTTACGCAAAGTAGCAAGGGGTTGACCCTTTAGGAGCTGTGAGGTGAGTCAGAGGGTGTGGCTGGGGTGTTACAATGTCTGAAACTTGCAAGTCAAGGAATAAAGTTTTGCTTGTTCATCTCACTGAAGACTAATCAGAGATAATTTCTGTTTGTTGACAATTTATTTGTAATAGGAGATTCAAGTTGGATTTGAGTCTATGCTACAGTGATGTCTGTTCATTGACCATCCTTCATAAGTAAGTTTGTGACCTCTCTCTTTGGTATGCTGCTTCGTCTTGATGTTATGCTGAGGGACTTCCAGGTAAATATTCAGAATCCTGGTGTAACACTTACCTGAACTCCACAGAAGCGTAATGACTTCCGACCCCCTTTTGGTCTGCTAACAGGAGCTTTGTAAATTCCTTTTCTGTCCGGAAAGAAATGCAACAATAAAGGAGGTGCTTTAAAATGAGTGGATATTATGGGCTTCATCACGAGTTGGGCTGTATTCCTGGCTGTAATACCGCCGACTGTAATAGCTCTAGCACCGACTGGTCCGGTGGTATTACCACCGGATCACGGGTTGGGCCTGAACGGTAAATCCCCATTCCTGATTGGGTCCATTGGATCCAATGGGGAATTTTCGGTGCTAATACTATGGGCTAATACAGCCGGCTGTAATACAGCCGAAAACAGGGATTTTCACCTCCAGAAAAAAGCTGGAGGTAAAACAGCCGATTTAGCACCCAACTCGTGATGGGCCAGCCCTTAAATGCGGCGCTAACACCGTTACCACCGCATTTAAGGGCTACATCCCAACTCGTGATGAGGCCCTATGTAACGCTCACCTGGTTCCCACGGAGGCGCAGGTCTAGTCTGGATTGCTGTGGCCTCTTCAAGCGTGATGCGCAGAGCCCGGAACACCGATTGAACTGGTTCCCCAAATCTTGCTTGACTGGCCCGTAGGAATATCCTTCTGCAGATGAGAAAGGGAATTAACTGTCTGCAGAATAGTGTGCTTGATTCCCCCCTTGTTCCCCTTCGTTCTCCTCTAACTTCCTCCTCCAAACCCCCGGTTTAAGCTCACCTTATGGTTTGGAAGGATGAACTCTCCATCCTGCGTCTGGTGCAGGGGCGCACGTTAGTCCAGTTACTTCACTGGTTTTCAGAATGGCGCTGGCAAAATCCTCTTGACTTTTCTGAGTGAAACGCCGTAAGTAGGAAGATTCAAAAGTTCAAGAGTGAGCCCCCTTTTATGTTGTCTTTCTAACTTGTGATCTGTCCTTTATTTCAGATGCAGAATGAAGACGATGCGTTGAAGGGGTTAATTGCCGATGGTAAACTCAGGTGAGTTAGTGAGGGCGATTCCTCTAAATGTCTTTATCATTTCCCAATAATGTCTTTTGTCCTTTCCCCACGGGGGCCGGGGTGCGGTACCTGCCAACGGAGCGGCGCCGACCCGAAATATGGGATGACACCAAGAAAAGCTAGTAAGTATTATGGCTGTAAATTAGGCTTTCCTCCGGTGTTCCCTTTGCTCACCTTTTGTCTCTTCTTCTCTCCCCTAGGCGCAGAGATGTGGCGACATGTGCTGACATGGAGCCGCGATGGAGCCGGGTTAGTGAAGAGCGCGCTGCAGCGAGCAACGCGATGCTTTCAAATGGAAGTCCTTCTTCAGGGATGCTGGAGTGAAGATTCCGGATGCAGGTAAGAAGTTTGAAATAGTTTGTGGTTTTCACCTTTCTCTTCTCTTCTTTCCTAACAGGAGTTCCAGGTTCGAGGCGGGCGTGGCTGGAGTCCAGGAGCAGACACGGTGAGCGTTCAGCTGCTGGAATGCAGAACAACGCGAAGCATGAGCTGCTGTCTGGGCGTGGCTTAAATAGCCTCCAAAGAAGTCCCAGGTATGTATCCTTCCCCAACTAGGTATGTATCCTTCCCTGGCCACGCCCGAGTGAAAAAATAGTCCCTATGAAAAAATAATCCCTTTCAGGTCTCAGGGAGGCCTGAAGCGTGCAGCATGGTCTGCATCAGGTAAGTGCACCAAACACCTCCCTTTATGAGCCTGGCGCCTATGGCGCCAGGACTGATGTCCAACATGAGCCTGGCGCCAAAGGCGCCAGGACTGAGTCCAAAGAGCCCCTATAAGGGGCCTCTGGGCTTTTACCCGAGGGCATGATGCCTGCTTCCGGGGGTGCTGGGCCTGGCCTGGTGCTCCGGGGGCAGGCATCATGACAGGTCCCCCCCTCCAAGGCCCCTCCCAAGGTCGTTCCTTCTAGAGGTTTCGGTTTGTTTGGGAAATTCCGATGGAACCTTTTTACCAGCCGAGGTGCATGTACATGGTCACTGGGTTCCCAAGACCTTTCCTGAGGCCCGTACCCTTTCCAATCAATTAGATAGAAAAGTTTTGATTTTGAGATCTTAGAATCCAAAATATTCTTAACCTCGAATTCAGGCTCCCCATCTATCTGAATCGGTTCTGGTGGCTTTGTTAATCTGGTTCCTGGGTGCACTGGTTTCAAAAGTGACACATGAAAAACGGGGTAAAACCGCATGTTAGCTGGTAGATCGAGCTTGACTGCCACTGGGTTGATTATAGCTTTGATCGAGTAAGGGCCTAAATACCTTGGATTAAAAGTTTGAGGCCCCTTGAGTGATAGGTGTTTGGTAGCCAACCATACTTGATCCCCTATTTGGTATGGAGGCGCCTCTCTTCGATGCAGATCCGCATTCTTTTTGTATTTCCCTTTCGCATGTTGCAAATGTGCAGTTGCATTCTTGAAGGCTTGAGTAATCGTAGAATGCACATGGTCCACTGCGGGCATTTCAAGGCTCAGAGGTGAGTCCAAGTCTGAAGTACGAGGGTGATGTCCATATAGGGTATAAAAGGGGCTCTGACCAGTTCCAGAGTGTATCGAGTTATTGTATGCATATTCAGCCACCCATAAAATGTCCTTCCAATTACCCTCCGATTGGTGCAATGTACATTGTAGATATTGTTCAAGGGTCTGGTTTGTTCTCTCCGTCTGACCATCGGTCTGTGGGTGGTGGCTGGTTGAGAGTCTTACGTCGATTTGTGCCAGTTGACAACACTTTTTCCAAAAATGAGAAATAAACTGGCTTCCCCGATCTGAGAATAGTATGGACGGGAATCCATGCAATCGGATGATATTTTCGAGGAATTCCTTGGCAAGAACAAAAGCTGTAGGTAATCCTTTCAATGGAATAAAATGGGCCATTTTGGAAAATAAATCCACCACGACCAGAATAGCATTGTATCCATCACAGGAGGGCAGGTCCGTGATAAAATCTAGTGACAAGGTGTGCCAAGGTGCTGGTGGAATGTCTAAGGGCTGAAGAAAACCGGCGGGTTTTGTTTTCTGACCTTTGTTTTGGGCGCAAACTCCACAGGACTTCACGAAAGATTTAATATCCTTTCGCCAGGAAGGCCACCAGAATTGTCGTTTAATCTTTTCCTCTGTTTTGGCAATGCCAGGATGTCCTTCCATCAGGGTATCATGGTGACGGGAAATAACCAGTTCTTGCAATTCCTTTTCTGGCAGAAATAAGCGTCCTTGGAAGTAAGGTAAGCCATTGGTTACTGAAAAGTAAGGCCCCCTTTTGATCCAATCCTGCAAGGCTGAAGAGTCCAGGAATTGTTTTAGTAATGCTTGAATGTCTTCAAGGGATTGTAAAATCCCCAAAATTCTTTGTTCGGGAATTTTCGGCACAGGCTCTGAGTTTGTGTCTATTTCTCCCATTCCAATTCGAGGTAGAGCGTCCGCCTCGCCATTCTTACAGCCGGGGCGGTAGGTGATTACAAAATCGAACTCAGCAAAGAATAAAGCCTATCGGAGCTGTCGAGACGATTGAGCCTTGGCAGTTTTTAAATATTGCAAATTTCGGTGATCAGTGATCACGGTGATGGTATGCCGGGCGCCAAGAAGGTAATGCCGCCAAGTCTTAAAGGCGGACTTAATGGCTAATAATTCCTTATTGGTGATTGCATAATTTATCTCCGGTGGCGAGAACTTCCTGGACCAAAATGCTACAGGGTGCAGTTGGTTAGTTTCAGGGTCTCTCTGAGACAGGACAGCTCCCATGGCTAAACTGGAGGCATCGGTTTCAACTATATATGGGAGATCGGGACGTGGGTGCTTCAAAATAGGTGCGGACGTAAATTTAGCTTTCAATTCCTGAAAGGCCTGTTCGGCTTCCTTGGTCCATTCAAAACATTTATTTTTCCGCAAGAGTGCAGTGATGGGTTGCACCACATGTGCAAATTCTGGGATAAACCTGCGATGAAAATTGGTAAAACCAAGCATGCTTTGGACGCCTTTCACCGAACTAGTTGATGGCCATTTGAGGATGGCATCCACTTTCCGTGAGTCCATTCGGACCCCTTTAGGTGTCAAGATGAATCCAAGAAACTCAACCTCGGTGGTATGGAAAACGCATTTTTCCAGCTTTGCAAACAGTTTGTGCAGGCGCAATTTCTCTAGAACGGCCCTGACATGCTTTCTGTGATCAGATTCCGAAGAGGAGTACACAAGAATGACATCGATATACACGACAACACAGACATCGATGAGTTCCCGAAGGACATTGTTCATGAAGAATTGGAAGGCAGCAGGCGCGTTGCACAACCCGAAAGGCATCACCTGGTATTCAAATAGTCCATATTTTGTACGGAAGGCCGTTTTCCATTCGTCGCCTTCTTTTACTCGTACCAGATGATAAGCCCCCCAGAGATCTAACTTGGTGTATATGCAAGCGTCCTTCACCTGGTCAAGGAGTTCAGGGATCAGAGGCAGAGGGTAACGATTTTTAACAGTTATCTGGTTCAATGCGCGGTAATCGATACAAGTTCTAAGGTCGCCTTCTTTTTTAGGCACGAAGAACAAAGCCGAGGATGCCGGAGACTTTGACGGGCGAATGAAACCATTGGCTAGGTATTGATCTAAATATTGTCTCAAATGCAGATTTTCCGGTTCTGTAAGGGCGTAAATCCTGCTACAAGGGGGTTGTGCACCGGGCACCAGATCGATTTGGCAATCGTATGATCGGTGGGGAGGTAACGTGTTGGCCTGTTCCTTTTGGAAGACGTCCTGAAAGCCTTGGTATTCTGGAGGTAGTTGCATGGAGTCAGAGGTTACTGATGCTAGACTAATTTTCAGATTTTCTGGGTAGCAGGTTTGTGCACAATCCGGGAAGGTTATTCTCTTCGCTCGCCAATCAATTCGAGGGTTATGTGTCTCTAACCAAGGAATTCCAAGAATAACCTGAAACTGTGGAGCCTTGATTACGTCAAACACAACTGCCTCCCGATGGCCGTCTGGACCAATAAGAGTCACCTCAGTAGTGGAATGTGTTACCGGTCCAGAGGCAATTTCAGTTCCATCGACTGTGGTGATGACATCTTTGCTGGTTTTAGGACGCAGAGGGAGGTTAATCCTAGAGACCAATTCACGATCCACATAGTTTCCTATAGCCCCACTATCGATGTATGCCTTTATTGCATGCAACCGCTTAGGCTGTTCCGGATCTACGAGAACCATTGGCACAATGAAATGCGAGGTCTGAGAGTTAGTTTTCAAGCTCGGCAAGCGGACCCGTACGCTTGTCGGGCGGGGTCGTTTCCCGAAACAGTCTTCACGGTTTTTATTAGCGGCTCCTACCACCTTCTTGGGCGGTTTTGCCGGGCAATCTCGTAGAAAGTGTCCAGAGTTCCCACAATAAAGACAATTTTAACTGCCGTCTCCTTTCACGTTCCTTTTGGGTTAAAGGTCCTTTAACCTCTCCAATTTGCATAGGCTCTGAGATATCGGCACCCTTGGGATTCACGTGGGTCTTGACCAACGGCCGGGTTTCAAACTTGGACCGATCTGCTTTTCTGTATTGAAGTCTGTGATCCAATTGGATCACTAAGTCTATATATTCTGTGCATTCTTGGGGCGGATTCACAACTTGGGCCAGGACATCTTTAAGTTCTCCACGTAAACCTCGATAAAATAACGTGATTCTCTTATCCTCTGGCCACCCAGTTTCCACAATTAGTCTATTAAAGGTTGCAATGTAGGATAGGAGGTCCTGATTGCCCTGTCGCAGGGATAGAAGTTCATCTTCCAGAGCCTGCCCCTGAGAGTGTCGAGCAAATAACCTTTCCATGCTTGCTTGAAATCCTTGAAAGTGACAGAGAATCGGGTCATCTTGAGTAACCAGTGGAACTGACCAATCGGCAGCACAGCCGCTGAGATATGACAATACAAAGGCTACCTTAGTCTGGTCATTAGGGAAGGCCCCATGTCTGCATAGGAAGTGCAAACGACACTGATTCATGAATACGGCAAATCGTTTGGGGTCCCCTGCAAAGCGTTCGGGTGGGGCCAGCAGCATGTTTCCAGGTAGATTAATCTGTACAGGGTTACTGGAAACCACAGGAGTGGGGTTCCCCCCGGAACTGGGTAAAGGAGTTTGTCCAGCTTGACATTGCAAAAGCTGTCTAGCCAGGTCATCAGTTCTTTCCCTTGTTACAATCACTTCTCTCCTGAGGGCATTAGTCTCTTGACGAGCGGCATGTACCTCGGCCCGTAATTCCCCCAGTAGTTGGGCCAGTTGGTCAGTCTCTGAAGTTTCCATAGCGCCTGGGTGGGAATTTGTAGGGAGGCTTCGCGTTCTGTAACGCTCACCTGGTTCCCACGGAGGCGCAGGTCTAGTCTGGATTGCTGTGGCCTCTTCAAGCGTGATGCGCATAGCCCGGAACACCGATTGAACTGGTTCCCCAAATCTTGCTTGACTGGCCCGTAGGAATATCCTTCTGCAGATGAGAAAGGGAATTAACCGTCTGCAGAATAGTGTGCTTGATTCCCCCCTTGTTCCCCTTCGTTCTCCTCTAACTTCCTCCTCCAAACCCCCGGTTTAAGCTCACCTTATGGTTTGGAAGGATGAACTCTCCATCCTGCGTCTGGTGCAGGGGCGCACGTTAGTCCAGTTACTTCACCGGTTTTCAGAATGGCGCTGGCAAAATCCTCTTGACTTTTCTGAGCGAAACGCTGTAAGTATGAAGATTCAAAAGTTCAAGAGTGAGCCCCCTTTTATGTTGTCTTCCTAACTTGTGATCTGTCCTTTATTTCAGATGCAGAATGAAGACGATGCATTGAAGGGGTTAATTGCCGATGGTAAACTCAGGTGAGTTAGTGAGGGCGATTCCTCTAAATGTCTTTATCATTTCCCAATAATGTCTTTTGTCCTTTCCCCACAGGGGCCGGGGTGCGGTACCTGCCAACGGAGCGGCACTGACCCGAAATATGGGATGACACCAAGAAAAGCTAGTAAGTATTATGGCTGTAAATTAGGCTTTCCTCCGGTGTTCCCTTTGCTCACCTTTTGTCTCTTCTTCTCTCCCCTAGGCGCAGAGATGTGGCGACATGTGCTGACAGCCGCGATGGAGCCGGGAGATGTCTCGAGGACAGGTGAGCGAAGAGCGCGCTGCAGCGAGCAACGCGATGCTTTTAAATGGAAGTCCTTCTTCAGGGATGCTGGAGTGAAGATTCCGGATGCAGGTAAGAAGTTTGAAATAGTTCGTGGTTTTTACCTTTCTCTTCTCTTCTTTCCTAACAGGAGTTCCAGGTTCGAGGCGGGCGTGGCTGGAGTCCAGGAGCAGGAGCAGACACGGTGAGCGTTCAGCTGCTGGAGTGCAGAACAACGCGAAGCATGAGCTGCTGTCTGGGCGTGGCTTAAATAGCCTCCAAAGAAGTCCCAGGTATGTATCCTTCCCCAACTAGGTATGTATCCTTCCCTGGCCACGCCCGATTGAAAAAATAGTCCCTATGAAAAAATAGTCCCTTTCAGGTCTCAGGGAGGCCTGAAGCGTGCAGCATGGTCTGCATCAGGTAAGTGCACCAAACACCTCCCTTTATGAGCCTGGCGCCAAAGGCTCCAGGACTGAGACCAAAGAGCCCCTATAAGGGGCCGCTGGGCTTTTACCCGAGGGCATGATGCCTGCTTCCGGGGGTGCTGGGCCTGGCCTGGTGCTCCGGGGGCAGGCATCATGACACCCTATGACTGTAAGGATTCTATGTCTTTTTTCTCCCTAAAACTGAGACCAAAAATATCCTCAGTTGTGTTTTATTTTTGATAGCTCTCCATCCTGCTATCATACAGGGGTGCGTAGATATAAATGGCTCTGAAGTCTGGATAACGTAGACGCAGGAAGACTCTGAGGTAAAGGTTCTTTAATCACGAGTCTCTTGGAATGAACCATTGAGCAAGCTGTTATTTCGCTTTTTCTGTAAAACAAATTAACATTCTTTCTATGTTGGAGGGATCTCTCGTGCTAACTAAATATTTCTTCTTTCTTACGGAGATTCTTGAAGAAAGAAGGCCTCAACTGAAGAGTTTGTATTATAAGGAAAACAATTTTAACACTTTTTAACAATGAGAATTGGAGCGCTTACTTCCAGAATGAAGCGTACAGTAAATGAAGAGGTTACTGTACCTTAGAATTGAATTTTGCCTGAAGAATGGTTGTGCGTGTAATCATGAAGAGAGAGCGCTAACTAGCGTAAGTTCGTCTTAACAGAGAAAACCGTTACAACCTTCTACTTCAAAGCGCGGTTATAAACTGTGAGGAAAATCAACTCTGTGGAGCTTCAGGTACGTATGCTTTAGAAATGGTCTTTTCTCTTAACTGGTAATGTTCATGCTTTTAATTATGTACCTTTGTTTGCAGGACTTCGGAATACCGAGATAACCCTCTGAAGATGACGCAGTTACGAGCGAAGGCTGCTGAATGAAGAGGAATTGTGACGAAGGAAATCTTTAACTAGAAAGCTGCAATGAAGGAAAAACTGTGGAATGTTTGTTGGAGGTTGGAGCCAGATAAATGAGGCAACAAGCATACATGCCAACCCTAGCGATTTAGGCCGGAGATTCCAGATTTTTCAATAAAAAATAGTGCTATTTTTCACTGTGTCCAGCCTAAAATGGTTATAACCCCAATGAAATCCTACAGGAAAATTACATCCTCCCGATTTCTGTGGTGAAATCTCCCTCTCAGGGGCTCCAGGTTGTTAGCATGTCTGAACAACTTATCTACTTAATAACGATTTCTAGATCTGAGCAGAGTCCTGAGAACATAAATGTAAAATTAGGAGATCGGCACGCATTAGCTATTCCAGATCACCTTTGATGTAACGATTTTGAGCATCGATGATACGAGACAGTATGCTCCATGATGCAACATGTCCGTAAAGTGTGTGCAAAATTGGACTTAATTATAAGTTTAAAAAACATTGACTGGCTTGGGAGATCATTAACATTTTTGTCAGGGTTAAAGACAATATTAATGAAACGTGCAATGATGACGGAAGCGATGCTGCGTATTCAATTTCTTTATTGTAACTGAACTTTTCTTTTCCTTCTGGCGGTAACCCTGCCTTGCTGTGCCCTCAGCCCTTGACTTCTAGACAGAGAGAGCGGACTGGCGTCCGTATGTCCCTGTCTGTACATAGACAGAGGACGTTACATCCCCGACCCCACTTAAACAAGACAATCCTCTTTTCAGTCCATTTCCTCGATCCATCTGCAGGGTTTGCGAATGACTCTTCTGGATGGACTTTGTACCACTGGGGTGTAGTTTTCTCTGTCGCTGTCATTCTCATCAGTGTCCACATTTCCATCTGCGGAATCTGAACAATTGTCAGAGGAGTTTTCGGTGACAGCTGGGCTTTCACATCTTTGCGTTGCAGTACTGTCAATCGGTTCGAAAAATTATGTATTTCTGGTGACTATACCAGTTGGGCTGGCTGCTGTCACCATGGACCCTTTGACATGTGTCACGGTCATGGGCTCAGGGTTGAATGCTGGCACCTTCTTAGATATTTGTGATTGTCGGACTAGTATCTGGTCTCCTATGGTGATCTCAGTGTCTTCTGCCTTCCTCCTGGCATTAGCGTATTTCTTCATTTTCGCCTTACTTTCTTTGTCTTTGGCGTTTGCACCCACTGTCACTTCCTTGTAAGTGGTTTGCGGGAGAGGACTCTTTATCTCTCTACCAAACATCAGTTCTGATGGGCACACTTCTGTGGAGCTATGAGGCGTGTTGCGATAATCTCTGAGAAGGATGCAGATGGCTTGCATGAACAACACCTTTGGTATGGAGCATATTTGTAGTGTGCGCTTTAAGTTGGCCATAAATCTCGCGCCATTTGCCTGCGGCCATAGTAATGTGATTTTTCTGTGTTGGAAACCCAGATGTTCAGCAAACATTGCAAAATCATGCTCACTGAACGCTGGGCCTTTGTCCCATTTTACAATGCTAGGGATGCCATAATCAGTGAATGTCTTGTCCAACGCAAGGATGATTGCCTGTGCTGCTGTCAAGTGTATTAGGTGCACTTCTGGGAACCTCGACATCTCATTGATGATGACCAAAGCATACTTGCCATTTGACATGGGTCCAAACATGTCAACATCCACTTCGTCCCATACTTGTAACGGCATTGAGGTCATTTTGAGTGGTTGTGGAAATGTGCGTGGTGTGACCGAGTATTTTCTCGATTTTCATGTCCATTTGTGGAAACCACACTTTGGTTCTAAGTTGTCTCTTGGTGGACACAATTCCCCTGTGTCCTGTGTGTGCCATGTCAATGACTCTTTCCTGCAATCCTGCTGCAATGACAATACGATCTTCTTTCAGCAGCAGGCCTTCCGAGGACATGGATAGAAATTGTTTCAGTAGGTGAAATGTTTCAAGTAGAGTTTGTTGCAGTTCGGAGAGGGGCATTCCTCTTTTCTTCCAATCATGCCATCTCGCCGAGGACACACTGGGCCTCATTGCAAGGTTGCCGGTCCTGTAAAACCGATGCTGGTATGACTATACTGGCATTGTTTACCAAACCGGAGTATTACTAGCAGCGATGCCGGTGTCAATGGCATCGGCAGGGACCCGCTGTGAACGGGTTCCTCCTTGCCGGTATGAGTGCGGACACGCAGCAGCCGTGCCTGTGGCAACCGGCATGCCGCTGCGAAGTGCACATTAAGAGTCACACGGACATGCAATTACTGGCATGGAGTTGCCAGTAATGATGAATACCTTGATGCCGTTAACATCGCGGAGCAAGTGTTAATAGCAATCTGCTGTGTAGAAACCTGCCAGAGGTGCACACAATCAGCACTGGTGGAGCCAGTGGAGTCTGGCAAAGCACAAAAGGAGCACTTCCACACACCACACCCCTCCCAAATCCACAATGATACCATTGGCAGTTGCAATACTGGGGCTGGAGGGCATGCTTGCAATGCTACTCCTTGAGCAAGCAGTGAACCAGAGAATGCAGCAGAGGCGTAGGAGGAGAAGAAGGGCGAGATTGGGCCAGCACATACCAATAGCGCAGGCAGTTGTACCCCGCAGGCAGCCACCAATCCCTCGCCAAAGGGCCAGTCCATTTGACCTAACCCCTACACAGATCCACACCCTGTACCGCCTGGACAGGGACACCATCACCACAATAGTGGACCTCATTCATGATGACCTGGTGAACCTCATCAACATCCGGACAGCCATCTCCCCTTGCTCAAAGTAGTGTCTGTGCTACACTTCCTTGCCACAGGCACCTACCAGCACACAGTGGGGCAGCTGCACGGAATCTCACAACCCTTTTTCTCCCGTGTGCTCTACCAGGTGGTAGATGCACTCCTGAAACATGCCTGGGACCACATCAAGCTACCACACACCGCAGAGGAGGGGAATGCAACCAAAAGAGCATTCCATGCACTGGCAGGCATGCCAAAGGGCATTGGTACCATCGACTGCCCCGATGTAGAGCTGGTAGTCCGGCATGCCGTGGAGGTAGTGTACCGCAACGGGAAGCTCTACCATTCCCTGAATGTCCAGATGGTATGTGATGCATGCAAAATCATAACGCATTGCTGTGCAAGAGTCCCTGGCTCCACACATGATGCCATGGTGCTGCGCTACTCAACGCTACCCCGCTACCTGGCACGACACGCTGCACAATGTACCTGGCTGCTGGGTGAGTAAAACCACATGGCCATGAGGGGTGTGTATGGGGGGAGGACCACAAGCATAGGCAACCTGCCTGCTGGCTGGGTCATGAGGGGCATAGGAACATAGCACCGGATTGCATGCATGAGCAGCACAAGTGCACACCACATTCATATATCCATAATCACCCCTGAAAATGTATTGCTGACAGTTTGCGTTAGGCTATAGAAGTCGCATGAGGAACCAGACCTACATACATCCATATCCCCAACCTGCACAATGACATGTCACAGACATGGTACGAGACCACACGCAGCGTCCTGGATGCTTGAAACTGTGACCCTAGATAAATCAACAGAATGTGGGACACAGCCAATGAAATCAGCTGTGGCATGCCTACACAGCTGTGTGTACACGCAAGCAACATACACAGTGCCCACATCAGCACATGCATCAGGAAAATCAGAAGCCATGAACCACAGGTACCACAATGCAACACCCTGCAGCCACAATGCATGTGAAACATGACTGCAGCAAAGGAAATCACGAGTCATGCTGCCATGCCTGAGCTAAATACAACTTACAAACTGCACAATCTCAGTCACTGCACCCACCCCACAGGTACACCGCAGACCAGCATACCTCTCCAGTCAACTTAAGGGACACCTCCAAGTACAATGGGTCAAGCATAGAATCTATTGCAATCATCAATCAGTCACCACCACTACCACATGATTGAGTGGCACAGGACTCAGCCGCAGTATCTCATGTCCACCATGCCAATACCCACGGAGCCTCATCACAGAAACATAACACTTCACCTGCGGCCCATACCACCAATGTGAATGTGCCTAAGTCATATGGGCAAGGCGTTGATGGATATGTACATGGTGACATCAAGTAGTTGAAAGCTTAACTCGCAAACCACTGTGTTTCATGAGGCACATCAGGCAAAGGTGTCATAATGACCTGTACATGCATACTCCATGAACTTGGGCAACATAACCATCAGATGTGAGGACATTTTGGACCTTTTTAGTTCATTTGTGAGAGTGCTGTACCAGATAGGAATGTCCCGGAGACGTGAACAGCACCTAACCACCCTATGCCCCCAACCATGTATCATCCATGGGTACACTTACCTGGTTTTTTGAATAAGAGAAATGTCATGTGCAGTCATGATTATTCATTTGCATGTGAACACAAACACTGTACAGATAGTGCTTACAAGGAATAACTGAATTAATCACAAGTACACTTCCTATTGCTCCCATGCAGGTGATGCTGGGTATCACCTGAAGCTTTGGCTCCTGACCCCCATCAGGAAACCAGTAAACAGGCACGAAGAGGACTACAACCGTGCACATGCACGCACTCATGTCACAATTGAGCAGACATTTGGTTTGTTGAAGGCCCGGTTTCGCTGCCTCAGAAGGTCGGGTGGGGCTCTCATTTATGGTCCGGAGAAGGTGGGCAAGATTTAGTATGTGCCGTGCTACACAACATGTGCATCCGGTGCAACGTACCCCTGCCCCTGACATGGACCTGATGCCACCTGAGGATGGGGAAGATGCTGGCAATCCTCCGTGCCACAATGTGAATGAAGGACGGGTGCATGCCAAGATCTGATTGCCCAATACAGAGTTTGCAGCAGAGTTGCTGCAATCTTCAGCAGTCTTTCCTTGGAGTTCCTACCTGAACCTGACTGTTGAAGTCTTTCCACCACCTCTACTGACTCGGCTGCTTCTGGTCTGGCTCTACATAAACTCCATTCTGCCGTGGAGCGGCCGCAGAGTTGGCAGAAGAGTTGCTGCAGTCTTCAGCAGTCTATGGCAGCGTTGGCAAGCAGGCACCAGAAGACCAAACCTGGTGACAAAAAAGCGCCGCAACATGCTCATGTCAACAGACTTTTCAATAATGGAACAATCGGAGAGTGATCTCACATTGCCAGATGAGGAACATCACCCTAAATCTCCACCTGCACAGGCTGCACCGGCTGGACCGAGCCACCTAGCAACCATTGAATCTTTTCTACCTGGGGCGTGGGTGAGTGAACTTGAAGAAAATGAAGAGACAGGTAGCTTTAAACCTGTTCAAAATACGCTGTTTCCCCACGGACCGCTCTTACCTGCTGCCGAGTCCCTGCATCTCTGGGGTGGCCAATCGGAGGGGGACCGGTGGAAAGCTTCCCTTCGGCGGCTGTGTGTGAGCCAAGCGGATGTCCGTCGTCAACTGTACAAGCGACTGAATATCTGGGCAGTGGGCGGGAGCGTGAGATTGCAAGTCCGGTGGGTGGGCCCAGTCACAAGTGCACAAATGCACAAGTGCACAAATGCATCTAACGCATTAAACAACTAAATGTGTGAAAAAGGTCTCACCCTGCCACATGACATGGAAGGGGGAGCAATAACAGAACCTTATGTGGAATCATTAGGGACCCCTACCACTACCCACTCACAACAAACCAAAGTTGTGCAAGTGGAAGTATATAACCACAACTCAATGGACGCCCCCAATAGTCCGCTGCAGTCCCTCTGAAAGTCACTGGATGTCGTGGAAGGGGTGAAAGACAAAAGAGAATAATTGCAGGAGAGGTCCCCTGTACCTCTACCCAGTGCTGAGGATGCTCTCCCTTCACTAGAGAAACATGCTAAGGCCTCCAACCGGGAGCAACATACGGAACAAAGACTTCCAAAGCCCCCTCAAGCCGAAAGCACATCCACCCCATTGCACCCGGAATTGAAAAGCGGGAAACCAAAGAGAAAAACAACTTCAACCCCAAAATGCCCACAGAGAAAGACACAAAAAACACAAAGTTTAAAAGGCAGGAGAACAATAATGGACAAACCTAGAACTCTACAGAAAAAAGTGCCTCCACATCAAGCCCTACCAAATCCAATGGCAAAATACTTCTTTCGAAAAACAAAAAGGGGTCTTGATTGTGCAGGAAATACCAACATCGGACAAATCTCAGACGCTGAACTCTTGGACGAAGTGCTAGACCCACGGGACCTATTGGCAGAAACCGAAAATGAAAAAGAAAGAGAGAGCCCTCCTTCCCCCTCCTACGGGCAACATGATTCAGCCTCTCACTAAATTTCTCCCACTAGATAATAGGAAATGGTACTTTGGAAGACCATCTATATTGGATGACACCAAATTGCTTGATGGTGCAACGAGCCCCATGAAATCAGTAACAAAACCAGTTCACTACTTTAATGCCATAAAAGATCGAAATACTAGACCGCTCTTGCCCGATTCAGATACAGTGCAAGGCGAAGTCGACTCCATTCAACCAAATTCAAATGAGGTTGACCCCCTCAGTTACTGGGACCACCAAAATGATAATCATATCATCATATCGATACTCCATCGTCCCTCGATATCCATCTCCAAGACCCGAAAAAAGAATCAGTGGCAACCCAGACCTCTTTTTCAAAACCTAGACAATCTAGAGAAGAGAGGACCTCTGGGAGGTCCCTTGATGAACAAGAAGGGGTCACCCAGGAGAGGAGACAGAAGGACAGCTACTACGCACCCCCCCCAAGCTCAGCGAAATGTAGTAAAGGAGTTAAGCATGCATAATGTTGGTGAGGAACCGTGCGCATCTAAAGCAACAACGCAGCACAGAAGATCCAGAACATCAGAGCTGCAACTAAATAAAGATACCCCCACAAAAAAAATCGGCTCGATTAACAATAATAACTACCGTGACTATAGCCTTAGCGCCCTTTTCTAAATTGTAATTTTTTTTTTAAAAACCATTTTATTGATTTTATTATAACAACCAACACACAACCAAACTTTGCAGTACATGTCTCAAAGTTTCAACAAACACATAATCTTCAGTGTCTACTGCTTTCCCTTTTCTCTCCCCCCTTTTCGAGCCTACTATGCATTGCCTCACGTGTCTTCATCTTCCTCAGGGGATTCTCTTCCTCTGTCGCCAGCAGAGTCCTGGTAACTTGACCAATCCTGGGTGGACCCATTCAGTGTGGACACTAGATATCTCCAAGCTATCAGGGTTCCTGCCTCCTCCTCACCTCTTCTGTTACTCGCATCTTGCCATACTGCTGTTTCAGCTTCAGTCAATTTCTGGAGATTTTTCCACCAGACTTCTATCCTGGGCCTATTGCATGCCTTCCATCCCATGGCTATTCTACGCTTAGCAAGTATGTATGCCAAATCCTTTAATTTGCTTACATGTTTTAATTTGCGCGGCCTTGTGAACCCCCCTACTAAGCATGCCCATACTGATTCGATCTCTATCTTGATCCCTCTCTCTTCTAGCTGGCAGGCTACGTCTTCCCAGAACTTTCCAATTTCGGGGCATGCCCAAAACATATGCGTCATGCCCACATTTTCGGCCTGGCATTTGGGGCATGTCTGTCTACCTGCATTTTTGAACTTTGCTATCCTCTGGGGTGTCATATATGCGCTGTGGGTTATGTATAGCTGTATTTGTTGTAGCCTCACGTTCCTGGATACTTTCTTATGGTACCATTGGGCACGTTCCCACATTCCATCACTCATAGGTATACCAGCGTCTTCCTCCCAGTCAGTTCTCAGTTGCGCCACCTCCTTCCCCACTCTGGACATCAATAGTTCATATAGCCTGGATATCTCGTGCCCTCCCTCCGCTATATCATATATGGTTTCAATGATAGCATCAGGTTGTCCATCTAGTGTGACTTCCGACCATGTGTTCCTGACCCGCTGTACCATTCTGTTGTACGTTATATATTGCCCTTCATGTAGCCCCCTTTCATCCACCAGCGCACTGAATTCTTTAATCCCTTCTTCCTGCCATATGTTTCCCAGCGTTACAATTCCTACTGGTTCCAGTGCCTCCTAATCGCCTTCAGTAGCTGGTCATCCCCTCCCGTCAGTGCAACCAGTGGCACCTGTGGGAGCACGGGCCGGTATCTCCATAGCATGGCAGGCTCTATGCCAGACTTGCCACCCCAGCCACAGTAACTTTGAGCGCTTTTTACCTTCAGCTTCAGTATCATTTCTTTCAAATAATATGGGGCGCATTCTGTTCTGAACAATCTCGATTCTGAGGTCGGGTCTTCCAATAACTGTAAAGACTGGAGAGGGTGTCTGTACTTCCGCTCTCTATATGGTAGAGGAGAGGCACAGAGGACCGGAGCCAAGATTCTCCATTATTGGTACGTGGTCGAGCAATCAAGGCCTAGCTTCTCAGGAGGTGATGCAGGCTGGTTCTTAAGTACAGTGTAGTCCCCAAGCACCCACAAAGGAATGTCCACACACTGTATCGGTTAAAACACAGTCTTTATATAATTAATATTCAAGGTTATGTACACTATCACAATAACTCACTTTGTGCTCAGAAAATCAACAATGGTAAATATATACAGTTCTACAGTGGTACCAAAAATATTATCAGATCTCATTAAAGTGCATCAACTATACTGTCAAAATGTCACACAGATCAATAAAGAGGAAACCAGAAGTAGAGAGAGGAAGGAAAGCAAGACTGTTGAACAATTAGCAGAATACTGGTCGCTACCGTTAAACACAGCTCTGTGTGGAGATCCCCCCACCTGGGCAACCTGTAGAATAAAGATACAAGTCCATATATTCTTCACACTAGACTTCCCAATAGTTCTGCAACCACAAAGTAACTAGCGTTGTAGCATTCCTCGACGGGGAACCGACGGCCCTTCTTGAGTGTCCTCCCTTTAAGGCAGGAGTCACGGGTCGTCGAACGTCCGACGGAGAACAGGGTGAGCTACGACGGTGAAGTGGCAGCTTTGTTCCTAGCGGTGCTCGTTGACGGGGAAGCGTAAACGTTCTGCAAGGAAGAGGCGTGCGGGGCACCTCAGTGTCGATAGTTCTGGACCGCAAAGAGTTTGAAGAACTGTGGCCCAGCAAGGGCATCGAGTCGTCGGCGTCGCTGTGGTCTTTGGTTGGCGGGAAACCCACCGGCGGATGCTCCTCGGCGCATCAACGGTCAGGCCTTCTCCAGCAGGATACAGCGGCGATGATGCGGACGAGAGCGTCCTTGGATCAAATGAAGTTCTTAGGCAAACGGGAGCACAGCGGCACCGGTCGGCGACGGCGGTCGTCGACAGGGACGGACAACAGTCCGGGCGCTTCTCCTTGGGATTCCGCAGCAGTCCCCGTCTCGGGTCGGCAGCCTGTCGGTCTGTCTACCAGGGAGCTTTGGCAAAGATCAGCTGGTGCAGGATGGTCCCTCGTAGCTCGGGAAGAGGGCACCTCTCTGGGTCAGTCCTTGGTGACACAGCAGCTTTCAGATTGTGAAGGAGAGCAACAGCAATTCTTCTCGTCCAGCAGGGCTTCAAGGTCAAGCTTCAGTTTCTCCAGTTACTCGTTGTAGTGGACTTCAGCTTATAAACATGAATTCTAGCAGTGAGAGGCCCCCAGATATACTGGTTGATCTCCCATTCATTCTGCTGGGTCACACTCAGGCAACCAGTCAGTCAGAAGGGTATTCATGCAGGCAGGCATCCAATCAGGTGCATAGTGCATTCAGGCCATTCACTCCTCTCCAGACACTCACAACAGGTTATGTGTATTGGGACAAGTACCCAGCCATTCAACACTCCACACTGCATTCATACCAGTTTCGGGCAGGGCTGTCTCAGTCATTGTGTCAACCACCAGATACTAGACACCCACAACACAGAATGCGTATTTGTCACATGTCACACACTCCATTCACCCAGGTCCCACCCACAGGGTGTACCCACAACATACAGTCACTGGGAAGGCTCCAGCCAGTCTGGCCTGGACTTCACAACAACAACATACATGGAACTTCCACCCAACAGCCGGTCAGGGGGAAGGGACAGAGTCAGGGCTTCCCAGGACTTTGGGAAAACAAGGTAACAGGCAATAGAAAGCAAGAGGCCACAGGGGCCATCTTGTTTCCTATCAGGAATCAACTGATTCCAATGGCAGGGCCTGGGTATCCCAAAATGGAGGATACTCAGAGCACCTGTCAAATTCAGCATGGAGCTGCCACCAGCCCATACCCTGCTCTGTGGGCCACACACAGGTCCCCAAAAACATACACTAGGCGCACAGGGTTGTACCACCACCCATGGGTGCCATAAGGGTATCCCATGGGTCTGTACACCAAACCAAAAGAGAGCTGCACCGCCAGGAGTCCCACATGAACTCCTGCACGGAAAACCCGACAGAACATCCCATAGAAAGCAGTAAAGGACAAGGATACAGAGGCCCTGTCCCTCCGATGCATTTCCAGCATCACAATAACCATTTGGCCACATATTGCGGTTGACTAGCTAGGTAATAGATCTCATAGTTCTGTAGTTTTATGCCCCCTTTATTGTGTGCATTCTGCAGCTTCCAAAGAGCTATTCTGTTCCTGGTCCCATGCCATAGGAAATCCCTGCACATACTGTGTAGCTTAATGAAAAAACGCTTTGGTATAAAATATGGGATATTCCCAAAACAATGCAATAGCCTCAGCAGTACAACCATCTTGAGCAGCGCCCCTCTATCCATCATTGCCAAGGGGAGTTTGGACCAGAACCTCATACTGTTCGCGATGTTCTTTACCGCTTTCTCAGTGTTATACCGGTGTTCCACTTCTACCTCATGATAAATATCTATCCCCAGGTATCTAAACATTTGTGTTACCCATGGTATCTGCAAAACCGGTAGTTGTTCTTGTGGAACCCCTACATACCTCCCCAATGGGAATAGACAGGATTTGTGGGAATTCACTGCTATTCCAGAGAGCATTGCAAACTGCTCCATCACTTCCAGGATGAATTGGAGGTTCTCCTCGGGGTATCTTATATACAGCAGTATATCGTCTGCGTATAAGGAAACTAAGTGCGGCTCTCCCTTCATTCTAATCCCTATTTCCTCATACTGCTGCCTCAGATACACCGCCAAAGGCTCTACACTATGTTGTATAGCATCGGAGACCATGGCACCCTTGTCTCGTACCCGTGCCCAGCTGCCACTTTTCAGAGATGATCGCCCCCGTTTTTACCCTGGCTAGCGGCGCACTGTATAGTAGTTTGACCCATTTAAGATACCCCGGCCCTACTCACCGAGTCAAAGGCTTTTATTGCATCTAATGAGACTATTGCAATCTCCCCTGAGTCATCTTTTGTGTGCTCTATAACCCGATGGAGTCTCCTGAGGTTGTCGGATATGTGCCTGCGTGGTACGTAGCCTGTTTGATCAGGGTGTATTAGTTTAACGATAATCCGCTTCATTCTGTTTGCTAGCACTGCCGTAAGCATTTTGCTGTCTTGGTTCAACATTGATAGTGGTCTAAATGATCCGCAGTCTATACCTGGCTTATTAGGTTTGGGGAGTGGAATGATGATCGCTTCTCTCAGGGTAGCCGACCCATCTCATAACCTTCATTTAGCATTGCCAACAACGGGGGTAGCACCTCTCTCTGTACATTTTATAAAATTCACTGGGGAGTCCGTCGGCCCCTGGGGTCTTGCTAGTAGGTAGTTGTGTCACCACTTCTTCCAATTCTTCTAAGGTGATTGGGGCATCTAGTTCCTCTCGCTCCGCCCCACTTATTTGTGGCAGGCCTATATCTTCCAGTGTTTCCATTATCCCCCTGCTATCATTCCCTTCCGTATTTCCGTACAATGCTCGATAGTAGTTAAGGAATTCTCGGTTTACCCCTTCTTGGATGTCTACCAATTGCCCCTCTGTTCCCTGTATTACTCTAATCGTGGTTCTGGGGGTCTCTCTCTTGTACAACCATGCCAACATCCTCCCTGGTTTATCTCCACCCGCATGCTGCCTTTCTACATATTTTCTACAGTTCAGGTTGCATAGTCTATCCCAGTGTTCTGCATATTCTTGCTGCAGTTCGCTTATGTTTCTGGCATCCTCCTCCGTGCAGCCGCCCCTGCCCTGGGCTCTCTCTAGCTTGTTTTCAGCATCCCGTAATTCCCGTAATATGCTTCCTTGCAACCCTTTGGATTTGGCTATTGCTATCCCTCTCACCACCACCTTAAAAGCTTCCCATAGGGTACCGGTCGACTCGACACTCCCAGTGTTAGTCTCAAAGTAATGTACAATCTCCTCCCTCAGGTCTTCCCTGAACATTGTGTCCTTCAGTGCTTCAGCTCTGAGTCGCCAGGTTGGGATACTGGCACTCTGTGGTCTATACTACCATGTGAGGACCAACAGTGAGTGGTCCGATAGGACCCTCGCCTTGTATTCTACTAGTGCTGTTTCCGCAACTACCTCCTGCGTGACAAACATGTAATCTAGGCTTGTGTACAGATTCTGTGGGCAGAGTAGTGCAAGTATTGCCTCTCATGTGGGTGCCGCACCTTCCATACATCCTCTAACCGTAACTCTGTTAGCAGGGTCTGAAGGGCTCTGGCAGCAGGGGTGGGCCTGTCTTGTCTAGTATCCAATCTGTCTACCCTCGGGTTCAATGTGCAGTTGAAGTCCCCCCCCCAGATCACTGTCCCACCTAGATCAGTGCACAGTTTCTTAAATAAGGCCTTAAAGTATGTAACAGTGTCCTGATTCGGGGCGTATGTGTTAACAATGCATACTTCTTTATTTTCCACCACCCCCCAAATTATCACCATTCTCCCATCTACTTCAACGGTAGATTGTAGTATCTGGAAGGGGACATGCGGCGCAAACCAGGTAAGCACCCCTCTAGCATAGGTCGAGTACGTTGCTCCCACTAGGGTCCCCCCACTTTTTCCGGACCATCTCTAGTTTGTCTTTTGTGAGGTGAGTTTCCTGTATCAGGGCTATGTCTATTTTCTGCCTTCTAAGATACGTCATAACCTTATTTCTTTTTAGGTAGCTATTCAGCCCCCTGATATTCCAAGAAATTATCTTGAGGTCCCCCATAGTCCGGTCTTTTCCCGTCCCCTTCTTTGTCTTGTCTGGGCCCCTCCCTTAGGCGTTATGTCTTGCGTATGTAAGCTCATTTCCCAACTTAAACCACCCATCAACATTCCCCCAACATCTTCCCCAACACCCCTCCCTCATCCCACCCCCCCTTCCCCACCTTCATCCCCAACTCCTTTCTGCCCCTCCCCCCTCCCAACTGTTGCCCAGCTTCATCCCTGGATCTCATGCACCCCCGCATCTAGCACTTTTCTTGGCAACTACCCGTACTCAGGGCCCACAGGGAGATACTGCCCTAGTGGCGCTTTTATTACTCTATCTACTGGGGATAGGTTGTCTCCATCCTGTAATTCCTCCATGAATCATCGTACTAAGCGCGCTTATCGTTCACATCTACATTTTGCAGTGTATATTCCAGTCAACTAGTCCAAGTGTTACATGCTATAATCACTCAATTCTATTATTTGTAGCTGTGCCCATTCTTAACCCTATCTAGTGTCTCTGCCCCAGATACCCTCGGCATCTTCTTGCATAGCATTATGTCACTTATTGTGTTCGTCCCGCTCCTGCTTGTCTTCTTGCTCCGGGCAGCCATGAGCGTCCAACCAATTCGCTGCATCTTCTGGGGTGTCAAAGGAGTGTGCTTTGCCTTTGTGTAAAACCTTGAGCTTCGCGGGATACAAGAGCATGGGCCTCATTCCGAGTACGGCGCTAACCAATGGCGCTATTAACGCCTTGGTTGACGCCGTACCCGGACCGGCAGCGCCTTGGTGGTTGGCGGAATTACCGCCCCATTCCAAGGTTGGCGGGGCGGTAATTCCCCAATCCCCATTTACCCTTCCCCATTCCCATTCCTGCCCCATAGGGCATAATGGGAGTGGGGAAGGCGTCAATTACGCCACCGTAAATTACGGTGGCGTAATTAACATCAAGGTCCCTTAGCGCCATGGTATTTAACGCCTGCTAAAAGCAGGTGTTAAAAGCACCATGGCGCTAAGGGAACTCGGAGTATGGCGGTAAGGGATTACCGCCACCGCTCTCGTTAGCGGTGGCCGCTATCCCTTACCGCCATACTCGGAATGAGGCCCCATGTATTTGAATCCAGCTGTGTGCAGTCTCCTTTTTATCGCCACATAGCTATAGCGCGGTCTCTGCACCAGCATTTTGTAATCGGGATATGCAGTGATAGTCAGCGACGCCCTTCTTATCGTCCCTCCTTTCCGGAAGAATTCCAGTATCTTTTCCCTGTAATTCAGGATCTTCGCTATGATTGCACGGGAAGAGGCTCCGGGTTGCGGCGTTCTCATCAGGGCCCTGTGCGCACGTTCAATCGCGAACCCTTGGGAGAGCTTATTAGCCCCAATTTCCTGTATAATCATGTTCTCCACATAGTCTGTAGGGTCTTCCCCCTCTGGTAGGCCGACCATGCGTATGTTGTTGCGTCTCGCTCGCCCTTCGGCTTCCTCTGCTCAGCTTTCCAGATTAGACACTTGCTGTTTCAGTACGTGGATCTCCAAGGCATTGTTTGTGCTGGTGTCCGTGTTGCTTTTCACGGCGCTCTCCAGGCCACTCGTTCTTTCCACTAGCACTCTCACGTCCTGCCTCAGTAGGTTGACCTCTATCCCCACTGCGTCAATTTTGGTTTCTAGTGCCGCTTTCAGATCCGCCATCGCTATCCCCCACAAGGACTTTAGCTCCGTGATGGCGGCGAGGATCATGTGGTCATCTCTCGGCGAGGCGGCCCTTGCAGGGGTAGTGGTCATGGCTTGTGCTAGGGTGGTCGGGGGCTGCTGCGACTTGGTGAATGTGTTGTCTATTGTTGGCTGTTTTTCCTTGGCTTTTCCACCCTTTGAAGACATTAGAACTCCCGATCTCTGCTCCTGGTTGCGCCTCCTCAACGATGTTTGGGTTCTTGTGCCGCCCCTCAGCCTCTTCTCTCTAGCGGCAGGGGACCCTATGGCCCTGCCAACTGTGTGCTTTAATCCCGTAGTATACTGGGCCGCCACCTGGGGTGTTCACCACTCTTGCTCACTGTGCTTCTACTTATCAGTTCGATCTGAGTCCTGGCACTGTTCCAGTCGGTGCTGGAGCCTTGCCTTAGCCCCGTTGTGGCGTGTCTTTTTCTGTCCTCGGCAATGATGCATGGTGGTCATGGGTGCCGCATCTGGCCTTATTTCCCGGGATGGAGTGACACTGTGCCGGTGCGAGACAGCGTGGGCAGTGGCCCTTACAATCTGCTCTGGTTCAGCAGGGCCACCGATGCCCTGTTATGGTCCGAGTTAATCTCTGGCGGCCCCCTGTTGTCTCTCCTTCAGCAGCGGGCGTTTGTTTGTGTTCCATGTGCTATTCCTTGCACCCTTCTCCCAGTTATGAGGGGCGCTCTCCTGCCATCCACCTCTGTCCACCTCCAAGGCCTGTTACCTGATGCACTTGACAGAGGTTTAGCTTTGCTCTTCCCAGCCTTCAAGGTCTCGCTTTCCCCAGCGCCATGACACCCTTTGCTCTTCAGCGTTTCTCCTATCATGCAATGGCTAGCAAAGGCTTCCCTCGAGCAGTCATTTGGGGGGCATTTGGTAGCAGTCTGCAGGCCTTGTCTGCCCTCCTCTCCTATACTGGGCAGGCTGATTAATTTGTTCCCCCCATTGTGCTTATTTACTTTTACCGGGGGGGGGCAACGCGGCAGTGCTCCACTGCACTCCTGTGTGTGCAGGGCTTCCCCAGCTCTTTACTTGTTAGTTTTTAATTGCCGGGCAGGGACTCAATTGGCCCCCCCAAGTTCTGCGGCATGCGGGCCCTGCCGCCTCCAATATTCTTTAATATTTATGCGCACCCCGGGTGCCCGCCTGACTGCTGTGGACACCCGTGCGCTGACTCTGCACACGGAACGTCCGCCGCTGCCTTCACTGTCCTTCGCTGCTCCCTGGTCTCCTCAAATCCTCTGAGCTTCACTGGTCTCTGTTTTTGCTGCAGCGGGCGTGCAGCCACTCCACACCCGCCCCTCCGTACCTCTATTTCGGGGGGCTGAGGGCCCTGTTCTGTTGCTCGCCCAAGTGCACCGGAGCTCCACACCGCAGCAGCAGCCCCTGGGCATGCCAGGGCGGGTGACCAAAAGCCGCCGGGTCCACAGACGTCTCCACACCATCCGCGTAGCCTTTAATCAGCTAGAGCTGCATTGCTCGGAGGGTGCCAGCTTCGGTGCTCTCCTCAACACTCACTTCAAAGTCAGCCAGCTCGTTGTTGCTTCCTTTGTTATGTGGTAGCCGCCATTTTGTTGCCAGACCGAAGCTCTCGCGGAGGGCTACAATGTTACAAATCTCTGTCTATTTCCACGCGATTTTCGTTCTGCCTCGTCCATCAGAGGCTCCTTGTATTCATATGTCATCAGTTACATTTCCAGGTTGGACTTCTCGCTAATAGTCAGCGCGCTTCAATCGGATTAGTGCTCGGATCTCCGGGGCTCTCTCAGAGAGCAACCTAGTCCATGGCTGCTTAGACACGCCCCCCGCCCTTTTCCAAATTACTATAAACGACACATTAAGAGACCATTCAACGTAGATAGCCTTAATGCATACTAAACTTATCCATTTGGATGGATATATAACTGCCAAGGAACAACTTAAACCAAGTGTAAGACACCAAGGGAGCATGACGGATCCTGAAGAAAACAATCAAAAGCTCTCTAAACAACAAGCCGAACCGGAGGTACTATTTAGGTCAGAAGACCGTCTACCCCACAACGCTCGACCAAGGACCATTATCACCAAATCGCCCAAATGGGAAAGAAAACTACTGGCCGACTTGAAAACAGAAGAATTCCAGGGTTAACTCCCCACAACGAAGATACACTAAAAACCATGATTTTCCTAAAAAAAAAAGTGGAAAAGATCTAACCTCTGCAACGATTGACCTGACAGAACAAATTCCATCAAATAAAAGAAATGGATGTGTAGTTCTGGAGTTGGAGCCTCCAATACAAACAGCAAGTTCCAACAACATGAGCCAAACGCCTGGTCAGAGATTAACAATCATAGAAGAAGCAAATAGAGACCTTTGCCATTTTTGAAAACACCAAAAAGAAATCTGATGATCAAAAACAGAGAGGTGAATCTGGGGCACTACCTAAGCTGGCCAAACCAAAATGAAAAGTGACTGAAGAAGTGATAAAATCAGTATTAAAAATGTTCTTGAGGCTGCAAGACGACAACGAAGAAAGTGCAAGCCCACAAAAGCTTACACAAAGAAATGCCAAAGAAACAAGAGTACCAACCCTCTCAAGAAGCTCTTCTGAAATAAGCGTGGACTTAATGGAAATGAGTCAATATTCGATCGAAGACCCAGAATCAGATCTCCCACAATCCCCTGGGGACCATCAGGAAATTCCACCAACGTTAGATCGTTCTTCATTAAATCAATTTAAGGAGCCCGAAGACTTAACTGACCATAGTCGTTCACCAGAATTTCTGACTATGGCGAAAAAAAGGGAAAGGCCCATGGAATGTCAGGCCCCAGGAAACAAGGAAATAAGGGATCGCCACGCAAGCCCGGGAAGGACCGGGGAAAGGTCTTCAAGGTTCCAGCGTGAAAAAACAGCACCCAAACACAATCGATATAGATCAGTCTCAAGAGAAAAACGAGAAAGAGACCTCTGTAGATAAGAGACGCTCTAGATATAGACGATTTGACAAACATCGCCCTGGCAAAGATACAAAATCGCACAAGTCGGAGGACCGTCACCCAGCGAGAGAACTAAACAAAGGCAATTGTGCCTTTAAATAGAATACCTCCGAGGAGTGAAATCAGAGAGACCAACAGAATGTCGACAGGCACTTGCAAAAAGGTAATATGGAGAAGAAAAAGAACCCAGTCGAGAATAACGATGCCCAAAGTTGCGCCAGGGAATCCATGAGAGATGAGCAATATAAAGACCCTCTGGGGGAGGGCAGAAAGCCAAAGGGCTCCCAACTACATTCAAAATTACCTTTGAACAAGAAACAACTGGAGAAACCAATGACAGAACTGAGAAAGCTATCAAATCTACTTCTCCATGAGGTAATAATAGCAAGAGTTGGTCCTGGCTGGCAAAGGCCTTGACTGCAGACCAACATAAATAGCAAGTCGACTCGGAAACTCAGAGGCAAGATCGACAAAAAGAAGAACCACAATTCAAGACCATGGTCCTTGCCTCTTGGAACACAAGAGGATTTTCGCATTTAACAAAACCCAGCAATGTAAACTTGGGGAAGTTTGACATCATATGTTTTCAAGAATCATGGCTAACGAGAAAACCGTATTAAGACGGTTTATGAAATAGCCATATCACCAGCAGCAAAAGGGGCGAAGGGGAGGCCCACTTCGGGGTTGATAACTGCCATTCGATTTGGTGTTGGCCTCGAACTAAAAGAAACTTTCGCAAGCCATCCTCTCATGCTGGCAACCTTGATAACCTGGCAAGAACAAAGCAATCTTGACATGGCTACCCCTAAGCTAACAACCAAGACGACTTCGGGGAAAAGCTCCATTATAGTGATCAACGTGTATTGGAACCCGAAAGTCGTAAGAAACATTTCTGAAACTCGTTGAAAAGACCATTGATGAGGCATGCACAATCCATCAAGCAACCTACATAATCGTTTGTGGGGATCTGAACGCTACTTGTACAAACATTGGCCAAGAAACAGTCGAAAGAAATAGCAAAACAACATCAAACACCAGAGGAATCCCCTGGTCCAAATTAATTGCCTCTAGAGATCTCCATAACTTGCATTTGTTAGACTCCACCGGAGTTCAAACACCATCTTGGGAAAGGGATGGCCAAAGTGCAACCATCGATTATATCTCTACATCAAGAGAATTCCTTCCACACATCACATCTTTTCAAGTTGTAAAAATAATCAAGAGAGATCATAATTGCTCAGAGTTACATGGAAAGCAACAACACAAAAAAAAAAAGATTGAATGACAACTGACGTTGAAAAGAGTTCAAATGGAACCCGCTTAAAAATAACAGACGCAATGATTACATCACTGACTAAGCGTTATAAAGAATTAATAAACACGGATCAGTGTGTCCACACGAGTCAGGTTGTGGACTATCAACCATTATTGATGTATTATCATCATAGAACCGACCACTGGAAAAATAAAGTACTCAAACATCTTCATGTTTTCGACGAGTTGGTTGCTGACAAAAAGAAAACAATGAGGCGGGGGAAACGACAAGCACTGAAGAGTGGTGCAAAAGACTCCGGGGACAAGGCAGTTAAAATTGTAAACACCTATAAGAACTGGCTAATGTTCCATAGAAGTAAACAGATGCTTAGAGTCATTTGTGGTCGGAAAACTAAGGAATTTTAGTCCCTGATAAGGCAAACAACCTCAGCTAACCAGGAAGCTTTACAAAACAACTTTAGTGAGGAAATTTGGATTTCCCACTTTCAGAGTCTCTTCCCCACCGAGAGCAAAATTGACAACAAATACAAATCCGAGCTAGAACATCTTTGGAAAATCCCATATGAAGAAGATCTAATAAATAAAAAGATATCCAAGCTGAACAGATCTAGAGCCCCAGGACCTGATGGGATCAGAAACATCGACCTCAAAGAACATCAAGAAAAATGGTCGCCTCTTATATCAGAGATCTTCAAAAGGTGCGTGCAGACAAAATCAGTTCCTCCGTCATGGAAATGCGCTACAGTCGTCCCGATATTCAAGAAAGGCTCCCGCGAGTGTCCAAAGAACTATCGTCCGATGGCGCTTTTGTACATAATACGGAAGCTATTTGGATCTTTCTGTTTAGACGACTTCCAGGATTGGGTAAAAACAGCTGCTTGCGCGGACTCTTTCCAAACAGGATTTGTTAAAGAGGCTGGTACATCTGCAAACATCCTCCTACTTAGCTCCCTAAAGGGAAAGATAAAAGATGGCAGCCCAAGGATTTTCATTGCTTTTATAGACCTGGTGCAAGCATTGAACCAGGTCGATAGTGACCGTCTATGGCAGAAACGTACCCAATGAATTGTCCTAAATCAATACTGGAGCTGATCCAAGCCCTCTATACTGATACGAGTATGAAAATCAGGCTAATCGGCAAAGGGCTTCTCTCTGAGAGTAATAGTATGCATAGAGGAGTCAAGCAGGGATGCCCCCTAGCCCCTACCCTCTTCAATGCGTACCTGGGCGACTACCAATATTCACATGGGAACATTTGCTCATTTCCACCAACATTAGGAGACGTCAAGATAACGCGTCTCTTATACGCTGATGATATGATATTACTTGATCATGCTTCTATTGGCCTCCAGCGGCAGTTAGACAACTTATCTAAATACATCAGCGACAATAAACTGGAGATCAATAAGGACAAGACCAAAGTAATGATCCTTGAGAAGACCACCAAGAATTCTGAAAACCTTCAATGGTACCTGGAAGGATTAAAAATTGAGAGGGTAAAGGAGTTCAAGTATCTGGGTATTGTTTTCAATAATAGCTCGGTGGAGCAACAAATGCAGACGTTCCTATTTGAGATTAAGAACCTGGTAACACAGGCTAAAATGGTGGACAAAAAATATGGCCGCTTTTCAATCATTCCTACCATCAAATTCTACAAGGCCAAGGTAGTACCTGCTCTGACATATGGGATGGAAGCACTACCTCAATTACCACGGAAAATCTGGCTAAGATTGGAAGGCTACTTTTGGCGCCGGATTCTAAATCTACCATTCTCCACTCATATGCCAATCATCCAGCGCAATATGTTGATACTGTATAGGAAAATTATAGCTCCAACTCGCCCCATGGTCTTCACCATAATTTGTTCAGAATTAGAAAAAGGCAAAAACAACACCATCAAAAATTGAGTAGAGAAAAATAAGTCTGTCCTAGAAAGAATTAACAGCTCAGAAGAGGAACTCTGGATAAATCCAAACAAAACAAAAAAGAACTCCTGGAATCAGATTGGATAGACATGCTCGATTCAGCTAGTAAATACAAATCAATGGCTGACGCGCCAGCAAACCCAAAAAGAGCGAATCATCTGTCAGACTACTTGAAAACATTTCCAAACACAACCTATACAATTGTTTTCTTATGGAACAGGCTCAACATTTTGCCAACAAATGAAATCTTGGAAAAAAGGGGACTTTCAACCATTAAAGATGTAGATATTGCCTTATAGCGGAGCAGCCTGAGACTTTAAGACATTTACTCCTGTCTTGTGGAGCCCTGTCGCCACAACGAGAGCAACACTTGGGACATTTGCTTTCAAAATATCAATCGTACACTGAGGAAGATTCGTGGTCTAGACTGCTAAGTGGGGAAAGAGTCTAATGGGTAATAGCATATTTGAAGAACTCGAGAAACCAGGCCTTACAGTCCAGACATTTCTACGCAGGCCCACTTTCCCCACTCCTGTGTAGTTAAAAGAAGTTAAAGAATTTAAAGTTGGTAAACTGATTATTATTTTTTTAACATTAATGGATTCCAAAGTTTTAAAGACGCGAGAGACGATTTCTTGTACAAATTGTAAATCAATTAAACAATAAAAAAAGTTTTAAAACATTGCCCAATACTTCTGATGAACTGGGGAACACAAGGCACTGGGAATGAGGCACACTGGGCACTGTACACAATTAAATTGACACACAACCAATAACCAATGTCCAGTCATGTGTTTTTCAACTCACACCAACTGTATTCAAACTTTGTACAAATTACCATGACCCCACGTGCACCACAATCCAAAAATGAACCGACTACCCCCACCCATAACACTCCCACACCCACTACCGCCAACACTCCCACACCAACTAGCCCCAACACTCCCACTGCCACTACCCCCACCCCCAATACCATCCCCTGTATGCCCTCACACCCACTACCCCAACACCCACTACCCCAACTCCCCCGCCCCCCAAAACAAGTCCCCCCACTACTACTTGACTACTACTCCCTCCCAACATGCACCTGTGAGTACGACTACTCACGCCCCCTTTTTGGAGGAGTGGGTGGAGGGTCTGAGCGGCGCAAATATTGCTGAGAGCGACGCACCAGACTTGTTTGTGTGGAACTGGCCGGTGACGTGGTCGATGATGGAGCAGGTTGGGTGTTTGTGTTGGCATTCCTTTGTTCTGCCATAGCAAACGCCAATTGCGTGATGGCCTGGGCCATGGATGCCATCACAGAGTTCCCTTCCCGCAGGCGCCGGGCCACGCGGTACACGGCCTGGCTGACCACCCTTGCATTCTCCTAAAGGGCTTCCTGCGTGGCCTGCCTTGATGCTTCCGTGTCAGCCACATACTGGCGCATCATGTCCTGCATGGCCTGCTGCTGCCCCTCCGTGCGCAACAGCCGCCCCTCCAGACCACTGATTTCTTGTGCAGCAGGTGCTGGCACGGGAGGTGGGGTGTGTGGGCTTCCGGGGCTGTACATAGCTTCCTCCATGTCGCTGTCGGGGCCACTGGCCTCCACTGTGCTGTGGCCCGGAGACATTTACTGGAGATGCACGTGGGGTTGCCTGCATGGGTGGCGTGTTTTCAAGGTCCTCATGGTGGCTGTGGCCTGGGGGGGGTCAGCCACCTCCTCATCACTGTGTTGGGCAGATTGAGCCGCCTCAACCTGCTCACTTGGCACCCCTGATTGGGACTCCTCCAGGTCACTGGCCACTGAGGATCCCTGCTCTTCGGCCTGGAGTGTTTCCTGTGCCCCAGATGTGGAGGTTTTGCATGGGACCTTGGTGCCAGGAGTGGTTCTTGCCTGGGGCTCCTTGCTGGCAGCAGTGTGTCTTGGCTTGGGGGCCTTACTGGCAGCAGTGAGTCTTGGCTGGTGGACCTTGCTGGCAGCGGTGGGTCTTGGCTGGGGGGCCTTGCTGGGGGTGGGTGGTTCCTGCTCTGCCTGCTGGGCAGCCTGTGTGTCCTCTTGGCTTGGGGGTTGTGGCGTGGATGCTGTGGCACGCTTCAGTCCTGCCCTTGAGGTCGAAGGCTCCCCGCGGGTGGCATTGTCTTCACCACGGCGCTGACTTGAAGCGGCTCCATGTGGTGTTGGGGCGTGTTCTGCCTCGCTGTCTGTTCCTGTGCTTGTGGGGGACAGTGAGGCAGGGCATTAGTCATGGGTCATCATACATCCTACATACATCAATGGTATTACATTCGGAGTCATGCGCATTGTCATGGACATGTTGGTAGGCCAGGCATGGTCATACAGGAATGGGGGTTGGGGTGCATTGTCGGTGCATCCTTCTGTTGCAGCCACATTGTGCATGGTGTCTGTTGGGTTCCCCACAGGTGTCTAGCGGTTTGCGTGTTGTGGCCATGCCACAGGGGCTGTCTGCCATGTGTTGTCTAATTGTGGAACTGATGTTCTCCCATCATTCTGTACGTGGATGGATTTATGTTTACAATGCGTGTATGGTCATGGTGGGTGGTTCAGGTGTGCAATTGGCGGTGGTGATGTGTGCATCGTGCCATGTGATGGCACGGTGGTGAGGCCTGCATCTGTACAGTGATGTGTATGTCCGCATGCAGATGTTGCTTGTGTTGGCAATTGTGGACTCATGTGGGTTGTGTCAGCGGGGTTTGCTGGGTGTGTTCGTGGCAGGGACATGTGGTTATGTTGGAGGTGGGTTCAGGTGGGAGGTGATGCAGCATTTGTTTGCTACCATCTCCTTGCCATTTGGACTCCAGCATTGACTTTGGGGTTGAAAGTGTGTGTTGTGACAATGGTATTACGCTAAGGGACACTCAACGGCATTGTTAGATGGTGCGACTCCCATCTCGGCGTTCCCCAAGCCCTTGATGCCCTCTATATTGATTAATGTGCTGCACGTCTCCTCCCATGTGGGATGGTGGACAACCTCCTGTGCCCAGCCCCTGGCTGCGGTCAGCGGAGAGAAGGTTGCGGACCTGCAGACGGAGATAATCCCACCGCTAGCGGCAGTCGCAGAAAGTTCGGGGTGTTGTCCCCACCGCAGATACCTTTTGGGCAACCTCCTCCCACACAGCATTCTTGCGCAGTTGGGCTGCCCGGCGTACAAAACAACATCTGCATGTTCCACCAAGGTGTCAGCCAGCATATTCAGCTTTATGTCGCTGAGCCTTGGCTTTCTGCGACAGACTGTGCCTTGTCTCGTTGCCATTTTCCTCAGCTTGCTTCCTGACTGCTCTGTTCTCCGGTCAAGGTGCTGTAGGCTGAGGATAGCAATGGATTGCATTTTTAAAAGATGGCCGCCAGTGCATTTCCCGTTCCGGTGCGATGCTGTTGCTTCCGGTGCCGGTATTACCGGCATCGGGGTACCGGTATTACCGGCATCGGGGTACCGGTAATTACGGCATTGAGGATGCCGGTGCCCGCAGCATCGAGGATGCCTGTATCGAGGGTTTCGAGGGCATTACCGGCATGCCGGAATGCGCATGCATGCTGACTCAGAATCTACCGTAGATTCCGGCAGCAGTGCTACACGGACACAGTAACACCGGCCTGCACATAATTTTCTTTTTTTAACAGGAAACTCGCAATGAGGCCCACTGTCTTTCACTGCCATGAGTACTGGATCTTGTTTCATGCTGTCACGAAGCAAAGGAATGGTGAGCGATTTGGGCAGTGCATTGCTGATAATGTGTTTGATATATTGATCAGCTTCTGCGGATTGTGCCTCTTCTTGTGCAGGTAGCGGGTGCCTTAATAGGAAATCGGACGGATTATTATCCTTCCGCAGGCAACGTACGATTGTGAAAGAATATTCTTGGAGCTGTAGTCCCCATATTGCAATGCGAGGTGGTATCTTGGCCGTAGGCTTAACAGTGAATTGTCGCCCCTATAGAAATAGATGGTAATGCTCACATGGCCAGACCACTGCAAGACTTTCTTTTTCGGGCTGCGAGTAGGCACACTCAGCAGGAGATAAGCTGCGGCAATGCATAGGCTGCAGTGTGTCAAGCCTATGTGGCAGTGGACGACGACGCATTTCGTTTGACTTGAGCAAGGATGGCTTCTAGTCCTACGTGGCTGGCATCGACGGTCAGTTCCGTTTCCAGGTCAGGGTCATAATATGCCATGCGGTGTCCAGTCAAAGTTTCGAATACATAGTTTCGAAATACAATACTTTCGAAACAAAAGGAGAGAAACATTTTTTTTCAAATGCATTTTTTTATTGGGTTTCATATAGTAAAAATAGTGTTTTTTTCCTCCCAATTTTTTTTTGAAAAAGTGCATTCGAAAAAATGTTTTCGGTGCTTTTTAGTCTAAACTGTTGTATTTCGACACTATGACTGTCGAAACTTTGACTATAAACCATGCCATGCAGGATTTGATTTCCTGGAATGCATCTTCACACTGGGCGGACCATGTGAAATCCTGATCCTTGCCTGTGAGGAGGCGCAGCAGCGTGCTTATGGAGGCAAAGTCTTGGATGTATCTGGTACAATAGCTCGCCATGCCTAGAAATGATCTAGCTGCCGATGTGGACGTGGCCGTCTCAATCAATGCTCGAACTTTGTCAGGGTTGGGTTTCATTCCGTCTTGAGAAAAGATATGCACAAAGAATTTGAGTGTTGTTTTACTTAGTTCACATTTTGAAACATTGAGGGTCCGATGGGCCTCTTCCAGCGCCATGCAAACTCGACGTACGGCATCATCATGAGCAGCTTGTGTTACTCCGAATACTAGGATGTCACCACTATAGTTCAGACATTGCGGGATGTGTTTGATGACTTGGTGTATTTCATTTTGAAAAATGTCTGCTGCAGAAGACACTACGAAACTAAGGCGCGTGTAGTGATACAAACCTAGATGGGTTGAGAAGGTGGTTATGTAGCTGGACTCTACGTAATTCAAGTTGATGATATCCCTTGTTAAGGTCTAACTTCCGAGAAAATGCTTGCTCCATGTAACTGGTGCATCATATCAGTCATTCTCAGCGCTACGTGTCTTTCTCTTTCAATGGCTATGTTTGGTGCCCTCATATCCACACAGATGCGGGTGGTGTTGTTGTTTTCTTTCTTGGGAACTGGGACGATACCCATGGCATGGGTCCAGTTGCGTGTTCTATGATGCCCTGGTTAAGAAGTGACTGCATTTCGTCTTCTACTTGTCTTTGGATGTTTAATAGGATGCCTCTATAATGCCGAGCCACAGGTTTGATTTTTGGGTTAATATGTAATTTGATCTATTTTCCTTTTATCTAGCCTAGTCCTTTGAATAATGACTGAACATCTTTACCATCATGTCTTTTAGATTTGCAGTGTGCGTGCGGTCATGATTTGGTACATGATGTGCACCAGTCTCATCTGTATAGCGGACTTAGAATGCTGCCTCCTGGCACTTCACCTTCGAGTACATATATTGTCACCTATGCCGTTTTGTCCTTGTATGTGTATTTGGCGTTAAACATGCCCTTGCAGGTGAGTGGTGTGTTTGTGCCGTAAGGGTAGATGTTGATGTCAGATGGTTGTAATGTCTTTTTGTGTGTGAGTCCTTGGTAGGTTTCTTTGTTTACCACATTGACTGTGGCTCCTGTGTCAATTAGGAATTCAAAAGGGTTTCCGTTTATTTGCAGCAGTAACGTCGTCTGTATTCCGTTGCAGTCTTGTTACCTATGGCATGCACATAGACCCTGTCATCAGTGGCGATGATGAGTCTGAGTCATTTTGTTGCCTGGGTGAGGCCTCTATGTATCTTACTTTGTGGCAAGATTATCTTTTTCCTGAGTCATCTGGTGACCGTTTCCTATGGGTGTTGTCCCTTGTTATCTCTTTGTTGCCTGTATTTATGAGGAGACTTGCTTCCTGCTGGTAGATCGACATCTTCGGCTAATGGGCGACCTCCATTGTCTGGAGCGGGAATCATCTACATTGTCTGTGCTCCCCTCGCGTAGGAGATTTCTGGAAGTATTTCACATTTTTACACACTGACTGAAAGCGATTCCCACCTCCACATTTGTCACAATTGTTTCCTACCACTCTGCATGGGTCTACATGAGGGAAATTGTACCCAGAACGACAGCATTTATTTTGCTCTTGCATGTGCTCTTTTCCAGAGGATCGCATTTGGCAGAGGGGTGCGGCTTGTGCTGTCTGTGTGATTTTGATGTTGCCCAATGATTCTGTTTGTAGCGACAGCGCCATGTCTGCCCTTGCAAGTTGCAAAATCGCCTTTAATGACCTGGACTTTAGCATTAACCTTTAGCGGAAATCAGCAGATTCACAACTAGCAATTGGCTGAAATTTCAGCACTTCTTCTGTGGAATAATGTTCGTGATCACAGTATTTTACCCTCTTGTGCAGCCTCATTACAAAATTGTCAAGCATTTTTCCTTTTTCTTACGTGGATGTATGGAAAATTGAAAGTCATAATCTACTTTCCTTAGTGGGGCAAAATAGTTGTTTAGCGAGGTGATGATGCCTTGAAATGTTTAGTTGTGCTTTCTGGCATCTCAAACACAATGTCTGTCTCGTACCACTGGTCCTAAGGAATGCATCAAGGTGCCCCTGCACCCGGGCTCTGCAGGCCTCTTTGGGTAGTCAGGCCAGTGCCACGTGTGCTCGCAGTGCCTGCTGCCAGTGCCGTCTTGCGCATGATATGCGACAAGTCCTGCGGGACAGACACGCAACACCAGCAATGAGACAGATAATGAAATGCTCACAAGCAGGTACTACTGCTTTGTCACCATTGTCAGGGTTAAAGACAATATTAATTTATTTATTTATTCAGTTGTTTTCAGTTCATAAAACTTTACAACTTTACGTTCATTCCAATCACACATTAACTAATTATACAAAAGTAAAATAGTTAAAAAACAGAATAAATACTCACTCCTTCATACTTCAGTGCTAGAGTTCAGTGTAAAATACATTTACAAGATATTAATTTGTTCATTACAGAGAAATTGATGGTAGTTTCCTTAAATCATTGTCACATGTGGTCACCAATTTGCTGTTAGAACTTTTATTATTTCTGGACGGAAATGTTTTCCATACTCTATATAGAGCCAGATAAACTGCCTCTGATTGCACATTCAAGCACCATCTCCAGAATTCCTCCGATTGTATATAATTCATATTGTGAACAAATCGGGCATAATATAACATACAATAATTGCGTATTTTAGGACATGAAGTTAGTACATGTCTAACAGTCTCAGGTTCATCAGAATCCAGACACATTCGGCAGTATCTCTCTTTTTCAGGGATCTTCCACGGGGAACCAAAGGTAGACTTCACCGGAAGTTGATTGGTGCGCATTAAGAGTCTAAAATTACGTACCAATGGGTCAGGACATCGTATTAAATATCTTTAGGGCTTATAATACTCATATACAATCCATTCACTATATTTAAAATTTTTCAATTCATGCATGCGTATAAAATTCATTTCCCAGTCAACTCTTTGCTTTTGCTTTGAATGCTTTTTTAATAGCAGGAAAAAAACCACATTGATTCATATTGGCCACACACTGCAATTCTTTGAAGTATTTACTGCAGCTAGACAAGTATTTGCTCCTAGAAATAGGGACATCAATTTTAGCTGCATTTGTTCCAATAATTTGTAGTAACTCACTCTCTGGGTGGCACATTGCTTTTAGATTAAGGAGGCCACGTTGTTGTCTCATAATGGATCCCAAGGACTGTAGGCCGAGTTCCACCCTAATATATTGGATGGGACATGATCGGGGTACCCCTAAAATGGTACGCCAAAAAAGGCCTTCAATCCTATCTAGGAAGGAAAAGGTCAGAAATAGAAATGGCTTATAACCCATAAACTAAAACCGGGGTAAACCATTGACGATACAAGGCAAGTATTCCTTTTAGTGAATAGCCTGCATATTCTTTAACAAACTTGTACACCATCATAGTGATTTGCTTGGCCCTCCTAATTTTATTCTCAATAAGAAACCTATATCCGATTTTACAGTAAAAGAAGACACCCAGATAATTATATACCTCGGTATATTCTACATTACCCCATGATACTTCTACTTTAACTCTGTTCACTTTTTTGCGAGAGAACAACATGGCCTTAGTTTTTTGCAAATTAATTGTTAGGCCATGTTCTTTTACAAAGTGGCCAAGTTCTTACAACATAGCCTTTATACCTGTTATAGAGTGGTCAATTACCACCAAGTCGTCTGCGTAAAGCATAGCTGATATTAATGCTTTTTTAAATTTTGCAGGACATTTGGCTTTGGCTGCAAGGCGCCTGATGAGGTCAGCTAAATAGAGATTAAATAAGAGGGCAGCCAGTAGACAGCCTTGTTTGACCCCCCTATTCACATTAATCGGCTGTGTCAGGCTGCCCTCTCTATCTAAACAAATTTGTACAGTGTTGTTTTCATGGAGATTAAAAATGATGTCAACGAGCCAACTGGGGCAAGCAAGTTTCAACAAGATTTCCCACAGTTTGGCTCGATCAACACTGTCAAACGCTGACCTGAAAGCTACAAAAATTACATAAACAGACAGCCCTTTGCTTGATTTAGCATTGGAAGTTATAGCATCCAGTACATGAATATTATGGGTAGTGCTAGTGCCACGTCGAAACTCTGTTTGAAATGGGTTAAGTAGATGGTTAGTTTGCACCCAGGCATTTAGGTGTTCTAAAACAATGGCTGTAAAGACTTTGCCGGTAGAGTCTAATATAGACAGCATCCGATAATTTTCAGGTAGGGCTCTATTCCCCGCTTTAAACACCGGGATAAGAATGGCATTCTTCCATGAGTCTGGGATATAGCGATCCCGACAAACACGAATAAACATCTTAAACAACACATTACTCCATATGACAGGATTGTATTTCAAGGAGAGAGGCCATGCATTACAGTTGGGTCTGGGGAAATTTTCTGTAATCACTTATACATTATGTTATCAATGTGGATAGTCCATATTTTCGCTCCTATTGAGTTCAGAGTACAAGCTTTGTTCACATTTCTTACATTATTCAAGATCTTCCAGCCTGCACTAGATTCATTCCGTTGAAGGGTATTAAACATTGTCTGCCATTTGGTGTTTAATTTAGACCATTTTCTACGTTTACACCAATTAGTAAAACCATTTTTCAACCGTTTTTTTTCATTACTGAGCTCAATTGAGCCCATATTGGATTTAGTCAAGAGCCGAAGAGACCGTCGGTATTACGTTTAACAATCAGCAGCTCCCCATCAAAGGATCGATTAATCCTATTTCCGTTATTAGTTTTGGGGCTTCCCTTTATAGAGCCAACGACATCTGTGATGGTTTTTATCATACTCTCAAACTCATTACCACTAAGGGAGGATGCCTGCATGTGTGACAACTCGAAGAGGTCATGTAAATTGAGTGACATTATCTTACATTTTTTGATGTTCCACTTAATGTTTGTACCCTTTTGATTGTTATGTTACCAGTGCCACTCGTTATCTTAGTGTCCATGCCTAATTCTAGATTGGCACACAGCATTGTGTGATCACTGTTTGTTCTGCACTACTTCAAATTCGCACACAGCATTAAGCATTTCAGTATTTCCCCATATATAATCAATCGTGGTGTTAATGAAACATGCAATGAAGACTGACGCAATATTGCATACTCAATTTCTTTGTCACTGAACTTTTATTTTCTTTTTGGCGGTAACCCCGCCTTGCTGCGCCCCCGTCGCTTGACTTCTAGACAGAGAGAGTGGACTGGCGTCCGTATGTCCCTGTCTGTAGATAGACACAGGACGTTACAATTTTGGGCTCAGACTAACCATTAAGTTATACAATGGGGCCTTCAGGAGGTGTGAGAGGGAGTCTAAAGTACAGGTTCTTATTTCTGTGTTGTGGGGGCTCCGTGTAAAACATGGGATTGAATATGGTAGGTTCCTGCTTACGACGCTCAACAATGACATGTTGAATTTACTGCGCATACAGCCACAGTTGCTTCCACGCAGAATCACAGTCCTAATCTAATGGCCTCTTTAGTTCTATCAGCTGTTGACTGACACCGCCTTCGGTGCTTAGAGCCACGACCAATCGGCAGACTGGTGCCGTGTACAAGCCACTCATCCCGGGAACCAATCACCTACTTGTTGCTAAGGCGCCGCTCGCCGCCTGAGCAGGGAGCGCGAGCTATGACGGTTGGGGCGTTCCTCGCGCTTCTATGTAGCAGTAGGTGGGCGCGCGCGCTTTGCGGGGGCTGGTGCGCGTATGCGCACAGCGAAAATTAAGTCTGTGAGGCCCGTCTAATGTCCGGCGATACTGGCGACAAAGTGACTCAGCAGAGTGTTACACACCCAAACAATATGATTTCGCGTCCTGGCTGACAATGCAATAAACGTCTACATGCAGAGCCTTGAAACCGGACAAGCGGGGCGGACACGAACAAGAAAATATTTAAAATTAGATGATACAGATCTCCTATCAGAATGTCTCCTCTACATTAAGAAGTTTCAACCATACTCGGTCATTTCATTGCTTCCTTCTTGCGAAGCGCAGTTAGTCAAATCTCTGTCTGAGGTATCCGGGTGTCGAATTAGCTGCAACAGGTGGCCATACACGAAGCCACCATCTTTGAAAGTGTCCGCTATGCGTTGTGCCGTTGACTGTGATGCACCAAAACATGGAACTATAATACTCCGGGGCTCACGTCAATTGGAGGTATACGTGAAATGGCTTACCTGTGAATGTGAAAGAAACGAAGCTGAACTATTGGAGTCTTCCACAGCAGATTGTACAGTTCTGCTTAGAGGAGTTTAATGCGTCCTTTGCCCGGAAATCTGCTATTATGTCGCTCTTTATAGTAATTATGACTTTTGATAGGGACACGGCACACTAAGACTCCCTTCTGGTTTCTGGGCTTCTCGATGACATGGCCGTCTTGTTTGAGGTTGTCACTCTGGAGGTCGCATTGGTCTTTTTACACTGTCTACAAAAGTGAGGGCGCGCGCTCGGATGCGGGATTGCGCACTTACGTGGGAACGCGCACTGAGGGCAGCTAGGAGATTTAACTGCTTACGTTACTATAAATGGAGCGGCGCGTTGGGCGAGCTCACTGTAAAGCGATTGGGTGGGGGTGCTTGGACTGTACATTAAAGCTGTGTTTTCAGTAACAAATCACGCCGCACTGTCTTCGTTTCTCTTGCTGTTCTCCGGTGCTTTCTACTGGTCTGTTCTCTCAGAGGATGGCGCCGAGCGCCCTGTATGCGGCAGTACAGCCCCCCCTTCTCCTTCAGTGGTGCGTCCTAGGGTGTGGATCGCAGCCGGGAGAGCCCGAGAGCGGGGAGGGCAGGCAGGGAGCCGCGGAGACGCCGGGGAGAGCTGAGGGTAGGAGTTAGGGAGGCCGCAGAGAGCTGGGCGCCGTGCCGCCCTCGGAGCAGCCGGCCCGGGGAGCTGACAAGCAGCGGGAAGCGCCTCTGCACCCGCCAGGGCTCTGCGCCGCAGCAGGAAGTCGCACATCATCTTGGGCCGACCTGACACTGCTCCCAGCTCAGAGGAAGGAGCCGAGGAGAAGAAGCGAGAGAGGGGAGCGAGATCTTCGCGCTTGCTGCAGGGACAGGCGCCCCTATTTGTTGCTGCTGTAGGCATCGGCGCGGCCCAGCGCCCGGACTGTGAACCGTATCCGAGCGGCCCTTGTCGAGGGCACCCCCGCACCTTGCAGGGACAATATTGAGAGCTACTGTTTGGAAACCTACTGCATGTGCAAAAGCGACTGTGCGTCCGCACCTGCAGCCTCCTGATATACAGTGCGGTTCAACACCCCTAACTGCTGCCAGAAGAGGCCCATCTTGCATCCAGAGGGGCGCTTGTGACCGCGCCTCCTGCAGGGGTCAGGTGCGGCGGGTAGTAGTCTCCACTGAGGGCAGGCCCGGCGACACCTGCGCCCACACAGGAGTCGTCTTGTCGCCCGCGATACCTGCTGCACTGGTGGTGCGGGCAGACACCGACCGGTATTTACACCCGTGATACCTGCTTCTAAGGACAGGACCCGGAGGGCGAGGCAACTTTACACCTGCTTTTGGGAAAACCGGCATCCCTGCATCAACAGGTTTTTTTTGACAGACCCACTGCTCTGCTTCTATGCTCGTTCCGGTTGGTATCCCATCCAAGCGTAGTAGCAGTTAACGGGGGCCGAGGCGCTCTCGCCTGCCTCCAGTTACCCTACGCACCCTGTCTTATACAAGCAGAAGACCTGCCGCCTCGCCTGGAGGGCCTTCAAGTATCCTCGTAGACCCCCCGTGACGCCTCTTTCTTTGTGGGTTAACGGTCCCTTCTCACTACACATGCAGCGCACCTCCGCTAACCTCAAACACTCCGTTCTTATCCAAGGTCGACCTTTATACTGTGACCTGGGGGCCGATTATAGACAAGCACAACAGTCCGCAAACCACGACACACAAGAGACCACAATTTCAAGTACGTCTACACCTGGTTATTGTACATAGAAGGACCACAATTTTAAATTTCCATGGACCATGTGCTTTTATCCAAGGCGATAGTGCTTTATGTTTTTTTTTTTTTTTTTTTAATCGTTCATGTGACAGCATTGGCCTTAACCCGGATATTTTTTTGGTGTAAATTCGAGCGTAGTCGAACAGGAAGCCTGTTTACTTTTGCCACCACTCGCTATATACTTCTGTTCCATTCAGTGTCACCCGAAGTTGTGAAGGCTGTATTTTAGACTGGATGGAGTGTTTTGGGGGATGTCACTTGGCAGACGCTAGGAACCTGTTATACGCGTGTAATCGCTCAAGCTGTTGAATTCCACATGAACATACGATTGTGGCAACTGCTTGGGTTATGGATGAATGAAAGTAGCACCCAACCTGGGAAGTCCTTTGGATTAAAGTAACATCTTTCACTGCGAAGTGCTTACGGAAGGATTTTCGATGGTGATCACTTCCAGTGCAGAAGAAGAACCTCCTTCCCAGAGAATGCTAGCAGCATTACAGACTGAGTGGATCAACAAGGATCCAGTGTGCTACCTACCATCGTCCCACTGCAACAAGAAGCCTTCCAGAAGTTGGTATTCCCTTTTATCTTTAATACTTTCAATGCTTAAGGTTACTCAGTCGTTTTGTATACTTAGCTGGACATTGTTGGGTTTTATTTTTTGGTTCTAAGACCGCATGCACCTGAACACAACTTCAGCTAGCTTTTCTGGGCAAGTCTACCAGCCCCCGTGGCCACCTGTTGGCATGTGTGTGTTTGGAGGGGTGGGGACAGGCTTATATACTGATGCGTTAACCAACATTGATAGGAATTGTACTTCATCTCCGCTAGTCACTCCTCATAATACGGAAGGGATGCCGCCTCAATACAATGGTTATTTTTCAAAGTTGATAACTTAATATTTTGTTAAGCTTCAAAAATAGTTTTCCAGTGCTGTGGTTACATCCTCTAGAAATAGCTGGCTTTGTTCAGTGATCTATGTCAAATCTATTTACATAAGTGGTTGCGTGGAATTGATATTCTTATTGATGAGGAATTCGTAGGGGGCCTCAAAACTGAGATGGAAAGTTTGGAACGTTAGAACTTGATTGCTGATTACAATTTCACTTTCACCAGTGTCTGTTGCAATGAGAACATTTCGCCCTAGTATCCAAGCAAATGTAATCAAGCTATTTAAGTCTTATCAACATATTATTTTTCTGCTGTACTTGATGTGCACATTGCTTGCTTTGAAACGTCTGTTGCACGTCAACACCGATCTTGTTATACTCCATTTTTTTGGTAACAAAAGGCGTGGGTATATATTTACATTTTATGGCATTACAGCTCGATGTTTAGGAAGGGCAAATATATTATGTTGGTGTGTATTTCTATAGCGCCTTATGTGCCATTGTTATGATTTCAAAGCACTGTGGTGTGAACGCCCTTGGGAACTGCAGCCCAGGTCAGTGGCGAGAGTAGGGTGATATAGTACTTGGTGCTCTCAGTATGTGTGCATCCACCAAGGTTTGCGAGGGGAGTGGCTGTATTCTAATGCTTGGTGCGGTTCATAGGATGAAAGGTAAGGGCAACGTGTGCCGTGGGTAGGTGGCCTCAGTCCTCATTCTGGCGGCCGTGGGACCTGTGTACGATATTGTGTGCAGCTAGGCTGATTTATTTTATTTTTTTTTTATTTTTGGGATTTAAAAAAAAAAAGATTCGTGGGTTATAACTGCGTTCTAAAAGACTGTTCCTGTGTCCCTGGAGCAGTGTAGGTATGTGTGCAGCTAGGGTGAATTGATGGAGGGGTAGAGCTGCATTCTATTGTTGTGAAGGAGAGAATGAGCATATTGTTAGAACTGAGCGTCTGTGCTTAATGGTAGGAGGCCCTTATTCCAGGTTACTTTCCAGAGCCCGTTGAGCTGAGTGGATCTATCCTGGTGGTTCGTGGTAATGAATCTGAGAGATTCTCTGGCTGTTAAGGGTTTGTGATTGCCCGGTTCGAGGGTCCCTTTTTAAAAAAAATGTTTTTATTACTTTTTTACACACCCAGACCCTCAGGTATCACGGTGAGGTTGCAGAAGAATTGTTCATGATTACATACAGAATGTTCACGTTGTTACACAGTGGGATTAACTGCTTAGTTCTAGGCAGTCATTCTAGCAATATGGCAAGTAAAACATAGTTACAAGTTAATACATAAGGAGAAAAGTTAGTTATATATACAGTCACTCGGGGCTATTGCCCTCCATATTATTTGAAAAGCCATGTTTTGAGTGATTTTTTTTTTTTTGAAGCCTGAAAAGGAGCCCTCTTCATTGATGCTGTTGGGAAGAGAGTTCCAATGTTTGTAGGCTAAGTGTTTGAAACTACTGCCACCTGGTTTGGTATTCTTGTAGCGAGGAATCTCAAGTAGTCGATGGTTGTAGGATCTAAGTGTTAAAGTTTTTTTTTTTTTTTGCAGTACTTAAGGTATTTGGGAGCTGAGCCCTGTTGGCATTTGTAGGATATGCACAGGGTTTTGAAGATGATCCTGTCTGCAACTGGTAGCCAGTGGTGATCTCTTCTAATCTTAGAGATGTGTTCTGATTTCCTTCTGCGGAGAGCTGCTCTTAGAGCTTTATTTTGTATGAGTTGTAATTTTATTAGATTAGATTTAGTGGTACCTAATAGTAATATATTACAATAGTCAAGTTGTGACAGTATTGGGGCTCTGTCCAGAGTGACGCAGTTTGCAGGGGTGAGAAATTGTCTACTTAATGCAATTAGTTGGCTACTAATGTGTTTATTCATGGACAGGTTAGCATCCAAGTAAACTCCTAAAGTTTTTACTTGTTTCAGGACAAAGCCATGGTGCCATCGATGTTGATCGAGCCATAGTCAGAGTGAAGGGCGCTGATTTTAGGCTGCGAGCCCACAATGAGAATTTCAGTCTTCTCATCGTTGAGACGAAGACTATTTAGAACCATCCAGTTTTGGATGATCACATAAATTCTGTTGATGAGTAAGGTATCTTGGGTGTAGTTTCCTGAGAGTAGGATGAGGATCTGGGTGTCATCCGCAAAGTTGGTGTTGATGACACCCACCCATACCGTCTAACGCTGCGAAGAGGAGCTTCGTGTATGCATTGTAAAGTGTAGGAGAGAGGCCTTGTTTCTTGTTTCTGAAGTTCAGTAGTAAGTGCTAGAGGGCCCTGGGTCCCAGGTTAATGTTTATAGCCTCTGGTGAGGTATTCTGTTTCAGGTGTGGAGCTAGATCATATCAACGTTGTCCCTTCCGAGAGCGGGAGTGCTAGAGAGCAGGCTAGTGCTTCATCTCAGGAGATGAGAGCAAGTCCAACCAAACAGAGTTGCTAAAGTGTTTCGGGTCAGGAAGTTCATGGCATTATTCCTGGGTATGTCAAGGTTGCTTGACTTGATCAAATACCGCTTTTGTGTATGGGTCTTCATGTTAATTCCCAGCTGGGTAACGCTTGACACATGGTTAACAGGAATATGGTCGGGTTAGCAGGAATATGGTCAGTGTGTTTGACTGATGGACGACCCTGCTATTCTGCAAGTTAATTTCATGATGGGTACGGTTTGGCATATGGTATCCAGAACAGGTCCAATCGTATTGACTGTTAAGGGAGCTAGTATGCTCTGGGATAAACGTGCAGAAGTTGGTTGATAGGTTTGTATGACATTTGGTGTCTCCTGGGTTGGTAGCACTGTGCTTGCTTAGGGAGGGTATTGATGACCACAATTGAGGGGGAGAAAGTGGGTGCTGTTGGGCTCTGGTTTGGAGTCGGGATAAACCTGAACGGGTCAGGTGGCAAAGGATGCATGCATACTACTTATTACTTTCTACCTCCTTTGTTGAGGGTATTGGTTACATTTGTTGACTTCAAATAGGGTGGTACACCACTTACATTTGGGTACGGACGCAAACCATTATGCTACAGCTTTGTGAAGTGCTGCAAATGTAAATTGCATTATTTAATAACCCATTTTAAATGATTAAAAACGTATGGCGTCTAAAATGGGAACTTGGCAAAGGCCAAACGTGATTGACTTTTTATTTTTAATGTTTTAGATTGCCTTTGCTTATTGCCATTTTTGTAACGCAGTGCAAGTTGCCTACTCTACTGGTCTATCTCGTCACTCTTTCTAACTTGACGGAACGGAGCATTAAACGTGATTTGTGGATTGAATGACCTTTAAATGAGCACACGACTGTTATTTACGCCTTCAACTGGAGTGGCAGTTTCACTTCATAAGAGCCAAACGGGAATCTACTGCTGCCATTGGATGAAGTGGACTGATATAGTTTCTTTTTCTTTTTTGGCCTTTTCCCTTTGATGGTGATTCTCCAGGCACATTCTTCGATCCTTAAATTCACAATGCATTTTGATTTGTGAATGAAAGTACGGTTGAGTTTCGTTTGTGTACAACACATATTTGGGGATTACCTCACATAGTTTAATGAACTCGTGTATCTAGAAGGATGAACTTTACAGTCACATAATTTTGATCGCTGGCGAGTAATAGTATGCAAATAGCTATTTTATCCGGACTACTAGAGCTAGTCTTGCTTACAAGACTAAACAAGCAATACCTTCTTTGGGCAATGATGCAATTTGAGTGGTCCATGGAACTTTATATATATATATATTTCACTTTACTCTTAATACAAAAAATTCTGGTTTGTGCACTTGTCCAAATAGCTTAAACACTAATATTTGTTAGTATTGCTTTAAGATCCAGAACATTAAAACTAAATGGTGCATATTAAAGCAACACAAATGTGTCTATAAAGTAGTCCCATTACATAAACTTGTTGAAGAAATGTGCACGTTATTAATCTAACAATTCTTTGCAAACGTGCATGACTTCGCTTCTTATCAGTGTGTTTGGGGTGGCTTGTTTTGAATAAATCGTAACCGCTGGCATTGCTTTGAGTTGCACTCAACTTTTTTTAGCATTGCATTCCTGAAGGTTTGGGGGAGTGTCTGTGCATGCAATTATATGGTCCTCCACCCTCCCCTCTTCCCCCCCCCCCACCCCCTCCAACCTCTGCCAGACGGGACAGACCATCCATGACTGCTACGGTACATCCACTTTAAACGCAGCCGTAGGAATGCATAGCCTCATAAGGATGCAATTAGTGAGGTGTCTGGGGGGGCTCTAGGCCCCGGGCCTAACCGGTCAAATAACCAACGTGACAAGCAATGTAATTGAATAGAGCCTGGCTAAGATGCTATTCCATGTTTGAAAGTGTTGAGTCAAAGATGAGGGAATTCCTTGCATAAACCAAACTTATTGTCAATGGTTAAACCCAAAGCATGACAAATGAGGCCCAGGGGGCACCCAACAAGGCCGCTATGAAATAAAAGTTGTGAGATTGGGGCAGGCGGGACACTGTTTCGTAAGCATGAAATAGTTAAAGGATGTTTGGTGTACAAAGTAGTCCTTCTGAGGATTGCCGACATAAAAGCAAATGCAGGTCTGCCTGAAGAAGAGAATAGAGCAGCAAGGCATACAAATAATCCACGTCGCATTGCAATTTGCTATGCAATTCTAAAGGTTTGCTAATTTGGTGCTTGTTTAGCAAATCTAGCTATTTAAGTCTACCTGTTCGCTTGAAGGCACAGCTCACCCTGCGTTCCTCTTGCCTTCAGGGACCTCTCCACTCTTAGAGTGCAGTAGTTATCTTCTCCACTCTACTAATCAAATGGGTTTGGTTGCTAATCGTGTTTTAATAAGCAAACACTGCTAATCAACTTTTGAAAACGAATTTATGCCTTGGAGCATCAGTGTCTGTGCATCGGTGTCTCTCCAGATGTTTGGACTGCAGTGCCAATCAGTCATAGCCAGCATAGTCAATGGTACAGCATCATAGAAATGTTACTTCAAAGCTTCTGGAGAGCAGCATGTTGCAGACCCCTGTGCCAGAGGACGCATAACTATAGAAATGTCAAGTTATTTGTACAATCCAAACAAATGAGTTAGATTTTTCAGCTAATTCCTCCTAACATTGTCTGTCTCCTTCGGTAAAGAAATAAACACAATTTCAAATGTTTCTGTGCAAGGTAGTACCCTCGAATCTTTTGCAACTAATGCAATCTGAACGAATGGGTAGTTAGAGCATTGTGAACAAAGTTGGTAAGTCAACTGTCATCCCTTTCTTTTATTGGGTAAAGAGCAAGTTGATTGAGTGGAGTGATTTAGGATAATGTACAAACAAGGAATCTACTATAACAATATTTTGTTCTGGCCTTTTCTCGAATTTTTGTGTTTAAAAAGAACATCGTTTTTTGTCTGTCACCCCAAAATTGATTACTTATTGACCCCCCACCCATTCCCCTCTTTTCAGTTATGCAGACTTTATGACCATGATGTATTGTAATAAAAGTGGTCCAAAATCATTGTATAGACTTGGTAATCATTGTTCTAATTGAAGGTAACCATTTGCACTGTTCCCTAGCCACTGGCGCACTCTGGCAGGGCTATTTGTCGGTCTGCATGTGTAGAACTAGTTTTTGTGTCATCAGTCGAGTTACTTACTGCCTGTCTCGAATCCTTTCAAGTCAATGTTTCAATTTCAGATACTAGCAAGACAGTCCCTCTCCTATTCAGTTCAATTTCTTAGTCGCCAGGGATCAATGACCACTCGCCAGTCCCTAATGGTGAGTGAATATTTGGAGGCCTGCCATACTATTTGTAAACTTAGTTGCTATCTAAAAATCAAAATCCACATATTAACGGTCGTGACGATTTTTGTTTGGTACTTGTAAAATGAACTGTACCTATCAAAAGCTTTCCCTGAGATCTCATGAGTTTGACCGAAAAACTAGATTATGGGGACAGAGGGAGTATAAATGAATACTCCAGTAGCTTTAATAAACTATAAAAATGAGAGCAATGCGCTTATTTTTTTTTTCTCCCTAAACTCCACATTCTGTCTGACATAGTTGGAGATTTGTGGTCAAGGAAGTCAACTGCTGTCGTAATGAGTTTTACACATAATTGAAACGAATGTGTAATGGGCCTTTTCATGATATGCCTGCTACACTTTCCCAATGAAAGACCAATCCTCCTTGTTCATGATTTCTATTTTCCTCGAAGGCAAAGTAAATGTTTTTTTTTTGGGCAATTCAGTTTCATAAATATACTGGCATCTCATTTGAGGATATTGGCAGTGAATATTGCTTGGTCAAATGTAGTTCATATGAGTAAGGCATATAATTGCCTATTATGTTTGTGTCCTGTAAGCAGATGTGGCAATAATGAAGTAAGTTATCTTTTTCTAAGAGATGTACAGTTGAATTGCATTTGCTTCCATTTTTTGCAATTAGCTTATTTAGATAGTCTTGCTTTTTAAATCTGATCTTTATTCTTGGTTAACAAACATAAGATTGCAGTGGCATACTCAGATTTAATTTCTAGATCAAACCCTATTAACGTGCAAACGATGCCAGTTTTGATGAGGAACAGCGTGAACTTTAAAACCTCCTAAAAATGGAAACCTGTGCTTGTGAACATTTTCAGTTTGGGCCACAAGACAAAATCCGTTTCATCACATTTACTGACTGAAAAAAGGCAACCGTGGAGTGCACTGGTCTGGCATGAACTATTGGTGTCTAGGATGAGAACATTTCAAAGTAGGGGTAAAACGGGAGCTCTCTAGTTTCCCACTTGACTCGTCCTGTGCTAGGTAAAGGGCCACTTGAGGATCCAGGTTAGTTCAAACAATATTCTTCCCCCTGAACCAAAATGTCTGGACGCGAGAAACTTGAAAGCAAATCTCACCTTCTGTATTTGAGGAGTGGGAAATATTGGCACGCAAAACGCACCTCCCTCGCCCCTTACAGTTAACCCCACCCTATTCTGAATTCCCTAAGGGGGAATCTTGATTTCTCTCCTGCCCCCCCCCCGACATCCCTCAATGAGGGCATCCATGCTAGAGAAAAGATATGGCAAAATGGGTTGTGATGATCCTTTGAAACTGTTTAAAAGAAATTCCTCGACCACTTGAAAACAATCTGCCTAATGCATCAGTAGGAGAAGTCGATTGCTAAGGGCATTAATGCCATCTGATCTCTAGTGCATACATTTCAGGACTCTTCAATCTACGGTTTATGAAGTCCTTAATCTTCCAGTGAAATCTATTTAAAGAATAACCCTGTTTAACTAATCTTGGTTATGTGATTTCATCGAATCCAAAAAACGAATGAAATTTCTTCTAAAACCAAAATAACTTTATTTTTCGTTGTTTTAGTATGGGTCCCCCAGAAGTTTTTTTTAATGATTTTTTTTTTTTTGCTAATACCCCCGAAAAACACTATTCCCACTCCCAACCCCATTTGATCCTAAATCAGTTTTCGTATTCCTTGTAATTATTTTCTATTAGATACAATCACTGCATACCCTAATCTTCTGTCTATATATCGTTTGTTCCTTTTTGTTTCCTTTATAAACTTTGTTTCAACTTTCTTTTTATTTACTCATCGACCCAAGATTGTGTCATAATCCCATACTTGCTTTAGAGCTATCTGAAATATTTTCTGTCATAGCTTAATTTACTTGTAACTCTTGGTCCTTCTCTTTGCCTTGCTGTTTCTTTTGCGAACAGTACGAGTCTGCCCTCACTACCCTACTATCTCTATCCACACATTGCCCAGTAGCTGGTGGAGGGAAAGAAAACAAACTTTGTTTTTAGCTATTAGTACTTTCCAGGTCTAACAATGTATTGACTGACATTTAGTAATTTTATTGAAATTGCTCATTCTCCGTGGTCTGCACTTTTGCTGTGAATAATGGAAGATGTATACAGTACTTTTTTAAAAAAAAATGTTAAGTTCTTCTGGCACACAACCTTTATAGACCCTTCAAGAAAAGTGTTCTTAATTGAAAAACGGGATTATTTGTTTCGGGTTAAAATGCCCAGTTGCAGCTATAAAGTCACTCTACACATTCTACATATGCACACCATTTCTGAATCGCCAAGAGGCAAGTACTTGGCAAGTACCAATTTTTGTCTTATTAATGAAACATGCTTTTGTTTACCAAGTGGTCCTGGGAATGGGAACCACGGGGTATGTTTGCTAATTAAAATATACGTTCTGTTAATTTGTTAAGCAATCTGTATAAATATTTGTAATGTGAAGTATCTGCTTGGTGCTGGCTCTTTTCGGTGATTGTTAACCCCACTCTCTCCTGGGTTTCCTGGCAGAGGTTGGGACAATCATATGCCGGCTATTCCATGCTTGATTTTGAGTTTTTAAGATTTAAATAAAAGCTGCAGTCTTCGGAAGCCACCTGTTATCAGGCTCTATGCAACCTTTTTGAGGTGGTATTTTCCGACTAAAAATGCCTCCTTGCATGGCATGCAGTTGGTTCTGCGCTTGGCTAGGAGTATGCTGCTGTTTGCTTCCTTAATTTACAATGAACTAACACTTGAACTCCAAGGCAATGCAGTAGTTAAGAAATGCTTCTCCACTTACAGACAATCAAGAGGCTACTTCTCTTCACCTTCCCACACAGCACACTCTCCATCGCTCTCGTCAACAGCATCTTTTTCAGAATATCTTATGAAAAAACTATAACGAATACAGAACGCAGCAGCAAGTCTCCTCAGACTCACCAAGAGAACACCTCACACCAGCACGGAGAAAACTACATTGGCTTCCAGTTCAAAAAAACACATTTTCTTCAAACGCTTTAACACAGAGCAATCCACGGCAGAGAGCAGAATACATACAGGGAAAAATCTCAATCTACAAACCAAAACTGACATTCAGGTCCAGCAATGACATTCGCCTAGAACCGAAACATGCACAGCATACATTTGGGAAATCTGCATGGGAGTGAAACTTTGGAACAGGCTCCCAAAGGAAATACGAAGAGATCACCCAAAATTAATAAAACTGTTAAAAACCCGACTCTTTAATTCGCCAAGGTAAAAGGAAACGCCATCAAAGGAAAAACGCCACTGCAGCTCAATGCAAACATGAGCTCCCCCTGCCCGATGGGGCCACCCAAAGAAATAAAGTAATGTTTTTTTGTTTTGTTCCCGGTCTAGAACTTTTGTTTTGGAAAGTTTCATCCAAATAGTTATTACAATACCATTTTCGGCTTTCCTATGGAACCTAGGCAATCCCCATAACTATTGTGCACCGCTGCTGCACTATAATATATGTACATATAATCAGACAGACTGATTAAAATCTAGTCTCATCTACTGAAGACTTGCAGATATGAGAATCCCTTGCCCTGAAACCTTTTGCTAATTTATTACTTTTGCAAGGCAGGAGATGAACCCTGTTGAAAGCTCAAGACCTGCCTTTTGATAATGGCTTTCACTTTTGGTGGTAGTTTTGTTGGCTGAAACTCTGAACAAGACCAGGGGAATGACTGGATTGTCATTCTCTGCTTTCACAGGGGACCAGATAAAAAGAGCTGCATCTTATAGGACAATGCATGCTCCGCACCCTCTGCAAGTGGATCACTTGGTCAACCTCTGGGATTCAAGCTTTCTTGATGACGCTTTTACCACTCAGGTTTTCCTTCATGGCAATCCATTCTTGTGGGGTTAATGTTGTGGCACAAATAACCCAACTGTTGCATACCATGCATCACATTTGTCCACAATGACAGGGTGGATAGCAACGGTTTGCTTGAGGAATTAATGCCCGTATCTATGGGTCCTTTCACATTGCTATATTTGGGGCCTGAAGAATAATCTTCTAAACCAGCGATTTTCAACTTTTGGCTCTTCAGATTTTGTTGTGACTACAACTATCATCTGGCCTACTCGGTAGTCCATGGCGAGGTTTCATGGGAGTCGGTCTAAAACATCTGGGGAGCTGCAGGTCACATACTCCTGTTCTAGGTGTTCCCTTTCTTGGTTTCGCCGTTTTTTGGCCCAGTAATGGAGTGCTTGATGAACTTCTCACCTGTTTCACCGTCTTGTGGCCAATGCTGGATTTGACTTTTATGGACTTCATTCATTCACGGTGCGTCACTCTTTCTCAACTCTCATGCTGGACTTCCTTTGCATCTTGTACTCATGGTGGCCATGAATCGTGCTGTTCCCATCTTCATCTTGTATCCTGGCTTGCAACATTGTGTTACTGCTGACTTCTGCAATTGTATTCGCTCTCCACTCTTGCTTCTCCACTCTTTTTGGCTGCTTACTCTGTTCTCTCCTCCCTTTTCCTATCTCCTCCCCTTACTTTCTCCTATGCACTTACTCTATCAGAATTGTCCCTGGACCTAATGATAGCAACCTCGTCTGTTTCCTCCACCCTCCCATTACTGTTCTCCCCACCACCCCTCCAGCACTATCTGAAATGTCATCAGGCCTAGTATGATAGTCGTTTGTTTTGTGCCCCCCCCTCCCTTCTACACCCCTCCCTCACCTTTTTGTTTTTCTCCGGCTCTACCAGAAATGTCGTCGGGCCCAGTACGGTAGTCTCCTGTCTGTTTTCATTACCTTCCCACTCTCCCCCCTCCCTCATCTATGTCTTAGCTCTTGCACTATCTGAAATGTCATCAGGCTGAGTATGATAGTTAATTTCACATCCTTACTGTTCATGGCCTGTAAGAATGTGGTTGTATTTTCCCTTGTTCCCTCCCTTGCCCTGAAGCGCTTTGAAACACATTGTGTATAGGCGCTATATAAATAAACTATCATATCATACATGGGTGGGGGCTACGTGTGCCTTTGGCAGTGTAACTTTACTGGAGTACATTCCTTAAATGTCCCCTTCACATTTTTTGGCCCAGCAGGTTTTTTGAATTTCACATTTCGAAGTTGGCAAATTCTACTTTATTTCCGTGAGGAGGGGAGAGAGATGTTTTGCAATCTTCTGTATTTGTATTTTTCTTCTTTTCTTCTATTTTTCGTTCAGAGTGTTATTGAATTTTTAATGTCGATAACCGTAGTCATTACAGATTTAGTGCTAGACCCCCTCAGAGGGAAACCGAAGGCCACAAATTGACATGCCTAAGTATATAAAACCCAACTAAGGGAGAAGGCTACAGGTATACAGGAGAAGCCGCAACGTACGATTAAAATGCATGGCATGATTAGAAGGATTCATTGATGATAAACAATTGAACCGTGACACACTATTACATGTTGTCAGTAAGACCAATTCAAATGCAATCTTTGATATAGAGAAGTGTATTGTTTATTAAAGCATTAGAGAAATGATTCTGTGCGGGTGCGCTCCAGTGGGTACCATAGATTGTAATAATGCTACTGAGATATTTGACATGTATTTCCACATCTATCAAATTTCTCACTTTTGCTGTGTAGTCTACACTTGGCAGTAATTTGTTGTAGTGTAGAGAAACTGCACGAATATCCCACCTCCGCCCCCGCCCCCCCGCGCTCCACTGTGCTTTACATTTTTTGGGATGTCCTGAAGGAGGAAACGGAGCGTGAAGCATGATCTATGAAGATGTAACGTATGTGGCATATACCAGGTATTGTGGAGATTTTGGCAGATTTATTTTTAGGCATAAGTTTTGCATGAAAATGTCAGTCGATACATTATATGAATATAACTTCACTGTATATTGCTTGTGTTAAAGTAGCAATGTCGCACGAGTTTATTTACTGAAGTGTGACCACGCACGATAGTGGTAGCGCAAACAATTGAACTACAGAACGTGTTCCTTTTTGAGATTCTCTTAATCCGTCTCATTTCATGGTTTGCAGCTCTGCTGGTAGTCGGGCAGTCACTCGCCCCCTCCGTTCCACCCATGCACACAGTATACTATTTCTTAAAATGCCAATGAGTGCTCTTATCGAGCCCCGATTTTAAGAATACTATTGTGAGACTTGGTTAAATGATGATGGATAGTGATCGCTTGAGTTTAACCCTTCAAAGCTGTTTTGTGAAACTGGTATCTAGTGTTTTGCTCAGAGATGTAGTGGAAACATTATTTTTGAAGTCCGGTTGAATTACTTGCCCTTAACAGTGATGGAAAGATGTGTTTTGAAAGAAAAAAGCACTTGCACAATTCCATTGCATGGGATTTATCACTGCCATAAATGATATATTGCAAATGATTGTGTGGGGAGTTGAATGTCCTATATGGCCAACGTTACTCAAGCACACATTGCCACGCTATGGTCAATCAAATGTTTCATGGGATGGTTAGTATTACAAAGGTGCTCTGGAAGCACTTTCTGGAAATTGCGCACCGATGGCTAAAGTGGAACTTCAAGTGATTTCCTCCCTCCCCACCCCTTAAAGGTCCCCCTTTATCCACAAATGGATAATTTGGGATGCGCCATTTAAAAATCGTAATACACAGAAATCGGCATTACCTTGCTGCAAACTACGACATGCTTTAATACACGAGTCTACAACCTGCGCTTCCCTGAACCAAAATATGCATACGCCACAAACCCCTTTTATTTCGCTGTTGACCTTTCGCTGTTTCTGTCCATCACTCTTTCCGTGTTCATTTCTTTCACGATTACTTCTCATCAGGTTTCCTTTTTTTTCCATTTTTTTTCTTTACACCTCTCCTGTCGTTTTCTGTCCTGCTGCTACCCTATACATTTGCCCCGTCATCCAAAACTCTGCCACGACATCTGTTTGTGCATCTATCTGTTTACTTCCACTACACTTGTTTGTGGACACCTCATTCTTCTGCTGCAGGACATGGTCTGTAATAAATCTAACATCCACGTGAGATCCTAATTATAACGTTGTGTCCACTACATGACGCATCATGCTTTAATGCAGTGGTTACTTGGAAGTTGCTTCACCATAGGCTGGTGGTGATTGCACCTTTCTTTTAGACTTAATTCCCGGACACCTAGCGTGAATGTCTGCGGTTTAGTAGGCAGAATTCGTGCTGCTTTTGCATGATTGTTATCCTCTTCTCCCAAACATGTTTTCTAATAACTGTCATAAAGCCTTTTATGTCGGTCTAGTATCGGATTATTCCAATTCCTGAACCCCCAGAACAGGCCTTAAAATGTGCTCATCGTTTGGTGAGTGAAACTAGACTCTTGCCGTGTAAGAGATGGTCTGCTACATGCATGTCGAGAATTGAAGAGATGATGGACTTTAGGCCTGGTTGGTTAGCGTGCAATTTATGATTGAGGGCAAGCATCCCATAGTTGCTGCGATCAGATGGCAGTGTCTTTCACACAGGTTGCAGGGATATGTCTAGCTTTGCTTGTGAGCTGCCTCCTATTAACTTTTGATATCTGCAAGAACGTGTGGATTAGAATCGGAGTTTATTTTGCACCCCCTGCGAAATAGGTGGAAATCTGCTGTTTTCACCGACTTTGCAGCGTTTCTACATCTTTCAGATCAGTTGTGGAGATTTCAATCACTCCATGGGCACCAACACATAAATGCAGGTACTGAAACATTTTTTTAAACCTGCACAATTTAATTGCAACGGGAAAAATATACATGCACAATTGAGGATTACATCTCTGAAGACTGATTTTAAAAATGACACTGGCAAGCCTGTAAAACACAAACATTGACTTCCACGTGATAGAAGTAGCTAGAAACCAACAAATGGGTATTTCCCAAGCACTGCCATAATGGACCTGGCCATGACATGGTAACGGCTGGGAAATGGTGCAATTACCCAATTGTATGATGGCATATGGTATCCGTGCCTCACAAATGCCTTTCTGTACACTACATAAAAGCTAAAATTATAGACTCAGTGCTGAACCGAGTGCAAGGAACTGAGCAAGGGCCCAGATCAGTCTTCTAATTGCTTCAGGACCTCCTTTACATGCACAATTAAGGCGTTAATTCTCAGACTGCTTACAAACAGCACTGGCAGGCCCTCTTCAACACAAGGTTTTAAGTTGCTGCACCTTACACTATGCTTTACGCGGATGGGCTCTTCCATGTATCATTGATTTATTCCCCCAATTTCTAATTACTGCTATTAATACTCGCATGCAATTCTCTTAATTTTCATGTTCGCTCAAGGGCCTTCCACCCCACAGAGCTTTGCCGCCATAGCAGTGGCAGTAGGTGCTGTACAAATGTAAAGGCATCTTGGTGTTGTAGAAAATAAGTTATCAATTGCAGGGTTCGAAAATGAGGGGACCTGGGAGCTATTTAGCTTCTGCTTCTAGTCTAGGAGAGAGCCTGGTTAGCTTGAAACCAACCGGTACGAGGAGCTACTTTTGTCTTCCGAGACCAAATGGTGCCTTACAAAAATCCATATGACGCATTAACTTTGAACATTTTATGATGTTAATAAGTAAGAATTGGAACACATCTAACATAATGGATCATACATAATGGGCAACTGGTTAGTGTGCAGCTTATGTGGAAGTTAGATTTGCGGTGCACCTGGCTCACCAATGGTAGCTCCTGCCTACTGGGTGATGTCTGCCACCCAGGAGCTGGTTTTTGCTCCTGCGCATGAAATCTCAATTTCGAACCCTGCAGTTTGTCTTCTGCAGACAAAATATTAATTACTCTAGAAAGATGTTGTACCTACTCCAAACAGGTTGTAGTGTGGGTTCAGTAAGAATAGAAAGTAGCAGTGTTTGATAGTTTGCTTGTATTGTAAATGATCTGCCACCCAGTCTTTAATTAAGATTCACAAGTAGCCTGTAGACTTGTGAACGTTTGTATCTCAAGATCCTTTTACTTAATGTGTTCTGCTTTTTGACCTGGAACCAGTGAAGGGGAAATCGGTCCTGGTATGATGACGGTCAAATCTTTGGCGTCTTAAATTAGTTTCTTGGGATGCTTAAATACTGTTTCCAAAGCCTAATCTTGCTGAGATAAAGGCATTGGTAGCCATTTTCTGCTGTGAGAAAATAAGTATAGTGTGAAGTTGTTAATCTTCTTAAATGATCTTTGGCACATTCGTTTTTACTACTTTGACATCACATATCTTGTAGAATGCACATAGATATGACCTTCTATAAACTGTTGTAAGCTGCGTTTTTTTTAATGTATTTTTACTTGTCCTCCTTATTTTGCCACCCCACCAGTAAAAGCCTGGTTGTATGCATCTATATAAGCCTCTATGCCGCTGTGTCATTTGCAAAAAGACCTTTAGCAATTGCTGCACTGGCCTCCTATTAACAGTAACCACCAAATGGATATTTTTAAAGCGCTAGGGCTGCATAGCTAGAACCATGTCCGTAGGGAGAAAGAGTTTGAAAAGAGGCTTCCGTTTCTTTTCCTGAGCGCCAGCAATGAGTTCATAGCTCACAATTAATGAGGCAAAGAATTTCATAACTAAGCTCCCCGAAATAGAAATGAGCATCCAGAGGCCTTGAGAGTTTAAAGAAGGGGGCAGAAACCAAAAAAACCGTGTTTGGTTTTCATATTCCTCATCCACTACTCCAAAAAATCCAGTTTGCCCTAAAATTAAGGGAGCCTTAATCAATGCCAGATCGCTAGTAGCTCATGCGATAGAAATTGCAGACTTAATCCTTACTGAGGACCTCCACTTCCTGGCTATCACCGAGACTTGGTTACACCCAGGAGCGGGCCCTATGCTTATGCTGGCAGTCCCAGATAATTACTCTATCTTAAGACGAGACCGCCCCAATTCCACAGGAGGTGGTGTCGCCATCATCCATAAGTGCAGTCTCGCCATGAGACTAGCTACCTCTACTGATGCCCTCTCTTGTGAAACACTAGTAGTCAAACTACCACTCACCAACATCCAAACTCTTAACATCCACCTGATCTACCGCCCACCAGGCCCCATCTGCACCTTTGAGGATGACCTTAACTATTCTATCTAACAACCTTAAAAGCTCCACTCAAGCTCTCACATTAGGATACTTCAACTTGGTCATCCCATCTAGCCAGCGCCATAGCCAACACTCTCACTGAAATAGGCTTCGTGCAAAGATTCATGACACCCACGCATGCAAAAGGAAGAACACTCAACTGGGTGGCTGACTAAAACTGCCTAGTGAATATCACTAATATTTCACCTCTAGCCTGGACTGACCACCTCTTGGTATCATTCTTGCTCTCCACCGATAGACCTCCACCCCTGCCCATCAATAAGGCCCCACCCATTCTCACCAGAAACGAGAAGAACATGACAGTAGAAAGACTTATCCCTAACCTACTTCCCACACTTAACACACTTCCTGACAACCTGGACCCCGAGTCCCTGGTCGAAGAATATAACAAGATTATGGCCACCTCACTGGACCGCATCGCCCCTTTAAACTTAGATCTAGTGAAACGAAAACGCACCTCAATAAATGGTACACACCATTCCTCAAAAATCTAAGGCAGCAAAAAAAACTGCGAGGCCATTTGGAAAAAATCCCCTTCAGTCTCTAACAAATTCAAACTCTCCAAACTAGCTGCACTCTATAAAAAATCTACCTGGCCAAACGAGCCCCCTTTGACTCTCGTGTATCCCAAGCTAAATCCAACATGAAATAACTTTTTTCCATCCTTAAAGAAATAAAAAACCCTATAGCACCCCTTGACACATGCACCAAAGATAAAAACTGGTGCTCAGAAATTCAAAGTGCCCTAGCGAATAAGATTGTGACTCTTTAAAGTAAAATCGTCAGCAAAAGAGCCACCCTGAATGACACCCTCAACTCAAAGATTCCGGATAAGCTCATGCCCACAGACCCCACCCGCTTCCAGTTCTCCAAAGTCAACATACTGGAAGTTGAAAAAATTATCCTGTCCCTGAAACCGTCTAACTGCCAGGGAGATTTGTGCCCAGCACAGCTCATCAAAGATGCTGCCCTTGATCTGTCCCCTTTCATCACAAAATTGATAAATGCCTCCTTTGCTACTGGCTCCATCCCTACTAACCTAAAATAATCTTGGGTACTCCCACTACTGAAAAAACCCACACTTGACCCAGCCATACCTACAAATTACCAACCTATAACGACTGTTCCCTGTTTACTAAAACTTCTGGACAAGGCTGCCTATGTACAAATACAGAAGCACTTGGAAGAGCACAACCTCCTCGGATCCAGACAATCTGGATTCCGTCCCCAACATGGGACCGAAACTGCTCTTATTGACCTGAAAGCACAGATCGATCTGCTCAGAGACAATGGACAAGCTGCCTTACTCCTCCTCGACCTATCTGCAGCATTTGATTTGGTCGATCACTCTGTCCTATGCTCACACCTCCACACTTCAGCTCACTTTTCCACTGAGGCCATCACCTGGATCACATCCTTCCTTAACGGCAGGACTATGAGGGTCTTCTCTCCCACAGCGGCAGCCGACCCTATACCCATCACCTGTGGTGTTCCTCAGGGCTCCTGTGTCTCCCCCCACACTATACAACATATTTACCAAGCCCCTTTTCGATGATTTGGATCATCTTGCTATCACCTACACTAACTATGCAGATAATACTCAGATCCTACTCCTCTTTCAGGAGATTATGAAAAGGATTTGGCCTTGCTAAATAGGGTGTACATCATCATCCAGGCATGGGTGGCCACTCGTGGACTATGCCTGAATGATGATAAAACAGAACTTATCATCTTGGGTACTACATTCAGTATAAAGAAACTTGGCCCTGCCTATAATTCCTTCATGATTGACGGGAACAACATCAAAGTTGGACAGGAGGTCAAAACATTGGGATTCTACCTAGACTCTATTTTCTCCCTCAAAAGACAAGCGAGTTCTCTTGCATCCTCCACGGCTTATACGTGTAAATTAATCCGCGCAGCCAGACCCTTCCTGTCGAACTCCAACTGCCTGACACTTGCCAGAGCCCTCATATTGTCTCGCCTCGACTACTGCAATGCAATGTACTTGGGATCCACCAAGGCCACCACCAGTAAATTGCAAACCCTCCAGAACAACGCTCTCAGAGCAGCTCTGGGCATTTCCAGAGGGAGCACATTACAGGATTCAGCCAACAGAACAACTGGCTCTCCACTAGAGATAAACTTCTCTTAAAAACATCGACCTGATCAACAGATTCCAAAGACGATCCTCCTTAAAACCAGTCAGAACTGTATACAAAGACTGTTTATCTGTTCTCCACTACAAACGGGCTACCATAGGGGGCAACAGTTTCCCGGTAAAAGCTGCCAAGCTCTTGAACTCGCTGCCTCCGAACCTTAGAGCAGACCTACCCTATCAGAACTTCCGATCCAAGGTAGTCTCATGGCTGAAATTGGAGACCCATTAAGATAATTAAGTGCCCTGCGCTACCTGTACACATTGTAATCACGTGTGCCCTCTTGCTTACTTGTACATTACGGCCCTATAATATGACTGCTGATTTGTATAATAACACTATGTACCTTATTTTTGTATCATGTATATTCTGTGTATTGTAACCAAGCTTTGAAATTTCTTGTAAATGCTGCGCCCTCATACCCCCGGGTACGCCTGCGCATTATAAATAAAAACCAACAAACAAGGGGTATATACCATCAATCGAGTCCATATATACAGGAGCTTTTCAAAATTGTTTATGCACCAGGATAAAGGCCTTGAACTTGACACTAGCCTTGAAGGGAAGCCAGTGCAGTTTCCTGCTTCCTAACAACTGTGGAGATGTGGCCTGTCGCGATCCGGCCTGCAGAATTAAGGAGAATTTAAAATCTTCGTGTGGCTGCCTTCCCTCAAGACATCACAATAGTTCAGCTTGGCCCTAATGATAACCCCAGCTATGATGGGATTTTCCATGGAAAGAAATGCTGTATTTCTTTCAGCATTGTTTATAGTAGGAAGAACTGAACACCGGTTTGTCCCGACATACTGGCACTGAATGAGGCGCCGAGGGATTTGCGTTTAACAGACGTTTTAAAAGAATCTTATGGTAAGCACGCCTGCATATAGTCGTCTGCTTGTATTTTCAGTGGAAGCTGGTCTGAGCAGGTTGCCAGACATTTGGTCGAAAAAAATTGGTCGACCAGACAAATGGTCGAACCAATTTGGTCGAAAACCAAATGGTCGAAAAAATTTTTTTATTTTAAGCCTTTTTTTAAAAAAATTTTTGGGGGGGTCCCCCCTCCCTACCCCTTTTTTTCTCTAAAAACCCCTTTTTTAACTAAACGAAAACCCGAAAAATAAATATATAAATAAAAAAAAATTCGACCATTTGGTTTTCGACCAAATTGCGTCGACCAAATTGCAGTCGACCAGTTTTTTTTCGACGAATTGACTGGACACCGTCTGAGCAGGCCAGCAAGAAGGTTTTTGGTTCAGATTATTTTCTCACCCAAGCCTAAACCTGTTAACTGCCTGCATACGTGCTGGTGTGTTTTCAGGCCTTAATCCGCCATCCACATAGATATGAAACGTTACTTCGGAGATTGTACAGAGGCTTAATAATACATTGAGCAATGGCAACAAACTGAACCTAGCGGGACTGAGAACAAAGATTCATGGACTGTATTATATATATATTTTTTAAACCAATTTGTTAGCCTTTAACACAATACAAAACCAAAACATCACATTTTATACTTTTATTTTTTATTTGTATAGGGTTCTACAATGAACCTTTACAAAGTAAGAAAGGAAAAAAAACACAAATGAACAATACATTATTCCATAAAAAATCCAAAACTTCACCAATTACAGTAGCTCGTTCTGGAAAAAGCCATCCATTATTTTGCAAGTTTTAGGACACAAACTACAGAGGCTGTTAGGGCAACACTATGTCCAGAGACCAATCTAACCCCAAATTGCCCATGTTCCCTCACACTCCATCAGTAAGTGCCTTATCACAAACTTTACACAGTTTTATGGCTTTATCTCCTTGCTGCCGTCTTGCCAATACCTCTCCACAGTGCACCAAATGTAATCTAATCCTTAGAAAATTATTCCTCAAGACCCTATCGGGAAACTTCAAATGATAATGGGAAGGACAGCCAAGTTTTTTCCCTGCCACGAGAAAGGGGTTAACACGGAAGACTCCCTTACTTTTGCAATTTGTTTCTATCCAATCGATGGCTTCGAGCTTACTCTTGACCTTCAATGGATTTGTTATGAGGGTATCGACTCCCAAGTCTACTTTCACTAACATCACCCTCACTCTTCTTTCTAAATCGATCAACATAGGGGATTTGGACTGTTCCAAATGATGCCTAATGTCTCCATATAACGAGGAGCTCTGTCCAGTGATGATTTCCCGGTAGAGTGATGCCAATTTCCAGTTTGCCATGCATTCTAACGATTTTAGACCAAGCTCAAAACTGAGGCTCCAACCCAGAATACAAATGGGGAGACCCAAGGTCGTCTTCCATAGTTGTCCCTCTACTGTACTCCAGTCCGTAAGCCAAAGAAGGGGCTTTGCCTCCAAACCGTAAAGAATTATAGGGACCGATTTTGCCAAATATTTTATCAGTGGTAATACTTGCAGTATTTAGCATTCATTTTGAGCATTTGCAAAGCAATCTGAGATTTTTGTAACCAAATCTGCCTCCACTTTACGGCGTGCCGGAGAGGCATAGATGTTGTAACCTAGATATTTCACTTCCTCGACCCTTTGAATCAATTGGCCCTCTAGGAATCAATTCGAAAAGTGAATCTTCTGCGAATGCCTGCAGACCACAATTCTTGATTTGAAGGGGTTAATGGTGAAAATATTTATTTCTGCATATTCACCCAGTTTTGACAAGAGTCGCTGCAGACCTATAGCTGTTCTATCCTGCAAGACAATGTCGTCGGCATATGCCAGCCATTGGACTTTCTTTCCATTCAACTCCGGACTGGCCAATGCAGATGGTTCTGTGAAGATACCCATGTCTGCTAGAAAACGGTTGAAAAATAGCGTAGCCCCTAGACATCCCTGCCTAACTCCCCTTTCCACCCTAATGGACTCCGACAGATGGCCCTGTTCGTCTAACCGGACTCTTATGTTGGCATCTCTATGTAGTTCCATAAGCATGGTTATCAATGTGTCTGGCATATCCCAGTTAAGTTTATTCCAAAGTTCTATTAACTTGATCAAATGATTTAGACAAATCAGCCCACGCTCTATACAATGGAAGTGCCCCCTTAGTCATTATATGTTCACTGGCCAGATTCAATACCAAACAATTTGCAGCTGTTGACCAGTCTTGTCTAAAGCCAGTCTGGTAACGAGACAGAATCATCTGTTGGTTGACCCAGGCTAGTATTTCATTTAACAGAAGTTTCATGAAGATCTTGCTATCGATGTCGAGCAGGGCATTTGGACGATAGTTTGCTGCTGCTCGACCGCCTCCCTTAAAGAGGCGTATAACCAGGGCTCTCTTCCAGGAGGTTGGAAAAGTTTGGCACTGTATCTCTTCAAAGAGGCAGAAGCATAAGCGGGACTATCATAATGGCTCACTTTTAAGAGTTTGATACGTGAGACCATTTGGGCCTGCCGTCTTGGATGACTTGAGAATTGCCTGTTTTTAATATCCTACTCATTAAAGGTTAATGTCCATGGAACATTCAAACTAAAACTGGATCTAGTGCCCCTTGGATCTCTAAAGACTTCAGTTCCACCCACCCCGACTTGGGGACTAAATTGCAGAGTGAGCTATTTTCACTAGATTCTAATTGGTCAACTATTGACCAGAAATTTTGAGTGTTCTTTTCTCTTAAGAGCTCGAACATATATTCCCTGTCTCTTTGCAGCCTGGATGCTCTGACTTCTCGACCATGTGTAATAGTTGATTTTGATGCTTTTAACTTCTGCTATCTACTTTACTACACCCATCCTAGCTGTCTTCAATTCCCACAGAAATGTTTCTAAGCTCTCTTTTCCTTATCTGGGTCTCCTCATCAAAACTGTGGAAATGCTTTTGCATATATCTTCCCCCTGAGACACTAGGGGCTAAGGTGGGCCAAACAAAATCTATGAAATTATTCGGATGACATTGAGTCTCCCATATAGATCAAGGAACCTTTTTTCAATTTGGAATTCAGTTTTGTTACCCACTCCCTGATATTTGATGTCTTTATTTTCCCTTTCAGAACCCACTCAGGCCTGTTGATCTAGAATTGATGGAGGGGTGAAAAGACCAGCAAAAGATGACTCCAATCTGCAGTGATCACTTCCTCCATGTTTTATGACCAGTGATGAAGGGCTCGAAAGGAGATGTTGGGATAAGATGTAATCTAGAACCGAAGAGGAATTCCCTCTGTGCCAAGTTGTAGAAGGTCCCAAGTCACTCTCTGAGCTTCAGTTTACCATCCTCAAAATCCCAAGATTTCATGAAAACTCAGCCAAATTTTCCCGTTCTTTGAAATTGTACGATTGGGCGGAAAAAAAAATCTTTTTTTCTCCTTTCCCCTGGGCCTCTTCTTGCCTGTACACACTGCGTTTAGATCCCCAGCTAATATGATATGATGTGAGCCCCCCCATGATCCGATTTGATTGTTTCCAACAGGGAAGCATGGATCATAAGAAATGGGTGAAATTCTGAAGTGCAGGGTTCCAATAAATATTAACAATCGTCCAAATTGAGATGGGGAGATCGCCATTTAGATGTATTCTATAGGCCTGAATGCCAATAGTATTTATGAAGATTGTAGTGGCTTTTTTTAATTGATTTTTGAAGGCCATCAAAAGACCTCCCAAAGGTCTCCCATTTTCCTTCTGCAGGGCTGGAAGACAAAACATGGTAAAGCATTCTATACTGATGGGGATTTACCAGCCAGGTTTCCTACAATAGAACAATATCACCAAAGTCAAATAATCTTTCATCCCCCTGGCTCTAAAGGTACTGGAACCCCTCATGTTCCAACTCACCAAATTTACACCCTTTTTCTCTAAATCTGCTGAGGTCCCATAGCAAGCTTCTGTAAAACCTGGAAAAGGATTTCTGGAAGAAAGTTAAAGCACTTTCTGAAATATGGAACCCGATGGGTACTTTCCATCCTCATTTAACCCCCTTAGATTTTTTTGCCCCCATGCCCTGGTGGAGAGCTTTTGCACAACCCCCAGACTCATTAATGGATACCTGCCAACCATAATATTCCAGGTGCCTAGATGCATTCAAGATGGCTTACTTTGTTCTCGAGGAGGTGAATGCAACTTCTGCAAAATGTGGATCATTTGCTAAAGGAAAAAACCTTCTCAATGTCATTTAAGGAGAGAAAATATACATTGTTTACTTATTTTCATATTCCCAGAATCGCTGTTCGATTCAAGGATTTATGTTGTCTGGCATTTGTTGGAAGTCTTAACCAGACCCTTAGGATAAAAGTCCTTAATATTGTCTGAAGGATGTTGTAGCTGGCAGATCGCCTGCTTGGAGTGTGGCCTCGGATCCCTCTTGGATGGGCTGCACAGGAATTGTAGATCACTTACCCTGACCATTCTGTTTGCCAGGTATTTTGAGCTGACTACTTTGAGCTGGAATTAAAGATGGGAGCAGAGCTAGACTTTCCAATACAACCATGGTTTTCTTTCCACTCTTCCACCTGCAGCAAGGAAGTTAGGGGCTAGCTTTAAAGCTGCTCCAGTGTGAGTCCACAGTTTTGTTTACCTTGTTGATCTGCTAACGTAATGGAGTTTTCTTCAGCAGGAAACTTGAGGCCCATTTTATTTTGTCTGAGTTGCTTACTCCTGGTTGCTTAGGGATGGCCAGACCAGTGCTCCGCCCAGTGTTCTTGGATTTTGGATTTGATGGCAAACTTTGACTCCCTTTAGCCTCTTGAGTGATTCCCGATCACCCCTCAAGTCTGTTTGGTGACTATGCTCACTCTTATTACTTCAATATTATCATCTGTTATGTAGCAGTCTGTGGTAAGCTATTTATTTATGATTTCTTTTTTCTTTGAATTGTTCACAGCTTTGCCCAAACCATTTTTTTTTCCTCGGCTGCATGACATGCTTCGGTGGACTGCTGGAGATCAACTCATTTCTTCCCGCTATGCCTATTATTGCCCTGTTCCGCGGGCGATGGAGTCACCTTTGCTTGAGGACCGACCAGTGCTATTGGTGCCAATGGAACCATCTTTTGAAAGTTTCAGTTTTTTGTAACTTCTTTGACCTTTGCTGGAGGGTACTAGATTACTGTTTTTTTTTTTGTTTGTTTTTTTTTAGTTTCTCACTTTCCTAGGACCTTTTACAGCTCTGACAAAGAGACGGCTTCCATGAAGAATCGGGGACCAACTGCTTTGCTGAAGCAGTCTCCAGGTCAATGGAAGGGTTTTCTGCATGGACTTCCAACTCTTCAACTATATCTGCCATCTCCGGAACTCCAGCGTGGATTCTGAAAGAGGGGTGTCGAAGTATTGATTTGAAATGGTCACGCCCTCTTACCCCTTTGTGCACGACAGTTGCTGAATTTTCAGGAGTTCGAATGCCTCCCCTAAGAGGCGATTCCTCTCAACTTCAGCCTTTGTTGTAGAAATGGCTGTTTGCTGTAAAGAGATGTCTAGGCCTTGCTTGGTCAATTCAAGGTTCATTTCTATTAGGGATGGGATTATGTTTATATTAATAGCCGAACCCAAACCCACCAATGAGGTTTCACATTTGGCTCTCATTTGTCAGCTCAAGCAATATGCCTGCCTGTGATTTGTACTTCTATTTTAAGCAGTTTGAACACTGACACTAGAGAGTTTAATACGAAGTGCAGAGCCTTCAGGGTACCCCCACTTAAATCTTCTAACTACTTGGGAACTTTCCTTTCCCAAAAGTCTTCCAGGCTCAACTTCTCTGGCGGGAGCTTCCATTTGACAGGTTTGTGGCTCCAGTGAATGATGAAGCTTGAGACTTCGCCAATCTCGTGGGTGTAAGATGGACCTCTGTTTTAGCAATTGGAGTATATGGGACCACCCAGGAGGTTCCTGTTTCATCCTCCACATCATTCAAACTTTTGTTCTTCTGAAATATTCCTTATTTATTTTTTTGTATTTTTGTGATGGTGTATTCCAACCCGCTTTGCCATTGTTGGACGAGGATAGATTGTGTGTTCTGCTCTACTTCTACTGCTGGTTGGGCTAGTTGTGCTGTCGCGTGAACTTGAGCTTGGGTTGTTAGCAGGATATTATTGGTCAGAGTGAATACGTCCAATGAAGATGAAGAGGGAATCTCCCCTATTTGTTCGACTAAGTAGGATTCATCTCCTTCCACGCCTTTCACCTTATCCAAAATCAATGTACTGCGCAATTTCATGCTCACGCCTAGACTTAAGCACCTTTGTTGTCTGTTTTTAATTATCGTTCTTCTAGAAGGGTTTATCCTCTTGATTTTTAAAATCTGGCCTTCAACTTTTGGCACTTCACTATAGTTAATGCAAAACCAAATGCCAGTTTCCTGTAGCCTCTATTGGCGAATGTACTGAAGAATTAATACTAGTGCTTTACATTTGGGGTAAGCCGGGCATGATGGCAACAAAAAAAGGTATGAACAATTCCAACAGAGTTGCCAGGTCACTTACTGTGGCTCACATACTCCGTGAATGCTCAATACGAGGGGCACCTTGCAATTGCCCAGTGCTAATTCGCTAAACGGACAAGTCTTGCCCTTCTGTCTCAGGGCTTATGCCGCAAGGGCTTTAGGGTGTATGTATTTAAGCCCAGGTGATGCCGTGCTGCTGCTCCCGCTGGCACACTCTTAAATAGTTAAAGGGGCTGAGGCCGTTCTTTCCCCTTCTTTGGCAAAGTCACCAATAAACAATGTAGGAGCTGCAACAGGAGAAATGTAGCTTCCTAATAAGCACAAGATACAGCTCCAGTTTCGACACACGACTCGCCCTTCTGTCTCGGCTTATATAAACAAATGTGCATAAACTATTAAATTAGTATGGAAAGAAAAATGAGGGAAAAAAAGAAAACGAGAAGGGGGGGAAAAAAGGTGGGGGAACAAAGGTCACAAAACAGCAGAAAAGATCAATTCGAGACATTTCCCTGAACCCCAGAATCCACTTACAATGCATAATATACACTCTAGTATAGCAGAAAATAAAGCAAGCGAGTGTAAATGCTAAGCCTTAACAATTAACATGAATGTTTACTTCTCTCAAAAAAGGCCCACTCTGTACCGAGTACAATACAGTAGCTCAGGCTAAATCTGCATTCAAAAAGCCCTTCCAGATCTGATCAAAAGTAGGCCTTTTCTTCTGCACATCACATTTTCAACATTGCATATACGAAACATCTCCTCCAGCCAATTGTTTTTAGTTAGATAATCAGCAGACTTCCACTTCCGTAAGATTAACCTCTTTGCCACCATGTCCCCTTTTACAATCCATGAAATCTGATGTTGGTTCAAAGATTCCAATTGAGCGTTTTCATCCAAGATCAAAGTCTAAAAATCAAAGTCCAGGTTTTCCTTTACTACTTTATTCATCGTTGTGGCTACCTCACACCAGCAATTCCTCACCTTATGGCACTCCCATAGTGCCACGAACGTGCCCACACCCCCAACACCTGTCTGATTTATCAATCTTAGTTTCTTCATCTTGACCGGAGTCCAAAAAACTCTTACACACAGATCACTCCATCTATTCGACATCTCTTCCTTCAGACAACTAGACCATGCCTGCAGGATCTTACCATTCCATCTTACGAAACTGCTCAGCAAGTTATACATCTTGGATGCTGAGTGTTCATTTTCGCCAATCTGCTTTAACTGCAGACCATAGCTCAGATTTGACCACAGATGGAATGCTCACTGCTTTCTTCCGCTTTCTGTATTCACCATATGTACAAGCCGAAAGTTCATATTCAAGCTTCAGTTCCTAAAACGTTTTTCACCTCGTCCCCAACAAAGAAGCCCTCCACTTTAATGATGCCTAGCCAGAACAAGGACTTATTGTTCATCCTGATATCCGGATTCATCCAGATAGATGAAGTGGCAATCTTGCCAGGAGTCATAGTTGCTGCCATCTCATATGATCTCCAAGTGGATCTGAGGAAGTTTGTTAAAGCAGAATGGCCCTCCGCTCCATTGTAGCAGAGGAGAGAAGGGCACATGTATTCAAGGGGCCTTCACCCTCAGCCTCCGCTTTGGCCCACTCCTCTCCCACATCTGTTAAGAAAGGCAAGACATGTCTTTTTTTTTTTTTTTAATTCCATAAATTTTGTAAGCTATTGTCCAACTTTCTCCATGTGTATTTGTTTAACGGGATGGGGGGATCATGCCCAAAACGTAGTTTATATTCAGAGCGCACACCATTTTTTTGGGCATTAACTTTACCGCCAATAGACAGGTTGAGCTCTCTTTAACGGTCTACTTCTGAATTTATCTTCTGCATTACCCCCATCCAAAATCGAGCTCCTCATGTCTCTCAAATTCACAGTAATCCAAATACCTAGATATTTCGTTTGTGTCGGGCACCATCTGAAGCCCAGATCTTTCAGCAGCTTGCCGTCAGTCAGGTTGGAACCTGGCAGAGCCTCCGATTTACTCCAAATTACTTTATAATTTGATACTGGACTGACTGATATTGGACTGAATTCTTCAATCAAGTTCATTAACTCTGAAACTGAAGAAGCCAGTCCCGAACAACCAGCAGCAAATCATCTGCGTAGAGCAGTAACTTTGCAAATCAATCCTCACAATCCTTTCATTTGGTCTAATGGCTTCAGCCAACGGTTCTATCGAGATCACAAAGAGTAGTGGTGACAATGGGCAACCCTGTCTTGTCCCTCGTAATTTGAATTTTCCAGCTATGGCTCCATTCATGTTGATCTCAGCAGTTGGTTTTGTATATAATACTTTGACCCAACTCAGAAACCCTAGGCCAAAATGTATTCTTTACATGGTACCCAACGAGAAGCCCCATTTTACACAATCGAATGCCTTCTTGGCATCAAGAGATAAGGCCACCAAATCCAAGTTAAGCTTTTGGCATTTCTCCAGGGTGAGCAGCAACCTCCTCATGTTTGTGGCAGAGACTCCCTGAAACCAGCCTAAGTCAGGTGAACTACCTTAGGGAGAATCTTCTCCAGCCTGCTGGCCAATATCTTGGATAGTATTTTAGTCACAATTTATCAGGCTGATTGGTCTATAGCTACCTGCTTTGAATTCTGGTCGACCTTGCTTATGCAGGAGCAAGATTGTTGCATGTCTTAGTTGGAGGCAGTAAACCTTTTGTCTTACTGTTTAAAAACATGTCTCTTAACAGCATTAATACTTTTTCTGGCATTACACGATAGAATTCAATTGGAAGCCCATCCGGACCAGGGCATTTCTCCAGGTTTAGCTCCCAAATTGCAATTCGCACTTCATCCAGAGAAATCTCCAAATCCAAAGTCTTTCAGCAACTGAAAATTGTTTGAGCTCTAATGATTCGAAAAACTTGTTCAACCGGTCCGAGTCCTTGTTGAAGCTTTTAAAAACATTAATTTCAATGGGGTCTCTGGTCACACCTCGCCTGCCCTTAATGGCATCTATATTACTACCTGCATCTATAGTATTACCCGCTTCCCTCTGCTTCAATCTATGGGCCAGCAGCCTACTGCACTTCTCACCCCCGTCGTAATATTTACATTTGGACCTAGAAATTGTGAACTCTGCCTTATCACTTAGAATCTTGTTCAAGTCGTATTTCAATTTCATACGTTTTGTGGATTTCTCTGCATCATAGCTACACATTAGGTCTTTTTTTTTAAACTCTTTATAAAAATGTTTAATTTTTCTGCCTTTTCCTCTTCTGATCTCTTCCTAACACCAGACCGCCTCATTGCCTCCCCACGCATCACACATTTGAAGGCCTCCCAAGCAGTGGCAGTTCCCAACTCTCCATTTAGATTTGTTGCAATATATCCCTCTGCTTCTTCTATCAACATTCCTCTTTCAGAATCATAGTATTCAACCTCCAAACCATAGATCTTTTTGATTTGTAGCTAAGCGAGAGATCTAATGTAATGGGTGCATGGTCAGAAATGATGTAGTCGATTTCACAACTGGATACATTTTGTGTTACCACACCAGATGTTAACATGATGTCTATCCAAGAGTAAATGATATGGGTGCCCAAATGAAAGGTATATTCCCTTCCAGTGGTATGTTGTAGCCTCCAAACATCGGATAAAGTTTTTCATCAGTAAGTTCAGTGTGCCTTATGCTATCCCTGCCCATTCTGCTGCTCCTATCAGAGCTGGGTCAACCACCAGGTTAAAATCCCTGGAAATTAACAAATCGTTTTTCCCCGTATCCAGCAAGCAACGGCCTAACCCATTAAAGAAAACACCACTGTTTATATTTGGGGCATATGCATTACAAATGGCAAATTCCATGTCTTGGATCTGGAGTGTAAACATCAATCAATGGCCCTCCTTATCCGTTTTAGAACTTCTCATTTTCCCTTGGATTATTGTTGTTTTTTTTTTAACAAGGCCGACACCTCTCTCGATCATGTGCTGTAAGTTGAACGGAGCATGCCCTGCCCAACCTTTCTCAAACTTAACGGCCTTGTCCCTTGACCATTGAGTCTCCTGTAAGAGGATTATATCTGCCTTTAAATGTCTCAGGTGTGTTAGAACTTTCTTTCTTTTAATGGGGTTATTCAACCCTTTAATGTTCCAAAAGGCCACTCGCACAAAATCTTTTGACAAATGACCATGAACTGCCAAACTTGACCAATGGGAAGTAAATCCATTAAAATTATAAGAGAATAGAAAATAAAGAAACCGACAAAAAGGCCAAATAAACCAGGCTAACAAACTCAGAACAACCAGGCCAAACCTAAAATACATACCCCAACACAAAGCTGTGCTGAGAATAGAACAAGTTGAAAAAAATGTGTTCCCCGTCCCCACACAGAGCTACTTCTTCCTCTAATCCATGAACCAATGAAACACACTTAACTATTCTACACCCCCCCATCCAGAAAATATAAATCGGTTAATAATGTTAGTTACAAAATAGCAGTAACTGGTCTTTGAAAAGTGTAACCTAATGAACGTAAATCCTAAAATGTAATTCTCAATGAGTATGGTAAGTAAATATTAATGTACTAGTAGCCCTAATAAAGTACATGCCAATGGTGTACACCCAAGAAATACTGCGAACCTTCTCACTAAGTAAGGTTGTGCCGCAAAATCATACCAATGCCATACACCTTCCAACAAAAAAAAACGTATGGACGGTATGCATAGCCTGAACAATAAGGTATCATTTAAATATCACGAATTGTAAACCCATTAATTCGTTTAGGCGCCAAAATTACTTTAGTTCTTGCGAATCAGTCATGTGCCCATCACCGATTGCCAGGAGAACAGGAGTATTATTGAGTGCGCAAGGACTGGAATGGAGGACCCCAATCTACACGTATTTAGCCCTGACCAAATGACCAGGACTGACTTTTAAACCACCTGATAGCCCAGGATGAATACGCCTCTGCTTATTAGAATCATATTGTGGCACATATTACGATCCCATCACATAGCAGTTCCCCCCCCCCCCCCAAAAAGCCTCAACCATCAGGGCACAGTCGGAATATGCAAGCAGCAGGCACTGGGAAAGATCTCGTCAAGCCCCACAACATACCAACCACTATGCTGCAAATATAAATTAACAGGAAGATTTAATTGTACATACGTGCCTCCCAATGCAGTATCGAAGAAGCCCCCTATTGGAGTGCGAACCCTGAATGCATGACCCATGAAAGTAAAGAGAATTAATAACTTAACAAATAACAGTAATAATAATCTTACGTGCTTAAGTTAGCCCGCTGTACGACAGTGGTTGTGCGCTAGTGCTTGCGTGTTGTAGACTATCCGTCCAAATCCAGGTTCAATCGTTTCTTCACCCGTCCACCTGCCCCGACAATTAAAATGACTGGAGCTGCTGTGTGAAATGTCACTTCCTTAGCATGGAAGCCTAACCAATCCGATAATTATCTAAGTCAATCCCCCAACCCCATGATATTTCCGGACAACATAACGGCTTAAAATAAATGCACCCATTACTCTTGATGAAGGTGCTGTGTGGCTTTGTACGTACTCTAAGTGCTGTTACGCTTATCAAAAAAGAACGCATGACATACTAGATAGATAATAGGTAAATGAGCTCCGGGACTCCCGCTATGTCTAGATGTGTTGGCCGACTTAATGTTATTACTGCTCAAGAATCGGGCAGTGTAAGGCACAAGTGCGCACACCGAACAAAAGGCACAAGCTGGTACATTAGAAAGTGAAGGGCATACGCGTATCGAAGCAGACAATACCATAACCTTGCTTACCAAAAACCCGCTGGCTGATACCTTGATGCTCCGCAATGTATTATGCATTACTTCAATCCATATACCTGACCGCGTTCTCAGTAAACAAAGCGCACTTACTGAGAAAACTTGGAGTATAACGCTGACGTCCCGCTACGTTACGGCACCAGCGTGAGATTAGAAGTCAGAAGAAAACTCTTAGGATCTCGGGACGAAAACCCTTCCATGCTCACAATTTCAAAGACCAACTGATCCAGGCATTCTAATACGTTCAACAGCATTTTAACTTAAAGCATGTACCAGCCAACGTTCCACAGCAAACTTCCGCGCACCTAAGGAAAGAGAAAAGACATTATTTAAACCAAAGAAAGGCATACAAGCATAACAGTAATAAGACCTACCTGAAAGACTCAAAAGGGCCGGAATCAGTGAAGTAACTAGATCGCACTCGCCCGCAAAGGACAGCGTGCCCCTGCCAAGCAGGCAGGACGGAGAGCACGCCAAAACCCATAACAAGGCAGAACTTCTCTGCTGATCATACCTGGGAGCCGCTGAGAAGGATACCGGAGTCCCCACAGCTCGGTAGCATCCCCATGGATACCAGGTGAGCTTAACAGTGTATCCGTATTTGGACGATTGGCTGCTGCGCAGTCCTTGTCCGCAGAAAGCCTCAAGCAATCTTCAGTCTCTCCTCCAGCTCCTGTTTTGCTTTGGGCTGTCTTTGACCATGATGGTCTCTCAGGACTTGACTTTCCTGGGTGTTCATTGGAACACGATCGACTGCAGAGTCTTTCTGACCGGGGACAGAATGGTGGATCTGTTGGCCACGTGTCAGATGTTTGCGCAGTTGGAGGGCATGTCGGTCTGTTGGTTCCAGAGGCGTCTGGGCCTCATGGCCTCGTGCCTATTGGCTCTTCCTCTTCCTCGGCTCAAGATGAGGTGGACGCAGATGGCTCTTCAGTGTTCTTGGCGTCAGGCTGTGGATCCAGACTCTAAGATAATATCGATTCCGGCCTGGTGTGGTGGTCGTCACTCAGCAACCTGTCGGTGGGTGCGGGTTTTCAAGACCCTGCTCCGATGGTGACGATCACGACAGACTTCTCCTTTCTGGGTTGCGGTGCAAAGTTGGATCTTCAGGTCTCTGACCTCTGGTCGCCTCAAGACAAGTTCCTTCATATAAATCATCTGGAGCTTCTGGCGATCTTCTTGGCGTTCAGGCCGGTCATTGCCAACTAAGTGGTTTGTGTCCGCACGGACAATGTGGTGTCCATGCTTTACATCAACAAGCAGGGGGGCACCAAATCTCCTCCTCTTGTGGATCTTGCCATTCAGATTTGGGAATGAGCGGTTCAGCATGGTATCTTGCTGGTGGCAGTGCACATCCCCGGAACATCACGGCAGATGTCTTCATCCGTCAAACAATGGTCAGTTAAGAGTGGGAATTGAAAGCAGAGGTCCTCTTACAGAGATTCCTGTGTTGGGGCTCTCCGGAAGTGGACCTCTTCACAACATCAGCAAACAAGAAACTTCCTCTGTATGCCTCCAGAAATGGGCTGGGAGCCTCCTCTCTGGGAAATGCCCTCGAGATTCCATGGCACAACATGAGGGCCTATGCTTTTCCGCCTCTGCCTCCAATTCATCAGACGATTTACAAGTTGAAGAACACAGTGAACTGTTCTCTTCTGCTCATAGCTCAGTGGTGGCCGGTCAGGTTCTGGTTTTCAGAGCTTCAACATCTGTTGTGTTTTTGGAACTAGTGAACCCGACTAAGCAGATTCCAATATTTCTACCACTTCGCCACAACTTGTCATTGGATGAGGGCAAGATTCTCCACCCGCCCCACAATCGCTGAGCTTGACCCCATGGTTCCTGAGGACAGATCCCTAGGTTACCTGGGACTCTCAGATGGCAACATGCAAATCCTATAGGTGGCCCAGAAAGATTCCATCAAGTGGCTAAGATTCTGCCACTGATCATTAGGGAAACACAAGAACCCGTTATCACCTGTAGTTTCATTTACTTCCTATTTGGCAGTGTCTGGCAATAAGCCTGACACCTGCAGAACTTGTTTGTCAGCAATGGGTGCCTATCTGAATAGAAAGTCAGACCTTTTCTATCGGGAATCCATTGGTAAGGTGTCCTTTTTGAGGGACTGCACAGGTTGTTTCCAGCGATCAAGCCACCTCAACCCAAGTGGGATTTAAAAATTGTAACAGCCTTGTGTCACAAACGGTTAGAACCAGCAGCTTCTGCAGATATCAGTCTGTTGTTTTGGAAGGCAGCATTCCTGGTGGCCATAAATAACATCAGCCTGGAAGATACGTGAAATGCAGACCCTAGCGGCAGACAACCCTTTCACAACCTTTCATTGAAACCAGGTGGTACTATGCACACACCCTTCGTTCCTTTCTATGATGTCGCTGCATTTCATACTAACCACGAGATTTGCCTGCTGGTAATTTTTCCAAATCTAACTTCTGACTACTTCACTCCTTGGACGTTAGAGCCTTTAAGTTCTACCTCGACTGGAGCAGAGAATTTAGGAATTCTCAACTGTTTAAGGTTGGGGGCGGGGAGGCAAGCAAAGGCGCATCAGCTTCAAAAGCAGCCATTGCCAAGTGTATTGTGGCGGCCATTCTGGAAAGCTATTCTATGCAGAAACTACAGACCCCAAAAGGTCTTCATGTCTACCTTGATATAGCTAAGGCAGCCTCATTGGCATTTCATAAACCTGGTCCGTGGAACAGTACTGTGAGGTCAGCAACCTGGGCTTCAAACGCTATTGCCTGGAAATGAGCTCGAGAGACTATGCTCAGTTTGCTCAGGTGGTGTTGAAAAATCTCTTTGGCTAAATTAAGGAGAGGGATCTTTCTCCCCTTGCGAGATGTGCTTTTGACTCTCCTACAAGTATGGAGGAAAATGGATGCAATGTAGGAGTTTAGAAAAGTTACAGTAGTGACTACTGTACTCCTAGTCCATAGTCCTTTCCTCCATTCCCCTAAAATGTCCTCAGCTGCGCAAACCGACCTACGCTGGTCAAAAAGGAGAAAAGTCTAAGGTGTGAGACCCAGAGGCGGGCTTGCAGAGCCTGTGGCTAAGCCTACGCTTGGGCCCATACCCTAAAAATAGGAAACATGTTAGTATGGTGCTACAAAGGGCTCCGGTCCCATCCTGAAGGATGGAATAACTCGCAGTTATGGAGGAAAGGGGAGTTTGGAGTAGGAGTACAGTAGTTACTACGGTGAGTAACTTTATTTTTTGCCCATGAACTGGTCTCTGGTGCAGCTGCTCATGGTTGGAGTGAGAGATGCCAAAAGTGTACAAGGGAGACCTAAAAGGGACTTCTAAATAACTGTCGGGATGGTACAATTCTTGGTTTTCAACACCTTCCCATGTTCTGATTGTAAGATGCCTAGTCTTGAGCCGCTGTCCCTCATGGGCACCCTAATCTACAAATAAGGCCCAAACTGGCTGAAGGCAGCAAGAGTCATAGAACCTTATCTTCAGCTACCCTAAGCTATAAACATAATGTCTCAAGATTTGGTCAACATACGTTCTTTGACCTATTCTAGAAATCCCCCCCCCCCACCCCCCACAAGCTATCCAAAAGCAAAAATCAAACTGCACCTTCTTTGAAGGCTCTTCTTTTTGTCTATTCACATTAAACATCCCTCAGTAATCCTACGCCCCCGTTTCCCTTCCTCCATACTTGTGTGTGTTCCTGTTCATGGAGATGGGACCAGACCATTTTTAAGGGTAAACAAAGAAAAATCCCTCTTGGTTTGTGTGCTTACTTACCACCTTCCTCGTTTGGATGAGATCTTCTCCAGGCATCAATCTCAAGACCTGAGTTCCTAACCAAGAAGTGACAGGGGTAGGGGGGAAATATCTTTTCCCCACCCATCCGGTTTAGGCACCCTGGCACAGTGATTCCTTTTGGAGGCCCTGCTCAAGGGAGGGCTCTCAGTGACCCATAGCCTCTGACAGGGGAACCTCCAAAAGAAGCTTAGTAGGCAAAATATGGGCAGCGATCTTAGGATCCCAATCTGGGACTAGCTCTGGGTAAATGCCCAAGGATTCATTGTAAAGGGCTATGCGGAAAAGGGCCAAGTCGCTCAGCTCCAAGTGGGTCGTGTTGGATGAGTTTGCACAGCAGAGGTTTTCTGCAAGTGCGAACCATCCAAATCCTCAAATGATGCCAATAGTAATAAAATGGTAGCCCCCCACAAGCGAGTTGCATTTGATGCAAGAGTTGCTGGGCATTAATGCCAGTCTTCTGTGCCAACTTCTCATCAGGGCTTTGACCCTTTTGATCATTCATGGTCTGCCTCAGCGAGTATGTCTCTTCCTCCACTGCTTGACCCCCCCACCCCCGCCCTAATACTCATTCAGCAATTTTAAGTGCCTGTAAAGGGGTTGTTTGAGTTCCATGATGTCCACATTCTGGATCTTCTGTCCTGTGGGTCATTTCTGTGGCCATTTGCGGTAATCACTTCATGTCCCCCCTCCTCTCCCATTGTACTCTGCTCCATGATGCGCTTTAGCTTGTGAGGTCCTGGTCATTTGGGATGCCAGGGAAGTGGAGGAAGCCTTGCAACGAACTGACCTTTTCCATGCTCGAACCCACCAAGCTCCTCGTTTCCTCAGACCCTACGCTCCAGTACAAGGGGTGGGGGAGCGACCACCCCTGATGGAGGTTCCCAGACTGGCACAATGTTTCTCGGGAAGAGGGGGTCCTCTGTGAGTTCCCTTGCTCACTGAGGCTGGCTGCTGTATTCAGGCTAACCTTGCACAACTCCCTCTTCATGTCGGTGACTCGGGGTAGACCGGTTAAGGACCCTTGAAGAAGCTGAGAATCGGTCCTTGGGGGTGGGGCACAGTTGATTCTGCTGGATAATTAGCATGACTTCTTGAACCAGACTATACTTAAGTATAGTGTCTGCTTTCTCAGTATATGCTACAGGACCTCCACAGATCTCTCTAGAATCTTTGGTCACTGACCCCTCTGTCCCCCCAGAACCTCTGCCCCATCACTTTGTGCTAATCTGCGGCCACTGGAGGTGCTTGGGAGACTTCAGGACTAGCAGCCGTTTGTTCTTCCCAAAAGATCTGAGTTGGTTACTTTTACATAGAACCAGTGGCCTTGGTTCTCATGGCTCTCACATTCTCCAGTCACAGTGGTCATGAGTCGACAAAAGATGTTGCAGATGGCTCCAGGGTACAGCCCTGAACCTCTCCCACCGCAGGCATAGTCGTGCGGATAGCCAACAAACTGAATCTCTGTAGGTAGGTTCAAAGACTTATCCCACAATGTCTTGGAAATACTTGTTCTATAGTGGTATTAGAACTTCTCGCACTGATGTAGGCCCTAAAAAAAATAATCCTGATTGAGCTCCTACTGTGTTTCTGCCTCTCAAATACCAGTCCTATGGAAATCTTTTAAAATGGGATAATTGACATTCTTAATTGCTTTATGCTAAACTTTCAGCAGGCAACTGCTATTTCTTTGCATTTCATAAGCTCTGGGATAAACTCACTGACTGGAGCCCTGGTCGGAGCCTCTGAAATACTGCTAACAATACCCGACCTCAATTTCTGATTGAATGTAGCCAACACATTTTATTCTCTAGATTTATAATCCATTGCATCCGTTTTTTTAAATGGACAGTGTTGTAGTGTAAAGGACCACACTATTTAAATTGCTGTGTTTGGCTGCAATGGCGGATTTGGGGAGGCTATTCCATTGGAGCAATGTTATTTGGCATAGTCTGCTTGTAGAAGAAAGCCTTTTCTAAGTGTATTCCATCGCCAAAACTGTCAAAGTGAGATGGTTCACAAACTCAATTCCATTTGTTTGAATTCAAGCTTGGAGTCCCATGCCATATTTATTTTACTTTTTCTGAAGGCAAACGCATAACTCGATTTCCCCCTGCAACACCAGCAGTTCTAGCATGTTTCCTCCGATTGTGCTCCTTATGAGCAAGAACCAGGAGTTTGATATGGGACTCCATACCGTCTAAGCTGAAATCCAACACTTTCTGCCCGTATTACACACATGTTGCGGAAAACCTCCAAATCCCCAGTGTGGCACAACTCGAGCCCTCGTATCGGTTTCCTTTGTCGCACAGTATCCTTACAACAGCTGTATTAGGAGATGAATATGGCTCCACCTACTCTTTCCTCCAAGGTGAATATGATCAGTCATGATCGTGTTTGCCCCATACATGAATGTTTGTTGGCAAACCATTGGTGATAAATTATTTGATTGCTACTTTTCCATCAGAATGTCCAATGAACTTCACAGCATCTAGAACTCCATCAGGGATGATTACATATGGCTTGCGACCATTTCAGTAGTTCTTCGCAGCCCTTAGTTTTTTCACACTTCCGCATTGATTTACTCAGCAATAGAATTTGACACCCATTTCAAATTGATGCCTGATCTGTGAGAACTTCTTATGACTTTGGCAGTGCCTGAATGTCCGTCTGGCTATTCTATTTGTCATCCTCTGAATTGGAGAAGTGAAATGGATGTTGCATAACCAACCATTCGCAACAGTGTATATATCCCGTCGCCTTGACCAGCGTATTTCCTTTTATTTTGAGGTGCGTTATCCCTTTCTTGGAGGTGATGAGCACATTATTTGTGCTGCAAACCAGGGCTGTTGCACTCACCTGCAAGTCAAAGCATGTCAGTGACATCATTGTTCAGTGTTAATTGCTCTTTGATTCCATGCATATTGTGGTGGTATTTATATCATGGTGTTTTTTTCGAAAAAACTCGGTCTGAAAAATGGCCAAACTTTTATTTTTTTTGTTCGGTAAATGTGAAGCTACTTAGAGTATGCTAGAACGAAGTACATTTCCTGACAGAACTTTCCCAAGCATTTGTGAGCAGACCAAGTTGCATAGTTCGTCCTCGCAGCTTCCTCGAATGTTCAGGTTTATTCCAACTACTTGTCTAGAAATGTATCAAAGGTTTGCCACAACTGTTGTCCTGTGTTGGTGTTCCATTTCACCATTTTTTTTAAATGTCATGCAGTCAAATACAAAGTATTTGGTTTTGCACAAAAAGCCACTTGTTGGGCAATACCCTATCCATCCTGTCGCTTTATTTATGTATGCTGCTATGTACACCCCCCCCCCTGTCCTGCTCTCGTGCCTGGTCGCAAGCGCTTTACTCATTACCACCATATCCCACTACTACGCTTACTCTCTCCTATACACCATCATTAAACTAGAACACAGCTATTCTATGACACATTCGGTCTAGCTGTTCCCATACTAACATGAACCTCACAAACACCCCAACATTACCGGTAGCTTAATCGTCTCAGGCCTAACACAGCCAGAACTCAATCTGGGTGTCCAACCTCCAGACTGAACTGAAGACATCCAACTGATATACTCAGCACCACACCTACCGCTAAGAAGCAGCTGTCATGCAACAACCACACCAGCTGCACACCTACCCGGTGCGCTCACGCACCGTTCGACACTCCACTGACCTGAACTATGGTTCCTGAGGGTGTTCAACCTACGAGTGCTTTGAGGTCATACCAATGATACATAAGGTGCTATATAAATGGCAAGTAACAACCATACAGGAAGGCATCTTATTGGACAAATCATGTTCTGGGGGAAAAATGGAATTTGAATAACTATTGCATACAAGTAATTGACTTTTTTTAAAAAAATAGTTCAAGAAGTCTGAGGAAAAACTTCGAAATAACTTGCTTGTTACACAATCACAAGTTTCAGATCTGAAAGAAAAATTTGGGGACACTTGGGGTGAGTTTACTACTGACAGCGCGTGTTGGGGTGCCAATTTCCTGTGTTTGCTTCTGGCACCAAGTGGGGGAGAGTTGCTCTGGGAATGGGCCGCCTCGGAGAGTGGTGGGCGTCTGGTATAATGTGTGTTTCAGTGGGCTGCCTGGTATTGTCTAGTCTGTGTTTTAAACCAACCCCCCCTTTCCCAGTACGGGGCAAGTTCCAGGTGGTTGGATCGAGTGTCATCTAGTATGTGTGCGCTTGCGCTGCCTTGGTCGGGTTCAGTCTTTGGAGTGCACTTCTTTCCAGAGAGCTTGTCTTGGCTAGTATGGCAGATGGATAGTGGAGGGTACCTCTGAGGCTTTCCAATTCATAACCAGAAGTTTGCTGGCTGCGAACAATATTGCATGTATGACTTTACATGCCATGGGGTCTGTGTGCCAGTCCCTCTGCAATTGGGCCCCGAAAAGCATGTCTTCAGGTGTTGATATTTTGGCCTCTGGAAAGTGGGTGGTCAGCGTATTGGGCATAGTCTGCCAGAATGGTTGGATCTTTGAAGAGGACCACAGTGTGTCCCATGGCGCCTATTATCCCACCCACGCCAGCAATGCGGCGAGAGCAGTATCCCCATGTTGTGCATTCTAAACAGGGTGTAGTATAAGCGTTGTATTTTTTTTTTGTTGTTGTTGTACTGGTTTTCCCTGTTTAAGTTCAGTGAGACACCGCAAAATGTTGGTATACATCTCTGGTCTCGATCTGAATGCCGAGGTCGTTTGACCACGAGCCGGCTAGTGCAGAGTTCCTCCCAGTGTTGTTCGGGGTGGCCATAGAATAGAACATAGTCATGGGTGCTCTATGGTCTTTCGCTCTAGCTCACAGGGGGGTAGGGAGAGCCTGTCTGGAGGACGTCTAGGTATGTTGAGCTATGGCAGCGCGGATTGTGCCCTATTGGAGCCACTGTCCTGGGTATAGGTCAAGGGTTCCGCCGCCTTCCGAGAATGTTTGTATCGTTGGGCCGTCACACATGTCAGCGATTCGCACCTGTGCTCATTTGGTATCCTGTTTGGGATGGAGTTTTGTTGTCTGATCGAGTGATAGATTTTGACCGACATCCATGCGGGCGCCTTTCTTATGTTGACTCCTTGTTGAGAGCGGAGTGTGCCACTGGGCAATGGTCTGGCCTACTACGGGACACTCTGTGTCTCTGAAGTTTCCCTGGGGGAATGGCTAAGGCCTCTAGAGGTGTGTGGGGGGGCAGTAATGTCAGTACTCCTACGTCCCGTCCCCTTTCCTCCATACTTATGGGACATCTCTCCGTCCTGTGGGACGGGACCAGAGCACTTTTGTAAAAAGCATCCACATTTTTTTAAAAAAATGTGTCGTCCCTCTTTCCTGCACGGGGCCTGGCACGCGGCCGTAGCCCCGCCCACCTTGGCTTTGCATTGGCCATCAGTCCTTTTCTCCACACGATCGGGGCCGGACGCACTTGCATCCTCGAAGATTTTCTTCACCTTTTTCCCTCTCTGGCTCTCGCTAGCATTCGTTTACTAGTCTGTCTTTTAAATTAGATTTTCCAGACTGTTCATCGTGTCACCGTCGCTTCACGAGGGCGGATCCCCATCCTCTTTGTTTAGAGTGTTTGGGTCCGGAACACCGTTGGGACTCCTGTTTTTACTGTGACTCCCTTTCGGTCCGGGCTCTTCAAAATCGGTTGGAGCGGTGGGAGAAGGCGTTCGGACGGACTCCTCCTTCGCGTTTTCAGGCGTTCATGGACGAGAAGAAAAAAACGCCCGGTAAGTTCTTTACTTTTCAGAGCACCCCGGCCGGGGGATACATTTCCGGGTTCCTCTCGAGCCGGGAGGGGCGTTGATCGCTCTGTTACCGGGGTTCGCCCTGAGGTGCCTATCGGGCCTAATAATTCTACCGGAGTTTTCTCTGAGGGTCTCACTAAGGGGCCTGTGATCACCGGAGTACACTCTGAGGCCCCTCCTGTGGGGGCTGTGTGTAGACCCAGTTCTACTGAGTTGTGGGGTAGCGGAGCTTGCTCTGAGGCCGTTCTTTCGGCTTCCCTCAAAAACAAAACCGGGTTATGCCCCGAGGTCTTAGCTGGGCTTGAGGTTACCAAACGCATGTTCGAGGCCCGTGCCGATAAGGCTTCTACCGGGCCTAGGTCCGAGGTCCCTCGTACAGAGGCTAAGGCTACCAACAGCTCTGAGGAGCCAGGCAAGGCCCTGTCGGTGACAGCGCACCGTTCCCCCTCTTGTGGTGACACCAGATCTGTTGAGGGGGCAAAGGAGAAAGTTTCCTCTTTTACCGGCAGTGCCGAGGCTCTTCCTTCGAAGGCTCAGTTGGCGGTTGGTATGTCGCAGAAACGTTCCAGGCCAACGTACCGGCTCTGCCGAGGTTCCTTACGTTAAGGCTAAAATTAAGACCCCTGATCCATCGACTGGGACCCTGCCTCACTTCCTCACGTGCCGCAGTTCCCCTTAGATGAGGACAAAATGGCGCCCGTTCCCGGCACGACCACAGCGGCCATTTTAGGTACTAGCCCCTACAACTACGCCATCGGCCCCTGGTGTAGGGTTCGGTCCTTCGGGTGAACCTAAGGTCCCTTGTGCGCATCCTTACCTGCCGGTTTATGATTGGAACGCCCGGATGCCTCTTCCGCACAATGTTTCGTTGCCCGCGGGGGCGGCTCCCTTGATTTATGTGGATACGTCGGCAGAGGGGCCTGTATGGCACCCTTCCCTGTTGCGTCCCTGGATTTGTCCACGTCATGAGGCCTCCTCAGGTTCCAAAACAATCCTGAGGACGCCTTTTTCGGTAAATTTCAAGCGCTTATGCGCACCGATCCCATGAGGGAATATTTCAAGGGGCTTTTCAAGGAGATTTGTCCACCCGTTCAGTCGGTGGTTCCGCCGGCGCCTCCCTTGCCCGTGGTGCCTCCCCCTGCGCTTCCGCCTGTGCCACCATTGTCCCCAGTGGACAAGGCAGTGCCTAACTCGGCTCAGCAAGAGCCGGACCTGTCAGATGACCCTCAAGGCGATCAGGACAACAAGGACCTGCCCCGCTCTACCAGAGCTTTCCATGACCGGGTACTGGACATGATGCACTTCTTGGATGTTCCGGTGCCCGAGGCACCTGCCCCGCAGGAGGGTGTGCTTTCTGGGGCATTCACCTTGTCTCCTTTTGGAGCGTACCGGCCTGTTCTTGCAGAAGGACGTTCTGGCCGAGGTCCGAAGAGTTTGGGAAAAGCCACACTCGGGACATTTTGTAAATCAAGATTGATGCAAGGTACAGGCTACATTCCTCGGAAGAAATGGCCTTGTCGTCTTGTCCGCTTCCCTCCTCCACAGTGGTGGCTGCGGCCACGTTGCAATCCAGACCTGCAGCTTCCTCCTCCACGACGGCGACTCAGGTCTTGGGAAAGGAGGATAAGCTCCTCGACTCCCTAGGGAGGAAAATCTTTGCCAATTCACCCTTGCAGCTCAGGCAGGCCAATGCAGAATTGATTTTGGTGGAAGCTAACATGCGGATGTGGAGAGGTCTGTCGGAGTTGGAGGAGCATATTTCGGTCGAGAAGCTGGAGGATTTTGGAGGAGGCCTTTCCGATGCCAGGGTCTTGGCCCAGGATCTCCTGGAAGCTGCGGCCCATCACATTGACACCTCGGCTCGGGGTCTGATGCTAGGGGTATATAAGCATGGCTGCATGCCACTAAGTTCTCGAACGAGGTGCAAGACAAGGTCCTTGACCTTCCATTCGTTAAGGAGCTTTTTCACTCTTCTACCGATGTAGAGCTCACCAAAACCAAAGACAGCACTCGGACGGCCAAATCATTGTCTGTTCTGGTTAAGCCTCCCTTCAAGACTCAAAGGCCGTTGTCGCAAGGTTGACCTTCCTCTGGTTTTAGGGGCTTCCTCGACCGCAAAAATTGCAGAGTGGATACTCCTGCGGGGAATAACCGCTGTAGACAACAGCGTACGCGGTATTTCCCCCGCTCCACAGCCTCCTCATCAGGTTCAGGTGGCACCGCCACCGATAAACATGCCAAATGAGGGTTTTCTGCGCTCGCACGAGACCCCGGTGGGAGGACACATTGCGTCTCATTGGGAAGCGTGGCAGACCATCACAGAAGACAGATGGGTCTCGTCGGTCGCTCGTGCGGGCTTCCGCTTGCCTTTACCACCTACCCCACCCCTCAACCCTCCTTTTCAGCTGTCGGGCTCACTCTCCTTCAAGGCCGAGGTTCAGAAACTTCTGCTCCTCAGAGCTGTGGAACCCGTTCTCCTTGGGGAGCAAGGGGAGGGCTTCTACTCCCGGCTGTTTACGGTGCCCAAAGCAGGCTGGCCTGCGCACCATCCTAGACCTTACCCAGTTCCATATTTCCTTACCCCAAGAGAAATTCAAGAATATTACGCCTGGCCAGATTCGCTCCTCGTTGCAGGCGGGCGATTGGCTCAGCGTGGTGGATTTTCAGGATGCGTACATGCATATCCTGATTTGGAACCCACACAGGAGATGCCTCTGTTTCTCTTTGGGAGAGGAGCACTTCCAGTTTCGGGTGCTTCCTTTTGGCCTCAGTTCGGAGCCGCGTGTCTTCACGAAGATGTCGGTGATTGCGGCCCATCTTCGTCTCCAGGGTATCCATGTGTATCCCTATTTGGACGACTGGCTCCTATGCAGCCCTGGTCTGTTGGCAGCGGGGGGCAACCTCCAGTCTTTCCTTCAGCTCCTGTTCTATCTTGGGCTGTCGGTGACCTGGCTGAAATCCTCCATGACGGTCTCACAGGACCTGACTTTCCTGGGTTTTCGTTGGAACACGATAGACTGCCGAGTATATCTGACCGGGGACAGAAAGGCGGATCTGTTGGCCACGTGTCAGATGTTTATGCAGTCGGAGAGCATGTTGGCCTGGTGGTTCCAGAGGCTTCTGGGCCTCATGGCCTCGTGTGTGCTGGCTCTTCCTCTTGCTCGTCTCAAAATGAGACGGACCCAGATGGCTCTTAGGAGTTCCTGGTGGCAGGCTGTGGGCCCGGATTCCAAACGGATAATGATTCCGGATTCCATGAGAGTGGACCTGGACTGGTGGTCATCTCTCGGCAAACTGTCAGTGGGTTTGGGGTTACAGGACCCAGCCCCCATGGTGACAATCACGATAGACTCCTCCCTTTTCGGGTGGGGTGCGACGTTAGACCTTCTTCAGGTCTTGGACCTCTAGTCACCTCAGGACAAGCTCCTGCACATAAATCAATTGGAGCTTCTGGCGATTATTCTGGCGCTCAAGGCGTTCATACCTCTCATTGTCAACAAGGTGGTCCGCATAAGAACGGACAATGCGGTGTCGATGTACTACATAAACAATCAAGGGGGAACGAAGTCTCCCCCTCTCGTGGATCTGTGCATTCAGATTTGGGAGTGGGCCATGCTTCATGGGGTTTGGCTGCTTGCAGTGCACATCCCGGGCCGGCTGAATGTCACTGTGGATGCCCTCAGCCGGCGGACAGTGGTCGGCTACGAGTGGCAGTTGAAGGCGGAGATCCTCTCATGGATTTTCTCACGTTGGGGCGCACCGGAGGTTGACCTCTTCGCCACGGCGGCAAACAAGAAGCTTCCTCAGTAAGCCTCCAGAGGGGGGCTGGGAGCCTCCTCTCTGGGGGACGCACTCGAGATCCCATGGCACAACTTGAGAGCTTATGCCTTCCCGCCTCTTCCTCTGGTTCATTGAGCAATTTGGAAGTTGAAGAGTTCTGTCAACTGTTCTCTTCTACTGATAGCTCCGTGGTGGCCGGCCAGCTTTTGGTTCTCAGAACTACATTACCTTATGTTGTGTCCGCTGATCAGGAGTTACTGGTAACTCCTGATCTTCTTCACCAAGGGGAACAGCAGATGTGGCACCCCTCCCCACAATCGCTCAACTTGGCGGCATGGTGCCTGAGTTCACGGCTCTAGAGCCTTTGGGTTTGTCTGCGGATAACATGCGCATTATCCAGGCAGCCAGGAAACCCTCAACCAGATCCCAATACAAGAGTAAATGGCTCAGGTTCTGTCATTGGTGTTCGGAGAAAGAATTGGACCCGAGGGTGGCGACGATTGACACCGTGCTGTCCTTTGTCTCCTCCCTAGCAGAGTCAGGGGTTCATGTCTTGTCCTGCAGGACTTATCTCTCAGCGATTTCCGCCAGCCTCTCTACAGACCGGTGTTCTTATTCGTTAACTAACCCGGTGGTGAAGACATTTTGCTGGTTTGACACGCCTCTACCCTCCGGTTCGTAGTGTGCACCCGCCTTGTGACTTAAATGTAGTCCTGACGGCGCTGTGTCATAAACCCTTTGAGCCAATGGCTACGGTTGACCTCAAGTACGTGTCCTGGAAAGTGTCCTTTCTGGTCGCCGTTACGTCAGCAAGGAGAGTGAGTGAGCTCAGGCATTGTCGGTGAAGCATCCTTTCTTGGTCTTTCACAGGGACAAGGTAGTCCTTCGGACGAACCCAGCTTTCCTACCAAAGGTAGTGACTTAATTCCATCTGAATCAGTCAATTTCCCTTCTGGTCTTTTTTCCGAACCCTGCCTCGGAGGCGGAAAGGGTTCTACACTGCCTGGATGTCCGAAGAGCTCTTCAGCTCTACCTGGACAGGACTACCGAGCTTCGGAGCTCTTCCCAACTGTCTGTGACCTTCGGTAAACCCCAGGGCAGGCCAGCGTCTAAGGCATCCATTTCAAGATGGATTGCTGCCTGTATCACGGAATCTTTCACCGTCCAAAAGCTGAAACCTCCTTAGGGTACCCATGCACATCAGGTGCGAGGCAAAGCAGCTGCGGTTGCTTTTCAGAAGTATGTTCCCTGGGAGTTCATCGCTAGACCGGCTACTTGGGCCGCCCATCTGCTTTCTGTAAGCATTACTGCCTCGATATGAGCTCTAGGGCTGATGCTCAATTCGGCCAGGCTGTGCTGAAGAACCTGTTTCAGTAAGGGGTATTTCCATCCACCCATAGTTCCTGTAAGGGGTGCTTAAGAATCTCCCATAAGTATGGAGGAAAGGGGAAGGGACGTAGGAGTATTACCAGGTTATTCACCGTAGTGACCACCTTGCTCCTAGTCCATAGTCCCCTTTCCTCCATACGCCCGCCCGCCGTCCCCTCTAATAAGGTTCCTCTGTTATTGTTAATGGGTCTTGGACCCTGCGATAGAAAAGGACTGATGTGCGGGGCGGAGCCAAGGTGGGCGGGGTTATGGCCGCGTGCTGGGCCCCGCGCAGGGAACGGAGGAGGGACACATTTTTGACAAAACATTCTGGATGCTTTTTACAAAAGTGCTCTGGTCCCGTCCCACAGGATGGCGAGATGTCCCATAAGTATGGAGGAAAGGGGACTATGGACTAGGAGTAAGGTGGTCACTACGGTGAGTAACCTGGTAATTCCATCTAGACCGGTTATCAGAGTTAAGCCACTTTTTGGCCCAACAAATTTGTGTGGCCTGGTTGTAGGTATGCCACGAGGGTAGCGCAAGAACACCGTCTGGTTTTGAGGCCGTGAGGGCTTTCGAGTGTAAGTATGCTTTTTTGCCCCTCCATAGGAACCTCGTGACCGCGGCCTCGATAGATTATACATCTTTGGGTTCGGAGCGCAGGGTAGCATCATCGCTAGATAGATGAGTCTGGGCATCGCGTTCATTTTTATGGCATTGATTCTGCCAGTTAGAGACAATGGCAGGGTGTCCCACTTAGATAGATCCGCCCGTGTCCGCTCCACGATCTGTGTATAATTGAGGTCCCAGAGTTCTGCAATATGGGTGCTGATGCTGACCCCTAGATATTTGATGTGGCTAGTTTGCAACTGGAACGGGGCCACCCCTCCAGGGTCCCAGGGAATGTGTCTGTTCTCAGCAACAGTATCTCTGACTTGGTCCAGTTTACCCGATACCCGCCATGGGGGCGTATTGCTGTAGGAGGTGCTGTATTCTGGGGAGGGGGTTGATGTCGCCAATGTAAAGGAGGTCATTGGCGTACAGGGAGACCTGGTGTTCTACGCCGCCCCCTCCAAAGCCTGCAGTATCTCGGCTACCAGTTCGATGGACAAGGCGTAAATGCGACAATGGGCATCCCTGGCGTGTGCCAGAAAGGAGGGTGAAGGGGGGCTGAGGTAAGGCAATTGGTGGTCACTGTTGCCACCAGGCCTGTATAGTAGGTGGATCGGGTTAATGATCGACTGGGTTAGGCCATATTCAGCGAGGGCCAGGAACATGAAATCCCATTGGACTTTATCAAATGCCTTTTCTGCGTCGATTGTTAGAATGGAGTCCTCTTGGCCTGCCTCGCCCATGATGACTTGAAGTAGCTGGTGCCCATTGTCCCCCGAGTGCCGTTTGCGGTTGAAGCCTGTTTGGTCATCTTGTATCAGATGGGGCATGACCGCTTCGATCTTTAGTGCCAGGCATTTTGCCAGGATCTTGGCATCAGAATTTATAAGGGATATGGCCCTATAAGTGCCACATTCGTCCGCCAGCCTCCCCTTCTTGTGGAACACCACAATGTTGGCGCTTAGCATTGACTTGGCCAGTCGGCTGCTTCCGAGATTACTGTGTGGAGCTTTGGAGTGAATTGTCTATGGCGGCTTCGTACACATCTATCGGGATACCGTTGGGCTCTGGTGGTCATGGGATCTTTGTCTGCTCGGATCCTGTGAAGTTGCAGGTGTCCATGTGTTTTTATTTTTTGTGCTGTTTTTCTAGGGCTGCTAATTCGGTAGTCAGCCTGTGTTCCTTGTCGCGCCACATTTTCGTCTTATGTGCCCATCTACAGATGCATTAGCCTCTCAGGGAAGCCTTAAATGCATCCCAGCATGCCCAAGTATTATAGGAAGAGTTGATGTTGGTGGCCCAGAATCCTGCCAAATCCCTCTTTAGTTTTACAAAATCTGGCTAAGCCAGGGCTCTCAAATTCAGGCGCCAGTTGGGCGTGTTTCGTGAGGCATTGGGGATTGTTAGCCTGGTTCTAACGGGTGCATGGTCAGACCGTGGTGGGGAGGATCGTGCATTCTCTCAATGCGTGAAGCATTGTGTCTGGGGCCAACTATCTGTGAGTAGCTCCGTTGTCTGACAGAATAATGGGTGTAGTTCTGTTTCCTGTGTTTGCACATCCAAACGTCTCAGCCCCAAGCCTGCGAGGAGGGTGGCTGGGTGTGGTATGCTTTATGGGGGAGGGCTAGGCCAGGGGGAAGTTCACGCTCTGTCTATCCAGTACTGGGTCTAGCGCTATGTTTAGGTCCCCTCTGATCAATGTAAGTCATCATTTATGGTAGCGCATGCGGCAAAGGTGTGGGTGAAGAAGGCGGGGTGTCCGTCGTAGGGGCATAGATGCTGAGCGTGAGTGGATATTGGTGTAGTTGATCTTGAACCATCTCCCCTCTGCCCGATACGGTGACCTGGATTATGAAGGGCAACCGTTTGTGGAACAATATGGGCACCCCTCATTTGCCTCTGTACGGGGGGCGTGTCCTGTGACGCCCACCCAGCCCTTTACCAGTTTTTTTCTATTCTGCTTCATGCAGTTCTCTTGTAGAAACAATTTCGAAGGGATTGTGTCCTCCGATGTATTCCTTCTTATTTTGATAGATTACATCACAGCTTGCTGGCCTCGGAAATGTTTTCAGTAGAGGGCGCTGCACGTCTTAAGTCCCTCGAGCTGGTGTCCCTCAACAGCCACCGTCTCAGCGCCAACGTCATTGTGCATATAAATGGACTCGCGCAGTGACCGTTGCTTAGTTCCGTTTTTCAGCGCTTCGTGGGCCTCGGAATCGTGTTGCTCATTTCTTTCTTCAAGTAGATTCTACTTATTCCTCAAAGATATCCTCTTAATGGCTTCCTCATCCGAACAGTCTATCCCACAGTCCAGCTTCAAAAAGTGTTGCGATTGTGGGTAGAAAATGTCGTTGATGGATCCTCATAGGATCTGTTTGTGGTGCCTGGGATCGGAGCATCACTGTTCAGAATGTGAGGACTGCATCTCCATGACGGCGGAAGCCTTGAAGGAGTGTAAGGGGAAGCTAGAAGGAGGTAAGACGCTTTAAACTTCTACTCCTTCGAAAGTTTCCTCGGCAGAGTCGAGACATTCGTCTCCTCGCCGTCACAGGAAACGTTCCCGTTCAAGGTCTCGAAGCGGTTCCCATCAGTCTTCGAGATCGCAACACTCGAAAAAGAGGCGTTGTAGATCTCCTTCGTCGTCTTCTATTTCTGAGGAAAGGGTCACCTGCCCCACGAAACGCAGCTCTCCAGCTAAGTGGGAGGAATTCCGTAAGAAAATGCTTAGCGTCTTCGAGAAAGCGGCCTCGACCCCCCCTCAGAGATGGCTAAAGGTGATACCCTGGGTGAAATACCCGAAAAATCAAAACGCTGCGAGTCGTTGCACCCGGCGAAAGAAACTTCCCGTCATGAACCCTCGAGTAAAGGTAGTAAGACCACTTCGTCAAAGGTTTCTTCGACTCATAAATCTGCAACGACGCCTTTATCGAAGGGTCCATCAACGCATAAATTGGTTGCATCAAAACAGTCTTAAACGCCACTGTCGACTCCGATAAAAGACAGACCTACTACTGTCACTACATCTCAGTCTGTAGAGGTGCCGAGGGCTTCGACCATGACCTCAAGGATGCCGTCGACAACTTCGACTCCGAGAAGGATTCCGATTCTCCAGCATTGGATCTTTCATGGATTCACATGCTTAGAATATTCCCCGTCGTCAGGCTGCGAATCCCCGGTACATTATATATATAGACCCTTTCCCGTAGGAAAACTTTTTCGACGCTTATGCGTCCTATCCACCTTGTTTTGTATCATGCGTGCCCGCACCGTCAGGACGTCATGATATAAATACAGGACCCGCCCCCGCGCTCCCTCAGATTTCAACCGTCTTTCAAAGTAGTGGGATCCTCGTGATTACTGCTAGTGGAAACTAGGTTGTTTTTTCTGTTTCGCTTCGGCGACGTTCAAATTCTGAAGAATATGTCTGCAAAAGCGTTATTTCGCCCTTGTGCGACATGTGGCCTCAAAAAAGTTTATGAAGGAGATGCCCACATGGATTGTATCTACTGTCTCCACCCGCACCACACGGCGGATACATGTGAGATATGCCAGGGGTTCTCTCAAAAAACCCTTAAGGACCGTAAAAGAAGGCTGGTCGACTGGCTTAATGACGGAGCGGGTGCCTACCCGGCTTCGGAAGTTGGCTCCACGGCCTCCAGGAGCAAGTCGGAACCTCCATCGAAAAAGGTACGGCCAGCAGAAAACCGCGCTGAGGACAAGCATAAGGGGAAGCATGCTGGGTCCTCCTCATCACATAAAAAGCCCTCCTCCTCCTCCTCATCTAAGACGGAGAGGCAAGCGCTGTCAAAATCCTCCTCAGGGGACCGTCCCAGGTCTTCCGTGAGTCGAGATGTTTCAGCCGGGAAGTCGGCATCGAAATCGGCGACGAAGTCTAAGGGCTCGACGACAACTTGCTCGTCGACCTCGGTGTCATTGACGATGCCTATTACCGTTCAGGCAGCAGCGGTTGGGATTCCTTCGTCGACGGAGACTCAGTCTATGGCTTGGCTGCCAGAGGTCTATGACCCGATCCCCCCTGAAGTCTTACTGCAGCCAGACACGGCCTGCTCGGTGGAAGGAGAAGGTGGCACGGTTCTGCAGCCATCGGATTTAGGCTTACGGCCTTCCACGTCGGCGACGATGAGTACGAGTGGGGGTATGGTACCTATATCAACGTTATTGAACCCCCAGGCAGTTTTGTCTCTGGATGTGCTTAATACTCTTCAGAAGCTCCTGCAGCGGCTGGATACGCAGATCCCTCAACCTGGGACTTCGTCGTCACCTTTTTCTGTACCTCCCGTCGACGAGCAAACTTGTGCGGCTCGCTCGACGACTAAAAACCCTTCGACTCCTCAGGCAGTAAAAGATCGTCCTCGAGTGCAGGAGGAGGGTGAGTTGTCGGAGTCCGATTCTATACTGGGTGACTCGGGGTCAGACATCTCCCTGTCACCTTCGAGGGACCCAACATGGAATTCGGATGTAGAGGTAGTCTACGAGGAGCCAGTCACAGCCATCTCCTCCGGATGATGTGGGAGCCTTCCATGCAATGATGGGAAAAGCTTGTTCCGAGTTCGTCTTGATTCCTGAGGAGCAGAAGAAAGACTGTTTCCTTTTTGACCATATCGGTCAAAGGAGGAAATCGGTATTTGCCATCCAAATTCTGGACCACGTGTGGCAGGAAGGTCTCAAGACGATGCGCCATCCGTTCTCGGAGCCAGCTATAAAGGGGCGGATTGAGAAAAAGTTTACAGCTCCGGAGTCCACTCCAAAATGTCTAACATCACAACCTATGCCTGACTCGGTGGTGTCGGCGGCTGCGGCTAGGAAGGCCAGGGTACAGCAAAAATGTTCAACTCCACCAGAAAGCGAGGCTAGGAGGGAAGAGGCCTTTGGAAAAAAGGTGCTCTCGGTCGGTGCGACGATGGTAAGAGCAGCCAATTCCTTAGCGATCGTGTCACGATACGATAGAGAAATGTGGCACAAACTAGCCCCTATCCTAGAACACCTGCCAGACGAACACCGGAAAGCAGCCAAGTTACTGTTGCGGGAGGGCGAAGAGGCCTCGAACCACGCCATTAATATTGCAGTTGACCTAGCAGAGTCTGGATTCAAACAAATCAACCATGGCGTAGTACTTCGTCGACAAGCGTGGCTCAAATGTACTACTTTCCGTCCTGAAGTCCAGTACAAAGTCCTTGACATGCCATGTGAAGGGGAACATCTGTTTGGCGAAAAGGTTGACGAAGCGTTGAAGGGGATGAAGGAAGACACGGATACTGCTAGGTCCCTCGGCGCCCTCCAAACGGGTAGAAACTTTCGCTCTTTTCGCCCCTTTAGGGGTGCTTCTGGAAACTCCCGCTTTGGAGCCTCGAGGGACCGTGGATTTAACAGGCCCTCGTACTCTTCACAAGGGTTCAGACGAGCGTCCCAATCGGCACGTAGAAGCGGAGACTATCAAGCTTCCAGGCGGCGAGGCTCGGGTCCCTCGTCGACGAAGAACAAGCAAACCAGCAACCAATGACGGCCTTCGGAACGTCCTGGGGGGACGAGTCTCTCATCACTTCGACCAATGGAAATGCATCACCACAGATCGATGGGTTCTAGACACGATTCGCATGGGTCATGCTCTACAATTCAGAGACAAGCCTCCACGTCTTCCTCCTGTATTTTCGACCCAGCCCCACCTCCGAATCCTACGACAAGAGGCGGCGCTTATGTTGCGAAAAGGAGCGGTAGAGAGTGTTCCTGTGGCACAGGAAGGACACAGAGTTTATTCCCGGTTCTTCGTTGTCAAGAAGCCAAATGGAAAATGGAGGCCCATTCTCGACCTGAGGGTACTCAACAAATGGCTAAAGAGCCTAAAGTTCAAAATGCTAAAGCTCCAGGAGGTTATCAGGTCGGTGCAACCCATGGATTATCTGTCGTCACTAGACCTTCAAGACGCCTATTTTCACATCCCAATACGCCCACGACACAGGAGATATTTAAGGTTCGTCGTCTGGCGAAAGCATTTTCAGTTCAAGGTCCTCCCGTTCGGTCTCAAGTCCTCCCCCCAGGACGTTCACCAAGTGCTTGGCCCCCATAGCGGCCCATTTAAGGAAGGAAGGTCACCATGTCTATCCCTATCTAGACGACTGGCTGGTCAGAGGCTCGTCCATGGAACAAACACGAAAAAGTCTGGGGGCCACGATGTCCCTCTTACAGGAACTGGGCTTCGCGATAAACTTCAGCAAGTCCTCCGTAGAGCCTTCGAGGACCTTGGTCTTTCTAGGAGCGGAGTTTCATTCGCACACAAGTCTGGTAAGACCATCCGGCGAAAGAATACAGAAGCTACAAAGCAAGGCGTCGGAATGGAGATGTGGTACCAGGGTGTCGGTGCGCAAATACATGTCCCTGCTAGGGACCATGTCATCCTGCATTCCGTTGATAAACAACTGCCGTCTGTTTATGAGGCCTTGCCAGGAATTTCTAGCGGACCGTTGGACGCAGAGACAAGGTCACTGGTCCGACAGACTGATCATCGACGAACAACTGGTACAAGCACTCTGTTGGTGGAGAGTTTCTACTCATCTAACGAAAGGAATGCCTCTGGTGGAACCGGAGTTCCAGAAGACGGTGGTGACGGATGCATCGCTGAGCGGATGGGGAGCTCATCTGGATACGTTACAGGTACAAGGCCAGTGGTCGTTGCAGGAGTCCTCCCTGCATATCAACCTGCTAGAACTGAGAGCAGTGAGATGGGCTCTGAAATCTTTTCTTCCTCAACTGAGGGACTCGGTGGTGCGTGTCATGACGGACAACACCACTACGATGTTTTACTTGAGGAAACAAGGAGGGACACGTTCCAGGTCCCTATAGACAGAGGCACAGAAAATCTGGCATTGGGCCCTACAACACAACATGCAAATCTTGGCGTTCCACCTACCAGGCGTGAGAAATGTGGAAGCCGATGCCCTCAGCAGAGAAATGAACGAAGTTCACGAATGGGTGCTGAACGACCAACAACTACAGCAAGTATTCAAGAAATGGGGACATCCTTCCATAGATTTGTGCGCGACGAAGAACAGGAAATGCCATCAGTACGCAAGCAGATGGCCTCAGCAGGGCTCACTGGAGGATGCGTTCTCCTTCCCATGGTCGAACAAATTCCTGTACGCATTCCCGCCATTTCCCCTTGTCCGGAGGACGTTGCAATGGATCCTCAGGTACCCATGTCGAGTAATTCTGGTGGCCCCGTACTGGGCCAGACAGGTGTGGTTTTCAGACCTGCTACACTTAGCTGTGGCGGAACCGATGAGATTCCAGAAGACCCCCGACCTTCTGTCTCGACAGGAGGGTGTTGTTTGGCATCACGACCCGGACAGCCTCAAGTTGACGGCCTGGCTCCTGACTTCGCCGAATTCGGTCGGCTAACGATTCCGGAGGACTGTCACAAACGCCTCATACACGTACAAATGGAGAAGTTTCTGTCAGTGGTGTGAGGATCAACCAGGGTTGGCCCTGCAATCGATTAAGCCGGAACAGCTCCTGCCATACTTGCTGTTCTTAGCTCAAAAGGGCCTATCGGTATCGTCAATAAAAGTACACCTGGCCGCCATTTCCAGGTTTACTCGTCGACGGCATTCGACACCATTGTTCAGCGACCGCCTGATTAAGCACTTCCTTAAAGGCCTTTTTCGGAGTTTCCCTCCAGAGAAGAAATTTCCACCGGAGTGGAGCCTCAATCTGGTCTTAACGTCTCTTATGAAGCCTCCTTTTGAGCCAATGTCATCATCGTCTCTAAAGTTTTTGTCGTGGAAATTGGCCTTCCTGGTGGCCATCACTTCAGTCCGACGTATTTCAGAAGTTCAGGCTCTAATGGTAGACCCTCCATACTTACGATTTTTCAAGAACAAGGTAGCCCTTGCCACTAACCCACAGTTCATACCGAAAGCTCCTTCGGTGTTCCATAAACACTCCTCTATCGTGTTGCCTACGTTCTTTCCGGAGCCATGCTCGGTAGCAGAGCGCACGTTACACACATTGGATGTAAAAAGGGCTCTCAAGTTTTATCTTCATTGTACGCAACCTTTCAGAGAAACAAGACAACTGTTCGTGGCCTATGGTTTCGGTGCTAGAGGAAAAGCCATTTCTAAGCAAGGACTGTCAAGATGGGTATCATCTACCATTTCGTACTGCCATTCCAGGGCAGGGAAGCCTCTTCTACGACGGCCTAGAGCTCATTCAACTAGAGCATCGGCATCGTCGACGCCACTGTGGGCCGGAGTCCCTCTGGGGGACATCTGCATGGCGGCTACCTGGGCGGCTACACACACCTTTACCCGCCATTACTGCCTGTCGCAGCAACATGCCGAAGATACCAGGATGGGACAGGCGGTGCTCCGACACCTATTCCAATAAGGTAAGCCCCGACTGAGGGGTTGCATCCTGTGGAATTTATGACTATGTGGTTCGTTTTCCTATGTTAACGATTACTAATGTATACATGATCATAGGGAACGGGCTTTGCGAAGAAAGTATATGGGTTTGCATGCACGCCTCCTCTCTTGGGGGTGTACTGCTATGTAATCTATTCTAAGCATGTGAATCCATGAAAGATCCAATGCTGGAGAAGGGATTAGTTTCTTACCTGTAACTCCATTTCTCCAGCATTGGTATCTTTCATGGATTCACATGCGCCCACCTGCCTCCCCCTGAACATGCAAACCGGTTCCCCCACTATTTTGGGGGCCGAAATCTGAGGGAGCGCGGGGGCACGTCCTGTATTTATATCATGACGTCCTGACGGCGCGGGCACGCATGATACAAAACAAGGTGGATAGGACGCATAAGCGTCGAAAAAGTTTTCCTATGGGAAAGGGTCTATATATATAATGTACCGGGGATTCCCAGCCTGACGACGGGGAATATTCTAAGCATGTGAATCCATGAAAGATACCAATGATGGAGAAATGGAGTTACAGGTAAGAAACTAATCCCTTCTCTTGAGTACTTCAAGGTCTCTTCAAACTTTTTCGACGCCCTTTTCGGGTTTGTCGAAGCCTTTGACTTCCACGTCGACAACTTCAACGTTTTCTCAATTGGTGACAACAAATCTGGCCCCTTCTGCTCTAGAAATGGGTTTTAAACCATACCCTAGGTCTGATTTATTTTAGAGCGTTGTCCTCTATATGAGGAAGGGGAGGATTCCGACCATGAGACCCTTTGGGTTGCAAAGGACCACAACACCCATACCAGAGGAAGTTATATCTGAAGAGAACAGGTTAAAGGATCTTCAAGACTCTTTACATGAGGCAAGTGGTTTAGATACTTCTCCAGAAGTAGAATTTGCTAAACCAGACTCTGGGGAGCATGCTGAGACCCCTTATAGCAGGGGTCTCCAACCTTTACGTTGGCAAGAGCTACTTGTAGTTAATGGCTACTGGCGTGTTTCCACGAGTATGAAAACTTGTATCAAGATTATTTTGTTCCATGTATTTGCTCTTTATATAAAACAAGGAATAACGTGCATTTCTCACATTAACAACTTCAAAAACATCTTTATTACATTCTTTTTTTTATTAGTAGCTACCTCCTACAAATTGTCAAAAAGTATCAGAATGTAGAAACTAATCGGGACATTCGATGTGAGGGCTGACACTGCTTGCTATCCACTAGCACTCAGTCATTTGGTGTGCAGCTTGAAACAGCACAGCACTCAGATGCTGATAGATGGGATCAAAGTTTTGATTTCAGGAAGTTCATCTGAAAAGGGCATATTTGCAGAGCCCGCCAATCGTAGTGCTGTTACCCTACTTGCCAGTGTTTGCAACTAACTGCACACCTGACATGGCAGACATTAATTCAGGACGTTTTTAAAATATTTAACAGGCTGTCACTGGAGTTGCTGCATCCTGCACAACTGCACCATTTGCAAAAGTACATTTGTTTTTCATCAAATAATTAGCAACTTTGAAGGATGACTCTAACAGAATTTGCACTGCAGCCTTTAGTTTACCAACGTTTTAGGATCGCAGGCAGCTTCCCTTGTGGACATTATTTTCATAGTTTGTGTGTATTATTGCAAAATGTCAATCAGGTTTGTTTTTTCCCCACCGTAAATTGTGCACTGTAAATGAAAGATGCACATTTTATTTTTATGCTGGAAGACAAACCATGGTTTCCCACTCTGGATGGAAATGGGCACCGTTTTGCCTTTTTGTTGGATGGTGCATCCAAATCAGTCTTCAGGATTTCAACAAGGGTAGTTTGGGTCTTTTTTGGGGCTGCATGAGCAAAATAAATCTGAAGAGTATTTCAATCAATGTATCGGCATTTACTACATTTTGCTTTGCCAAAATAAAATCTTCTGCTAGTTTAGCAAATCCCCAATTCATGCAATTTGCTCGCATGTGAAGTCAGAGAATTCAGCCGAGGCGGCAGGGGAAGAGGCCCCAGGATTTCAGGCACCTTGGTGTCTGATGCAAAGAGCTACTGGGAAGCCATAGGAGAGCTACCAGTAGCTCACGGTCTACTGGTTGGAGACCCTGGCCTTATAGGGTTCTGGCCAGAATAATAGAGTTCATGGGGTGGTCTACAACTTCACCTTTCAGCAGGATGACCTTACTGACATTTTAGTTAAAGGTCCACAGGAAGATCCTGTTCCTTTTCATACTGCACTGCAAAGAAAAATCTCTGCTAATTGGGAAACTCCTGAAGTTGCCAGTTACCCTGTATTTGGCAGATAGTTTCTTGTTAACTGCTTCAGACCCTGAATATTTGAGCAAATGTACAACTCCAGAGTTTAGTTGTACAAGCAGCAACTTCATCGAACAGTAGATCTGCATACCCTACTATTCCACAAGACAGGGATGATAAAAGGTTTGACACTATGTCAAAAAAAAGTCTTTTCGGCATGTAGCATGGAGCTTAAATCTATTAACGCCACTTGCAAGATTCAGCAATACACTTTGGGAGTGTGCTTCATCTGCAGGCGACTGTCTCCCGGATGGAGAGGAAAGGGAAGCATTTTTAAACCTCATTAAAGATGAGAAGGATGCAATGTGCGAGTCCCTTCAAACTGGCATTGATTCTGCTGACAGTATCAACAGGGCCATGGCAGCAAGTACTACAATCCGCAGATTTGCGTGGTTGCGAAAGTCTGGTTTTGCTCCAGATGTACAGGCCAGACTTATGCCCTTTGACGTGTCATGAAGCCTACCCCCGGGGACCCAGACCAAGTCCAGCAACCCCAGAAGCAGACATCAAGTAATCCTAAGCAAGCCCAACAACCCCTGCTAGGGGCTATTTGGGTCCAGTCGTGGCACCTATGGCGCCAGGCTCATATGGAGAGTTAGTCCTGGCGCCATAGGCGCTGGCTCATAGATTAAAACTTAACTGATGCAGACCATCCTGCAAGAGCTCCAAGCCAAAGGAGGCTTGGAAGGGACTACTTTAATTAGGGACTATTTTTTTTACTCAGGCGGGGCTGGGGAGGAATACTTACCTGGGACTACTTTGGAGGCTATTTAAACTACACCCGAAGAACAGCACACGCTTCGCGTTATTCTGCATCCAGCAGAGTAACGCTCACCATGCCTGCAAGTCTGCATCTAGCCTTCTGCCACGCCCGCCTCAAGTTTGGAGCTCCTAGAAAAAGGGAGAAAGAAGGAGAAAAAGTTAGAACAAGAGCAATACCTTTGATCCTTACCTGAATTCCCGATCCATCGTGCCTTCGAGCTGGAATAAAAGGTTATTTTATGCGCGTCGCCTCGCCTGCTGCAGCGCCGCGCTGAACTCACCGGCCTTCGCAGCATCTTCACATTCCACCGCATCCTCCTGCATGTTCCCGCCGCACTCCGGCACCTAAGGAGAAGACAAGAACCGCACGGTGAGCCAAGGGAATACACAGATGAATATTAGTTACCCCCATAGATTTACCTGATTTTACCACCGACAGTACTATTCCTCTTCACGGGTCGGCGCAGCTTCCACTGCATCTTCGCCGAACCCCGGCCCCTAAGGGGAAACGAAAGGACAGCAAGGTGAAATAAAGGGACTAACAAGGGGAACCCTCCTCACCACAATACTTACCTGATTTTACCGCCAGAGGTATTATTCCCCGAGACTTCATACTTTATCTCAGCGCCTGAATAAGGGAGAAAGCAACAGGTTACATATTGACATTATTTTATCGAACTGTGTTGGAAAATACAAATCCTTACCAGAATACTACCGGTTGCCACGAGGAACTCTTCATTCGGGTCAAGCTGCAACCTGCAAGGAATCGTAGCAGAGTGAAAGTCAGGCATTTGAACTCTTACGAACTCTATAATTGCAGCGTCTTGCCAGGAATCTCGGAGTCAATATTGTTCTGGAACTCCAATTCCTTCGAGACAGTGAAGCAACTGGTTATCAATGCGCCCCTGCGCTCAAAGCAGGATGGAGAGCTCATCTTTTCAAACCATCAGACAGGTTCTCCATCCAGACATCTGAACCCTCAACCTTCACGCTTGGTTTCTGAAAGGTTGAGATACAAGGATTGGGACCTCCCGGATGACATCATGGAGGTGTTGTTTTCGGCTAGAAGGCCAGCAATAAAGACTTTATACCGCTGCCGTTGGAACAGGTTTTGCAGCTGGTGTAGAGAAAAGAATATCGAACCCTTTTCATGTGATACACCAATGGTGTTCTCTTTTGCTCTTTTTGGCAAATTCAGGTCCTCAAATTGGTACGATCAAGGGCTACCTCGCAGCGCTGCCAATTTTGAAGCGCACTGCGGAGGAGCCATCATATTTCAAATTACCCCTAGTAATCCAATTTCTGAAGGGGTTAACTAATGTCTATCCCCCAAAGCCGTTCCAAATTCCCTTGTGGGACTTCAATCTAGTCTTAAATTTCCTGATGGGTACTCCCTTTGAACCACTCCATTCTTGTTCATTCAAATTTCTCACCCTTAAAACAGTCTTACTAGTGGCTCTAACATCTGCCAGAAGAATAAGCGAATTACAAGCTCTAGCTTGCAAACCTCCTCATACAATTTTTCACGAGGACAAAGTTGTCTTACAAGTGAAGTCTAATTTCCTCCCAAAGGTAGTCTCTGAATTCCACATCACTCAGAAGATAACCTTACCTTCATTCTATCCTCCTCCCCATCCAGGGAAAGGGGAAGAGAGGCTACATAAGATGGATCCAAGGCGTGCCTTGAGTTTTTATATCAGCAGACTTGCTAAGATAAGGCAAGCAGACCAACTGTTTATACGTTATGCAGGACACAAATTAGGATTTACAATCACAAAACAGACCATTTCAAGATGATTATTTTAGCCATTCTAGAATGCTACAAATTGGCAGGGAAAGAGACCCCTCAACACCTTAGGGCTCATTCAACCAGGGGTATCGCAGCCTCTTCGGCTCTCCAAAGAGTGGTACCGATTCGGGACATATGTGCGGCTGCCACATGGTCATTCGCACATATCTTTACACCATTCTACAATCTGGATTCCTCCTCTAGCCAGGAGACAATATTTGGCAAAGCTGTGTTATACTCTGTTCATCCTTAAAGGGAAATAATCCAATTTTACTCCCACCTCCGTTTGCACACCACCGCTATGGGAGTCTATCAAGATGAGGAATATGTCGGAGGACACAATCCCTTCGAAGAACAAGTTACTTCTTACCTTGTAACGTTATTTCGATCGGATGTTCCTCCGACGTATTCCTTATCGCCCCTCCCATCCATCCCCACAGTAAAAGCTTCCCTTGTAGTTGCAGTTTACGCTCCTTCAATGTCAACCAATTCATGCACAGCTAAATTTCAAGCTTCAAAACGGAACTGAGCAACGGTCGCTGCACGAGTCCGTATATATGCACAATGACGTCGGTGCCGAGACGGTGGCTGTCGGGACACGAGCTCGAGGGATTTTCGACGCGCAGCGCCCTCTACTGAAAAAGTTTCCGAGGTCAGCAAGCTGGGATGTAATCCATTAAGATAAGATGAGGAATACGTCGGAGGAACATTCCATCCAAAGGTAAGAAGTAACTTGTTCATCCCCCTGGAGGTCCCTCAGATGGATTAGGACCCACCTACGCTTAATTGGATGGCCCAACCCCTGCACATTTTAAGGCTTTGACCTCACCATCAGGTTGGTGCGGGAGGGCCTTTCTGGATTGATTCCCCTCCCACGGGTCAGCTCCTGTGTCGATTGCCCCCCCGGCCGCTGCACCCCCACCCACCCACTAACAATATGAAGACGAGGCACCGCCTATATTTCCGATAGCCATGTGTTTTGATCCCAAGGTAGTAGAGTGATTGTAAGCCTTAACTAAAAGTGAGGGAAGTAACGTTTCCCTTATAACATTGGGATTGAGTATCCCACACCAATACTAGGCAATGAAGGCCATGCGTGGGATTTCAGAGATGGCTTGGAGCTCTGCCGGTATGGCCATTGTCGATTGTGACGTGCGGATCGCCTCGGCGTAGTCTGCTGTATCGTGGTCTTGTGATGCTTTTGTCTTATTATCCATGCTCTTTTTCAGTCACCCCCAGACGACTTGTTGATCCGGGGGTGGGGGGGGGGGCTCCTGGGCTGCCAACCCTACGGGGAAGGCACTGGTGTGCAGGTGCCTGTTGCGTGGGGTTTCCTTGCAGTGACAGTGCCCCCGCCTTCCCAGGGCAATGTACCAGGACAGTGGGGTGAGCTGTGGTCGGTAAGCCTGGGGTTCAGGATATGTTGATCAGTGTCCTGGCAGAGGCCTCTGCCATAGGAAGGTGTTGGGGGTGGAGGTGGACCTTTCATCCCAGTCAGTATAGGAGGAGGCCTTGGTGCCCTCTGGAGAGATGGGGCCGCAACGTGGCCAGGCCCGGCATCCTGGCTGTGGGGGGTGCCTGGGCCTCTGGTCGGCCTTGTCTGTTTCTGCAGTTGATTGGGATTGGAGGCGTCCTTGGGGGTCCAGTGTGAGCCCTAGTGAGTGGGCTGATGAGCAGGGCGGGGGTCCGGCAAGTCCAAAATCAAGCTGTTCCCTTTCCGCCGGCCCCCTAGCCTCTTAGTCATCGAGCTCCAATGTGTGCTCCGAGTCAGGGGGTCTACCCCTGTGGGTAGCCGAGTTTTTTGTTTTTTCCTTGGATCCTCCATCCTGCCATTGGGATGGCAGGGGGTAGTTGGGTGTGCTCCCTCCTATGTCTCGGGAGTCGGACGGCCGCTGTGGTGGTTCCCCCTGGTCTACGGAAGGGGCCCAGGGCCGATCTGTGTTCTCCCCCTGCCTCTTCTCTCCTGTCTGCCAGGATATGTCCGGATGTGGGCTTTGTATCGTGCTGTGTCTGCTGGGTCAGCTTGAAGAATGAAGGCTAGAGTATCGTCCCGTATAGTATAGGGGGGGGGGCACCAATCGAAAGGCCCTTCCCACTCTGGCGTCGCCCTGCAGTACTAACAGTTCTTTGTAAGTCCTGTGGGGCCCTCCTCCCCAGCCCTGTTCAAAAAACAGTTGTTTGATTCTGTGCTGCAGCCTGCACTGCAAAACTGGTTTTGTTCTGGTTCGGGGGGGGAGGGGGGGCGGTGTGTACAGGTGGCCCCCCGGTGGCAGGTGTATACTTGAGATGTCTGAAGGGGTCCCAGGGGCCCGTTGACAGGCCAGGGGTGACACCTTTCTCCCGCGCCTCGTATGGGCGCACGTATCCTCTCTTCAGACCTCTTCCCCGGCGAGGGCTGATGATTCGCTCCCTTTGCCGGCGAGGCAGCTATAAGAGTGGGTCCTCCTGTGGCAGGGGTCTGGCGCGTGCAGTGCTCATGGGTTATGGTCCACAGCCCACATTTCTTTTAATGCTTTTTAACAAGTCCTCGGTCACGTCCCATAGGACGGAATGTCCCACAAGTATGGAGGACGGGGGACTATGGACTAGGAGTAAGGTAGTCACTACGGTGAGTAACTTTGTTATTGGGCATTTATACATCAAGAAATTGTTTCAAAGCACATAATGGGAACAGGGGAACCATGGAATGTGAAAACCGCGAAACAGAAAAATCCCATACGGGTCCTACTACGCCTTGTGAGCATTCAGAGCGTGCAAGTGCAGAGAGTATGATATGACGACACTTGGAAGATTGGGGTGGTATCTAAATGTCAGTCTACCATTTGCTTGTGGCTGACATTTTTGACATTTCAAAGGTCCAGATGCATAAACCAAATTTGCGAGGAAAAAAATAACCATGCCCTTGTGTGGATATTTCAGAATGTTACTGAAGCAAGTATTGCTATGATGAAATGAGACATGTCTCCAGTGACCAGCAGGTGTGCTTCAAAGTTCTAGCCAGAGACATCGTGTCTTCGGTGGCCATAAGGCTTACAGCCAATAAACCTTTATTCCTTTCACTTGCACACTGACAGTGAGGAGCAGCTTTTCTACATCCTACCTGACAAGTGTCACACACCGCTTGTCAATGTTTCCTGAAGTGAGCCGGCAGGGATCGAAATAACGATTGAAGAAGTAGGAGCTAACCGTAGTACTCCTACGTCCCGTCCCCTTTCCTCCATACTTCTGGGACATCTCTCCGTCCTGTGGGACGGGACCGGAGCACTTTGTACAAGACATCCACATTTTCTTTTCAAAAATGTGTCCCTCTTTCCTGCGTGGGGCCCGACCCGCGGCCGTAACCTCGCCCACCTTGGCTCTGCATCGCCCATCAGTCCTTTTCTCCGCTCTATCGGGGCCGGACGCACTTGCATCCTCGGAAGATTTTCTTCCCTTTTTTCCTCTCTGGCTCTCGCTGGCGTTTGTTTACTAGTCGATGTCTTTCAAATTAGACTTTCCAGATTGTTCGTGTCACCGTTTCTTCGCGAGGGCGGATCCCCATCCTCTTTGAGTGTTTGGGTCCGGAACACCGTTGGGACTCCTTTTTTTTTTACTGTGACTCCCTTTCGGTCCGGGAACTTCAACGCCGGTTGGAGTGGTGGGAGGAGGTGTTCCGACTAACTCCTCCTTCGCATTTTCAGGCATTCATCGACACGAAGAAAAAACGCCCGGTAAGTTCTTTACTTTTCAGCGCACCCCGACTGGGGGATACCTTACCGGGTTCCTCTCGGTCCGGGAGGGGCGATGATCGCTCTGTTAGCGTGGTTTGCCCTGAGGTGCCCGTTGGGCCTAATAATTCTACCAGAGTTTTCTCTGAGGGTCTGGCCCTTCCTGTGGGGGCTGTTTGTAGACCCAGTTCTACTGAGTCGTGGGGGTACCGGAGTTCGCTCTGAGGCCTCTGTCAGCTTCCCTCAAAAACAAAACCGGGGTGCGCCCCGAGGCCTTGGCTGGGCTTGTAGTTATCGAACGGATGTTCGAGGCCCGTGCAGAAAAGGCTGTTACCGGGCCTGGGTCCGAGGTCCCTCGTACAGAGGGTAAAGCTACCAACAGTTCTGAGAGGCCGGTCAAGGCTTTGTCTGTGAAAGCGCACCGTTCCCGCTCTTGTGGTGACACCAGATCTGTTGAGGGGGCAAAGAAGCAAAATTCTTCTTTTAGCGGCAGTGCCGAGGTCCTTCCTTCGAAGGCTCAGTTGGCGGTTGGTATGTCACAAAAACATTCCAGGCCTCATAGTACCGGCTCGGCCGAGGTTCCTTATGTTAAGGCTAAAATTAAGACCCCTGATCCATCGACGGGGACCCCTGCCTCACTTCCTCACGTGCCGCAGTTCGCCTCAGATGAGGACAAAATGGCGCCTGCTCCCGCCACGAGCACGGCAGCCATTTTAGGTGCTACCCCTACAACTACGCCATCGGCTTCTGTTGTAGGGCTCGGTCTCTTGGGTGAACCTAAGGTCCCTTGTGTGCATCCTTACCAGCCGGTTTATGATTGGAAAGCCCGGATGCCTCTTCCGCATAATGTTTCGTTGCCCGCGGGGGCGGCTCCTTTGATTTATGTGGATATGTCGGTGGAGGGGCCTGTGTGGCACCCTTCTCCGTTTGTCCACCTCATGAGAGACCTCCTCAGGTCCCGAAACAATCTCCTGAGGATGCCTTTTTCAGTAAATTTCAAGCGATTATGCGCATCGACCCCATGAGGGAATATTTCAAAGGGCTTTTCAAGGAGATATGTCCACCGGCGCCTCCGGCTCCACCTGTTCTGTCGGTGGTTCCACCGGTGCCTCCCTTGCCCGTGGTGCCCCCTCCCCCCCCCCTGCTCTCCTGCCTTTGCCTCCATTGTCCCCAGTGGACAAGGCAGTGCCTGACACGGCGCAGCAGGATCCTGACCTGTCAGATGACCCTCAAGGGGATCAGGACAACAAGGACCTTCCCTGCTCTATCAGACCCTTTCATGACCGGGTACTGGACATGATGAGTTTCTTAGATGTTCCGGTGCCCGAGGCACCCGCTCCGCAGGAGGGCGTGCTTTCTGGGGCGTTCACCCTGTCTCCCTTGGAGCGTACTGGCCTGTTCCTGCAGAAGGACGTTCTGGCCGAGGTCCGACGAGTCTGGGAAAGATTGACGCGAGGTACAGGCTGCCTTCTTCGAAAGAGGTGGCCCTGTCGTCTTGTCCGCCTCCCTCCTCCCACAGTGGTGGCTGCGGCCACTCATTCCAGGCCTGCAGCATCCTCTTCCACGACGGCTACCCAGGTTCTGGGAAAGGGGGACAAGCTCCTCGACTCCCTCGGGAGGAAAATCTTCGCCAACTCGGCCTTGCAGCTCAGGCAGGCCAACGCCGAATTGATACTGGCGGGAGTTAACATGCGGATGTGGAAAGGTCTGTCGGAGTTTGAGGAGCACATCCCGGTCGAGAAGTTGGAAGACTTCAAAGGAGGCCTTTCCGATGCCAGGGTCTTGGCCCAGGCTCTCCTGGAGGCTGCGGCTCATCGCGTAGACGCCTCGGCTCGGGGCCTGATGCTTGGGGTTGATGCCTCACGGCAGGCGTGGCTGCATGCCGCTAAATTTTCTAAGCAAGTGCAAGACTAGGTGTTGGACCTTCCATTCGATGGTAAGGAGCTTTTTCATTCTTCTACTGATGTAGAGGTCACCAAAACCAAGGATAGCACTCGGACGGCTAAATCATTGTCTGGTCTGGTTAAAGCTCCTTTCAAATCCCAGAGACCGTTGTTGCAAAGTCGACCATCCTCTGGTTTTAGGGGCTTCCTCGACCGCAAATCTCGCAGAGTGGATACTCCTGCGGGGAGTAACTGCCGTAGACAACAGCGTATGCGTTTTTTCTCCTGCTCCTCAACTTCATCAGGTTCAGGTGGCACTGCCACCGATGAGCCTGCCAAATGAGGGTTTTCCACGCTCGCAGGAGACCCCGGTGGGAGGACGCATTGCGTCTCATTGGGAGGCGTGGCAGACCATCACAGAAGACAGATGGGTCTCGTCAGTCGCTTGAGCGGGCTTCCGTCTGCCTTTACCCCCTACCCCACCACTCAACCCTTCTTTTAAGCTGTCAGGCTTACCCTCCCTCAAGGCCGAGGTTCAGAAACTTCTGGACCTCAGAGCTGTGGAACCTGTTCCCCTTGGGGAGCGAGGGGATGGCTTCTTCTCCCGGCTGTTTATGGTGCCCAAACCCAACCAGGCTGGCCTGCGCACCATCCTAGACCTTTCCCAGTTCAATCTTTTCCTACCCCAAGAGAAATTCAAGATGATCACGCCCAGCCAGATACGCTCCTCCTTAAAGATGGGCGATTGGCTCAGCGTTGTGAATCTTCAGGATGCGTTCATGCATATCCTGATTTGGAACCCACACAAGAGATATCTCCGCTTCTCTTTGGGAGAGGAGCACTTCCAGTTTCGAGTGCTTGCTTTTGGCCTCCGCTCGGCGCTGCATGCCTTTACGAAGATGTCGGTGATTGCGGCCTATCTTCGTCTCCAAGGTATCCATGTGTATCCGTATTTGGATGACTGGCTCTTACGCATCCCTTGTCCGCTAGCAGCAGCGGGCAATCTCCAGTCTCTCCTTCAGCTCCTGTACCATCTTGGGCTATCGGTCAACTGGCGGAAATCTTCCATGACGGTCTCGCAGGACCTGATTTTCCTGGGTTTTCGCTGGAGCACGATCGACTGCAGAGTGTACCTGACCGGGGACAGAATATCGGATCGGTTAGCCACGTGTCAGATGTTTGCGCAGTCGGAGAGCATGGCGGCCTGGTGGTTCCAGAGGCTTCTGGGCCTCATGCGTGCTAGCTCTTCCTTTTGCTCGTCTCAAGATAAGACGGACCCAGATGGCTCTTCGGAGTTCATGGCGTCAGGCAGTGGATCCGGATTCCATGCGGATAATGATTCCGGATTCCATGAGAGTGGAACTGGATTGGTGGTCCTCTCAGCAATCTGTCTGGGGCCGCGGGGTTTCAGGACCCGGTCCCCATGGTGACTATCACGACAGACTCCTCCCTTCTAGGGTGGGGTGTGACGTTGGATCTTCAGGTTTCGGACCTCTGGTCACCTCAGGACAAGCTCCTGCACATAAATCATTTGGAGCTTCTGGCGATCTTCCTAGCGCTCAGGGCGTTCCGACCGCTCATCAACAAGGTGGTCCGCCTAAGAACGGACAATGTGGTGTCAATGTATTACATAAACAAACCAGGGGGAACAAAGTCTCCACCCCCCCCCCCCCCCCCCCCCCCCCCCTTCGTGGACCTGTCCATCCAGATTTGGGAGTGGCCGTGCTTCATGGTGTCTGGCTGCTTGCAGTGCACATCCCAGGCCAGCTGAATGTCACAGCGGATGCCCTCAGCTGGCGGACAGTGGTCAGCTACGAGTGGGAATTGAAGGCGGAGGTCCTCTCATGGATTTTCTCGCGCTGGGGCACACCGGAGGTGGACCTCTTGGCTGCGGCGGCAAACAAGAAGCTTCCTCAGTATACCTCCAGAGGGGGGCTGGGAGCTTCCTCTCTGGGGTATGCTCTCGATATTCCATGGCACAACATGAGAGCTTACGCCTTCCCGCCTCTGCCTCTAGTTCAACGTGCAATTTGGAAGTTGAACTCAGCGGACTGTTCTCTTCTACTCATAGCCCAGTGGTGGCCGGCCAGGTTTTGGTTGTCAGAACTTCAACACACTGTCGGTGTATCCGCCGATCAGGTTACCAGTAACTCCCGATCTTCACCAAGGGGAACAGATGTGGCACCCCTCCCCACAATCGCTCAGCTTGGCGGCATGGTGCCTGAGTTCAAGTCTTTAGAGTATCTGAGTTTGTCTGCGGATAACATGCGCGTTATCCAGGCAGCCAGGAAACCCTGAACCAGATCTCAATACAAGAGTAAATGGCTCAGGTTCTGTCATTGGCGTTTGGAGAAGAAGTTGGATCCGAGGGTGGCCACAATTGACACGGTGTTGTCCTTTGTGTCCTCCCTAGCAGAGTCAGGGTTCATGTCCTGTCATGCAGGACTTATCTCTCAGCGGTTTCCGCTTACCTTTCTACAGACTGTGTTCTTATTCTCTAACCCAGTGGTGAAGAGGCATTTTGCTGGCTTGACACGCCTCTACCCTCCGGTTCGTAATCCGCACCCGACATGGGACCTAAATGTAGTCCTGACGGCGATGTGCCATAAACCCTTTGAACCAATGGCTACGGTACACCTAAAGTACTGGTCTTGGAAAATGTCCTTTCTGTTCGCAGTTACGTCAGCAAGGAGAGTGAGTGAGCTCCAGGCATTGTCGGTGGAGCATCCTTTCTTGGTCTTTCACAGTAGTCCTTGGGACAAACCCGGCTTTTCTACCGAAGGTGGTGACCGAATTCCATCTGAATCAGCCAATCTCACTTCCGGTCTTTTTTCCGAACCCTGCCTCAGAGGCGGAAAGGGTTCTAAACTGTCTTGATGTCCGAAGAGCTCTTAAGTTCTACCTGGACAGGACTTCTGAGCCTAGGAGTTCTTAACTTTTTGTGACCTTCGGTAACCCTCAGGCCAAGCCGGTGTCTAAGGCAACTATTTCTAAGTGGATTGCCGCCTGCATTACGGAGTCTTTCACCGTCCAAAGGCTGAAACCTCCGACGTATGCGTCCCATGCAAGAATGATCAGTGAAACAGTGGTCTCGGGCAAGTGGTCAGTGGGGCGATCTAGTGGTCGTTTCGCCAACACTGGTACAAAGTCTTCACTGGTGGACAAGAGAACCTGTCAAAGGGAAAAGCCTTTTACGATCCAGAGGTTCAGGCTGTAGTCACTAGAGACGCATCCCTATCAGGGTGGGGAGCACACCTTCACTACACAGCTCAGGGTCTCTGGTCTCACTCAGTGGCCAAGAATCATATCAATCTGCTAGAGCTTCTGGCAGTATTCACAGTGCTTCGTGCGTTTGAGCCCCACTGCTAAACCTGTCAGTGCAGATCCTAACAGACAGCACAACTGCAATGTTCTACCTAAACAAGCAGGGAGGGACTCGTTCGCCAAATCTGTCCAAACTTGCCCAGAAAATTTGGATGTGGGCACTCAGACGGTACATTTACCTGTCATTGCAACATGTTCCAGGGGATCTCAATTCTCTAGCAGACTCCTTGAGCAGAGATCCTCTCCCACAAGAACACGAGTGGTCTCTACACAGAGAAGTCATAGAAGACATCTTCTCACTGGGGTTTCCCCACTACAGACCTATTCACCACAAGCGAAGACAATGTCCAGGATTCACATCCAGGTTCCCACAGCCACACTCCAAGGGTAACGCACTATGGATGGACTGGTCAGGGATGTTTGCCTATGCTTTTTCACCTACCCCTCTTATGAGGAAGGTGGTCAACAAGATGCACAGGGAATCGACAACGCTCATGCTAGTTGCTCCCATGTGGGCGAGGCAACCGTGGTTTCCACACTTACGCAGACGAGCCGTGTGCGAACCCAGCGGACTCCCGTGCTGGCACAACCTACTGTCCCAGCACCAAGGACATACAGTACACCCCCAACCCACCTCAATGAACCTGGCAGCATGGCTCCTGAGATAGTTTGGACATCTCAATTTACCACAGAGATGTATGGGTATCCTAAAGGAATCTAGGAAACCGAACACAAGGTATTGTTACTTTGATAAATGGAAAAGATTTGTTGTCTGGTGCCAGAATAAACAATTCAACCCAGTATACATGCTCCTCCTGCTGGACGCAGGCCTTGTATTCAACTCACTGAAGGTACATCTGGCAGTGTTATCTGCCTACACCACTTCCCACAGCAAGGTTTCGTGGTGGAAAGTACCAGTGGTGAAGGCCTTCATGGAAGGGGTAAAGAGACTCCACCCTCCAATTTCTAACCCACCACCGGGTTGGGACCTTAATGTGGTGCTTGCTAAGCTCATGGGCCCACCATTTGAAACCATGCATAAAGCCAGTCTCAAACACCGGACCTATAAAACTGCCTTCTTAGTAGCCATTACATCCATAAAAAGGGTCAGTGAAATTCAGGCTCTCATTGCAGGATCCTTTCTTTACTTTTCATAAGGATAAACTGGTTCTACATACACACCCTAGGTTCTCACCCAAGTTTATTTCTAAATTCCACGTCAACCAGTCCATTGAGCTCCCGGCTTTCTTCCAAGAGCTCTGCTGAGGTGAAACTACACACTCTAGATGTGTGAAGAGCGGTCCTCTACTATGTAGACCAGACCACTAAGAAAAACAGACCAACTGTTTGTTTCCATAGCTACAGGCAAAGAGGAAGATCGCGTCTCTAAAGGTGCCATCTCTAAGTGGATTGTAAATTGTATCCAACTGTGTTACTCCCTTTCTGAAAGAATTTTGCCTTTTATGCCAAGAGCCCGCTCAATAAGAGGCATTGGGGCCACTCGGGCTTCCATTGCAAATGTACCCCTTGACAACATTTGCAAAGCAGCTACTTGGAGCTCTATTCACACTTTTACTCAGCACTACTGCATTGACACTCATTCCAAGACAGATACCCAAGTGGGACAAGCGGTTCTAAGACATCTGTTTGCTCAGGACCCTTCTCACATCCCACCTCCTTCTAATACTGCTTGCTAATCTATGCACAGCATGTGATCTAAGCAGATTCCACAAGCCTCAGAAGAGATACATTACTCACCGTAATAGTATTTCTGATGCTTGTATCTGCTTAGATTCACGTGCGACCCACCCTTCCACCCCTCTGAGAGAAGGCGCATGGATGCTTGTAGTCTGATCTTCCTTCTATCTGCTTGGATAATCTGTACTCGCGCTACTCCTCATGCTACCTCTTGTCAGAAAAAATACAATCTGAGGGTCCTACACTCGTGAGGGATCATGGGTACAGTGGACGTCACACTAGGGATAGTTTTACTGGCTCGCCCTGTGTCGATGGCCATTTTTGAGTTTTGAAAAACAAACTGTAATACTTCAGCTTCCACCAGATGTCGGCCTATGCACAGCATGTGAATCTAAGCATATGCAAGCATCAGAAATACAATTACGGTGAGTAATGTATCTCTTATCACACACACCACGCCTGCCTTAATTTCAGGCGGCCTATTTTGGGGAAATTGCTTGTGTGGTTGCATAACTAATGCATATCTTTTGCTACAGACATGTGGCCCACCTCTGCTCGGCTCTTCTTGGAATACCAAGGGTCTTAGTCACAAGCTATCGGCCCTTCGTCCAAAGTGTCAAAAGTTTCCGAGAAGAGTATCTTGCTGAAAACCTGAGCACCAACTGAAGCGACATGCCCAGCCCTCCAAATCAGAATCCACAAAGCGCCCCTTTTTGCTCATGTTTGATCAAGATCAATATATATCAATCTTATTTAAGTCTTCCATTTCTTTCAGCCACATTATCTGCTTATACTCTGTTTGCAACCACATGGGCTGCCCTTGTGTGGATTATTTTATTCCCTGCTCCTACCACAGCAATCCACACAACACCCTACAAACATTGGTAAACACTGCACACAAAAGCACAATATTATCCTAGCCACTACCAAAGGCAGGGTCAACAGTTTCCATCCCCAATCATTCAATGCCATCCACCAGCTTTCACCTGACCCAGCCTCATAGTGGATGGTTTCAGCTATTTTATGCAACCTTGTTATTCCTGTCAATACTGCTTCAGTTGCATCAGGTATGTACATGCAACATTGAGACCCCACCATAGTACAAACTCCACCCCTTTCTACTGTTCACACATCCAACACAAACCTATTCTGTAATGTAACTAACCGTATGGCCTTCATCTCATATATAAGATTAGTGCGTATATCGACTGTTTCACTAATCATGGTCTCTACTGCCCTACTTAATCTGCGTACCTCTTGGGAGTTCAGGAATATTCCCACAGAGTGTCATCGCCTTTACTGTCAATGAATATATCCAGATCCGTGTCTGATTTATCTCACTTACCTCTGTTTAGCATACATTTCTTTAGGGGTATAGATCATAGCATCAGGTATTATCCTGGCAAAATAACATGTTCCTGAAAAGTACCTTTTGAAGCCACAAATAAGCCTTTTTGTTAAAAAGATAAGCGTATCCTTCAGTTTCACCTAGACCCCTACTATATCTGGAAAGATTGTATGTTATACTACATCCCAAAACAGGTTCTAATTTCATTCCCTTGAAACAAATGTTCCTCCTTGAGAACTCCCTGGTGATCATCAAGGGGGGTGGTGGTAATTTCCCAATCATTGCCTGACCTACAAGGTCTTTCGAAGAGTAGGTTACTCCTTCCTGTTTCATTTTACGAACTCTCTGCTGATATATCTGACCAGTTCATTGGAAAGTACATAGAAGTGTTTGGCATATACCGGTCTAGTGAGAACCCTCATCCAAAGGAAAATACAACTGTCAACTTCTTGTACTGCAAAAGCATACATAGGTATTCCATCCCCTGCATGGCTGGGAATATGACTACATATCCAACAACTTGACCAATTCAATGCCTTCTCTGTTGTATTCAGTAAGCGTATATATGCATTCCTACTTACTCCTACGTCCCGTCCCCTTTCCTCCATACTTATGGGTCATTCCTCTGTCCTGTGGGACGGGACCGGAGCACTTGGTAAAAGCATTTCAAAAATGTGTTCTCTTTTTACGTGGGGTACTGCATGCGGCCGTAACCCCGCCCTCCTTCGCTCTGCCAACCCACTTGCATCTTTGGGAGATTTTTTCCTTCCAGTGTCCTACTCTCCTGCTCCGGCTAGCGGTCGTGTAGTAGTCCGTCTATGCCGTTTCAGTTAGATTTTCCTATTTGTTCTTCATGCGATCGACGCTTCGCTAGGGCAAATCCCCATCCTTTGTTTAGTGTTTGGGTCCAGACCACCGCTGGGACTTGTGCTTCTACTGAGATTCCCTTTCGGTCCGGGCACTTCAACGTCGTCTAGAGCGGTGGGAGGAGGTGTTTCAGCGCACTCCTCCTCCGCACTTTCAAACTTTCATCGACGAAAAAAGAGATGCCCGGTAAGTTCTTTCGGGGGGGGGGGGGGGGGACTCCTTTCCAGTGTCTTCCTAGTCCAGGACGAGCATTACAAGCTCTGTTACTGGGGCTTGCCCTGTTTACTAGAGTTTTTTCTGAGGGCCTCCGTAAGGGGCCCTGACGCCGGATTACAATCTGACGCCCCTCCTGTGGGGGCTGTTTGTGGGCCCAGTTCTCATTAGGGGGTGGGTACAGGAGCTTGCTTCGAGGTCTCATTGTCTGGAGCTTCCCATATAGACACCGGAGTACACCCTGAGGCTGCCTGTAACAAACTAAAGATTGAGGCCCTTCGTGAGGGGGATTTTACCGGGCTCGGGTACGAGGTCCCTCGTTTGGAGGCTAAGGTGACTGACAGTTCTGAGAGGCCTGTTTAAGGTATTGTCGGTGAGGTGTACTCCTCATTGTTCCTGCTTGGGCAGCGACACCAGTTCTGTTGAGGGCACAGAGTGAGGTCTCTGACTGGAATTCCTCTGTTACCGGCGTGGCCGAGGTCCTTCCGTTGGAGGCTAATCTGGCTGATAGCATGTCTCAAACATCCTAGGCCACACAGTACCGGCTCTGCAGAGGTTCCTTGTGTCAAGGCTAAAATGAAGAAAGCTGACCCATCTGTGGTGATCTCTGCCTCACTCTCGTGTGTCGCAGTTCTCCTCGGGGGCTAGCAAAATGGCGGTTGTTCCCGCCAATACTACGGTGGGCATTTTGGATACCTTATTACAGCTACGCCTTCGGCGCTGGGTGGGGGGAGCGGCTTTTCAAGTGAACATAGTTTTCTTTGTGCGCATCCTTTTCATCCAGTATGACGAACGCTCGGATGCTTTTACCACATGTCTCGCTCCCTGCGGCATCTGTGCCCTTGGTCTATGATGTACCAGGGTAGAAGGGCCTTCTTGGCAGCCCTCCCCTTACGTCCCTGTAGCTACTACGCCCATGAGAGGCCTCCTCCAGTCACGCTTAAATTGTCAGAGGACGCTTTTTTCTGAAAATGTAGCTTATGCACCCTGACACCATGAAGGAGTATTTCTGAGGTTTGTTTAGGCAAATTTGCTCTCCTGCGCAGTCTGTCCCAGTTGCAGCACCAGTGATTCCGCTTCTAACAGCCGGGCCGCCACCTGCTCTCCCTCCCTTGCCTCCAGTGGACACATTTTCAGCAGGGCCAGATGCGACGCAGCTTGACCCGGATGTGTCGGATGACGCACAGTGGGGACCAGCCCCACTCTGTTAGATCCTTTCACGACCGGGTGCTGGACATGTCTTTTGGATGTTCCTGTGGAGCGGGTGCCTTAGGTACTGGAAGGGGTGCTTTCGGGGGCGTTCACCTTGTCTCCTTTGGAGCGTACCGGCTTGTTAGAAACCACACTCTGGACTGTTTGTTAACAAAAAGATAGACGCTCGTTATAGGCTTCATTCTTCAGAAGTAGCCTTAGTGTCGTGTCCGCCCCCTTCCTCCATGATGGTGTTGGCTGCTGCTACATTACAATCCAGACTGGCTTCAGCATCTTCTACAGCGGCAACCCAGGTTTTGGCCAAAGAGGACAAGCTTCTTGACTCTTTGGAGAGGAAGATATTTGCTAATTCAGCCCTGCAGTTGCGTCAGGCTAACGCAGAGCTGGTACTAGCGGGGGCGAATAGGAAAATGTGGACAGGTCTGTCAGTTTGAGGAATTCATTCCCGCTGATAAACTAGAGTATTTTAAAGCGGGTTTGTCAGATGCCAGGGTCCTGGTGCAGGATATGCTGGAGGCCGCGACGCATCATGTCGACACCTTGGCCCGGGGCCTCATGCTTGGCGTGGCCACCTAGTCAGGCCTGGCTTCATGCCACCAAGTTACCTTAAGAGGTGCAGTTTAAAGTTCTGGACTTGCCCTTTGATGGCAAAGAGCTTTTTCATTCATGGACAGGTGTTGAACTGACCAAGACTAAGGATAGCACTCAGACCGGCATGTCCTTGTCTGTCCTGGTGAAACCGCCTTTTAGGGCACAGAGAACGTCTTCGCAGCCTCGGCCGCCTGGTTTTATAGGCTGTCTGGATCGAAAGACCCGTAGGGTCGATACTCATCAGGAAACTCCTGTTGGCGGCAGCAACAGGTCCGATTTTTCTCTCGATCCTCTGCCTTCTCCTCAGATTCGTGCAGAGAAACCAGCTAAATGAGGTTTTTCTGCACTCGCACGAGACCCCGGTGGGAGGGCGCATTGCATCTCACGGGGAGGCGTGGCAGGCCATCACTGAGGACCGGTGGGTCTTTTCAGTCGCTCGGGGAGGCTTCTGCTTGCCCCTTCCCCCTACCGCACCCATCAATCCTCCTTTCCAGCAGTTGGGGGGTGCCCTCCCTCAGAGCTGAGATTCAGAAGCTGCTGGATCTCAGGGCAGTGGAACCCGTTCCCCTAGGGGAGGGCTTTTACTCCCAGCTGTTTACCGTGCCCAAACCCAACCATGGTGGCCTGCGCACCATCCTTGACCTTTCCCAGTTCAATCTCTCTCTACCACAAGAGAAATTCAAGATCCCGCCCGGTCAGATAAAGTCCTCTTTGCAGACGGGCTACTGGCTCACCGTGGTGGACCTTCGGGATGCTTGTATGCATATCCTTATTTGGAATCCATATCGGAAATACCTATAGTTTTCCATGGGGAGGAGCATTTCCTGTTCCAAGTGCTCCCGTTTGGCCTCAGCTCGGCACAGCGTGTCTTTGCGAAGATGTCGGTCATCGCAGCACATCTTCGGCTACAGGGTATCCATGTGTATCCGTATATGGATGATTGGCTGCTGTGCAGTCCTTGTCTGTTGGCCTTGAGCAACCTTCAGTCTCTCTTCCAGCTCCTGTTACATCCTGTGCTGTCGGTGAACTGGCGGAAATCTTCCATGACGGTCTCTCAGGACTTGATTTTCCTGAGTTTTCGTTGGAACACGATCGACTGACAATACCTGACCGGGGACAGAATGGCGGATCTGTTGGCCACGTGTCATGTGTTAGCGCAGTTGGAGAGCATGTCGGCCTCGTGGTTCCATAGGCTTCTGGGCCTCATGGCCTCGTTTGTGTTGGCCCTGGCTCTTGCTCGTCTCAAGATGAGAACGCAGATGGCTCTTCGGAGCGCTTGGTGCCAAGCAGTGGATCCAGATTCCAAAATGATACTGGTTCTATCTTTTGAGGACAGACCTCTTATGATGGTCGTCTCTCAGAAATCTGTCGGTGGGCGCGGCTTTTCAAGACCCCAGCCTGCTAGTGACTATCACGACGGAATCTTCCCTTCTGGGTTGGGGTGCGACGTTGGATCTTCAGGTTTCCGATCTTTGGTCACTGCAGGACAAACTGCTTCATATAAATCACTTGGAGCTCCTGACGATTTTCCTGGCGCTGAAAGCGTTAAAGCCTGTCATTTTCAACAAGGTAGTTCGGATCCACACGGACAATGTGGTCATGTTTTTATATCAACAAGCAAGGGGGTACCAAGTCCCCTCCTCTTGTGGATCTTGCTATTCAGATGTGGGAATGGGTGGTTCAGCATGGCATCTGGCTGGTGGCAGTACACATCCCGGGTCAGCTGAATGTTACTGCGGATGCCCTCAGCCGATGTACAATGGTCAGCTATGAGTGGAAACTGAACACGGAGGTCCTCTTACAAATCTTCCAGTGTTGGGGCACTCCAGAACAACAAACGGGGAAACTTCCCCTGTATGCCTCCAGAAACTGGCTGGGAGCCGCCTCTGATGCTCTCGAGATTCCCTGGCACAGCAGGAGGGACTTTGCTTTCCCGCCTCTGCCTCCGATTCATTAGACGCTTTAGAAGCTGAGGGGCACGGTGAATTGTTCTCTTCTGTTCATAGCACCATGGTGGCGGGCCAGGTTTTGGTTTTCGGAGCTTAAGCATCTGTCGGTGTGTGCACCAATCATGCTTCCATTGGTTCCCGACCTGCTTCACCAGAGAGATTGGCAGTTGTGGCACTCAACAATCGTTCAACTTGGCGGCATGGTGCCGGAATTCAGATCCTTAGAGCGCCTCAATTTGTCCACAGATAACATGCGCATTATTCAGGCAGCCTGGAACCCCTTCGACAAGATCTCAGTATAAAGGTAAATGGCTACGGTTCTGCCACTGGTGTTTGGCTAGTCAGCTGGACCCCAGGGAGGCTACGATTGACGTGGTTCTATCCTTTGTCTCACATCTGGCAGAGTCTGGCATGCATGTCTTATCCTGCAGAACTTATCTGTCGGCTATTGCCGCTTATCTGTCCACGGATCAGTGCTCTCTTTCGCTGTCAAATCCAGTCATTAAAAGACACTTTGCGGGCCTCGTGCACCTTTACCTTCCTGTTCGCAAACCGCATCCAATGTGGGATCTGAATGTGTTCCTTACGGCCGTGTGCCATAAGCCTTTTGAGCCCATGGCTACAGTCGACCTTAAGTACATTTTGTGGAAAATGTCCTTCTTGGTGGCTGTGACTTCGGCAAGGCGTGTGAGTGATCACCAGGTCTTGTCCCTTCCTGGTTTTTCATAAGGATAAGGTTGTCCTGAGGACGTATCCTTCCTTCCAAAAATGGTCTCCGATTTTCATCTGAATCAATCTCCTTGCCTGTCTTCTTCCCTAACCTAGCCTCAGTTGCTGAAAGGGTTTTGCATTGCCTGGATGTTAGAGCTCTTAAGTTCCATCTGGACAGAACATCTGTGCTTAGGAACTCTTCTCAGCTTTTGTGACTTGCGGTAATCCACAAGGTAAGCTGGCCTTGAAAGAGACCAGCTCCAGATGGATTGCTGCTTGTATTGCGGAGGTATACACTGTTCAGTTTCTTCAACCTCCAAAAGGGACTCATGCTCATCGTGTGCGGGGAAAGGCGGCTGCCGTTGCCTTCCAAAAGTATGCCCCCTGGGAGACCATCACGAAAGCAGCTACTTGGGCCTCCCCATCTGCTTTTTGTAGGCATTGCTGCCTAGACCTGAGCTCCAGAGCTGATGCTCATTTCGGGCAAGCTGTGCTTAAAAACCTTTTTCATTAAGAAGTTTCCACCCACACGTAATTCCTGTGATGAGTGCTTGGGAATCTCCCATCAGTATGGAGGAAATGGGACAGGACGTAGGAGTATAAAGGTTACTCACCGTAGTGACTACCTTACTCCTAGTCCATTGTCCCCTTTCCTCCATATGCCCGTCTGCCGTCCCCTCTAACAAGGTTCCTCCGTTATTGCTTAAAGGTCTCAGACCTGGCGATAGAAAAGGACTGATGGGGCGATGCGCTGGGCAGAGCTAAGGAAAAATGCTCGGGTCCCATCCCACAGGACGGAGGAATGTCCCATAAGTATGGAGGAAAGGGGACTATGGACTAGGAGTAAGGTAGTCACTACGGTGAGTAACTTTATTATCCTATCTGTCTTCCTGATGCAGGACCTATTCTTGCAGGAGGACATGGCACCCTTCCTGTCAAGTACAGCGCTACCTCATTCAAGGCATCTTTCCCTTGACCCTTAAAATTAAATAAATCAGGTTTCTTGAGAAGGCGACACTTGACGCATACTATCTCGGCAACTACTGCCCCATCACACATCTTCCCTTTCTAGGTGAAGTCCTTGAGAAAGTAGTAGCCTTCCAACTCCTCCAACACATGGAAATAACCTCCATACCTAGATCCAGCACTGAAACTGCTGCCAACAAGGCGATTGACAATGCCCTTAAAATCCTATATAGCTAACATTGCCTTCTTGTGCTCCTCAAAATCTCAGTGGCATCTGACCAATGGCCAGACACTCAAGACATTCTACATCGCCTCAAGGGGACCAGTGAGATTGTCCTCAACTGGTTGAAATGTTACCTTGCTAACACCACCATTTTTCCCAATGAATTCCTCCAGATTACGAACTCTACCCTTAGCTGTGTAGTCTGCAAGGATCCATACTCTCCCTTGTGATCTGCAACCATTACATAGTGCAGCTCTGAACCCACCTGTCCCCACAAAATATTTACTGATAAACTGATGAAAAACGGTTCTACCTAGATTTCCTCCATCTGACATTCCAAGGCCTGCCTCGCATTGTTCCGGTCCAGTCCCAGATGTCCAGTGCTTACCTGAAGCTCAACCCTTTCAAGACTTGAATTCCTACTAATACCCAGACCTGACGCTCTCTGGTTTCACACCACAGCTGACCACCTGTTTCAAGTCCCCATGGTTCTATCTACATGTACACCTCTCCTTCGCAGAGCACATAATCAAGACCAGCATCTTGGTACCAACTAATCCTCCTGCAGAAAATCAAGATCTTAATCCCAGCAAACCACTTCCGATCTGCTGCTAAGAAAGACTTGGTCCTCTGCCACCTGCGTGGTGGCGAAGACCACCATGGAGATGTGCCCTACATGCTGCAACCCAATACATCAAGACTCCACAATGTTACCTTCATCGAACTGGCACTGGCTCCTTCTGTAAGCACTTACCCCCTTCATATCCTGCTGCATCCTATAGAAGACCATTGTGCTACAGTCCACAAGCTACCTCGCTGAGAAGCTCTGCATCTCCAGAGATCAGAAGCCAGCGCATATGCAAACTTGAATTCTACTGGTGCAGGAAGGAAAGAACTAGAAGACGGACATTCTGTCTACATCCCAAGACCCCATGGGCCACCATCAAACCAGACTCACACTCTCACGCCTATATTTCCAGAGGGTGTTCAACACCCTCCTTTATATGAATGCCTCCTCTACCTAAATACACTACCCCTCCTCCCTACCCTACCTCAATCACTCCCCACCTGAGACTGGGCAATCTGTTCACTGGGTTTATATAAAGGAGAATAAAGAATACACCAAAGGGACACTTGGAGCATATAAGGTGGTATAAAATGGACAAAATGTTAGTTTGCATCTGGCGCAAAGTTAGATTTGCTGCACACTGTGTACTAGCTTCTGGTTCTCCAGAGGGAGTTCCTGCCTAACTGGGTATTCCTGATAGCTAGGGGCTGCTTTTGTCTTCAGGTCAACAAATCTCAATTTATTTCCCTGTACGGTATAAAGAAACCTGGGAATGTACATTATTTTAAAAGGGGCGACCTTAACCATCAGCATCAAAATTTGTTTTGCCCAACTTATCATTTCCACAGGGAAGTTGGAAAGCCGTGGATCCCAATTTAACCAGAGGAACGTCCTACTTATATACTGTAAAGGTGCAGAAGGAAGGCTCTGACACAATCGTGACATTCTTTGGGTTATAAAGTGTTATTAAATGTTGAAAGCTTGGGAAACAGGCTCTCTGTCTGAGGGGTTTCCCGGTCTCAAAACTATCTAGTTAATAAGTCAGGATGTCAAATGAATCTTCAGCCACGGTCGTGTTCGAAATCCTTCTGACTCTGATACTAATAACAGGAAAATAAAGTGTAGGGATCGAATCTTCTAAAGAGATGGTTGAAGTTCTTCACCAACAGAGTGCCAGATAATTCTGGTTATAATAAAAAAGATGGAGAAAGCAAAACGTTTTTTCAATAAAAGAAAATGTTCCAGTATCCAGGGAATGTCTCCTTTTTCCCTGGATTTCCTTTGGTTCCACCTTAAGTTACTAGTCTGTTTGCTTCTTCCAGGACTTTCTTTAGTTCCCATCGCAATATGTGACGGGAGTTCTTTTATCCAGGGGAAGTCCCTCTGGCTGCTCAAAGGTAACACAAGTTCACAACAAAAGATCTCCAAGTTCCTGTCAATCCCTTTCTCTAATGCAAAACCGGTGGATGGGTCTGGTTCACTCCTGCCAAACACTATCCAGCAAATTACTTTTATTTCTTCCTTTTTGTCTTGCTGGGATCCCAGACCCTGCAAGATTTCTGCAACTCTACTTTGGGTGCGAGGCCCAGGCTCTGTGTAACATGCTGGTAGCTTGGTTTACTCTCCTGCCATGCCTCTCTGCCTCTGCTCTTTCTCTTTAGCTCTTAGGTTCCAAGATGCTCTTATTCTTTATATTTATATGGGTGCAGGTCTCAGACTCGGACATAGCTTTCAACAAAGCTTGATTTACTCCTGCCAGGCTTGTACCTTCCTTCTTTAACTCTCCGGGTCTTGGACCAGTGTATTCTCTGCCTTCTATTTGGTTAGGGTCCTAGACTTGTTCTCAGCACAGCTTGGTTTACTTTCTTGCCAAGCAATCATTCCCCTTCTTCCTGTTTAGTTTGCTTTCAGGTTCCCAGACCCTTCAGTCTCTTATTGGCCTAACCGTGCAGTTCCCAGTCTCGCACAGTGTTAACAGGATCTGGACCCTTCTAATCTGTACTGCACACTTGCTTTTAAGCTTTCCCGGAGCTCCAGCCCCTCTCGGTTTGTCCGCCTACCTTGTTTGTTGGTGTGTGGGTTCCGAGCAGCGGACTGCTTCTGCGATGCTCCGGCAGCATTCTGCGAGTTGGTGGTGTTCTTGTTTGTTTGTTTGTTTAGTTTATTTGGTAATGCGCTCCGAGCCCGTAGGCATCTGGGCGCAGCAGTACAAGAGGACTCGAAACTTAGTTACAAAGCCTGACACAGGCTGTTACAGAAAAACAGTGGTTGGTTACAGTAGGTGATACAATGCATATAGAATATCAAGTTTAAACGCAAAGAGAGCAGCATTATAACAGGTTGTGCCGTTACCACTAGGGTGAGGGACGTTGCATGTCGTTGTTGTGCAGCCATTTGAGAGCGTAGGATCTGAATCTTGTTTAGGGTAAAGGGCATCTAAGGTCGGGTGGGAGTGTGTTCCATGATTGTGCAGCTCTAACTGGGAAACTTGCACCGCCCGCTGTGGTAAGTTTGAATCTGGGGACTTCCAGTAGGAAGGTATTGGCAGATCTCGTCAGTAGGTTAGAGGGTCTCCAGTTCATTCTTTCCGCTAGGTAGGGGGTGCTTGATTGTTGAGGCATTTAGAAGTGAGGGAGATAGTTTTAAGAAGGATTCTGTCCTTTATCTTTAGCCAATGGGCTTCAATCCGATGTTTGGAGATATGTTCTCTGCGTGGGATGTTCAGAGCTGCTCTAAGAGCGTTATTTTGCAATCTCTGGAGTTTCAGTGACCGACTTGTTGGCACCGGAGTATAAGGCGTTGCAATAGTCGAGTCTAGACATGACAAGGGCATTGGCCAAGGTGAGGCAGCTGGCACTGGACAGGAAGGGTCTGGCGGCACGGATGAGTTTACACGTGTAGGTGGTTGAGGAGGCAAGGGAATTCACTTGCTTTTTGAGGGTGAGAGCTGAGTCAAGGTAAAAACCCAACGTTTTGACCTCGCGCATAACCTTAATAGTATTGTTATCAATGTTAAATGAGGTGTAGTCCGGGGTGAGTTTGGATAGTTTGTGGTCTGAACCGAGGAGCAGGATTTCAGTTTTATGGTTGTTCAGGCAGAGGCCATGTGTGGCCATCCATGCTTGAATGAGGATGTAAATTGTTCACCAGAGCCAGGTCCACTTCGTAGTTGCCCGAAAGGGGCATGAGGATCTGGGTGTCATCTGCGTAATTAGTGTAGGTAACGCCCAGACTGTCCAACTTGTCGAACAATGGCTTAGTGAAAATATTGTACATAGTGGGTGAGACACAGGAACCCTGTGGGACTCCACATGTGATTTGGATGGGGTCAGCACAGGTAGTGGAGGAGAACACTCTCATAGTCCGGTTGGCTAGAAAGGATTGGACCCAAGCTATAGCGTCTCCTGTGAAGTTGGCAGCCAGCTTGAGGTGGTTGCATAAGACTGCATGGTCCACCAAATCAAAAGCTGCTGACAAGTCCAGTAAGAGTAGCAACGCTGTTTTCCCATTATCCTTAAATTCCTCAATTTTGGTTTTGAGGTCTATCAGGGCAGTTTCCGTGCCATGGAGCGGGCGGAAGCCCGATTGGCGCGAGCCTAGTAGATGATAAGCTTCTAGGTACTCTTGAATTTGGAGATAGGCTACTCTGTCGATAATTTTTAGTAGGAAGGGCACTGTGGTAATGGGCCTATAGTTAGTCGGGATAGAAGGATCGAGGGTTTGTTTTTTGAGAAGGGGGAGGACCCAGGATTCTTTTAAGTTGGCTGGCACTGTGTTAGATTTGAGGGATGAGTTAATGAGCTTTGAAATGAAAGGGGCTAAGTCTCTGGCAGCGTCCTTTATTATTTGAGCTGGGCAGCTGTCGCCCTTACAGTTACAGGGCTTCAGTGAGAGGATGGCCTTTTCAGTGTCGATGATGGAGATCGGTTTAAAGCTAAAAGGGGGGATAGTGGTAGGTTCAGTAACTGGAGGCAGTTGTTGATCAGTAAGAGAGAGGGCGTCTTTTTTGTTCGTTATTTTAAGTTGGAGGGTGGAGATTTTGTTAGATAGGGCATTCTGTATATTAGTGCACCATATCTTATCTTGTCCTTTGGGACCGTGTCAGATGGTTGGATAGGGGATTCCATTTCCCGGAGGATGGCAAATAGTTCCTTGGTATTCGATTTGGCATTGGTAATTCTGTCATTGAATACATTTCTTTTGGTGTTGATGATTTCAGACTTGTAGTGTTTTGTAGCTTGGGTTAACTTGGCTTTGTTGTCGTTAGTGGGCGAATTACGCCAGATGGTTTGGCGTTTTCGTTTCTGCTTTCTAAGGTCCTTAAGGTGGGGGGTGAACCAGGCATTGAGGTGGGCTTCTTACTTAGCTTTGCGTAATTTTGCAGGTGCAATGGTGTCTAGTGCGTGAGACATAGCTTTGTTAAAGGTGTCTACTAGTGTATCTGGGTCAGTGTTGTCCTTCAGACCGTTAATAGTGGGGAGGAGGAGGGGGATAAGTTTTTCTGTAGTAATATCTTTTTTATTTCTGGTGGGGAGTGGTGGTATCATTTTGATAGTTTTGGGGCTGGGGAGGTCAAGTGTGGCAGTGAAATTTATTAGAAAGTGGTCGATCCATAGTTGAGGGGTGATGGAGGTGATGACTATGTTACAGTTGAGTTCTGAGACCCAGTCAAGGGTTCTGCCTTTAGCATGTGTGGGGGAGAGAATTTTTTTGGGTAAGGCTTTGGTCGTTTAGGATAGCTGTTATAGAAAGGGCATCTTTATTTCCTGGTTCATTGAAGCCGATGTTGAAGTCGCCCATCAGCAACATTTGCGAGTGTTTTTGGGTATTGTTCGCTATGAGGGTAGTAAGGTCATCTTCAAAGGTTCCCAGGGGACCTGGGGGCCTGTAGATCAGGTGAATGGCTAGCGTACGGTTATTAGAAAGTTGCATTTTTGCTGAGAGTACTTCGCAGGAAGCGCAGGGGTGTGAGGTGGTGAGTCGGATAGGCAAGGTGGTTTTCGCGATGATTGCTAGGCCACCGCCTTTAGCATTAGGTCTGTCTACTCTGTGGATCTGGTAGTTGTCAGGTATGGCTAACATCAGTGAGGGTCCTGCTGCCTCATGGAGCCAGGTTTCTGTTACGGCCAGGAAGTCAATGCTACTGCTGTTCAGTATGTCAGCAATTTCAATTGCATGTGCTACCATGGATCTGGCATTGATAAGGGATCCAGTAAGAGTTAGGGTGTTGTTGGGAATGGGATGCCTTCAGGGTCCTTCCTGGAGCTGCTTCTCCCGGTTGCTGAGCCAGAGTCCCTGGGGCACCCAGTGGTTGCTTCGGGTGGGTGGCTGCATCGTCCTTGCGTCCTGGATCGTATGCTGCCCATCTTCGCCCTCCTTGGGGCCAGGCTTTCCTTCTCTGGGTCTGCCTGGGTAGCGTTCTGAGCTGTTTTTTGGCTGTCACTGGTTCTTCCCTGGCTTTAAAAATCCTGTATTTCCTGGTCGTATTGTTTCAAGCCAATGATATATGATACGCAGCTCAGTATGGATCAACATAACCCCCCATACTCCATGTACTCTTCTTCGTCCCATTGCTGGAATTGGTATGGTATGAAAAGGAGGTCTGATTTCCTGGTGTTTTACTCATGTCTATCCTATGGGATGAATTAACTTCACAGTAAGTATAAGTATTTTGGAGCTCTGAAGAAGACTGATTCAGACTTTGTGAAGAGGAGGGGTGTGGAAGAGAACAGCTATACCGTTTTCTCTGGGAAATAATCCGCCCCAATCCCATAACTGGCTTCTCCTTCCATGTGGTCCACGATCTGTGCACCACCCCTGGGGGGGCGAGGGGGCTATTGTACTGTGGACGCACCACCCCATGGGAAAGGGGCCTGTCCCCCCAGCCCCTCAGAGTAAAAGGGACAACAGCCTCAGATTTGATGCTATACCTAGCTAATTGAACAGCTCCCTGGTTCGCCTCGGCCGACCCCCCCAGTATGTTCCCACCCTTTTCCCCATTTGCCACCACAAGTCCACAGATTTGTACCAGCTTAGTGTTTAGACTGCAATGATGCCCTAATTAGCCCTGAATTGGTATTACTAGTGGGACAGAGACCATAGGATTACACAAAGAAAGATATCATTGGCAAATGAGGATGTTCAGCCTTCCTGCCCATCCGGCTAGACAAAGCCTATAAGGTTAGTCATTCCTCACCCAATCTGCCATAATTGGAGAGAAAAATGGGACAACCTTGTGTCAAACCCTCCCCCCCCATACCCATTGTAAATACCCTCAACCGGTGACTATGAACATTCACTGTCGCATTCAGTGCCTCATAAAGTAATCTCCCCCAGTTTCTAAATCTCTGCCCAAAACCCATTTTAGCAAATGACACCTAGGGTTAATGCCACCCAATTGTATCAAAGGCCTTGTAAGAATCCAAGAGTGTCGGAGGTAGCCTCACTGAAAATTGAGGAGGTGCGGCTTGACACACTTGCACACAGAGGGGTCCCTTCCGCTCTAGTTTGCGGTTTCAGTGAACGGATATGCACTTTGAGAGAAGTAGGTGGCGAGACAGAGACCCTGAGATAATGCAGCTGCAGGCACCAGCACAGTACTGGTGGCGGGGGGCCTTTTTAAACATTCCACACCAGTGCCCTGCTTGTGACCCTGAAGAGCTTGTAGAGTAAGACCACAAGAATGGGTATGCTAGGCTGAGTCAGTGTTCTGATAGCATCTGGTCAGGTACAGACATGGCCTCTGGCGGTAAGCAGCAGTGAGAACTCTCCTAACGTGGCTTTTTGTTGATACACATTTAGTATTGGTTTTGTGAACAAATACTGATAGATTTCCATATCAGACACTGGTGAGAAGGGGGTCGGTGGCTGCGCACTGTGGTTAAATCAGATCAAAGGCAGAGCGAGACAGCGAGTCTTATTACAGGCCACTGAAGCAACAAGAGTATAAAGCGTGGCTTAAGGTGACAAGCGGATGGCTGCTGTGGAAAGGGAGTAGGGGTTGAAAGCGGTGTGGGGAGAGTTAATATGGGGTTGGACATTAGTTTGCTCTAGTGCAATTTGCATCCTGGAAGGCACGGACTTGCGTGGTTGGGCCTCAGTTTGCCCTCTCCCAGTTGCAGCTACACTGGATATTACCCTTTCTTTCCTTAACCTCCCCATTTTCCTTTATCGTTTCTCGCTCAGCGGGAGTGCACCTTGGGAACGCACAGCTGAGTTTTCCCTTTTGTTGCTGATTTTGAATTTGCCTGTTAAGTACAGTCTATTTGAAACTGTGCTGTGCTGATTTTGGTAATATTTATGCATACAAATACTGAATAGCACACAGAGTATGGCTCCGGTTGGCAGTGCCTGCTGCATGCAACCTAGTTTTATGTATTGCCTTATCCACTATCAGTGCTTTGGTGGGAAAGAGTGTAGTGGTAGGGATTACTAGCTCTGTTAATGATGTGCGAGGCATTACGGAAATGTCTGAAAACAAGATTACTGATCATCTGAGTGCAAGTCCACAAATTGGATGGCCAGAGACGAGAAGGTGGGAATATGCAACATGTGGCAATTATTGAACCAAGAAACTGAGGCACATATTGGTTTTATTGATAATTTGTTAATAAATCTGCCTTGGACTGCAGAAAGAAACAGTCAATCCTATACTTAACACAGAGGAAATGCACAGAATGGTCATGGAAGTTGGTGAGGCTGTGGATATACCCAATACATTGACTAACTTGTCCAAGTCCACTGACTTGGCTAAGTTTAGGGAATGGGTCTCTGCATCTTCTCTGGCCCTTAGCTCTTACTTTTTATCTGAATCTTGAGAAGTGGAGTGAGCTTGAAATGCTTAAAATGATGAAGGCTATCTTGGCCATCTGCAACAACTTCATATTGAGCGGAAAATAATCGACGAAGGATTGATATGTTTAGTAGACACAGTATTAGCTTACTGGTATAGGAGATGCATGGGTGATTAATAAGCCTCTCAATATTGACCCCTCTGACGAAATTGGTGAGCAGTTTATTATAATAGAAACACAATGTTCCTATAATAAGACGGGTCCCTATGAAGATCAAGACAACAAAGGTGATATTGAAGGTAATTTTGTCAATCTGGCCAAGGATAAGGGACTACAATCTCTAGAGGTGGGGCAGAAGAACTTTGTTAAAAGTGTGGTAAGGCAAAAAGGCAGGGTATTATCCCTAGAAATACAAAAGGCATTGCTACGAAGGTCTTTAATTCATTGGCTAATACTTATGCTGGTGATATCTTCCTAGAAAAAAACAGCCCTATTTGAATTAAGTAAAAATTATAAATCGATGCCTGCCCTATTGAAACCTCCCATTATAACTCGATCTAGCATGGATGAGGGAAATAAAAAGTGTAATCCACAACTCCTCGAATCATGACTTGGAATTAAAACTGACCTGAATGTGATACATCTTGGAAATAAAGTAAATGAGGGGGGTTGCACAAGAATTAATTCCTAAAGAAAAGGAGGGCTTTGTGACGCATGATTTGGTTCTGACAATACACAGATGGAATACAAATTCCATATTTTGACAAAAGTATTGAATCTAAGGTTGGAAGGTGATTGGGGTACCAAATATCTGACGGACATCTGAATTTGGTAACCAGATGCAAATAATGTTAGTCATTTTCTTAATTGTAATAATGTGTTGGTGTAACCTTCATGAGATTATTGATCTCGGTCATTACTACGAAAGATATCAAGGTGATAGAAGTTCCTGCAACCATGATAGATAATTGAGATATGCGATTGAATGAAGGCATGAGTATATTGTAGAGGCAACAAGATATGGCTCCAAATAAAAGGTGTAAACCAAATATTACGTTTGTGGTACCCAGTATAGCTCCCCAGGTTGATATTAACATAGTGATTGAAAAGATTTTTGGCAGTGATGTGCCAAAGCCTATACATCGAGCATCCACCAGTGCAGTAATTGTACTCTGCCTCCTACATTGCAGTCAAACAGTGGCGCCCCCACCCCCCCCTACTCTGCGAGTGGAAAAATCATACTGGGTATTCCAAAAAGCTTTAAAAACACAGCTGTTTAACTAAGACTGATGTAGGCTTCTCGACCAGTCCTCGTGTGACAAATCACAATCATCTACTGAATGTTTTATATATGAACTTGAATGCCAGTAACTTGTATCTGTAACAGCGCCTCAATACCCTCTGGTTGTTTGTGCTTTATAAATGAATAAAGATACTATGTATTCTGTTGCATGAAGTTACCCAGGATAGTGTAAGAACCTTTAGGGCCCGATTCACAGAAGCGTTTTCTAATGATGCAATCCCATTGAAAAGCGATTTGTGAATCGGGCCCTTAATGTCTGCGATGGCATTCCAGAGGATATTCATCTATCTAGAACAACGGTATGGCAATATTACTCTATGGACATTTTCTTTCTTCAACACATGGATGCGAGGGAACTTCTGGTTAGATTGTTCTACCATATCAGAGAAAGGCTTGACATGGTGGGGTTGGGAGACCTTATAGTGGATTGATCTTGGCTATCAAGCAACATATCCCTCATGAAGAATGTCTGTGGTATAGCACACCGTAATGTATTGGCAGGTAGTATTTCCCCTTCTGGTTAATGTGTGTATTAAGATATTGCCGTCTCCTGAAGATATGACCAAAGCAATAATGACCAAGGTAGAAAGGTTAATAGATAAGTGATTATTAGATATTAATGATGGCAGATATATCCTGGCCGGGATCTTAATTTTCAGACAAATATGCTGAGGAATACACTTGATTGTGATCTACTCAAGTGCTTTGTAAATCAATATAGTGTCTATATTGGTTCCTAGTAAAGAAGATCTAGTTAGTTTGTGAAGATTGGATGACGCTGATATCCACATTTGATTTGGGACAGCCTATTAACCAGTTCTTCATCATTGCAGTATACATGGCACAATGGGAATAAGGTCTCCTGGTTAGACCACATATTGGTACAAAATGTGATTTATGATTTGTACATTCAGTCAAACTTACACGCATCTTAGTGATCATATGTTCAGTTTTGATCTACAGGGAAATGTGAAACAGTGCTCAAATAGGCAATTATATTATTCGGGACAAAGGTAATGGAGTTTGTTGGTCTGAAGCAAATATACTACTTTTAATGAATGTTTTAAATGATTTTTTAAAATAATGGGTTCTCCAATTTTAAACATTCATGAATTTGAAACCTAGTGTTTACAGTATGTTGCAAAGAGACATTTTGGTATGAGAAAGTGACCATTTGAATGATATATTGCCATTGTGAAACAAAAGAAAATCCTTTGGAAAGCAATCAAATGTATAAAGAGTGAAAACATGACCATTCCGGGAAAAGATACTGCCAAAGAACCAGGTACAAAAATTGATTAAAATGCATAAAAGCTCAGTTACCAATATACAGTGGCTGATGTTTAGAACCCTTGGCGTAAAGGATTCAAAAAGGTTTTGGGCACTGGTTAACCAGGATCTTTTCCAGAATAATGGAAATGAAGAGATGACCCCAATTTCGGTAAATCTTTGCATTATGCATATGCATGAGGTGTTCTATGACAACACTCTTACGGGCTGTAGAGGCTATCTTGATAACTTCGTACTCCTACATCCCGTCCCCTTTCCTCCATACGGGTTGGACATTGTTCCTCTGGGACGGGACCGGAGCACTTTTGTAAAGCATAAAAAAATTGAAAATGTCCTATTTTTACGTGGGGTACCACATGTGGCCATAACCCTGCCCTCTTAAGCTCCGCCCGCACATCGCCTTTCAGTCCTTTTATCTGTGGGGTCAGAGCTGGACACACTTGCATCACCGGGAAATATTTTTCTTTGTTCCCCTTGTCCTTCCTTCCTGCTCCGGTTCTGCAGTCACTTACTCCTCGGTCTATGCCAGAGCATCTTGGATTTGTGTCCTGATCCCCATTCTCTCTGCTTGGAGTGTCTGGGCCCGGACCATCGTTGGGATTCGTATTTCTACTGCGACTTCCTCTTCGTCCGGGTACTCCAGCGTCTTCTTCGGTGGGAAGATGTCTTTCAGCGCATTCCTTCACCTCATTTCCAGCTATTCATCGACTAAAAGAAACAACGCTTGGTAAGTTCCTTACTGTTTAAGGCACCTCGCCCGTGGGACGCCTTCCCGGGTTCTTCCAGGTCCGGGGGGGCCTTGACCAGCTCTGCTACCAGGGGCCCTGAGGTGCCTCGCACTCCTAATGGGCACACCAGAGTTTTGAGAGTTCCCACGGTGGACCTGCCATAACTTGACCACGTTCCGAGGTACACCTTAAGGTTCAGCCCAGTGCTTCTGGGGCTTTGGATACCAGGGTTTGTTCCGAGATCTTTCTGGAGCTTTCTGTACTGAGTAACGGCTTGAGGCCCCTCTCGAGGGAGCTACACGTACCGGGCTGAAAAACAAGGTTCCTCTTTTTGAGGCAAAGGTCTGTACTGACAAAACCGAGAGGCTTGCTTTGAAGGTCTTGTCTGTGAGGTGGATCTCTCAGCATTCCCGTGCTCAGGGATGCAGTGACGCCGATTCTGTCGAAGTGGCAAAGAGGGTGGTCATGGACCATAAACCCTCCTTTACCGGCTCTGCCGAGGTTCCTCCTCCTGGAGGCTAATTTTGGGGCAACCTCCAAGATGACTAGTAAGCATTCGAGACCCCTCCTCCAGTACTGGCTCTGCCGAGGATCCCTTGTGTCAAGGCTAAGGTGGTGCTTAAGTCCCCTGACGAGCCTGGGGAGATGATTGCCTCATCTACACATGTGATGCAGTTCCCTTCAGGTGGCGACAAAATGGCGGGCCAACCCTCATGGTCCACGGTGGATACTTCCCTTACACCTACGCTCTCAAAGTCTGGTGCTGGGAACCTTCTTTTTGGCCACTGAGCAGCCATTTCCACATCAAGTGGACAGTAAAAATCTATTCCGCACCTTCTTATGATTGGCACGTTCGGATCCCGCTGCCTCATATTGTCTTGCTTCCTCCTGCTTCTGCTATGCTGGTCTATGGGGACCCGATTGGTGGTGAACCTTCCTGGCAACCATTCTTGCGTTCCTGGGGGGATAGGCCCCATATGAGCGGCCTCTGTCCGCCCCAGTGCCTAAACCTTTATAAGAGGATGCATTTTTTGGACGATTTCAGAGACTTTTGCACTCTGACCCCATGAAGGAGTATTTTAATGGTCTTTTCAAGGAAATCTACCCTGAACCTCCTGTTCCACCTTACACCCTGGCGGTTCCGACAAGCCCTGCGGTGGTGCCACCTCTCCCTCTTGGCTGCCTCCGGCTCTTGTTCCCCTTCCTCTGCTGTATCTCAGAGAAGACACTGGCAGAGCGGGATGGCACTTTATAAAGTGAGAGTTCAGTCGTCTTTCGATTCACCGGATGACACTGAAACAGATCAGGATAACGATGAGCAGCCCAGCTCTGTCGGAGCATTCCATGACTGGCTCCTGGATATGATGGCCTTCCTCGATATTCGAGTATCTGAGGCCCCCGCTCCACGGGAGGGGGCACTTCCGGAAGCTTTCACTCGGTCTCCTCGAGCGCACCAGTCTGTTCCTCCAGAAGGACGCTTTGGCTGAGGCCCGTAAAGTCTGGGATAAGCCCCACACCGGGCTACATATTAATGAAAGAATGTATGCCTGATACATGCGTCACACCTCCGAAGTGATGGCCTTGTCTTGTCCGCCCCCTTCCTCAACCGTGTTGCTGCGGCCACACTCCAACCCAAGCCAGCCTCTGCAACCTCGACTGCTGCGGCTCAGATTCTGTCCAAGGAAAACAAGATTCTGGACTCCTTGGGCAAGAAAGTCTTTGCCAACTCAGCACTCCAATTTCGTCAAGCGAATACCAAGCTCATCCTGGCAGCAGCTAATCTGAGGCTGTGGACAGAGTTGGCCAATTTCCAGGAATATATTCCGGCGGATAGGCTAGATGACTTTAAGGCCGGTTTGTCCGACGCCAGGGTGTTGTCACAAGATCTGCTGGAAGCTGCGGCGCACCATGTAGATACCTCAGCTCAAGGCCTTATGGTGGGGATTGACACCTCCCGCCAGGCATTGCTCCATACGACAAAGTTTTTGAAGGAGATACAAGACAAAGTTCTGGACCTTCCTTTCGACGGCAAGGAATTGTTTAATTCTTCCACAGATGAGGAACTTAATAAGACCCGGGCGAGCACCCAAACTGCCAAATCTTTGTCGGTACTGGCGAAGGCCCCAGCTAAAGCCCCTTATACACAGAGGACAGGGTCTCAGACTTGATCCTTCTTTGGCTTCAGGGTGTTTCAAGAACGCTGGGCGCCTAGAACTTAGGCTCCGGTTGGTGGCACCCGTCAAACGATGACTGGGTGGTCGGTTTTTCACTCGCCCATCAGCCTCCTCGCCAGGGTCAGGTAGTCTCCCTGCCGACAAATCTGCAAAATTATATTTTTTGGTGGTCTCAAGACACTGGTGGGGGGACGACTCTCGTCTCATCTGGAGGCATGGCAGATCATCACCGATTGGTGGGTTCTGTCCATCGGGCGGGCTTTCGCTTTCCCCTCCCCTGACCCCACCTTTCAACCCTCCTTTTCAACCCACCGGTCGCCCTCCTTCAGAGCTAAGCTACAGAAACTTCTAGACCCCAGGGCAGTGGAGCCTGTTCCCCTCGGGGAGCAAGGGGAGGGCTTTTCCTCCCATCTGTTCAGTGCCCAAACCCAACCAGGCTGGCCTGCACACTATCCTCGACCTATCCCAGTTCAACCTTTTATCTTCACCAAGAGAAATTCAAGATGATAATGCCTTGCCAAATAAAGTCCTCTCTTTAATAGGGTGACTGGCACAGTGTGGTGGCCCTTCAGGATGCTTGCATGGACATCCTGATATGGAGGCCGCATAGGAAATATCTGTGGTTCTTCCTGGAAGGGGAGCACTTCCAGTTGTGAGCTCCCTTTTGGTCTCAGCTTTGTGCCGTGTGTCTTTACGAAGATGTCGGTCATTGCAGCTTTCCTCCGGCTACAGGGGGTTCATGTTTATCCATATTTAGATGATTGGCTGCTACAGCCCCTGCCCACAGACAGCATTAATCAATCTCCAGTCTCTCCTCTAGCTCCTGTTTCGCCTTGGCTAACGGTGAACTAGTGGAAATCTTACATGACGGTCTCAACATTTTCCTGGGTTTCCGTTGGAATGCGGTCGGTACCAAGCTGTTCCTAATGGCGGACAGGATTGTGGACCTATCAGCCACGTGTCAGTTCTTCCTCCAGTCTTCGCACATGACGGCTTGGTGGTTCCAGAGACTTTTGGGCCTTATGTCCTCTTGCGTACTGGCTCTTCCTCTGGTGCATCTGAGACGTACCCAGTTGGCTCTTCGTAGCTCTTGGTCTCAGGCTTTGGATACATATTCCAAGATAATTCCGGTTTCATCCTTTATGACGAACAATCTGGAATGGTGGGCTTCAGCCTACAACCTTTCAGTGGGGCTTCCCTCCAGGAGCTCTGCCCACAAGTGATGCTCACCACGGACTCCTCCCTTTTGGGGTGGGGTGCGATGCTGGGCCTCCTCGAAGTATTTGATCCTTGGACAATTTAGGACAGGCAGTTTCATATCAATTATCTGGAACTCCTGGCTGTTTTTCTGGCGCTCAATGCTTTTTCAGCCGTCCATCACGAACAAGGTAGTTCGTTTTCGAACTGACCATTCAGTGGCAATATTTGGTGCACCTAGCTATACAGATTTGGGAATGGGCTATCCAGCTCAAGGTTTGGCTGCTTGCTGTGCACATTCCAGGCCACATCAATGTGACTGCACACTCACTCAGTCAACAATCTGCAGCAAGTTGCGAGTGGGAATTGAACACAGATGTCGTCTCTGCCATTTTTCGTCAATGGGACACTCCAAGTTGACCTCTATGCGACATTTGCAAACAAACTTCCTCTATGCATACAGAAACGGTCTGTGTTTCCTCCCTCCGGGACCCTCTCGAGATTCCGTGGCACAACATAAGGGCTTATGCTTTTCCTCCACTGCCTCTGATTCATCGGTCACTCTGCAAGCTCAGGAGGTCCTCAAATTGCACTCTCCTCCTCATCGCTTCTTGGTGGCCAGCCAGATTCTGGTTTTCAGAACTTCACCATTTATCGATCCTTCCTCCGATCAGAATGCCGTTATTCCCGACCTGCTTCAACAGTGCGATAACAGATGTGGCACCCCTCAACACAATCATTCAGCTTGTCATGGTCATGAAGTCGGGGGCACAGGCATGCAGGGGTCACATGCACAGGAGACCTGGGTGGACACTGTCCTGGCGCTTTTGGTGCCAGGCTCATGAACAAAAGTAAACCAGAACATTCATTTAACACCAAAAAGCTTTTATTATGGACATAGCACTTCAGATGCATTAACCTTGAACGCTCGATCCATTAAGCAGCCCCATGTGTATTATTGTTTGGCTGCTAATGGATTGCTTTCCCACGTGCTCACTCTTTAGGAGTGGCAGGGTGTGGTAAGCCGGCCCTAATGGGCGTACCCACGATCTCAGCTATATAAGCTGCCCCGATCCTCAAGACAGACGCTTCGTGTTATTCTGCACTTAGCGTAATGCTCACCGTCGCCTGAGGTCAGACTTACCTTTTAAAGATCTTGCTTCCTGGACATCCTGCTTCCTGCCAGCATAATTAATGGTGAGAAGCTGTTCTTTCCTGTGCATCTCATCGGCGAACCAAGTATTCGTCTTTACACTTTCCGGAACGCCAAAATATTCATCTTGGCACGGCAGCACAACACGCTCCATCGTTGATAGCAGCTCCTGCAAGGAAAAACAGGAGACCAGGTTAGACATCGCAAAAACAGTCAGTTTAAGGTTGCGCTTCGCCATACTTTGCGCTTTTCCTTAAACCATCACTTACCTGCTGTCGAACATTGCAGTACCATCCATCTTCCATCTGGCCGCGTCTCACAGTTGCATTGAGGCCGCATTTCCATCTAAGGGAAGAAAACGGACATTATTGCGGGCATAAATAGGAGCAACATATGAAGACATTAAACAGAACGAACAGCATTGTGATGCTGGAAATGCATCGCAGGGACAGGGCCTCCGTATCCTTTTCCTTTACTGCTTTTTATCGTGTGTTCTGTCGCGTTTTCCGCGCAGGAGTTCATTTGGGACTACTGGCGGTGCAGCTCACTTTTGGTTTGATGAACGGACCCGTGAGATACCCTTATGGTACCCATGGGTGGGGGTACAACCCTGTGCCCCTAGTGTATGTTTATGGGCACCTGTGGGTGGCCCACAGAGCAGGGTATGGGCTGGTGGCAGCTCCATGCTGAATTTGACAGGTGCGCGGAGTATCCTCCATTTTGGGATACCCCGGCACTGCCATTGGGCTCAGTTGATTCCTGTTGGAAAACAAGATGGCCCCGGTGGCCTCCTGCTTTCTATTACCCATTACCTTGTTTTCCCAAGTCCTGGGAAGCCCTGACTCTGTCCCTTCCCCCTGACTGGCTGTTTGATGGAAGTGCCATATATGGTGTTGTTGTGAAGGCCCAGTCAGACTAGCTGGAGCCTTCCCGGTGATTTATGTTGTGGGTACCTCCTGTGGGTGGGACCTGGGTGAATAGAATGACGAATATGCAGTCTGTGTTGTGGGTGTCTAGTATCTGGTGGTTGACACAATGACTGAGACAACCCTGCCCGAAACCGGTATGAATACAGCTTTGGAGTGTTGAATTGGTTCGGTACTTGGCCAAATACACAACTTGTGAGTGTCTGGAGAGAAGTGAATGGCCTGAATACCTTGTGTGCCCGATTGGCTGCCTGTCTGCATAAATGCTTGTAGTCGTGATTGGATGCTTGAGTGTGACCCAGCGGAATGAATGGGAGACCAACAGTATATCTGGGGACCTCTCACTTCTAGGAATCGTGTTCAGAAGCTGAAGTCTACTACGACGAGTAACTGGATTAACTGACGCTTGACCTTGAAGCCCTGCTGGACGAGAAGAATTGCTGTTGCTCTCCTTCACAATCTGAAAGCTGTTGTGCCGCCAAGAACTGACCCAGAGTGGACCTGGTAAGGCGCCCCCTTCCCGAGCTACGAGGGACCATCGTGCACAGCTGATCTTTGCCAACACTCCCTGGTAGACAGACCTTTGACAGGCTGCCGATACGGGGACTGCTGCAGAACTCCAAGGAGAAGCACTCGGACTGTTGTCCGCCACTGTCGACGACCGCCGTCGTCGACCAAAGCCGCCGTACTCCCGTTTGCCTAAGAACTTTAATTGATCATCGGACGCTCTCGTCTGCATCGTCACCCGCTTGTCTCCCGCTGGAGAAGGCCCGACCGCTGACGCGCTGAGGAGCATCCACCGGTGGGTTTCCCGCCACCTAAAGACCGCAGAGACGCCGACGACTCGACGCCCTTGCTGGGCCACAGTTCTTCATCATCTCTGCGGTCCAGAACTATTGTCACAGAGGTGCCCCGCACGCCTCTTACTTGCAGGACGCCAATGCTCTGTCGTCGACGAGCACTGGTAGGAACGAAGCTGTCACTTCCTTGCCGTAGTTCACCCTGTTCACCGCCGGACGTTCGACGACCCGTGACTCCCGCCTTAAAGGGAGGGCACTCAAGAAGGGCCGTCGATTCCCCGACACCGAACACCAAGTTCCCCGACACCTCTCGACGATCCGTGGCTCCCGCCTGAAAGGGAGGCACTCAAGAAGGATCGGTCGGTGCATCGTCGGAGAACTCTACTCCACCAGGTACATTGGGGGGGTAAAACCTTAACAGGAAGAAGTAAGACTAATGAACACATGGACTGGGCTTGTGCTATATATCTTTATTTACAGGTTGCCCAGGAGGGGGGGAGGGGGATCTCCACACAACTGTCTAGGTAACGGGGCCAGTATTCTGCCTATTTCAACCATCTTGCGTTCCTGCCTATCTCGATTGCTGGTTTACTCGTTATTGATCTGTGTGATATTTTAACCGTACAGTTGATGCACTTTATTGAGTGTATATATTTATCATTATTGACTTCCAAGTACAAAGTGCATTATTGTGATTGTGTACATACCTTTGAATATTAATGATATAAAGACTGTTTTCAGTAAGTGTGTGGACATTCCTTTGTGGGGGTTCGGGGACTACACTGTACTTAAGAACCAGCCCGCATCACCTCCTGAGAAGCTAGGCCTTGATTGTTCGTCCATTGCTACCGAATAGAGAATCTCGGGTCCGCTGTGCTTCTCCTCTACCATATAGAAAGCGGAAGTACAGACACCCCCTACCGGTCTTTACAAGCATCACAAGAGCTCAAAAAAGACATACCAATCATAAGGTGAAGCATAGTCGCAGCTGGACTAATCCTTATCAGGGATCAGTGAAGGAACTAGACCCCATTTGACGCGCCCCTTCCAGAAGTAGCAGGACGGAGAGCTTATCTTCCATAATTCACAGGTGAGCTTTATGGGACGCCGTATGCTCACAGAAACCGTACCTGGGGGGGGGGGGGGGGATTCGAGAGGTACAACAATCACAGATTGGCGCACTTGCACACTGTTATCTCCACGCAGGAGCAGTATCACCATGTACCACCGCTCACAGCTTTTCTACTGAGGGAGAGGCCTGAAGGGGGTGATTAAGTTCAGGGAGGGCTGCAACCGTGCCCCAACGCCTCCGCAGACACCAGGTGAGCTTAACAGCTTGCCGGCCTGGTGCCTGAATTCAGATCTTTAGCCTAGTTTTATTTGTCCGAAGACAATATGCATATTATTCAAGCCGCCAGGAAGCCTTCTACAAGGTCTCAATATAGGAGCAAATGGCTCCGTTTTTGTCACTGGTGCTTGGCTAAGCAACCGGACCCTAGGCTCGCTATGGTGGACACATTTCTATCTTTCGTGTCCCACCTTGCAACTTCGGGCATTCATGTTTTGTCTTGCAGAACTTATTTATCTGCCATTGCTGCCTAACTGTCCACCGACTGCTGTTCCTTCTCAATGAACAAAGCAGCCATTAAAAGGTATTTTGCATGTCTTCTGCATCTTTTTCCACTGGTGCACACCCCTCATCCGAAATGGGATCTGAATGTGGTGCTTAAAGCGTTTTGCCATAAGCCATTTGAACTCATGGCCACTACTGATCTGAAATATCTTTCTTGGAAGGTGGCCTTCCTAATTGCAGTGACATCGGCGAGTAAATGAGCTCCAAGGTCTTTTTGTGGAACATCCGCTCCTTACTTTGCATAAAGATAAGGTGGTGCTTCGCACTCATCCATCCTTTGTCGAATGTAGTTACCTATTTTCATTTCAACCAATCGATCACATTACCTGTTTTTTTTTTTTTTTTCCCCGAACCCACCATCGGATGCCGAGAGAGTCTTACATAATCTCGATGTCAGGAGATCCCTGAAATTCTACCTTGATGGAGCGAGGGAACTAAGGGGCTCCTCGCAACTCTTCGATCCTAAAGGGAAACCGCCTTCCAAGGCGACATCCCTCAATGGATTGCATCCTGGAAGCCTACAGCATTCAGAGCCTTCAACCCCCTTGACCCCAAAGGCATCCATGCTCATCTTGTACGTGGCAAAGCGGCCGGTGTTGCCTTTCAGAAGCATGTTCCTTGGGGAACAATCGCCATGGCGGCTACATGGGCTTTCCCGTCAGCTTTTGTAAGCCTTATTGCTTGGAATTGAGCTCCAAAGCTGATGCCCATTTTGGCCAGGCTGTCTTAAAAAATGTGTTCCAAGTAGGGGGTTTCCATCCACCCCGATCAATTCAGATTCGTACTTGGGGAATCTCCCACAAGTATGGAGGAAAGGGGATGGGACGTAGGAGTATAACAAGTTACTCAATGTAGTGACTATCTTACTCCTAATCCATAGTCCCCTTTCCTCCATTCGCTGTCCCCTCTTAAGTATCCTCTATCATTGCTTAAATGGTCTCAGACCTGGCGATGGAAAAGGACTGAAGGGCGATGCGCGGGGAGGAGTTCAGGAGGGCGGGGTTCCGGCCATGTGCGGTACCCCGTGTAAAAATAGGACAAAAATGTTTACTCCTACGTCCCATCCCCTTTCCTCCATACTTATCGGACGGGACATTCCGTCCTGTGGGACGAGACCGGAGCACTTTTGTTAAAGGCATCACATTTTTTTCAAAAATGTGTCCTCTTTTTACGCGGGGTACCGCACGTGGCCATAACCCCGCCCAGCACATCACCTATCAGTCCTTTACTCTGCACGGTCGGGACTGGACGCACTTGCATCCTTGGAAGATTTTTGTTCTTTACAGTGGCCTTCTCTCCTGCTCCGGTTTGGTGGTTGCGTAGTAGTCCCTCTATGCTGGTTCACTTAGAATTTCCTTCTTGTTCTTGCGAGTAATGCCCGCACATCGCCCTTCAGTCAGTCCTTTTATCTGTGCAGTTGGGGCTGGACGCACTTGCGTTACCTGAAAATATTTTTCCTGTTGTCCTTCCTTCCTGCTCGGGTTCTGCAGCCACTTACTACTCTGTCTATGCTGTAGCGTCTGGAATTTGTGTCCTGTTCATGCAAACCTCTCTTCGCTAGGGCGGAACCCCATACTCTGTTTAGAGTGTTTTGTTCTGGATCATCGGTGGGACTCGTATTTTTACTGCGATTTCCCTCTCGGTCCGGGCACTTCAACGGCATCTGGAGCGGTGGGAGGTGTTTCAGCATGTTCCTCCTCTGCATTTTCAGAGTTTCATTGATTAGAATAAGAAACGCCCGGTAAGTTCTTTAGTTTTTAGGGCACCTCAACCGGGGGACTCCTTCCTGGGGTTTTCCCGGTCCAGGAGGGGCTTCATAAGCTCGATTACTGGGGTTCCCCCTGAAGTGCCTTCCAGGCCTAAAAAAGATACCAGAGTTTTCTCAGGGCTTCCGTAAGGGGCCTACCAACACCAGATTACAATCGGAGGCCCCTCCTGTGGGTGCTAATCGGCGGCTCAGTTCTAGTGAGGCGGTGGGTACCAGAGTTTGCTTCGAGGTCTCCTTGTCTTGAGCTCCCCATCCAGACACCGGGGCACACCCTGAGGCCTCTGTAGAGGCTTTCTGTATCGAACCAAGGTTCGAGGCCCCTCTTGAAGGAGATGTTACCGGACTCGGTGCCGAGGTTCCTCTTTCTGAGGCTAAGGTGACGGACAGAACTGAGACCTGTCAAGGTCTTGTCTGTGAGGTTCTGTTGAGGGGGCACAGAGTGAGGTCGCCGACCGTAATTGCTCTGTTACTGACTCTGCCAAGGTTCCTCTTCTAGAGGCTAATTGGGCTAATAGTATGTCTCAGAAACATCGTAGGCCACACAGTACCGGCTCTGCCGAGGTTCCTTGTGTCAAGGCTAAAGTCAAGGTCCCAGACCTGTCTGTGGAGGTCCCTGCCTAACTCACACGTGACGCAGTGCTCCTCAGATGCTGACAAAATGGCACCCATTCCTGTGCAAACTACGGCCGCCATTTTGGATTCCTCCCTCACACCTACGCCATCGGCACCATGTGCTGGGAGTCTGTTTTCAGGTGAACATGACTTCCTGGTGCAAATACTTTTCGTCCAGTTTATGACTGGAATGCTTGGATGCCATTTCCGTACAGTCTCGCTTCCTGCTAGATCTGCCCCTTTGATGTATGTTGATACGATTGGAGAAGGCTTGTTCTTTCAGAGGGATGTTTTGGCAGAGGTCCACAAGTTCTGGGATAAACCACACTCTGGACTTCACGTTAACAAGAGAATTGACGCTCGTTATAGGCTTCATACTTCGGAAGAGGTAGCCTTAGCGTCTTGCCTGCTCCCTTCCTCCACAGTGGTGGCGGCTGCCACGTTACAATCCAGACCGGCTTCCGCGTCTTCTACAGCGGCAGCCCAGGTTCTGGCCAAGGAGGACAAGTTGTTTGACTCCTTGGGGAAAGATCTTCGCTAAATCGCCCCTCAGTTGCTCCAGGCGAACGCAGAGCTCATTTTAGCGGCAGTAAATATGAAAATGTGGAAAGGTCTATCTGAATTTGAGTTCATTCCTGCTGACAAGCTGGATGATTTTAAGGGTGGCTTGACAGATGCCCGAGTTCTGGCGCAACATATGCACGAGGCCGCGGCTCATGTTGACACCTCGGTTCGGGGACTCATGCTTGGCATTGACACCTCTCGTCAAGCTTGGCTTCATGCCACAAAGTTCGCTAAGGAGGCCCCGGATAAGGTTCTGGACCTGCCTTTTGAAGGCAAATAACTGTTCCATTCTTCAATGGATGTGGAGTTGACTAAGACTAAAGACAGCACTCAAACAGCCAAGTCCCTGTCCGTGTTGGTGAAGCCGCCATTCAAAGCTCAAAGAACGTCATCTCAGCCTCGGTCGTGCTCTGGTTTTTGAGGGTTTCTGCATAGGAGGACATGCACGGTCGATCCTCCATCTGGGAACTCTCATCGAAAACAGCAGCGAGGCAGATTGTTCTTCGGGTCCTCTGCCTCCCCTTCAGGATCAATCGGTCACTCCGCCAAGAAGTCCACTAAATGATGCTTTTCAGCTCTCGCACAAGACCCCGGTGGGAGGGGGCATTGCGTCTCACTGGGAGGCGTGGCAGACCATCTCCGAGGATTGGTGGGTCTTGTCCATTGCTCGGGCAGGCTTCCGCTTGCCACTTTTCCCTACCCCTCTCATCAATCCTCCCGTCCAGCAGTCGGGGACACCCTCTCTGAGCTGAAGTCCAGGAGCTTCTGGATCTCAAGGCGGTGGAACCAGTTCCCTGGGAGGAGTGAGGGGAGGGCTTCTACTCCCGTCTGTTAACGGTGCCCAAACCCAAACAGGCTGGCCTGCGCACCATCCTAGACCTTTCCCAGTTAAACCTTTCTCTTCACCAAGAGAAATTCAAGATAACGCCCGGTCAGATAAAGTCCTCTTTACAGAAGGGCGATTGGCTCAGTGTGGTGGACCTTCAGGATGCGTATATGCATATCCTCATTTGGAGTCTGCATCGGAAATGCCTGTGGTTTTCCATGGTGGAGGAGCCTTTCCAGTTTTTGGTGCTCCTGTTTGGTCTCAGCTTGGCACTGCGCGTCGTTACGAAGATCATGTCTGTCATCACAGCTTTTCTTCGGCTACAGGGTATTCATGTGTATCTGGACTGAAAGCCTCAAGCAAGCTTCAGTCTCTCCTCCAGCTCCTGTTCCACCTTGGACTGTCGGTGAACTGGCGGAAATCCTCCATGACCGTCTCGCAGGACTTGATTTTCCTGGGTTTTTGTTGGAACACAATCAATTGCATAGTGTACCTGACTGGGGACAGAATGGCGGATCTGTTGGCCACATGTCGGGTGTTTATGCAGTTGGAGAGCATGTCAGCCTGGTGGTTCCGGAGGCTTCTTGGCCTCATGGCTTTGTGCGTGCTGGCCCTTCCTCTTGCTCGTCTCAAGATGAGGCGGACACAGATTGCTCTTTGGAGCTCCTGGCTTCAAGCAGTGGATCCAGATTCCAAAATGATACTGGTTCCACCTTTCATGAGGACAGACCTCTTGTGGTGGTTGTCTCCCAGAAATCTGTCGGTGGGTGCACCTTTCCAGGACCCTTGCCCATTATTGACTGTCGCAACGTATTCTTCCCTTCTGGGTTGGGGTGCGACGTTGGATCATCTCCAGGTTTTCGAACTTTGGTCGCCACAGGACAGACGGCTTCATATAAAATATCTGGAGCTCCTGGCGATATTCCTGGTGCTGAAAGCGTTAAAACCAGGAATTGTCATCAAGGTGGTCTGTGTCTGCACGGACAATGCGCGGTGTCCATGTTCTATATCAACAAGCAGGGGGGGGTACCAGGTCTCCTCCTCTTGTGTATCTTGCCATTCAGATTTGGCAATGGGCCATTCAGCATGGTATCTGGCTGGTAGCAGTTCACATCCCGGGCCAGCTGAATGTCACTGCAGATGCTCTCAACCGACAAGCAGTGGTCGGCTACGAATGGGAACTGAACACAGAGATCCTCTTGGATATTTTTTGCTGTTGGGGCACTCCAGAAGTGGACCTCTTTGTGACATCGACAAACGGGAAGTTTCTTTTGTATGCCTTCAGGAACAGGCTTGGAGCCTCCTCTCTGGGAGATGCTCTCGAAATTCTATGGCACAACATGAGGGCCTATGCTTTTCCGCCCCTTTTTCTGATCCATCACGCGCTTTGCAAGCTAAGGAACATGGTGAATTGCGCTCTCCTGTTCGTAGCCACTTGGTGGCCGGCCAGGTTTTGGTTTTTGGAGCGTCGGCCTCTATCAGTGTGGCTGCCGCTCAAGCTTCTGCTAGTTCCCAATCTGCTTCACCAGAGCGATCAGCAGTTGTGGCACCCCCCACCCCCCACAATCCTTCAGCTTGGCGGCCTGGTGCCCGAGTTCAGATCTTTAGAGCGTTTCAGTTTGTCCGCGGATAACATGCGCATTATTCAGGCGACCAGGAAACCTTCGACAAGATCAGTATTAGGAGTAAATGGTTACGGTTCTGCCACTGGTGTTTTAGCTAGGCAGCTGGACCCCAGGTAGACTACTATCGACAGTCCTGTCTTTTGTCTCACATCTGGCAGAATCGGGCATTCTTGTCTTGCAGGACTTATTTGTCGGCTGTCACGGCTTACCTGTCGTGGAAAGTGTCCTTTTTAATTGCTGTGACTTCGGCAAGGCGTGTGAGCTTCGGGCCTTGTCAGTGGAGCATCCATACCTTTTATTTTCATAAGAATAAGGTTGTCCTGCAAACTAATCCAGTCTTTCTTCCGAAGGTGGTCTCTGATTTTCATCTTAATCAGTCAATTTCATTGCCTGTATTCTTCCCAGACCCGGCCTCAGAGGCTGAAAGGGTTCTGTGCTGCCTGGTCGTTAGAAGAGCCCTTAAGTCCTATCTGGACAGAACATCTGAGCTTAGGAACTCTTCACAGCTTTTTGTGACCCTTCGGAAACCCGGCCTCAAAAGCGACCATCTCCCGGCGGATCGTGCCTGTATTTCAGAGGTGTACCATTCAGGGTCTTCGGGCCCCAAATGGCATTCATGATAATCTTGTGCTGGGAAAAGGCGGCTGACGTTGCCTTACAAAAATATGTTCACTGGAAGACCATTGCGAAAGCGGCTACGTGGGCCTCCCATCTGCTTTTTGTAAGCATTACTGTCTGGACCTGAGCTCCACGGCTGATGCTCAGTTAGGTCAAGCTGTGCTTAGGAACCCGTTTCAGTAAGGAGTTTCCATCCACCCGTAATTCCTGTGAGGAGTGCTTGGGGAATTTCCCATAAATATGGAGGAAAGGGGACTTGACGTAGGAGTATAATAGTTACTGACCGTAGTGACTACTCCTAGTCCATAGTCCCCTTTCCTCCATACGCCTGCCTGCTGTCCCCTCTAAAAAGTTTCCTGTTATTGGGTAGAGCTAATGAGGGCAGGGTTACAACCACGTGCGGTACCCCGTGTAAAAAGAGAAGACACATTTTTGAAAAATGTGATGCTTTTTACAAAGACAGGGCGGAGGAATGTCCCATAAGCATGGAGGAAGGGGGACTATGGACTAGAAGTAAGGTAGTGACAATGGTGAGTAACTTTATTAAACTGTTGCAGTAATTTGTTCATGGTAAATTACCACAAAGTAATTACTGTCGATGAATGAGCAGTATATTGATACTGCCAGTAGCAAAGTCAGGATTTTCTCCCACCACACCCCCTTTGCAGGACACAACCTGTAAATTCAGGACAGTCTCTCAAAATGGGGGACTGACCACCATACCGGAACACCGCACTAACTTCAGCAATGTACAGTATGAATCTGTAATTCAGTCTCCCCTTCCCCATACGCACTACTTTTCTGTGGAGCAAATGCAACAGTATTTGTCGGGGACGGTGACGTGGCCTTTCAACTCTTTCAAATAAAGGGTGCCTCGTGGGTTGGGAGGGGACAGAAGCAACTGCCCTCATGTTGCCAGTCAGCAGTCACAGCAACCCATTTGCATTCATGGCTTTAAATGTGCGCATTGCGCTCTCCCTTTTAGAAGCTTCATCTGCTGTAGCCCTGCAGGCTGTCTCCAACCCTAGTGGTATATAGAAGGCGGCTTATATCACATCTTCGCCCTTTAGCTTTTGAGAGGATGTTTCTTGTTTCAGCTACCTGCTCTATGGCCGTCTCTTGATGGTCTTTGTCTCCGTTATAATGGATACACTCCACAGGTGGATCAGACTGATTTCTTCTGCTCTAAGCTGGGAGTGGCCTTGTTGAAACGCGTTCCCACGAGCCGATAAACTGCTTCTGCAGTTCTGCCGATCCTGGTTTTGGCAGGTGGTCCCCAAGCAGACCTTGGAAATTATCCCTTTTCACATTCAGCCGGCCCTGGTATTTGTGTAGTGCTGCCACTAAATGGGGTTCCCCCACGCCACGTTCCGTTGCGACCCTTATGCAAATCAGACCTGTCCACCCACTCCAAACATCCTGCACCATTTCAGCGTTCATTTCGCTAACTTGACCGTGCATTTTTAATATATATATTCCAGTTTCTAGAAATGTGTGTATATATGTGTGTGTGTGTGTATATATATATATATATATATATATATATATATATATATATATATATATATATATATATATATATATATATATATATATATATATATATATATATATATATATATATTCTTGTATCTGAAAACAAAGGTTGGTATTTTGTGATATTGTAAGTATACTTGTTTTCTATAAAGTGTTTTGTCGGGCTACGCCGCAGGAATTGTGGCTCCTTCTGGGTACACATTAAAGCTTAAACTGTACACCTAAACATATAATGCCTTGCCTCGGTAGTAAGTACGCCAAAATTATTTCTAGAAATCTGAACGGCCAGGCTCGTTCAGCGACCATCTTGGACTGGCTTGAAATCTAAATTGCATTAGTCCGGGACTGAGCAGAGCTGCGTGGTGTTTTCTCCTTACAGGGAATGAATACCAAGGAGTCGAGCTTGAAGGTGCAGTTTCAGTCGCGGTCTCTATTCCATGGGGTGGAGCCGGTTGGTTTCCTTGCCAACCTTGCAGGCTGCTGGCAGCTGTGTTTAGTCAGCTGTGTGCAGCATGGGGTAATGGGTAGTGCTGCTGAGACAGCACAGCTGACTTTTATTTTTAGACGTGATCTGGAGAGGAAACCCTGCCCTTAGATACCAGCCTTTCATTGGTTGGATGTGCAACCAGCCGAGCCAATTGGAACACAAGTACGCCTCAGTCAGACAGGGGTTCGGGGAAACACAAACTTGGCGTGCCTTACTAACAAAGGATACCTTCTAGGAGAAAATAGTCGTATGTAGCATTATTGACTTGAGGGAAAGATAAGCAGGTGGACTATGCACATTGGTCATAATCAAACCTGTATAGTACAATAATTTTATCATCAATTTAAAGCGATTCAGTGGTTTATGACGTTGTAGGGATTGCTAGTTTCATGCCTCATCTTAGTCGTTAGTGTTTCACAATGACTTTGCAGTTTCTTTTGCTCTAGCACGTTTTGGAAATTTTTGACCATGTGACGTTTATTTACATGATATACACTTCTCACAGATGAATTGAAAGCAATGTAGCTGTACTACATTGTGTTCGCTTACCGGGAAATTCCTTATGCACCTGTCTAGCAAAGTATGAACGTTGATGTCCTTTTAAGCTTAACATATGGTATGCATGGCAATAAAATGCCATAGCATTACTACTTGTGTATTCACTTTTTATATAGCGCTCGTTGCCACAGCCGCCCTCATTGTAGCATTGTCTTAATCGTTATTCAACTCTATAGTGCTCGATTGTTTTTGTTTCAGTTCACTCAAGAACTTTGCACAAATGTACAAAAAGATTGACCAAGTAAAAAAAAACATTATATATAGATCATAGTAAAAAGATAAATTAAAGAACACTCCGTGAAAATCATTGGTGACCTTTCTTTTAAAAACCCCTTTATTGATACTTGTGGGTCATTTAGCAAACAATAACATAACGTGTTTTATTGATGTCACCCTAAATTCCTTAGTTTCCCAAGTATTTCTCTCTAGGACCCTTTCAACCACCACATTCAAATGTTGCGTGTTGTTAGGGTCTCAATATATTCAGAGGTACAACATCGACCGATTTGGTTTTTTTCTATGGATGTGCAGCTTTACCACTGTAATCTCATTTGTATTAAGAAGATTTAGTATCACTTTACCAAAAAATCTTGAAGGCACGGGAATCTTTGTAAATGGCATGGACAAGGGTTTTCCGTCCAGATCTATAAAATGGTGAAAAAAGTAAGAGTTGGCTGTTTCGATTGTGAAACTCCAATCGGCTTGCCGCAATCTTTTTGCACTTGACAGAACATTTATCAGTAAATCCCCTGCATCACCAATTTTTTTTAATATATCCTTGCATGCTTTCTCCCAATTGAGCCATTTGGAAACTTGCTACATATAAATAAAGATTAATCTTTAAAAGTCATTTTCCTAAAAAAGGCTAGATGTGTCCATTTAACCATTACTCGCAGCAACAGTAGGCTGAGCTCAGACAAGCATTCCACTCAGCACCCTGAAGGTACCCACTCTCCAACACGATGTCCACAAAACCCAAATAATGGACACACCTCGCTAGGTAATTAGACTAGGAGATGGATTGCAAGTGGAACAAAGTTTGAGATAAATTGTGCATGCAGATACATCTGCTGTCCATAGAGTGCTCTGCCAAACAGTACATGGGCAGCACATAAGATGAAATTGCGTCACCAGTGACGCCACATTATAAGTACACACTTCTAAAATATAATTAGTGAGACACACTAGTACATTATGTATCTGTAGGTGACGGCCATGTTGGATTGGCGGTTGCTTGGGTGTCAATCCTGCAGCACATGGTTCAACTGGGCTCATCTCCGTGGAGTGTAGGTCGCGTTGGCAAAGTGATACATTCCCTGACTGTATAAGCTACAATAACGGAATCTGAGGGCATGAGACAAATGACGAGCATAAAAGGTTGACCTGAATGGGGGTGCTTCTCAGAGTGCACGGACAAGTTATATAGGCATTCTACCCTCTGTACCCCTAAACCAGTATCCCCTACCCAGGTGTCTGTCTTGGGGGTTTTAATTTAGCTGATGCCTCATCATACGAATAGACGTTAGTTTTAGGAAGAATATATTGGTGTCTAGCATTACGAATACCCTCCCCCAGGACGTCTACGTTCCTCCGCACTCTACTGCTTCACCCCAGGTGGAAGTACTTTTTATTGACATCCAGGCTCGACATTCGCTTCTTAAACTATCCCCACGACATGCATATTCTTCAGGAGTGCATGTCATGTAAATGCAATTCCCGTCTAGGTCGGCCCACACCTCCCTTATAGTTTTCTAGATCTTGGGGTAGTTTGATGGTTGTGTGATGGTTATGATCTACTACATCCCCTGTTCTATATTGCCTTCATGTAGTATTTGGGCTCATCACTCTCACCAGTTTGTACTTGGGCTTCCCTAGTATCATGAGGCATCTTCCCATTAATATTTTTGCTGCCTATCGTCACCATCACACTAGTCGAACGCCATGCTGAACCAGTCACTGGGCTGGACCCCACCTTCCTTTTTGATTCTTACTCCAGGTTCATGTGCTGCAGCAATTACGGGTGAAGTGTGTGAGCATCTGAAGGTATAAAAGTGCAACCAAGTTTTTTTATTTTTATTAATTTTTTTTGGCAAACACCATCCTCCATTACTGTGAGGTGGTCTAGGACATTGCGGTTTTGCAACGTCATCAGTCTTGGCGCTATTAGTTACAACTTGATGAAATTGAACATTTCCTCCTTGTCATTGGCCAGTTGGAAAAGCTCCCAATGTATCATCTGGAGCCACTTGGCGTTTGCTCATGCTTGTATGCTGGGGATCAATGATGCAAAAAGTCTCGGCTAAGTTGAAAAGTTTGTATTCATCAGGGATCTGCGCCAAGAGGTCAGAAGAGTCTTTAGAGAGTTAGTTTCATGCTCTTTTTACGTGACATTTTATCTTACAGCTTTTTTCCAACAATATGTCTGAGATGTGGTGTGGGGCGAGGGGGTGCCTCTTCATTTGCAGGTTTGGGGGCCAGTTGTTGTTAGGCACCCCTTCCCCGGGACATGGCTTTCCGGTATCACCAACAGTGCAGTGTGCAGCGTTGCCTGAGCACAGCAGCCCCTCCATGATGACGGGAGGTGCAAGTATGCCTGTTTGCCACCCACTCAGTAATGGTCCATCAAAGCAGCAGTTCCTTTTCGCATGCCAGGGATTATGAGGGTTTTGTTGCAGCGTGTGTTTGAGCCCATGGGTACTCTTCCTTCGACGTGAAACAGTTCATATACTCCTACGTCCCGTCCCCTTTCCTCCATACTTATGGGACATCTCTCCGTCCTGTTGGACGGGACCGGAGCACTTTGTAAAAAGCATCCAACTTTTTTTTTTCAAAAATGTGTCCTTCCTCCATTTCTTGCGCGGGGCCCGGCATGCGGCTGTAACCCCGCCCACCTTGGCTCCGCCCCACGCATCGCCCATCAGTCCTTTTCTTTGCTTGTTCGGGACTGGACGCACTTGCATCTGCGGAAGATTTTCTACCCTTTTTTCCTCTGGTTCTCGCTAGCGATCGTGTACTTGTCTGTCGGTCAAACTAGACTTTCCAGATTTTTCATTGTGTCACCGACGCTTCGCGAGGGCGGATCCCCATCCTCTCTGTTTAGAGTGTTTGGGTCCGGATCACAGTTGGGACTCCTGTTTTTACTGCGACTCCCTTTCGGTCCGGGCACTTCAACGTCGGTTGGAGCGGTGGGAGGAGGTGTTCCGACAAACTCTTCCTTCGCATTTTCAGGCGTTCATCGACGAAAAGAAGAAACGCCCGGTAAGTTCTTTACTTTTCAGAGCACCCTGGCCAGGGGATACCTTTTTGGGTTCCTCCAGGGCCGGGAGGAGCGTTGATCGCTCTGTCACCGGGATTGCCCTGAGTTGCCCGTTGGCCCTAATAATTGTACCAGAGTTTTCTCCGAGGGTCTCCGTAGGGGGCCTGTGGATACCGCAGCACGCTCCGAGGCCCCTCCTGTGGGGGCTGTTTGTAGACCCAGTTCTACTGAGTCGTGGGGTACTGGAGCTTGCTCTGTGGCCTCTCTATCGGCTTCCCTCAATAACACCGGGGTGCTCCCCGAGGCCTTGGTTGGGCTTGGTGTCACTGAATGGATGTTCGAGGCCCGCGCGAATAAGGCCGTTACCGGACCTGGGTCCGAGGTCCCTCGTACAGAGGCTAAAGCTACTAACATTTCTGAGAGGCCTGACAAGGCCTTATCGGTGAAGGTTGTTTCTCACCGTTCCCGCTCTTGCGGCGACACCAGATCTGTTGAGGGGGCAAAGAAGGAAAGTTCTTCTTTTACCGGCAGTGCCGAGGTCCTTCCTGGGAAGGATAATTTGGCGGTTGGTATGTCGCAGAAACATTCCAGATCTCATAGTACCGGCTCTGCCGAGGTTCCTTGTGTTAAGGCTAAAGTTAAGACCCCTGATCCATCGACTGGGACCCCTGCCTTACTTCCTCACGTGCTGCAGTACCCCTCAGGCGATGACAAAATGGCTCCCGTTCCCGCTGCGGCGGCCATTTTGGGTGCTACCCCTACAACTATGCCATCTGCCTCAGGTGTACGGCTTGGTTCCGTGGGTGAACATGAAGTTCCTTGTGTGCATCCTTATCGGCCAGTTTTTGATTGGAACGCCCAGATGCCCCTTTCGCACAATGTTTTGTTGCTTGTGGGGTCGCCACCTTTCATTTATGTGGATATGTCGGTGGAGGGGCCGGTGTGGCACCCTTCCCCGTTACGTCCCTGCAATTATCCTCCTCATGAGAGGCCTTCTCTGGTTCCAAAACAGTCCCCGGAGGACGCTTTTTTCGGTAAATTTCAAATGCTCATGCGTACCGACCCCATGAGGGAATATTCCAAAGGGCTTTTTAGGTAGATATGTCAGCCCACGCCTCTGGTGCCACCTGTTCCCCCGGTGGTTCCGCCGGCGCCTCCCTTGCCTACGGTGCCTTCCCCGACTCTTCCGCCTTTGCCTCCATTGTCCGTGGACAAGGCAGCGCCCGACACGGCTCAGCAGGATCCTGACCTGTCGGATGACGCGCAAGGCGATCAGGACAACAAGGACCTACCCCACTATTGGAGTTTTTCATGCCCGGGTACTGGACATGATGTTCTTCTTAGATGTTCCGGTGCCCGAGGCACCCGCTCCACAGGAGGGTGTGCTTTCTGGGGCGTTCACCCTGTCTCCTTTGGAGTGTACCGGCCTGTTCTTGTAGAAGGACGTTCTGGCCGAGGTCCGTAGGGTCTGGGAAAAGCCACACTCTGGACTTTTGATCAATAAGACTATTGATGCGCGATACAGGTTACATTCTTCGGAAGAGGTGGCCCTGTCGTCTTGTCCGCCCCCCCTCCTCCACAGTAGTGGCTGCGGCCACTTTGCAGTCCAGGCCTGCAGCATCCTCTTCCACGGCGGCTACTCAGGTTCTGGGAAAGGAGGATAAAGCTCCTTGACTCAGTTGGGAGAAAGATTTTCGCCAACTCGGCCTTGCAGCTCAGGCAGGCCAATGCCGAACTGGTGTTAGCGGGGGATAATATGCGGATGTGGAAAGGTCTGTCGGAGTTTGAGGAGTTCATCCCGGTCGAGAAGCTGGAAGACTTTAAAGTAGGATTATCTGACGCCAGGGTCTTCGCCCAGGATCTCCTGGAGGCTGCGGCTCATCACATAGACACCTCGGCTTGGGGCCTTATAGTGGGGGTTGATACCTCACGACAGGTGTGGCTGCATGCCACCACATTCTCAAAAGAAGTGCAGGACAAGGTGTTGGTCCTTCCGTTCGACGGTAAGGAGCTTTCATTCTACAACAGTTGTAGCGCTCACCAAGACGAAGGATAGCACTCCGACAGCTAAGTCCTTATCGGTCCTTGTTAAGACCCCTTTCAAAACCCATCGTCATTATCGCAAAGCCGACCCTCCTCTGGCTTTAGGGGCTTCCTAGACCGGAAATCTCGCAGAGTGGATACCCCTTTGGGGAATAACCGCCGTAGGCAACGACGGACGCTGTTTTTCTCCCCCTCCTCAGCCTCCTCCTCAGGTTCAGGTGGCAACACCACCGAAAAACCTACAAAATTAGGGTTCTCCGCGCTCGCACAAGACCCCGGTGAGAGGACGCATTGCGTCTCATTGGAAGGCGTGACAGACCATCACCGAAGACAGATGGGTTTTGTCAGTTGCACAGGTGTGCTTCCGCTTACCCCTACCCCACCCTTCAACCCTCCTATTCAGCTGTCGGGCTCGCCCTCCCTCAAAGCTGAGGTTCAGAAACTTCTGGACCTCAGAGCTGTGGAACCCTTTCCCCTCGGAACGACGGGAGGGCTTGTACTCCTAGCTGTTTACGGTGCCCAAACCCAACCAGGCTGACCTGCGCACCATCCTAGACCTTTCCCAGTTCAATCTTTTCCTACCCCAAGAGAAATTAAAGATGATCACGCCCAGCCAGTTACGGTCCTCCTTGCAGAGGGGTGTTTAGCTCAGTGTGGTAGATCTTCAGGATGCATACATGCATATTCTGATTTGGAATCCACACAGGACATATCTCCGTTTCTCTTTGGGAGAGGAGCACTTCCAGTGTCTTCACGTAGATGTCGGTGATTGCGGCCTATCTTCGTCTGCAGGGTATCCATGTTTGGACGACTGGCTCTTACGCAGTCATTGCCTGTTGAAAGCAGCGGGCAATCTTCAGTCTCTCCTTCAGCTCCAGTTCCATCTTGGGCTGTCGGTGAACTGGTATCTTCCATAACGGTCTCGCAGGACTTGATTTTCCTGGGTTTTCGCTGGTACACTATCGACTGCAGAGTGTACTTCACTGGGGACAGAATGGCGGATCTGTTAGCCACGTGTCAGATGTTTGCGCAGTCGGAGAGCAGTCGGCCTGGTGGTTCCAGAGGCTTCTGGGCCTCATGGCCTCGTGCGTGTTGGCTCTTCCTCTTCTCAAGATGAAAAGGACCCAAACTGCTGTTCGGAGTTCTTGGCGTCGGGCTGTGGATCCGGACTCCAAGTTGCTAGTGATTCCGGCTTCCATGAGAGTGGATCTAGAGTGGTGGTCATCTCTCAGCAACCTGTCGATGGGTGCAGGGTTTCAGGACCCAGCCCCTATGGTGGTGATCACAACGGACTCCTCCCTCCTAGGGTGGGGTGCGACGTTAGATCCTCTTCAGGTCTCTGGTCTCCTCAGGACAGGCTCCTCCACATAAATCATTTAGAGCTTCTGGCGTTCTTCCTAGCGCTCAGAGCGTTCAGACTGATCATAGCCAACAAGGTGGTCCGCATACGCACGGACAATGTGGTGTCGATGTATTACATCAACAAGCAAGGGGGAACCAAGTCTCCCCCTCTTGTGGATCTGTCCATCCAGATGTGGGAATGGGCTGTGCTTCATGGTGTTTGGCTGCTTGCAGTGCACATCCCGGGCCAGCGGAATATCGCAGCGGATCCCCTCAGCCGGCAGACAGTGGTCAGCTACGAGTGGGAGCTGAAGGCGGAGGTCCTCTCATGGATTTTCTCACGTTGGGGCACACCGGAGGTGGACCTGTTCGCTACGGCGGTAAACAAGAAGCTTCCTCTGTATGCCTCCAGAGGGGGGCTGGGAGTCTTCCCCTCGGGGGGATGCTCTTGAGAGCCCATGGCACAACATGAGATCTTACGCCTTCCTGCCTCTAGTTCACCGAGCGATTTGCAATCTGAAGAACTCGGTGAACTGTTCCCTTCTACTCATAGCCCCGTGGTGGCTGGCCAGGTTTTGGTTCTCAGAACTTCAACACCTGTCGGTGTTTCCGCCGATCAGTTTGCCAGTGACTCCTGATCATCTTCACCAGGGGGAACGGCAGCTGTGGCACCCCTCCCCACAATCGCTCTGCTTGGCGGCATGGTGCCCGAGTTCAAGTCTTTAGAACATCTTAACTTGTCTGCGGATAACATGCCTATTATCCAGGCAGCCAGGAAACCCTCAACTAGATCCCAAAACAGAAGTAAATGGCTCAGGTTCTGTCATTGGTGTTTGGAAAAGCAGTTGGACCCAAGGGGGCTACAATTGACACGGTGCTGTCCTTCGTGTCCTTCTTAGCAGAGTCGGGTGTTCATGTTTTGTCATGCAGAACTTACCTTTCTACGGACCAATGCTCTTACTCTGTGTAATCCAGTGGTTAAGAGGCATTTTGCAGGCTTGACACGCTTCTACCCTCCAATTCGTAGTCCGCACCTGCGGTGGCATCTAAATGTAGTCCTGATGGCGTTGTGCCATAAGCCTTTTGAACCAATGGCCACGGTGGACCTCAAGTACCTATCCCGGAAAGTGTCCTTTTTGGTTGCCGTTACGTCAGCGAGGCGGGTGAGTGAGCTCCAGGCCTTGTCGGTGGAGCACCCCTTTTTGGTCTTTCACAAGGATAAAGTAGTCCTAAGGAGTAGTCCTAAGGACAAATCCTGCTTTCCTGCCAAAGGTGGTATCTGAGTTCCATCTGAATCAGTCGATCTCCCTACCGGTCTTTTTTCCGAACCCTGCCTCAGCGGCAGAAAGGGTTCTGCATTGTCTCGATGTCAGGAGGGGTCTTAAGTTCTATCTGCACAGAACATCTGAGCTTAGGAGTTCTTAACTATTTGTGACTTTTGGTAACCCTCAGGGTAAGCGGGCATCTAAGGCAACTATTTCCCGGTGGATCGCTGCCTGCATTACGGAGTCTTTCACCGTCCAAGGGCGGAAGCCTCCTAGAGGTATTCATTCACACCTGGTGCGGGGCAAGGCAGCCGCGGTTGCTTTTCAGAAATGTCCCCTGGGAGTCCATCGCTAGGGCAGCTACTTGGGCCTCCCCATCTGCTTTTTGTAAGCATTACTGTCTTGACATGAGCTCAAGAGCTGATGCTCAGTTTGGTCAGGCTGTGCTGAAACCCCTTTTTTAGTAAGGGGTATTTCCATCCACCCTTAGTTCCTGTTAGGAGTGCTTGGGTATCTCCCATAAATATGGAGGGAAGGTGACGGGACGTAGGAGTGTAACCAGGTTACTCACCGTAGTTACCACCTTACTCATAGGCCATAGTCCCCTTTCCTCCATACGCCCTCCTGCCGTCCCCTCCAATAAGGTTCCTCTGTTATTGCTAATGGGTCTCTGACCTGGCGATAGAAAAGGACTGATGGGAGATGCGTAGGGCGGAGCCAAGATGGGCGGCGTTACGGCCGTGTGCCGAGCCCCGCGCAAGAAAGGGAGGAAGGACACATTTTTTAAAACATTTTTTGGATGCTTTTTACAAAGTGCTCCGGTCCCGTCCCACAGGATGGAGAGATGTCCCATAAGTATGGAGGAAAGGGGACTATGGTCTAGGAGTAAGGTGGTCACTACGGTGAGGAACCTGGTTATTTTTCTTCATGCTGGATCTTGATTGGTTTTTCAGGAGCTGTGTCCCATGTCTGCTTTGTGATGTGTAGGGAATATATCTGGGCACACATGCCTTCCATCCATTGCAATCTTTTGTCCGATAGGCCATGTAGCGCTTCTGCCTTGCACGTTGCTGTTGCATCTTGCCATTTGTTTTCAGCGACCATTGTTCCTTTTATTGCTAGAAACGGCTCCTTAAAGCATGTTGCACCTTCAGGTTTCTTCTTGCATACTCATCAGGAGGAAGCAGTTGTAGTTTTACCTTGTGCCTGGAAGGTGCTCCTGGTTCTACATAGTGCAAGATGACCAAGACATTGGGCTTCTACTGGGGGGTGGTGGAGGGGGAGATTTTTGTGGCACCAAAACCTTGGGTGTTCCCGACGCATGAGGTATTAGTGAACACACAACAGCTACCATTTGTGCCCTGTCTTCCCATGGTGCTCATGTCAGAGTACCTCTTGTTAGACTAGTCCAGATGACGACGATCCTCTATCTTGTCCAACCCCTACCCATGATATGCATCGTATTTGTGTTGCTGTATTTGTCTCTATCGTCTCTTTGGCAATTTGTCCCTACCATCAGCAAATGAACTTCTGAACCGTTTAACACTGGGGGTCTGCGTGTACTTGCAGTATTTAGGCGAAAAATAGGAAAATACCAATGTCCAGGTTTACATTAGTGTCCCTACTAAGTTGCCAATATTGGGGACTTCGGAGAGTATTTGGCATGACAGTGGGGGACAGTATACACAATTTCAACATTTGAGGCAGGCTTTTCGGTTGTCTGTGAATCACTTGTAGCAATGTAAACATTGATGGAGTAGACAAATCACAATTTTGTACCAAGATTACTTTTTCGCTGTCATTAATCACTACTAGCCCAGGTTGTGGTACTGCCTTTTTGTGATTTATGTATAAAGTAGTGACGATTGATGTGTTATGCTCCCATATCAGTTTTACACCATCCCATATTTCCGCCTTCTTGTATTCGTCCCCCCCTTATGTCGCCAACCATAAAAGAAATACTCAAGTACATTCCTAAGCATAGCAATATTATCGAAAATACTATGGCTGGGGAAGTAAATGCCAAAGTCCTACAAATATGCCCTAGTGGCGCTTATGTTATTCCTACTGCTATCTGACTGAGCTCTAGTAGTAGCCAGTGGCCTTGTCTCCACCATACTCCTACGTCCCGTCCCCTTTCTTCCATACTTGTGGGACATCTCTCCGTCCTGTGGGACAGTACCGGAGCACTTTGTAAAAAGCATCCACATTTTTCCAAAAATGTGTCCTTTCTCTCTTTCCTGCGTGGGGCCCGGCACGCGGCCGTAAACCCGCCACCTTGGCTCCGCCCCGCGCATCGCCCCTCAGTCCTTTTCTCCGCTCGATCGGGGCTGGACGCACTTGCATCTTCGGAAGATTTTCTTCCCTGTTTTCCTTTCTGGCTCTCGCTAGCGTTCGTCTTCTAGTCTGTCTTTTAAATTAGACTTTCCAGACTGTTCTTCGTGTCACCGTCGCTTCACGAGGGCGGATCCCCATCCTCTTTGTTTAGAGTGTTTGGGTCTGGAACACCGTTGGGACTCCTGTTTTTACTGTGACTCCCTTTGCGGTCCGGGCTCTTCAACGTCGGTTGGAACGGTGGGAGGAGGTGTTCCGACGCACTCCTCCCATCTCATTTTCAGGCGTTCATCGACGAGAACAATAAATGCCTGGTAAGTTCTTTACTTTTCAGAGCACCCCGGCCGGGGGATACCTTTCCGGGTTCCTCTCGAGCCGGGAGGGGCATTGATCGCTCTGTCACCGGGGTTCACCCTGAGGTGCCTGTTGGGCCTAATAATTCTACCGGAGTTTTCTCCGAGGGTCTCCGTAAGGGGCCTGTGTACACCGGAGTAACTTCCGAGGCCGCTCCTGTGGGGGCTGTGTGTAGACCCAATTCTGCTGAGTCACAGGGTACCGGAGCTTGCTCTGAGGCCTCTCTTTCGGCTTCCGTCAAAAACAAGACCGGGGTGCGCCCCGAGGCCTTGGCTGGGCTTGTGTTTACTGAACGGATGTTCGAGGCCCGTGCCGATAAGGCTATTACCGGGCCTAGGCCCGAGGTCCCTCGTACAGAGGCTAAGGCTACCAACAGTTCTGAGGGGGCCGGGCAGGGCCCTGTCGGTGAAAGCAGTTTCTCACCATTCCCGCTCTTGTGGTGATACCAGATCTGTTGGGGGGGCAAAGAAGCAAGATTCTTCTTTTACCGGCAGTGCCAAGGTCCTTCCTTCGAAGGCTCAGTTGCCGGTTGGTATGTCGCAGAAACCTTCCAGGCCTCACAGTACCGGCTCTGCCGAGGTTCCTTTTGTTAAGGCTAAAATTAAGACCCCTGATCCATCGACGGGGACCCCTGCCTCACCTCCTCACGTGCCGCAGTTCCCCTCAGATGAAGACAAAATGGCGGCCGTGCCCGCTACGACCACGGTGGCCATTTTAGGTACCCCTTACAACTACGCCATCGGCCCCTGGTGTAGGGTTCGGTCCTTTGGGTGAACCTAAGGTCACTTGCGCGTATCCTTACCGGCCCGTTTATGATTGGAACACCCGGATGCCTCTTCCGCACAATGTTTCGTTGCCTGCAGGGGCGGCCCCTTTGATTTATGTGGATACGTCGTCGGAGGGTCCGGCGTGGCACCCTTCTCCGTTACGTCCCTGGGTTTGTCCCTCATGAGAGGCCTCCTCAGGTTCTGAAGCAATCTCCTGAGGATGCTTTTTTCGGTAAATTTCAAGCGCTTATGCGCACCGACCCCATGAGGGAGTATTTCAAAGGGCTTTTTAAGGAAATTTGTCCACCAGCGCCCCCGGCTCCACCTGTTCCTCTGGTGGTTGCCGGCGCCTCCTTTGCCCGTGGTGCCTGTCCCTGCTCTTCCGCCTTTGCCACCGTTGTCCCCAGTGGACAAGGCAGTGCCTGACACTGTTCAGCAGGATCCTGACCTGTCAGATGACCCTGAAGGCGAGCAGGACAACGAGGACCTTCCCCGCTCTGTTAGAGCTTTTCATGACCGGGTACTGGGCATGTTGAATTTCTTGATGATCCAGTTCCCGAGGTACCTGCTCCACAGGAGGCTGTGCTTTCTGGGGCATTCACCCCGTCTCCTTTGGAGCGTACCGCCCTTATCCTGCAGAAGGATGTTTTGGCCGCGGTCCGAGTCTGGGAGAAGCCACACTCAGGACTTTTTGTCAATAAAAAGATTGACGCGAGGTACAGGCTGCACTCTTCAGAGGAAGTGGCCTTGTCTTGTCCACCTCCCTCCTCCACAGTGGTGGCTGCGGCCACGTTGCAGTCCAGACCTGCAGCATCCTCATCCGCGATGGCTACTCGGGTCTTGGGAAAGGAGGACAAGCTCCTGGACTCCCTAGGGAGGAAGATCTTTGCCAATTCGGCCTTGCAGCTCAGGCAGGCCAATGCCGAATTGATTTTGGCGGGAGCTAACATGCGGATGTGGAAGGTCTGTCGGAGTTTGAGGAGCACATTCTGGTCGAGAAGTTGGAAGACTTCAGAGGTGGCCTTTCCGATGCCAGGGTCTTGTTCCAGGATCTCCTGGAGGCTGCGGCTCATCACGTAGACACCTCGGCTCGGGGCATGATGCTTGGGGTTGATACCTCGAGGCAAGCGTGGTTGCATGCGACTAAGTGTTCGAAGGAAGTGCAAGACAAAGTATTGGACCTTCCATTCGATGGTAAGGAGCTTTTTCATTCTTCTACTGATGTAGAGCTCACCAAACCAAGGATGGCACTCAGACGGCTAAATCATTGTCTGTTCTGGTTAAACCTCCCTTCAAGGCTCAAAGGCCGTTGTCGCAAGGGCGACCTTCCTCCGGTTTTAGGGGATTCCTTGACCGCAATAATCGCATAGTGGATACTTCTGCGGGGAATAACAGCCGTAGATCACAGCATATGCGGTATTTCTCCTGCTCCTCAGCCTCCTCATCAGGTTCAGGTGGCACCGCCACCGATAAACCTGCCAAATGAGGTTTTTCCGCGCTCGCACGAGACCCCGGTGGGAGGGCGCATTGCGTCTCATTGGGAGGCGTGGCAGACCATCACAGAAGACAGATGGGTCTCGTCAGTCGCTCGGGCGGGCTTCCGCTTACCTTTACCCCCTACCCCACCCCTCAACCCTCCTTTTCAGCCGTTGGGCTCGCCCTCCCTCAAAGCCGAGGTTCAGAAACTCCTGTACCTCAGGGCTGTGGAACCCGTTCCCTTTGGGGAGCGAGGGGGAGGGCTTCTACTACCAGCTGTTTACAGTGCCCAAACCCAACCAGGCTGGCCTGCGCACCATCCTAGACCTTTCCCAGTTCAACCTTTCTCTTCACCAAGAGAAATTCAAGATCACGCCCGGTCAGATAAAGTCCTCTTTACAGAAGGGCGATTGGCTCAGTGCGGTGGACCTTCAGGATGCGTATATGCATATCCTCATTTGGAGTCTGCATCGGAAATGCCTGCGGTTTTCCATGGGGGAGGAGCCTTTCCAGTTTTGGGTGCTTCCTTTTGGCCTCAGCTCGGCGCCGCGTGTCTTCACGAAGATGTCGGTGATTGCGGCCTATCTTCGTCTTCAGAGTATCCATGTGTATCCTTATTTGGACGATTGGCTTTTACGCAGCCCTTGTCTGCTGGCAGCAGCGGGCAACCTCCAGTCCCTCCTTCAGCACCTGTTCCATCTTGGGCTCTCAGTGAACTGGCGGAAATCCTCTGACGGTCTCTCAGGACCTGATATTTCTGGGTTTTTGTTGGAACACGATCGACTGCAGAGTATACCTGACCGGGGACAGAATGGCGGATCTGTTGGCCACGTGTCCGATGTTTTTGCAGTCGGAAAGTATGTCGGCCTGGTGGTTCCAGAGGCTTCTGGGCCTCATGGCCTCGTGTGTGCTGGCTCTTCCTCTTGCTCGTCTCAAAATGAGACCGACTCAGATGGCCCTTCGGAATTCATGGCGTCAGGCAGTGGACCCAGACTCCATGCGGATAATGATTCCGGATTCTATGAGAGTGGACCTGGACTGGTGGTCATCTCTCAGCAATCTGTCTGGGGGTGCTGGGTTTCAGGACCCGGTCCCTATGGTGACGATCACAACGGACTCCTCCCTCCTCGGGTGGGGTGCAACGTTAGATCTCCTTCAAGTCTCGGACTTCTGGTCGCCTCTGGACAAGCTCCTGCACATAAATCATTTGGACCTTCTGGCGATTTTTCTGGCGCTCAAGGCGTTCAGACCTCTCATTGTCCGTTCTTATGCGGACCACCTTGTTGACAATGTGGTGTCAATGTACTACATAAACAAGCAGGGGGAACGAAGTCTCCCCCTATCGTGGATCTGGCCATTCAGATTTGGGAGTGGGCCTTGCTTCATGGGGTCCGGCTGCTTGCAGTGCACATCCCGGGCCGGCTGAATGTCACCGCGGATGCCCTCAGCCGGCGGACAGTGGTCCGCTATGAGTGGGAGTTGAAGGCGGAGATCCTATCATGGATTTTCTCGTGTTGGGGCACACCGAGGTGGACCTCTTCGCCACGGCGGCAAACAAGAAGCTTCCTCAGTACGCCTCCAGAGGGGGGCTGGGAGCCTCCTCTCTGGGGGGCGCACTCGAGATCCCATGGCACAACATGAGAGCTTACGCCTTCCCGTCTCTTCTGGTTCATCGAGCAATTCGGAAGTTGAAGAGTTCTGTCAACTGTTCTTTTCTACTGATAGCTCTGTGGTGGACGGCCAAGTTTTGGTTCTCAGAACTTCAACACCTGACAGTGTGTCCGCCGATCAGGTTACCAGTAACTCCCGATCTTCTGCACCAAGGGGAACAGCAGATGTAGCACCCCTCTCCACAATCGCTCAGCTTGGCGGCAAGGTGCCTGAGTTCAGGTCTTTCGAGCATCTGAATTTGTCCGCGGATAACATGCGTATTATCCAGCAGCCAGAAAACCCTCGACCAGATCTCAGTACAAGAGTAAATGGCTCAGGTTCTGTCATTGGTGTCTAGAGAAGAAATTGGATCCAAGGGGGTGACACGGTGTTGTCTTTCGTGTCCTCCCTAGCAGAGTCAGGGGTTCATGTTCCGTCATGCAGGACTTAACTTTCAGCAGTCTCCGCTTATCTTTCTACGGATCAGTGTTCGTTTTCTCTGACTAACCCAGTGGTAAAGAGGCATTTTGCTGGTTTAACACGCCTTTACCCTCCAGTTCGTAATCCGCACCCGCCATGGGACTTGAATGTTGTCCTGACGGCGCTGTGCCATAAACCCTTTGAGCCAATGGCTACTGTGGACCTCAAGTACTTGTCTTGGAAAGTGTCCTTTTTGGTCGCTGTCACATCGGCAAGGAGAGTGAGTGAGCTCCAGGCATTGTCGGCGCATCCTTTCTTGGTCTTTCACAAGGACAAGGTAGTCCTTCGAACTAATCCGTTTTTTCTGCCGAAGGTAGTGACCGAATTCCATTTGAATCAATCAATCTCCCTACTGGTCTTTTTTCCGAACCCCGCCTCTGAGGCAGAGAGGGTTCTACACTGTCTTGATGTCCGAAGAGCTCTTAAGTTCTTGCTGGATAGGACTTCCGAGCTTAGAAGTTCTTAACTTTTTGTGACTTTCGGCAACCCTCAAGGCAAGCAGGCGTCTAAGGCAACTATTTCTAGGTGGATTGCCGCCTGCATCACGGAGTCTTTCACTATCCAAAAGCTGAAACCTCCTAAAGGTATTCATGAACACCTGGTGCGGGGCAAGGCAGCTGCAGTTTCTTTTCAGAAGTATGTTCCCTGGGAGTCCATCGCTAGGGCAGCTACTTGGGCCTCTCCATCTGCTTTCTGTAAGCATTACTGCCTCGATATGAGTTCTAGAGCTGATGCTCAGTTTGGTCAGGCTGTGCTGAAGAACCTTTTTCAGTAAGGGGTATTTCCATCGACCCGTAGTTCCTGTAAGAAGTGCTTGGGAATCTCCCAAAAGTATAGAGGAAAGGGGACGGGACGTAGGAGTATTACCAGGTTACTCACCGTAATGACCACCTTACTCCTAGTCCATAGTCCCCTTTCCTCCATACGCCCGCCGTCCCCTCTAATAAGGTTCCTCTGTTATTGGTAATGGGTCTCTGACCAGGCAAAGAAAAGCACTGAGGGGAGATGGGTGGGACGGATCCAAGGTGGGCGGGGTTACGGCCGCATGCCGGGCCCCGTGCAGGAAAGAGAGGAAGGACAGATTTTTGGAAACATTTGGATGCTTTTTACAAAGTGCTCCGGTCCCGTCCCACAGGACGGAGAGATGTCCCACAAGTATGGAGGAAAGGGGACTATTGACTAGGAGTAAAGGTGGTCACTACGGTGAGTAACCTGGTAATTGTAGCACCTACAAAGTGGGATAAAAATGAGTTGAGCATATTTTCAGTATCCCAAGAGATGAGGGCAGTTAAGGAACAGATGCAACATCATAGGAACAAAGTGGGGAGAGAGGGAGAAGGGGGAGACTCTTTTATATATATTTCTGAGGCTTGTGGAATCTGCTTAGATCACATGCTGTGCATAGGCCGACATCTAGACGATTGCGGTGAGTAATGTATCATATATATATTTCTCTCGAACACTCCTTTGCCTTTGTGCTCTTATCTGCTTTGTATTGTGCTTATTCTTCAAACACTACTTAAGGCACTGCTACTTTGTGTTCATTTTCTTGTGCTGTTTCTGGTGTTACACTATCATGAGTCTTCCTGATGTCTGACATGTGGATCGAATACTTCAGGCCCTTCACTTCTACTGCTAAAGGTGTGCAATATACTACTTCATAAGGGCCATGAAATCTTGGGGAATTCCACCTTCTTACAAAGCTACGAAGGTACAGTAGTTCCCCAGGCATTAGAGGTTTTGTTGGGCTGTCTGCTGAGGCAGTTGAAGTATCTGTTTCACTTTCTCTGGTGAATGGTGGGGCTGTCTGTTTGGTAATTGCTCGTACTGCTCTTGTGAACTGCGTGAGGTACAACTCTAATTCCTCACCTAACACTGTTGCAGTTCTGTGTGCATTGGACATCCTTCTTACTGGGGACAATGGTGTTTGCATATGTTGAACAGTTACTATTTCATGAGGTTTTTTGCGCAGCTTGAATAGGCCAATGGAAGACAATAGACACCAATTCTTTTTGAAGGTGTGATACAGTTTGGACAACCTACTCTTGAGGAGGCTGTTTATCTTCTCCACCAGCCCATTCGCTTGCGGTTGATTAAACAGATTTTATGTTTTATTCCCAAAATGGTGTCACTTTCTTGAAGAGGTCATTCACGAAATGTCCTATTGTTGGAGCGTAGGACATTGCATATGCACCACCGTTTGTCACTCACCTGTGTCTCTGCAGGAGCGATGGTAATCACCTCCGGGCCCCTGAGTACTCGCTCCCCCTGATTCGGCCTGGAAGATGTCTGTCAAGTAAAGAGATGCACACTGAGATCTGGAATAACTAGACCCCTTGAGCTCCCTCCCTTTCCCCTTGGGAGGAGATGATATTTCTTCTCCAAGGCTCACCTTTGCTCTTAGTTGGATGCACTCTCCATCCTGCTCTCCGCAGGGGCGCTGTTGTCTTGGACGGATGTAGGTGTGATGGCCTGTGTCTATTAACCAAGAGTTCAAGGTGCCACACTGTTCAGACTTCAGTGTGTGCTGAATAGTTCAAATGCCAGTTACTTCACTAGCAGAGGTTCCCGAACGGACTCGGGTAAGTGCGCCTCACTATAAGCGTAGCGCTAGGATTCAAGTTTGTACAGTTTTATAGTTATGTTCATAACTGTCTTACAGATTCTGTCAAATGCTGTAAACACCAGAAGGTACCTTGGGTAAGTATGCACAGCGGGATGGAATTCGAAGGTTCGGTGAGTATGCGTGGCGTTGCTGATTCGCGAGCACCGAGTAACGTTCTTGTCTTTTGCAGGTGCCGGAGAAGTTGTAAACGAAGAGCGCTGCTCGGTGAATGCGTGATGAAGGATCTGGACCAGATAAACACAGAAGCTGAAGCATGTGGACAGATCAGGAGGGTGGTGGGTGTGTTGCTTATGAAGCCTACAGAAAACAACACGAAGTGCTGGAGAAACCTGGAGCGTGGCTTATATAGCCAGCCACACCCGAACACTAGAATGCACATGAGTTTTCATAAACTTTCTTTTTGGCAACAGGAAGTGATTAAGCAATGAGCAGCAAGTGACTAAAATATAAACAGGAAACAACCATGCAAGGCTAACTAGAGGAAGCCTACCCACTAGAGGTGTTTGTGTCTCTGCCAGGCCTGCCAAGCTCTTAACCACCTTCTCCCGACGACATACCTGGTATTCATGACACTGTGGGAACATTTCTCTTTCTAGAATCTTTGCTGCACAATTTGCCTCTGGGCAACCTAGTAAGGACCACCATTTGTCGCCTCATGAAATAGTAACTGGTTGACTTATGCTTTTTCCCACTGCAGTCCTAACGTATCCGGCACCCAACATGCATTAGAGATCTGCCAGAGCACCAAGAGACCATGCAGGTGGCAACAGTGAGCGGTATACAAACCTTTAACATAACCTGCCAGAGCCCAGCTTCTAAGCGCAGTACTGGGTATCGAATTCATGCTGCTTAGTGTTTTCTTGCTTTCAAGACAAGCAGGGTGTCCCTCTGCTATCCTCCTGGCCCTTTTTTCAAATGTCATGCTGGGCACATGCTGGGCACAATATGTGCAGTCTCCACTAGCCACTGTCTTATAATTGACTTTTGGCTAGGTAAAGATGGTGTGCTGTTTGTGTATTTAGAATTGAAATGGCAACTAACTTCTAATGACTGGTTAGTAGCTTGCAACTTGACATTTTTACCCAGTCAATGGATTAGCTTTTGTATTTGGCAGTTCTCGAAAGGACATTCATCTGGAGCATGTTATCTTTTGCTGTGTAGAATGCATCCTGATTCTCTGACGTCGGAACAGAGAAGTAGAGCCAGGACCACATAAGCAATGCAATTTCTCCATGATTGTGGCCTTCATAGAAATTTCTGAAAATTCAGACAACGCCATCAGATCTTCTGAACCTTTCACATGCGTGGCATACAAATACTGCTGAACTTCGTTTTTTGTTAAGCCCATTGTCCAGTGAACATAACCTGACCCCCTCCTATTGACAACACCTTGCTCTCTTCAGAAATGAAAATAACAAATGCACACTATAGGAATGACTGCTTATATATTGAACTAGCAGAAGTACCCATTCTCCAGACCGACATAAGACTGATCCTGTTGATGGATGTTCCAATTTGCTTTTTGCGCTTTGCTCCCTGAAGTAAACTGCAACGAGAATGGGTGCGTCTGGCTGGCTAACATACTGTGGAGCAAACTGGAGGAGGGTGGGGGGGTGAGGGTTGGTGTGCAGCTGCATACTGGCACCTTCTATGCTCTCTCTACATATCCCTTCACTGTGGAGTGGTGCAGTTCATTGTGATGCAATGATCTTGGAAACAGTGCATCCCAGCGCCTGGATCTCAAGTTTTGTTCCTCGTTTCGGGACCAGTCCTACGACCACATTGATGTTTTGCCAATTGTGTGAAGGTACTGAAATCTGGGGAAAGGGGTGGGGTGTTGTGTCCAGATGTCATGTAGTCAGTCATGTAAGGTGGGTCCTAACAGCTGACTGTGCAAAATGTGGTGCAGATTAGTGAAAGTGTGTGTTTGTATAGGGAACATACGCAAAGCCACACATCTACCCCCAAATTTGCACTTTTGTTGACATTAGGGGAGAGGGGTGGAGTTTCCAGATGTCATGTAGCCAGTAATGTCCGGTGAGTCCTAACAGGTGACTGCAATATTTGTTGTAGATTGGTGAAACAGTGTGAAATTGCATTGGGAACATGCGCAAAGCCACAAACCCACAAATGTTCACTTTTATATATAGATAGAAGGCTAATTTAATTATGGTTATCTGCTTGCCATGTGCGTTGAACCAACAGATAACCTTTCACTTGAAGGGATTCCTTTTTAATACAAATTGTACCGCTACTTGTCTGCCATAAAGGAAGAACTTTTTTTTTTAAATCCGCCCCCCCTCCAACTCTATTCTTATGCAAAACAATGGGAGCACCCCAGGTGGAATGTTTTGCAATAGCTGCTGCAGTCAACACTGATGCTGAAATTCCAGCATTTTGATTACAATTAGCACCTCTCAAATATGGCACTAAGGTTCTTGTGTTGCCCTATGAACCGATTCCTGGAGTTTTAGCTGTTGCTGTATTGTGTGCAAACAGTGCAAAACTCTGGAAAAAAGAAAAGGATTCATTTTTTTTTTCTTTTTTGAACAACCTGAATTAGTAGCAGCTTGGCAGCTAATGGAATGCCTTGGATCCTAATTCATATTCAGATGGCGGGGGGGGGGCAAAGACCCAGCGCAAATAATTTTGGGCAGAATGGGTGCAAGCCAACTGAAAATGACAATGGAGCATTGGTGGGGTACTTATAACTGTACAATCCATTTTCACACTCTTCAAGATGTGAAGGAGTCCCATGCCTTACCTTTTGACTCCCAACACTGGGATGGTCAAAGAGGCCGGGTCTGCCCTGAGCCTTGTTGATTGCTGGACACATGAGGTATAAGTGGATCCTCGGAATAACCCCACTGAGGCATTGGGTAGTCGCAGGTACTGTTCACCTACATCCACCAGTGACCATCAGGGTGAGGAGGGGTAGGTACAGACCTCTTTGGGATACCTCTACCATAATACAGGGGTTCCTAGAAATCTATTCCAGTCCTTTCTCCAGACCCAAACACCCAAGGACGTATTTTGTTTTTTTAAAATGTTATCTTCAATTTGAATAAAACAATACACAATGCCATCACGGTTACAAAACAGTACTTAAACACCCCCCAACCCCCAGAGTAACAAGGTTCACATAATATACAAATGTCAGATTCAATACAATGCTAGAAATTTACCCCAAATCTACATAAATAGCCCATTCTTGCCTTGTTTCCTATATAAAAATGTCTGCATCCGCCAGGTTATGCATTTCATTCAACCAGACCTCCTTCTCTAAAGTAATGTCAGACTTCCAATTCCTATGGATGATTTTATTCCCACCATGGCACCTCTAAATAACCACTTCTTTTGACATTGAGTGAGCAACTCTAAGGTAGCATCATTTCCCAATACCAATGTTTCAAAATCAAAACCAATCGGTTCATTCCACACCTTTTCCAAAATTACACCAATTTCACTCCAAAATCCTCACACCTTCCTGCAATCCCACATCATGTGTTCCAGAGTACCGGTTTCATGAACACAAGCCCAACATTCTGGATCATCCTTCAAACCTCTCTTCCATAATCTATCAGGCGTCCAATAAACCCTGTTTGGGATATTAATTTGTCTCGTGCTTACAGTTAAACCCAAGGAACAAAGTTTGACATTTTCACACATCCTTGTCCATGTCTCTACTGTAATGTCAGAGCCAATTCTTCGACTCATTCATCTCTCAGCAAATCATTGCCTTTATACTCATTCACAATCTGTTTGTATACCCGGCTAGCTAAGCCACCCTCACCCATCAATGACTTTCTTGTAGGAAAATCCAGATTTAACCTTGCCTGGAACTTGATCTCACAACAGCAATCTTCAATTTCCTGTAATCTGAAATTTTCAATATTTGTTTTTTGTAAGTCTCTAGCGCTCTTCCATTTTTCCTCATTAAAGAGATCATCGATCCAACGGATACCACCTAAAAACCATTCCGGCCAGAATGTTTTGTTTTCTAATTTAATAGAGGGATTCATCCATAACGATGCACCAAGATCTTCGTATGCATCCACACCTAACCAGTCAGTGGGCCTCATTCCGAGTATGGAGGTAGTCATTGCGATATTTGCGCCATGACTACCTCCCATACCGGTACAGACTCCGACCTGGTTCAATGGGGATTTCCGGTGTAGTCCGACCTTTGCGGGACCGGTAAGTCCCCATTGAAAAATCCATTCCCCATTCCCATTTGAGCCCCCATAGGGGGGGATCTTTTGAGATACATATCTGTGCCAACATTTCTACAAACTCTTTTCTGCAGTATCCAAAAGTGTTTTAATCATTGTATATGCTATTTGTTTCTCTTGGATGATGGCTTGAGTAAGGCTACTTTCTGTTCCATCATGTTTAACAAGAGCATGTGGCAGAAGTGCAGTTGAATTCATGATTATGTTAAAAGCGGCAATGGTGGCTACTTTTCGAGTGAAAACCATTTATAACCTTTCCTAGTGAAATGGCATATCGGATTTGGATGCTTTTGTACCACATCCAGTTTTGGCTGTGCTAGTTACCATAGAGTATGGTTCTAGATGTCCCTTGATAATAAATGGGTCTTGAGGTGCCAGGGAACAATTATTTTCAATGCAAAAATTCACATGTGATCTTGCAGGCTTGAACATGCTGTTTGAATTTGTTTACACCTTTTCCACAATGGGAAATGTGTTTGACTTACATTTAGCTTCAGTGTTTTCACCGAAAGAGAAAGCTAGTTATGTTCCTCCTGCCTGTTATGTAGATGCTGCCCTTCTAACCATGACACATTTTATCTGATCTTCATGGGTGTTGGGGGTGATTGAGGATAAAGGAAGTTGTGTAGCCTGTTATGGCATCGCCTTAGATGCTTTATGCAGTGCCCAGTCTGTCTTCCTATGGAAGCAAGTACCCTTTCCTTGAACTGTGAAAATAGAACGCTTGATTGTTTGCACTTAAAGGTATCTTACTGGGCACCAACGACTGTTAAGAAGTTGTTCTTCTTTGATTAATGTGGGTGATCTGTTGATGAGTTCCCGTGTAGATGGTAATCTGGTTCGTGTACTAAACCTTTCAGAGTCAGGTCTGTCATGCTTGGTTTCAAAATCTTTTTATTTATTTTTATTGTTCATAGCTGATAAATCAACTTTACAATTGAAATAATTTTATATTGCATAGTATCAAATTTAAAATATTAAAAACACATTTTGAGGGAAAAAAAGTAAAAAGGAACCCATTTCTTTTCTTTACATTTGCATCAACAGTTTGGTGATTTACATCTTTTGTTCACTTATTTACATCATGTCACAACACTCCTATTATCATTATTAGGCTTCAAGCACATCTTCTAAATTTTTAATTGCAGTACGCACTGACATGTGGTTGGCTGAAAAGAGCAATTCCCAAATTTCATAATCATTGAGACTGTAGTATTTGGTTAAGTACATTTCTCTTATCAACCAGTTCGGTACACTCCAACATAATGTGTCATTAGTTTTCGTTTACGTGTTACCTCTCGAGTTGGCCAGAGGTAATATCTAAACCGAAAGGTAGCTGCCCTCAAGGTAACTGATGGATAACGGATCAACTGGGGTTCCCATTGCCCAAACATTTTCCTTGCAAATGGGTTTCTCCTAAAGTCTTTAGCTAGAACGTTGCTCACATGTCTTTATCCAATCCTATAGAAATAGTTTCCTCTTTGCTCTATTCAGGTTCTCCAACAATGTGTGTAGAGAGATTGGCCGCTGCCATGATGTTAAATAGCGCTGTTTTCCATTTTTTAGCAAAAGTATAGTCCGTTTTCAACATAAAACAAGAGAGCCGCAAGCGAAGTGTTTGGCATTGTCGACCGTATACATTTTCTCTGTAAAGCACACTGGCGCCATTGGTATTTGATCGCTAATAAGCCGAGCTCATGGCGCACAAACACAACTGGAACGCATTGGGGTAAATTCAATACAGGCTTCCAGTATTTTCCTTCAAGTTTTTATAGGATGTCGTTCTCTAGGTTGAGCCATGTTTCTAACCCATATAACAATAACGGGGTTGTTTTTTGATTATAGTATGTAATGGCGGAAGAAATGGCACATTTGCCATACTTATGCAAGATAACTTTAGTTTGGGAAATAGCAGTTGTAACTCTTGATTGCAAAAGCTCTAAATGAGCTTGAGTGTTTATCGATCCTCATTCCCAAGTAGGTATACTGTACTACAACGCATCCTGTAGCATCTAGTGCTGTTTGTTTAACCTGTGCCTGGGCGCATTACAATTCATAATCTTAGATTTGGAGATTTTGATCGTAAGCTGGTTGGCTATCATGTATGCTGACCATGCTTGCAATGAGTTTTGTAAACCAATTGGAGTTTTAGCGATTATGATCAAATTGTCGGCATACATTAACGCTGTCACTTTGTCTCGACCCAAGCTTGGAGCATCAGTTTTCACCTTGGTGAATTCCGGGCATGTCATGTAGAAAAAAATGAAATGGGGCAGAGGCAAGGATACAACCAGGTTTCTTGCAACACTAATATATCGTAGTCAATCAAGTCAGTTCCCAAGGATCTCTCTGAGCATTCCCACGGGTATTCCAGCTAGCCAGTTTGATGTTACTAGTTGCGTTTGGTACCTCAACTATGCAAGATAGTTATGCTTGGTTGGCTAGATCGGACATCTGCAGTGCAGAATTACGACAAATTGAGATGTACTTCTCTATAGTTGGTTTGCTGGTCTTGTCTGAAGAAGCATTCTCCGGATTTTGTTGGATAATGAATCCTAGATTGAATAATTCCAATCTAACCATACAAATAGCATTGGAGACTATGCCTGACGGGATCCATAATCTTACCGCTTCTGGCTTGTATAAATTAGGGAAGTCGACCTGAGCTATGTCGACTGTGGTCAAATCGCCTAAAATGTAGCTTAAATTGCTACAGGGCCACCCACTGTTAAACAAATAGGAGTTAGCTCTGACCTCCTATTGCGCTGCACTGTTTTTCTTCACTTTGATTCAAAGTGAGTTGGATTTCCATAAGTACATTTTTTTTTTTTTTTATGCTTCAGTTGCCCAAATGACTACAATCTCACAATGAGCAACGACAATACCAGGAGATAAGAAATTACGATGCCTAAATGACATGTAGCATGAGCAGCTCGTAATGTTTAATAGTGTTCAAACAAATACTTTGCAATGAAATTAAATAACCATTCATACCAGTTTGCAACATGGAGGAAGGTCACCCAAAACAGCCCTTTCACGAAAGCCCTTACACAGGAAGCGCGCGCGCATGAAGTGCGAATTTCCTGTTCAAATGGATTCTGGGCCAAATGGGCAGAGACAGTGGGGCTTTGAAATTTCTTCAGAATTTTTCTCAAAACACAGTTCAGCTTCTTGCAGGAGAAGGAAACAGGAGCAAGTTGAGCAGCGTTCACAGCCGTAGACGGCCCTTTCTCGAAAGCCCTTACATAGGAAGCGTAGAAAATCACAATCCTTTCTGTCTTATACGCTTTCTCTGTGACTTGTTTTCTTGGTGCCAACAGGGTTTCTGCATCGTGTGACAGTTTGGCATCTTATAGCGCCATACTTTCTTTGGTATCCAGTACATCCTTTTAGTTCGACAGTTCTTCAGTGCTGTGTAGCCCTTCGGCACACACATCTCTTCTCTTGGGGATAATTTTGCTGACATGTTTGCTTCACTGTTTGAGAGTTAGTTTCGGGCCACAAATATGGTATTTTGCGCCTAAAACGTATATTTTTTGTAGTTTTTTTTTTAGTGCCTGTTGATTGTGCCCGCGTTTTGACGTTTTTTCGGAACATCATTTTGCTATTAGCATATATGGGGGCGTCTTAGCGTCACACTGGTCAAAACTATGGTACAGAGATAAAAGAAAGGTTAACGAGCAGAATACTTTGCTTTGCGCTAGGCACGCTTTGACTGCAAGACTTGAGTCTTTTTTTGTGTTCTAACGCTCGCTGTGCTTTCTTCTGCCAGAATGCCTCCATGCAGGTATGAGTAAGCAAAAAACTTGAAAGCCTTTCAATTTTTGGAGCTACTCTGCCCCACCCATTTCTCATTCTCCCCTGTCGATATTTTCTCTGTATAGTGCATTGAGACATGCAAATTGCACCCCATGATGTGCAAATCATAAATATATCACAGACCCATTTCTTTCTGAATTGATTAATCTTTTTTCCTTTTATTCCGGTTTTGCTCACTTGCGACACAAGACAACACGAAGAAGACAAAGGCTGCAAAGAGATTCTCTCAAGGAGGCTGGACGCTGAAGGAATAGAATTTTAATTTATAAGAATTTGTTATTCAGTATTTATACTGCGTCCATAACCTTCGTAGGGTGCTGAAACAACCACACACTGAGATTGCACACTTCTAAATGTTGTAATTGTGGACCTCATTTTGGGGTTCGAGGTATGCATAGAACTTAAGCGGTCTTGTGTGTAGCTTGCAGATGAGTACAGAAAAAAGCAGTTGCTTCAGTTGTCCCAGTGGTAAATGGTAAGGTATGAATGCTGCTCACGTTTAGTTCAGCCAGAAACAGGCCTGTGACCTTGACATTATTTGATATTCCTTGCATCATTTATAACTAGCATTTCATGGGCAGTATGAGCGTTGTCAGTGTGTGCAGAGTTGGAACCTGTGAGTTGGAAAAATTCCCCATCCTTGTATGGGAGGGGCCCCGGTCACAGAATTGGGTTTGTCGACTGTCTGATATGTCCCAAAGGGTGGATGTTGTGGGATTCCCTGAGCTTGCCCTCCCTGCACTCGAAGTATTCTCTTGGAGTATAACTGTTGCATGATACGTTCGTCCAGAACTGCATGTGCTAGCATGTCTCTAAATGGCCCTTCTCTAACCATATGGAATGAACATGGTTCCTGTATATCTAAGGCTGGAACAAAATCATGAGCCCAGAGTGTAGAAAATTCTTACTGTACAGAAAACTCTCTAGTCCTGTGGCATTCAGGAAGACCACTCAAATGTGGGGATTCAGAGCATGGCATTGCATTACTCTACTAAAAGGGTAGGAATACTCTGTGCGAGGGGTACACGTTTAAAGTTACTAGGCAGGCATAAAGTCAATGTGCGCCTCAATAGACCTCAAAGCACACCATCTCCTTCTCTCCAAGATTTGTTGATCACTAGCCAAGTCGAGTGGTGAAGGCAATTTTTTTAGGCCTGACTTTACCTTGTGATTGCAGAGCTGGCAGCTCACATAGCAGGTTAATTCGTACACACAAAGCACGAGACGGCGTCTGCACCAAAATCTAACTTACAAGGAGGCTTAAAACAGGCCTAGGCCGGCTTACAGTACCAGCCACCGACCCAGCACTATACAGAGGGCAGGAAAATGTCACCAAGTGGGAAGAAGCAAACCTGCATTCAGTTAGCTCCCTGGATACGCATGGAGTTTACTATTTGGAATGGGCCAGTTGTTTAGCAGAGCTCTGGCAAAGGTCTGCCAGAGGTCATGCTTCCAAACTTCTTAATTCATTGGAGTGGACCTATGGATAGGTCGTTCCTGCAAACCAGATATCAAGAGGAAAGCCAGAGGACTGGTGAGCCTGAGAAGAGCAACCATTGGCACGAGGATCGGATTATCATCTGCCTGTAAAGGATCCTGAAGGGGAGGAACCATACTCATTAGAAGTCTTGTGCTGAGTGAAACAAAGGGAAGAATGAGAGTTAATGTTCAAGCGGATGTTCACATCCCACCCAAAAAGTGAAGATGTTGGGTGCTGAATCACAAATGGTGTAAGGGAAGAATTTCTCCCATCCGTTCCAAATGAACAAGCAGAACCTTAAATCAGCAATTATTGTAAGGAAATAAATCTCTTCCAAATTTCCTGTTTTGCACTCATCCTAGCCCCACACCCACGAGAACTAAGCAAGCTGGCTTTTAAAGTTTGCTTTCTTCTCCTATAGGTTGATGCTCGGGGACCTTGGTTGCACCTCTATATAGGTATGTCTGTTCTCTGATTTGGCTTTATGGTAGTGTTGGAATGGAGGGTCAGCCTGACTTAAATGGAGGCCTGCTGCCATATTGGATGTTGAACCTGTATTAGACATGTATGTTCTACTTCACTCTCCTTTTGAAGGCTTGCTGACATAGCTTGTGATTTGGATCCCTCTGTTTTCCCTTCTTGTAAATCAAGTCAAGAAAACCATTGGGAAACAAGGCAATGTGTGACCAATGATATTTTCAGCCTCAACAAAATCATTGCCTGACTGAGGTCAGCGAGCACAATGCCCAAAGCAGTGACTGCTTCATGCTGGTGTTATCGCAAGGGTTTATTATTTTTTTTTTTTGGGTGAAGTAATCCTTTGCCCACTGATGGATTTCTAAAATCTGGCATGGTGGACAGATCTCAGGATGTGATCCGAGTTCTACTGAAGTGGGAAACTCTGCGAGCTTAGTCAAAACCCAATCAAGGTAGCAATGGTGAGCAGTCATGGCTATGCTCGGGAGTGTGAGTGGGGTCTGGGGTCCACAATGAGTCCATACAGTGAAGTATGCATAGTTACATTTAGACAGGAATGTGCAAAATACTATGTTTTATTCTAGGCCCAAAATGCACACTACAAAATTAAACAAGCAGGTGATATGGCAACTTTACTAGTGGAGTATTGTGCAATAAGTTCTTAAAATTCATTCAATGACTTAAATCATTAAAAGAAGGCAAGTGATGCAGTGAGGTGGAACCAAGTCACAAGCAATCTGCCCTAGCTTTAGAAGTCTAATCCCTATGAAGAATGGAGCCTTGTACCCAAAAGTCATAATGCTTCTCCACCAGAATGTATCTGATGCAGGTAAAGTTATTTTGTTGGTGAATGTTCATGAGAAGAAATGCAACAAAGTTACTGGTAAGTTCAAAGGTGTTTTTATCTTTCAGGTTTCACTTCCCAGGTGTGACGACCAGAAACCAGTGGAATGGAAGGATAGAAAGAGACTTGTTCTCAATGTTACCCTATGGAGCAGACAGGGTGACGAATGCCTTGTTTACTTACCCCCTGACTCAGATTTTCCTAGAGAACTGGATGTGTAGGGGTCGCTGAAGGTTGATTTTCCTGCTGTTGGTTTGGGTGAGAAGTGCCCAGGAGCTGCAAGTGCAGGAGCAGAGTGCAGCCCTTGGCAATTGAGAAATGCAGAAAGCACTGATGACCTTGGGGCACTTAAAACTGGAGAAGGTGAGTTTCAGCGACCGATACCGCACACAGAAGATGGCAGGTATTGTTGCTGTATAAGATCTTCTAGAGCAGGATCCCTTGAAGCTGGGAGGCAGAAATTCAAAAGGAAGGTGACTTACACCACACGCTGGCAACCACCGAAGATCGGGCTGAAAACTCTGAACTGCTTTGGCTCTAGCGAGGTAGCCCACTCGAGTGCTGGTCAGTCCACTGGGTTGTCCAGGGACACTTCCGAAGGCTCAGGACGGCTGGATCCTTGACCATGTTGAGACTGGTTGGCCCCACCAGTTCAGGGGTTGAAGCAATGCACAGGGCCTTCGCAGATCAGGTAGTACAGAAGGGTTTCACCGGGACACACGCAGGTATGCTGCGCCTCTTTGGCAGTTTCTTCGGATCTTCAGTCAGCTGATCTTCTCGATAAAATTCTTGGCTCCAACGCTTATCTGAGGACCTGGCTGCAAGAGTCCTCTTATCCAAAATACAGCCTGGAAACAAGTCCAAGATCACCACTGGTAAGGATCTGCACCATTCAACAGTCACTAGCTGTCCATTCGGGGGACAACTATTGCTTTCAATCATGCTCCAGACGTAGACTCACTGGCACCACGGATGTGAGTGGGACCAGCAGGCCCACCCACTTGTTAATGCACATAAAGGCATCACTAGCCCACGAAAGCAGCAGCATTCCCGGGCGAGTGCATGGCCTTATATGGGATTTCCTAGCAAGGCAGAAAGGCCAACAATATGGCCATAGAACAAGCAAATCTTGTGGCATGGCCTTTTTAGGGTACTACCTGTGTTTAGTAGCCATATGTGCTAAACTCTATTGTGCACACTAGAGCTCGCACAAAAATGGTGAAAATATATTTGCTGCTTCCAGCTTCTCTTTAGGCACATATGTATTTGTATTTCTTGTGATGCAAATAAAACATGCACCACAACGTTCGTTAAGAGATTCGTAGTATAAAAGGAGCCAATAAAGAAAATGTCACTGAGGGAGATAAAACCACCTTAGATAGGGAGGGAATATCTCCCATCTACTCACAGATATCCTCTAAAAGGATATTGATGCAATTGAAAAAGCGAGCAGTGAATAATCGTCTCCACAAATTCTTTCTAAACCCCAGCGAAGAACAGTGAATAAAATGATACTATGTGTTTTGATGAGTGCTTCACATTTCAAAATGAGATGGTATAGTGTTTCCTTCTAGTCAGTTTTACATACCCTACAATGTTTTGGTTGTTCCTCAAGGCTGATACAGGGACCCAAAACCTCCAGGGTAGGAAAACCGTTCAAGCGAAAGCGGAGTACGCTATCCCTAAATGCCCTTGAAGGGGCTTTCACCACATACTTATAATAGGATCAATCCATTGAGAGACCTACTGCTGCACATGTATATTCCTTTATATAATTTAAGTCCACACAGCCTCTCCCAATTTTCTATGCAGTTCCAAGTTTTTGCTTTTTTCTTAGTGACATTTCTGAGTCCAAGGGAATTGTTTCTTCTATTGAAATAGCCTGACATTCTCCCAAGAAATCCTGCAATGCCTTCTCAGAACCAGCTTAAGTATCTGAGTTTTTTAAAAGATATTCGCATTGCGTTCTGTCAAGACCCTGTGAGGCAACCCTAGTTTGATTTACAAGTGCCACCAAGAGCCAAGACTCAATTCAAAGAGAATCTCCTCTAAAGGCACTGAAAGTGGGAGATTAAGAACCGCACACCAGATTTTACCTTCCAAAGTATTAAACTTCCTAATTCCAGGAGGTAACCATTCAATACGCAATGATGATGCTGGTGTAACCTTATTTACTCTTACGCCCTGGCCCCTTTCCTCCATACTGTAGGGGCATCCCTTGTAACGGACGGGAGACCAAACCTTTTTCACCAGAAAAAAAACCTCTTCCCCTTTAAATTTAGAGGCGCGCAGGGGTGCGGCCCAGGGAGCATGTGCTGCCCTGACTCAGCCCTCTGGCACCACACCCCTGTCCCCTTTTCCATGTCGACGGGAATGGGCCGAATTCACCAGCGCTCCTGGGTTTGGCTTCGGCCATGTAATTCCATGCGCGGATAATTCTTCTTTGTCTTTTGGCTCTATCATTCAGGTACTCGGTCCTCAGGTGGCACGCTCCTCACCAGCGCATGCCGACGTCTACAGGGTTCAGCAGGTGTCCACGGTTTGGAAGGAGGAGCTCTCCATCCTGCGTCGACCGCAGGGGCGCGTTGATGACCAGGTACTTCAGAAAAGAATTGGTGAGTTCCAGTATTGACTCTAAAGTCCAATTGTTCATAAGAGTTCAAATATCTGCTCTTCACTCTGTCCGATTCCTTGCAGGTTGCTGATTAATCCACTCGAAGATTTCCAAATGGCACTCGGTAAGATTCAGGTAAGTCTATTGTGTTTCTCCCCTTAACGGCCGGGGTACGGCGATAAAGCAGATTTGACTGCGCCGACCCGAAATGAGGTGAGTACCTCCGTGGTAAATCGGGTAAGTCCTTGGGGGTAGCTTGTATGGCCTTAGAGAGTCCACTTGCTCACCTTGCTGTCTTTGTCTCCTTAGGTGTCGGAGGGCGGCCGCGAGATGGAGAGAGCGAGATGGAATGCTGAAGTACCGCCAAGTAGGTGAGTTCAGCGCGGCGCCGTAGGAATGCGAAGCGATGCTTCAATGACTTCTGTCTATCAGTTCCGTGGCGAAAAGGATCAGGATTCAGGTAAGGATTAAAGTTAAAACTCCTGTTCTAACCTTTATCCTTTTTGTCTTCGTTTCAGGAGTCCCAGGACTGAAGCGGGCGTGGCTGAAGACTGGAGCTGCTGAAAACACGGTGAGCGTTACGCTGCAGCAAGCAGAATAACGCGAAGCACGTGTGGCTGTCCGGGTGTGGTTTAAATAGCCTTGGAAGAAGATCCAGGTAAGTATTCTTCCACAGCCCCACCCAAGTAACAAAATAGTCCCTTCAGTAAAATAGTTCCTCATAAGCCTCATTTGGCTTGAGTCTTCATGCAGCATGGTCTGCCTCAGATGAGTATGCAGCATGGTCTGCTACAGGTAAGTTATCAATAATGAGCCTGGCGCCCATGGTGCCAGGACTGTACCCAAACAGCCCCTAACTGGGGCTTTTGGGCATGCTCCAAGTGGAATGATGCCTGCTTCCGGGGCTGCTGGGCCTGGTCTGGTCTTCCGGGGGCAGGCATCATGACAGATACTACTTGAACTATCTGCAGCATTCGATACTGTCATCCATGACATCCTCATAACGATATTAGGATTGGGAATAACGCAGTGCCCTACTATGGATCAAATCCTTCCTAACAAACGGAAACGGTATGGATGAAACCTTTTAAATCCAACCCAAGAGACTCCACATGCAGAGTACCACAAGGCTCATCCGTCTCCCCGCTCATATTCAACATCTACCTATATCTATTCATAAAAATCAAAGGACATGGCCTCACCTGCTACAACTACGCCGACGACACACAATCTTCAAAATACAAGACACCCGAGAAGAAAACACAACACTAGAGCTTTGCCTTCGGGATATATTCAACTGGATGAACTTGAACCACCTCAAAATCAACCCAGGCAAAACTGAGATAATGATTGTCACAAAAAACGGAGGAGACATTAACTACATCCCCTGGCCAAAAGAACTCGGCGCGGCCCCAACGCCGCCGTCGATTGTGAAAAACCTAGCGGTCCTGATGGACAATATACTCGCCCTAGAGCCACAAGTAAGCGCTGTACTTGAGAAATGCTTCTTTCTCCTACGAGCGGCAAAAAGGATCCTACCATTCCGGTCATTCGCCAACAAAACTTTAAATCCTCGCTCTGGTCATGTCAAGAGTAGATTATGCCAACAGCCTATACCTAGGCATGCCTGAAAAACTTCTAAAAAAAAAAAAACTGCAAGGCATACAAAACGCGGCAGCCAGACTCCTTCTCAAACTACTGAGGCGAGAACACATCACACCTGAGCTAAAAATACTGCACTGGCTACCAATAAAACGGCGAATAAAATTCAAATCCATGTGCATCACACACGGAGCAATACACAACCAAGGCGCAGAATTCCTGAGACAAACTACACCTACACCAGCTGACAAGAATGCTCAGATCAAGCAATGACATACGCCTAGAACCGAAACCCCATAACTAACAAGAGAACTTGGAGGAGCCTCCTTCTCTCACCAGGCTCCCAAAACTTGGAATGACCTACCAAAGAACATACAGAACACAAGAAACCACTTAGCATTCAGGAAACTGTTCAAATCCTGGCTCTTCACTGTCTAACTAAAAGACCACCCACACCGCTTTTCGATGAACAAAGAGACCGACCTTGGCCCCCACAAATCAACCAAACTCTATCAGAATACATCCCATGACAGTCCATAAGACATCTCGAGAGGAGGGCACTACAGACCAAACACAGTCAGACCAAGACGAAACCACTCAGCCGACTCACCCACAGCATTACGGCACGTCCCACTCCGAAATTTCAAGCGGACATTTTCGCTTAGAGGGTAGGGTAAGAGGAGACCCCTACTCCTGCTCTGACACGCAAGGGGAGAATAGACACTCCAACCTCACTTTACATAGTTCACTAAAATACTACTGTAGACCTCTCATTAGAACACAACAAGCAATACATTGCGCAAAAAAATAATCTTTATCAGGTGTGGGCCTCTCTCTCTCGCCTTGAGGGAGTAGATTCGAGCCATGTCTTGGGACTGGACGGAATTATTCAATTCTCTCTGAAATCCAGCAAATAGGTTGCTATGCTCAGTTGGGTGTGGGCCTCTCCTCCACTGTGCAGGTCTCTCAAGCCTAGCCATTTCCGCACCAGGCAGGAACCCCAAGGCCCAGGCATTCAGCCATGCTTCGATTGGCTGCAAAGCGTTTAACCCACTAACCAAAAAAGCTCAATATACTTATCTCACTCAAACTAACACAACCACCACTCAATCTGCATGCTTTCCACCACACCGCTACAGTACATAAATTGCACCAACACACAAGGTCTGACACCGCCCGATACTTGCACCAAAAGCTCAGCACCCGGTGTATACCGAGTTGAAGCTGCCAACAGAACACCACTTCTCTCACTATCCTACTCCCTCTTTACCCTACTAACCCATCCCACCTTCTTGTTTTTAGATCCGCCAGAGCGCCTGGGAACCAACGCCGTTGGCGACAGTGAGTGGTACAATTATCTTTAACATTTAACATCTCTAAAGCCTACAAGCTCACTGGTCTCCAGGTTCCTGAACGACTTAGCACTCATTCGACTAGACATAAAGGACATTGTGGCCTTCCAGAAAACTGTCTCCATCGCAGATCTCTGTATGGCAGCCAACTGGGCCACTAATTACTTTTCCTTGGATTCATCTTTCAGGAGAGATACTTCATTTAGCCAGCAGGTTTTGATCAACTTTTTTTGCTCGAACCCTTGTTGGGCATTTGCGGTATTCAACATTTCAGGAGTCTGGTTTCACTAACCTGTTGGGAATGAGTGAGAACAGGACATGGGAGTACAAAGAAATTACCTTTATGGTGATTTCAGTACGTAATCCTTGAGCTCCCTCCTTCACAAGGTCCTCTGTGCCGTTCCACTATATGTATGCGGCTGGGCATGCAGAGTGATTCTTGTGCATTCTGAGCCCCATTCTAAAGGTCCTGATGTGGCTGGATCCTCTTTTGGAGGAGCTTTTTCTCATCCACCCTGTTGTGGATGCTACCCCAACCATAGTGAAGGAGGGCAAAGACTAGACGTATCGGAATCCCCATGAAGGTCTGCATTGGAATTAAAAGCTGAACACCTTTTTAAATAAGCCTTCAGAGTTCTGCAACATTGAGCAAGGGTTTGCCAACTCTTGAACGTTGATCACCCATGGAATGTATGATTCCCTCGATGTTGTCACTTTTCCACCAGAGGGGGGGGGACCCTTCCCAGGAGGTGGGAGGTGAGGCTGCTACCTGATTGTCCCCCCCGCGGCAGAAGGATCCCATGAGAGGGGACCCCCTCTGTGGGAGAGGTATAGAAAATCGAGGGAAAATGTGGTATGTTGACCACCTTGTCGCCACTAATTTCTCACCCAACAACATGGATTAGGCCCTAAGCATCTCCACCCCCGTCTCCTCTTTCCTCTGCTAGTTGCCTCATACATAGCAGCCCTGCCGATAAGGTGGACGATACTGTGACGAGGAAGAGTGAAGGAAGGAGTACGGATGACTCCAAAAGTACTGACATGAGGAAGAGCTGTGTAATGAAGAGCTCTACGGGGGAAACCAAGACCAACCTGCTAGCTATCTGAGACTCGAGCCAATCTGCCATATAAACTGACAAAGCATTCTCCTCGGTGTCAGTCCTGCCCCAGAGGAGCGTTAAGGTGGGCAGCGAAGCTGTGCAGAGAGGACATGCTGTGGATCCGAACGACTGGAGAGGGAAGGCAGGGTCCGAAAAAAGGCAGAGAAGAGCTAAGACTTAACCAAAGGCTGGTGAACCTGACGTCCGGTGGCAGGAAGGCAGCCTAATCGAGTGGCCCAGGGGGGTCCTGATGCGCAGAGAGAAACCGGTGTGGCGAAGCTGCTGAGAGCAGACCTTAAAAGACCAGGGGAAGCCAGAGAGGCTTAAGTGTTGCTGAGGACTGGAACCCTTCTGGACCAAGTTGGAAGGTATGCAGGCGGGGACCGGGAAGGCACTGTTAGAACCTAGAGACTGTGGTTGGGAAGAACTGCAGAACATCTTCCTTGTCCCAGTGAGACCAAGCAGAGGGATCATATAAGGACTTATTGGCTGAGAGAACACCCTAGAGAAACCCAAAGAGGGGCCTGGCAGGATAGTGAACTGGGCCTGATCGAAAGACATTATAAACCGAAGGGAGTTTTGGACCCAAATACTGAGGAGCTGAGGGAGTTGGACATGCGAAAATGCATGGCAGGAGAGTGAACCGGGCTTAAAGGAATAGTTCTCTCTAAAATGTTATTGTCTCAAAAGATGGGCGATGATCAAAAACGTACATTAAAGTTCTTTTTAAAGAAAGTTCCTATGTAAACTTTTGAGCAAACGAGGCTCAAAGCATTTATATGGGAGCATCCATTTTGTCATTTCAGGCAGCCACCTCTGTTCATGTTGAGCTCTGCCCTGGCAGCACTAAACAAGCAGCAAAAGTCCCCTGCTGGGAGCTTTTGCTTACTGCAGCCAGAGCAGAGCTGAACATGGAGGATGCTGCCTTCACTTTCATTTAGTTTTCGGTGCTCCTCAAGCCTAGGGAAGCACAGAAATCATAAAATGAAAGGTAGAGCAATTATGAATACTTTGCTGGATGCCAGTGAAGTATTCATAATTAATTGGGCTTGCCTACAAGCAAAGGTGCAGCAATTATAACAACGTTGTTGTATTTCTGATTGCGGTGGCTTCAGCTTTGAATCTCCTGGGCTCCCCCGGATTGTGGGAGTCCAGGAGACCCAAAGCGAAAGCCGCCACAGTCAGAAATACGTTGTTGAATTTGTAAATGCTCCTCCAAGCCAGAGGAACCCAGGAAACGTAGAAAGATAACTGCAGCATTTATAAATACAACATTGTATTTGTTTACCGTGGCTTCAGCTTTCAGTCTCCTGGGCTCCCCCGTCCCGGGGGAGCCCAGGAGACTCGAAGCTGAAGCCACGGCAAACTTAAATATATATATAACATTATAAATGCTGTGGTTTTCTTTCTAAGTTAGAAAATCACAGCATTTATTTTGCAGTGCTTTGTAAAAATGATGAAATTAAAAGCACTTACCAGCAGCAGCTTGTGTTAATTACTGCTCTCCGGCAATAATGAAGCAAAAGCCACCTGCTGGTAGCTTTTGTTTATTGCAGCTGGCTGGCTTTTGCTTCATTAGTGCCGCAAGGGCAGAGATTAACACAAGCACAGGAGGGTCTTCCATTTCACAAAATGGATGCCTCCTATTGCTTGAAATGTGACTTTGGGCCTCATTTGCTCAAAAGTGTACATAGGAACTTTCTTATAAAATATTTATAGATATTTTTGATCATGGCCCATCTGTTGAGCCAATACAATTTTAGTGAACTATTCCTTTAAGTGTGAGACATTATAAAGCTGTGAAGTCATTCTGGGATCCACATCACAAGAAGCGAAGACCAAGGGGTGAAAAAGGTATCTGTTGGCAAAAGACAGAAGAACAACAAATGAAGAGAAATTCTCTAACCAAAGTCAAGAGAAGACCATGGGAAGATAAAAAGATCCTTTGACACAAGTTATGACGAGACCAGAGGAGACACAATATATCCTTTGGTAGAAAGCCAGATAATATTGATACTATTGAAAGAAAGGCTTGGGGTAGGGAGAACCCTTCACAATCTTGTTTTTAGAACTATAAGTAAATCGTCTGAGAAGGTCTAGGGAAGAGACCTTCTCGGCATCTCTGTGGAACAATTCAGAAAAGCCTAGTAATGGCCAGGGGAAGGATATTCCCCCATCATTTACACACTGCCTATAAATCATCCCAAAGGAGGGAGCCACCCTTTTGGAGTTCGGTGTTTAACCTACTTTTTAGTTTTCTTTTGAGGAGTAAGGGACGGAAATAGGTTTGGGACATAGGACGGTGGACTATTTGGTTTTGAAAGACATTCTGACGACATCCATGATTTTTGTTTGAGGCAGGGAGAGCCCTCTTAGTTACAGGGTTCTTCCTTATTTTCATATGAAATAGGTGATTTGTTTCTAAAATTTGTGTGAAAGACCAGCCCAGTTTGTCCCACTTTTGAGTGACTGGTGCGATTTTTGCATCTGCTTTTGTTGATGTTTTTTATCATTGCTCTTTTTGGCAAGGAAGTTATAGCCATTCTTTAGTGTTGACTTATAATTTTGTACTCCTATGTCCGTCCCCTTTCCTCCATACTGCATGGGCTTACCTTGCTAGGGATGGGAGACAGAACCTTTTTCACCAGAAGAAAACGTCTTCCCCCTTCAAAATTTAGCAACACGTGTGGGCACGCCCCTGGGAGCACGCACTCCCCTGACTCTGACACCGGCGCCACTCCTCAGTCCCCTTTTCAGCGTTGACGGGAGCGGGACGATTTCACCAGCGCTCCTAGATTTGTCTTCGGTCTTGTAATACCACCCGCTTTTCCCCGGATGCTTTCTTCTGTTTTGTCTTCTATCTTGTCAATCAGGTACTCGGTCCTCTGGCACCACTCTCCTCCCTGGCGCATGTCGACGTCGGCGGCCTTCAGCAGGTGTCCATTCTGCAAGGGGCTCTTCCCTACGCCCGATCCCCATGCTCTTTGCCTCTGCTGCCTTGGCCCCGACCACGGCTGGGAGGGTTGTACCGCGTGCAAAGCGATTGCACCGCGTGCACTGAACAGGCTATCTTGGTGGAGGGTGCTCTTCGAGAAGTCTCCTCCAGAGGACTTGAAGGACTTAGTCAGACATAAGGCTCAAGGTAGGGCTGCTTTTTTTCCATCACACCCCGAAAGTGCGACTCCTTCCCAAGGAAACGTCTGAGCGGCAGGAACCTTTCAGCTTCTCGCGCCAGCACTGGTACAAAGGCTATCTCAGCTACTGGTAGCCAGGCCGAGGGGACATTGGATCCTTCCGGATACTGTGCTGAGGGACTGCAAGGTTCTTTTACCAGGTGTACACCCAAAGGGCTATGCCATAGTACCTGCCAGATGTCCGAGGGGGTGCCTGCACTCGGCACTACTGGCAATACTGCCGAGGGCAACATGCCTACCAGGCCCTGTCCTGAGGTGCAGGTTATGTCTCGTGCTCCACCACCAAGAGTTCTGGGGGAGGCCGGGCCCAGTGAGCCAAGCACCACGACTTTGGCACGCAGCTCGACAAGATGACCACGGCGCCATACAAAATTATCGCTCGTCCGATTCCGCCCCTAGGAACGGATCAGGTGAGAGAACTAGTTACAAGGTGGGACCGGTGTAATCCATGTACGTGGCCTACAGCTTATCCATCAGCAAACCCAGGGCAGGTTTACACCGCAACCGGCTAGTCTGGGTACGCACTGGCTCCAGCAGCCGCCCGCTACCCCATCGCCTGCTACTGCACTGACCTGTGAGGACAGGTTCTTTGAAAAGTTCCTCACTTTAATGAGGTCTTCTCAGGGCCATCCTTCGGGATGTGATCAGGGACATGCTCACTCCAGCCCTTCCGCCTGCACCTATAATCCTTTCTCCTATGGCTCCAGCGTCACAGGCCCCGGTGCTGCCCTTGCCGGCTCCTTTGATTCCGATTCCCCTGCCTCCCACAGTTCAGGCTGTTCAACACCATCCTCCGCTGCAGCCTCCGGTTCCCACACCACAGCCCTCTGTGCCAAGCACTCCTTCATCCGCTCCAGACCAGTCAGACACCATGATGGACATGGTTGAGGAAGAGGACCCAGACACGCTGTCGTCAGCCAGTGCCTTCCACGAACGGCTCGCAGGTTTGGCAGAGTACTTTGGCAGGGGGGGGCGGCGGTGGGGGGCGTCGGAGGATGGGGGGGAACAACCGGAGGCAGGGCTCCTGGCCAAGCTTCTCACTCTATGCCCGTGGCTAGAATGGCGATCCGGATGCAGAAGGATGTTGTCGCCTTGGCCAAAAAGGGGTGGCTTAAGCCCTACTCCGTCAATCGGCGCCTCAACGCCAAGTATAAGCAAATGGAGGGGGGATCCACTCTTGCTGTCGGCACACCCTCAACTGCACTCTTCAGTGATCGCTGCGGCGTCGCTCTACTCAAAGCCTCAGCCACCTAGTCCACTGCGATGCTAGGCAAGGAGGAGATCTTGGAGGCTTACGGAAAGAAGCTTTATTTCAACGCCTCACGGCACCTTTGTCACTACAACGCGGATACCATGCTGGCAGCCATTAACCAGAAGCTTTAGTGGGAAATAGCAGACTTCCTTCCTGTGCAGAGCCAGGCACGTTTCAAGGCGGGACTGGCAGAGGTTAAATTGGTGGTGCCATGACATCATGGCGTCCACCCTGGCCCACATTGACACCTCTGGCCGGGCCATGTGCATCGCCACAGACATGAGGACTGACTGGCTTCGGGCTACGAAATTCAACCCAGATGTCCAGGAACGCATATTTGACCTTCCATTTGAGGGTGGTGACCTCTTTCACTCCCCACCGATGAGCTAGTTAAAAAGAATCTGTTCCAAAACTGAAGTCTTCATCCTTACGGAGGCCACGCCCAAGGCATACACCCTGTTGCATCAACGCTCCGATAAGTGGCGGCCATTCGCCGGCTTCCAAGAAGACGGCAGCCTGACCGTTCTGAGTCAGCACCGGCGCAAACAACAAAAAGGAGCAAGGGCTTCTTTCAGTACCCCTCCTCAGCAACAGCCTCAGAATGAAAGAAGGCATGATGCGTGCCTTCGGGTCCACATGTCTCCAGTGGGGGGAGGGGGGGCAGGCTTGCCATTCACACATAGTTTTGGCGTCAGAAGTTCGCTGACCTCTGGATCCTATCCGTAGTAAACACGAGCTACCACCTTCCGATTCCACCCTCCACTCCCACAGATTGGGATAGCAACTCTGTTGGTGGAAATTTGTTTGTTCGTCGAAAGCCAGGCAGTGGAAGAAGTCCCAGCCTCCCAGCGGGGCTTGGGCTTCTACTTAGGATGTTTGCCATACAAAAGAAGAACCAGGCTGGCCTGAGTGTTGTTGAACTGCTCCACATTTAACCTCTCCCTGACGCTTCAAAAATTCTAGATGGTTATGCCACCACTCATTGCGGAGACACTGTGCAGGAGAGACTGGATGTGCTTCCTGGATCTGAATGGCACTTATCTACACGTCCCGATTTGGCAGCCTCATCGCTCCTTTCTGCGGTTCAGGATCATTGGCTTCCATTTTCAATACAAGGTGCTACCCTTCAGCCTCAACTCAGCCCCCAGGGTATTTACCGGACTGATGAATGCAGTGGCAGCCCTTTTTCTTGGTGCAAGGCCACCACATCTACCCGTACCTGGACACTGGTTCGTCAGGGCGAGATCTCCGGAGGTGGTTCATTACACTTCCTCCGCTCTTATCACACTCCAAGAGCTGGGATTTTCTATCAACCTTAAGTCCAAGCTGCAGCCTACACAGGGCCTGACCTTTCTGGGCCTCATATGGGACACGAGCTCCGAGAGTCTTCCCCTCGGAAGACAAGATCATGGCCATAAAGAGGGCCACAAGTCACTTCCTTTGCTGAGAGGTGACCTCGGCCTGGTGGTACAAGCATTTATTAGGTGGTATGGCAGTGGTCCTACTGGCCGTACCCCACACGAGACTCAAGATGAGGAGATACAGCTGCACTTTGCAGACTCGTGGAATCCGGGCTCCCAAGCGCAGCTGGTCAGCATTCCTCCTTCTCTCCACCCGGACCTCACATGGTAGTCCAGGGACTGCAACCTGCGGACAGGCAAGCCCTTCCGGCAGGTGGCCCCGCAGGTCGCCATCACCAGGTCTTCCTTCCTGGAAGACTTTGGGGGGGGGCACACTGGACAACCAGTGTCCATAGTCTGGTCCCTTCAGGAGAAGAGTCTACGATCAACTGGCTGGAACTGAAAGTTATCTGGCTAGCTCTCAAAGCTTTCCTACCGCTCATTGGGTGGGCAAGGTCGTCCTCATCCAGACAGACAACTCCACCAGCATGTACTATGTCAACAAGCAGGGTGGCACCAGGTCCCCTGCGCTGTGCAGCCTAGCGGTCAACTTTTGGGAATGGGCCCTGGAGAACATCTACCTGACTGTTATGCACCTCCCCGGGGAGTCCAACCTGGAATAGGACAGGCTCAGCACACTGGGAGTCGACAATTACAAATGGCAATTGAACAATCTGGTCCTGCTCAGGATCTTCAGCAAATGAGGGCATCCTCAGGTGGATCTTCTGCCTACTGGGCCAACAGGAATTGCCACCAGTATGCGTCCTGGCAGGGCCCCGGCTCCCTTGGCGACGCCTTCCAGATACAATGGAATGGCATGATGGTGTATGCATTCTCTCCCACACACCTGGCCCACAGGGTGGTCTGCAAGATAAGAGAATCATGTCACCGCCGCATCATACTGATAGCTCTGTGGTGGGCGGCGAAACCAGGTTTCTCGGAGTTCCTCAGCCTCTCGGAAAGGCCACCCATTCACCTTCTGCTGGGCCCAGCTCACCTTCTCTCGCAGCAGGGTGGCAGGGTCATCCACCCCGTTCCACAGAAATTAGCCCTCGCAGCGTGGTTCCTGAGCAGGTCACACTGAAGCATCTGAGCCTGTCACAGGCTAACATGGACCTCATTCAGGGCACTAGGAGCAAGGCTACTAAGAGCCAGTAAAAGAGTAAATGGACTAGGTTCTGTCACTGGGTGGACTTTAAGGAGATCGGCCCCCTTACTTGCACATTGAACGATGTGCTCTCCTTCTGTGCACCCTCGCTCACGTAGGGGTGCAAATTGACACATGCCGCACTGACCTGGCCGCCATACTCGCCCATCAAGAAACTACACCCTGTGTGAGATCTCAATGTAGTGTTGGGCGCCCTGGCGCACAAACCTTTCGAACCAATGGTGTCCGCAGACATCCGATTGGTCAGCATTCAACCAGCTCTGTTGGTGGGGTCTCACCTCTGCTCCTAGAGTCGGCGAGATCCAGGCACTGGTGGCTTCAGAACTCTATACTACTTTTCACAAGGATAAGGTGGTCCTGATAATGCACCCTTTGTTCCTACCTAAAGTCTCTTTCCATCTAAATGATTAGATGGTGTTAACTACTTTTTTGCTGAACCTGAGAACGATGCTCAAAGGGTCTTGTACTGTCTGGATGTCAGATGTGCTCTTAAATTCTATCTGGACAGGACCACGAGCTTCCGCAAGTCAGATGCTCTATTTGTCACCTTCGGGAGGGGGTGGGGTGTCGAGGCCCGGGTATCGGGCATCCAAGGCCTCTATAGCAAGGTGGATGGTTTCGGCATTAAAGAGGCCTAGGAGGGTCAGCACAAACCACTTCCAGCTAACATGCATGACCATGCTGTCGGAGCCAAGGCAATGGCTGTCACATTCCAGAGACTGGTCCCATGGCAGGTCATCAGCAGGGCGGCCACCTGGGCTACCCCTTCAGCTTTCTGCAAGCACTACTGTTTGGATGCCGGCTCAAAGTCTGATTCGGCTTTCGGACAGGCAATTCTAAGGAACTTCTTAAAGCGTGTCACCACTCCACCCTGGCGCTAGATTCTGTTGTAATCACCCATACTGTAAGGAGGAAACGGGACTGGATGTAGGAGTAATTAATAGTTACGTAGTGACTAACATACTTCTAGTCAATAGTCCCCTTTCCTCATTACATCCAACCCCCCTCCCCCCAACCCCCCACAGCTCCCCTAATACTACTGGTGTCATTAGGCAATGTTAATATTGTTGATGTGTCAATGGGGACTGTGTGGCACTGGGGTGTGGGGGGGGGGGGAGTCAGGGGAGCGCATTCTCCCAGGGCTGCACCCCATGCACCTCTAAATTTAAAGGGGAAGGTTTTTATCTGGTGAAAAAGGTTGTCTCCGGTCCCTAGCGAGGGACACCCATGTAGTATGGAGGAAAGGGGACGGCACGTAAGAGGACAATCTCTACGGTGAATGAATGACTGCAAAATGTAAATAAGCTGGATCCGCTCTGTAGTGTCCTCGGAGTACCACCTACTGGTCCTCTCTCCCCCACCCCTCCCATAGATTGGGATGGCAACTCTGTTGGCGGAAATCCGGTCGCTCGTCGAGAGCTAGGCTGTGGAGCAAGTCCCAGCCTCCCAGAGGATTGGGCTATTCCAGGATTTTCGCCATACAAAAGAACCAGGCTGGCCTGAGAGTTGTTGGACCTAGCCTCCCCCTTCAGAAAATAGATGGTTACGCCAGCACTCGTTGCGGAGACACTTGACAAGGGAGACTGGAGGTGCTCCCTGGATATGAAGGACGCCCATTTACACGTCCTGATTTGGCAACCACATCGCTCCTTCCTGCGTTTCAGGATCATGGGCTGCCATTTCCAGTACAAGCTGCTACCCTTTGGCCGCAACTCAGCCCCCAGGGTATTTACCAGACTCATGCGCTGGCAGGCTTCCTCAGGCCCATCATGACTACCCGTACCTGGGCGGCTGGTTTGTGAGGGTGAGATCCCCGGAGGGGGTTATCCACACCTTCTCCGCACTTATGCGCACGCTCAACGACCTGGGGTTTACAATCAACATCAAGAAGTCTCCGCTGCAGCCCACGCAGAGCCTCCCCTTCCTGGGCCTCATCTCGGATACGAGCTCCGAGAAGGTATTTCCCTCGGAGGACAAGATTATGGCCATCTGGAGGGCCACTACACACTTCCTTACCAGAGCAGTGACCTTGGCCTAGTGCTACCAACACTTATTTGGTATCATGGCAGCGGTCCTTCTGGCCGTGCCCCACACGAGTCTCAGGATGAAGTGGTTATAGCTGCACTTCGCAGCCTCATGGAATCAGGGGAAGGGCTCCCAACTGGAGCTGATCAGCATACTGTCACGATCCATGCCCCTGCCCCCCTCAGGTATAACAGCCCCCTGACAGCAGTGGGACTACAGCTCTTCACAGTGGCCCCAAGGGCCTTTAATATCCATCATAAAAATAGACAGTCAGTTCTGGCGCCTTTGGCGCTAGGCTCATTATCAGGAATAGGGCAGTACCAGTTTGGACCTTAATCCAACATGGTGGTCTGTTAAACTGCTCAGTTCCTAGAACCTAGTTATGCATTCTAGTGTTTTGGGTGTGGTCGAGCCTTCAGGTGTGGCTGGCTATATAAGCCACACCTAAACTGGAATACACGCTTTGCGTTATTCTCCACTCCTGCAACGCTCACCATGTCCAGCTCCTGCTCATCTGCTTCTTCCCGCAGACCCGATCCTGAAGCCATCGATCCAAATTCCATCACCAACCTGCAAGAACAGCATTAGCAAGCAAGTACACCTACCTGTGAGTAGCAGGTCCTGAATCCATCCTGCGCTTTGTTTGCCTCGCCCATCTCCGGATTTCACCGCAAGCTGTAAAGGTAAAGAAACAAGGACCGCATTAATAACAGTTCTTTCCTTGGCAAGCAGCGGATCCTGACATCACTCTGCGCTTAGTTTACCTCGCCCATCCCCGGATTTCATTGCAACCTGCAAGGGTGAAGAAACCAGGACAGCAGCAATAAAGTTCTTACCTAGGCAAGCAGCGCTTCGATCACTCATTCTGGAACCTCACCGCGACCGACCTGCACGAAAAAGGGAAGAGAACACAGGTTAGCAACTAACTCTAAATAAACCGTGCAGCACTCCGTGCATCAACAACTCATCCGTAGTCTTCGCCAACTGGCGCTGCAGCTCCGAAATCGCAACCATCCCTGTAGAAACAAGAGACATTAGAGAAAAAGCATAGTGGAGCAAAGTAACGCTGAGCAGATAGAACGAAGGGAGAAGAAAGACCGAATAAAGACTGAAAGACACTATAACTCACCTGAAAGCAACAAGCAGATAGGAGTCGCAGCAGATCTGGACCCGACATAAGGGCATGCGGACAAGTGAAGCAGCTAGGTCCACGGAACGCCCGCACCTACCTCGCGCCCCTGCACAGACGCAGGACGGAGAGTTCAACACACAAAAACCTAAAGTGAGAAGTAACCCCAAGCTAGGGAATTTGGATCTGAGGGAGGTGAGTCCACCCATCACGGGCCCAGTATCTTAACCCTCCATTCTCCTGTTATAGGCACTACCCAACGTCTGGCACATAACCAAGCAGAGAGGGGTCCGGGATTGCGCACCGCCTTCCATCCAGCATCATGTGGTGCCCCCGTGGATACCAGGTGAGCAGAACACATACCTCCTTCGGGTAGATTGTGTCCTCCCACGTATTCCTCATCTTAGATATTTGTATCTTCCAGCTTCAGATATTTTTCAGCAGAGGGCGCTGTGCTCTCAAGCAGAGGCATCAAATGTCCCTCGAGGGCCGCCGTCGACCATCAACATTTGTATTATAAAGGGCTTGAGCTGCGCCCGCTAGCTTCAGTTCAGTTTTTCCGATAGCTTGCTTCGTGACACGCAGATGGCACCTTGGTTCTTTAGTCATTATGTCTTCATCGTCGAATCCTTCATGCCTAAAACTGGCTTTAAAAGAAATGTCAGCAGTGCAGGAAGAAAATGTTGATCACCAACCCCCATTGAAATTGTCTCTGGTGCTTGGGGCCCTGACCAACGGGTCGACGAGTGTGGTTCCTGTCAGGCGATGACCAACAAGGCTCTGAAGGAACGTTGAGGTAAACTGATGGTGGGGAAGGAATCCTCAAAGTCTTCTTCGAGAAAACTAAAGGGATCGAGAGAATCGGGTGGGAAGTCTCGACATAGGTTGAGGAAATCGAGATCGAGAAGTCGCTCGAGGAAATCTTCCTTGTCTTCGTCGAAATTTTTTTTAAGCGGCAACAATGATTTCCTTATTCCTCGTCGGCGGACACAAGTCCTCCCCTACCCTTCCAAACATGATTACCTTGGGAAATGGGAGGCTCCATGATAAACATTTTCCGAGAATGCAGCCCAGATCCCCTTGAAAAAAACTGGTCGGAGACCATGCCCCTACTCACTCCAAAAGTGACAGAGGGAGATCAAAGACTAGACGGTTGAGATCCGACAATAAATCGTTGAGGATGTTTCTCCGACATGTAGGAAAAAAATCAGACCTACTGGTGCATAAATCGGAGGGAACATTGGGCAAGATGGCATCGGGAATCCACCTGCCATCGAAGTCCATGTCGAAGGCTACTTCGCATCCTTCGAAGGCGTCTTGAAGCCGACGTCGACACCGCTCTCGACGGCATCAAAGCCTCCTTCGACGTTATCGAAGCCAGCATCGATGACCTTGATGCCTTCAACGCCATTATTGAGGTCATTGTAAATTTCGGCGCCAAAATAGGCACCCATGTCGAAGCACAGTTCGATACTGGTCGAAAGTGTTCCAGCCACAGCCTAGACAGTATTTTTTCAGATCAATGTCTTCCATTTTTGAGGAACCATCCTCTGAAGAGGATGTTGCTCCGGCCGGAGTAAAATTTGGGACTAGGGATGTCCTGGAAGAATTGGTAGACCCTAGTTCTAAAATGGCGGATTTAAATGAATGCCTTCAGACAGCCAGTGACCTGATCCTGCAGACCATGCAAGTGCGGGATACAGAACAATGAATAGAGTAATTGAATTCAAGGGATGGAATGCAGATTCCCAAAATTTTGACCAAGATGACATGACGGACATCCTCAATGAAGGCCCAAAAAAGGACTCGGTCAACTCTTTTGTAATGCCCTATGAAAAGGGATATGGCCACATGGGAAATCCCAGAGTCTGACCCAGCTATAAGTTGGTAGGGAAGTATAGGCCTTCCTCAACTGACCCCAAGTACCAATCAAAACATCCCTCGCCTGAGAGTTTAGTGGTGCAGGCGGTCACATCTACGAGACAGTCAGCCTACCCTTTGATTCCCCCGGATAGGGACGCCAAAAGAATTGATGCCTAGTCCCAGAAAGCTTTTTTCTTCCGGCAGTATGGCCTAATCCACAAACGTGACTTGCACTCTTGCAAGGTTCATATACACCCTGTGGCATTGTATGACGGCAGCGGCTGAACACATCTCTGAGGGCGAGGAACGGGAAGGGTTTCTCACAATTGTCAGAGATGTAAACGAGGCAATGGGGGAATGCCTCCAATCAGGGCTGGACAATGCTGATGATGTAAGCAGGTCCATGGCGTCGGCACAGTCCGCAGATTCGCATGGCTGAGAAAATCAGGTTTTGCACCGGATGTGCAATCCAGATTGCTCAATATGCTTTTGGTGGCTTGAGGTTGTTTGGCAGCAAGGCAGACAAGTTTAGAAAAGCTGCAGACCTCAAAAATGGCTGCTAAATCACTTAGTGCCTCTATAAGACAACCGCAACAACACTCCTACTCAGGGTCATCTTCCTGGAGGAGTTGTCCTTTTTGTTTTTACTCCTCATTTGGGAGAGGGAAAGGACAGGCCAGTCAGAAAGGACAAAGAAAAATCCCTTGTGGTGGAAGAGGGAAAGGTGTTAGATCAGCCCCGCAGCGGCAACTGTCCCCTCGGCCACTGCTGCAGCCGCTGCAAAGCCACTCTGAGGCCTTAACCCGCAGGACCCCGGTGAGAGGTAGGATCACTTAGTATCTGAACGAATGGCGGGGCATTACTTTAGATGCTTGGGCACTGGAAACAGTGGCCCAGGGTTACTGCCTTACTTTTCGACAAAGGCCTCGGGACCATCCACCGGGAGCCAGCTCTGCCAACATTCCAGACCTGCCAACATTCCAGACCTGCTCCTTAGGCAGATTTTAACCCTGTTGGAGAGAGGTGCAATATAACATGTACCTGTAGCGGAGAGGAACAAGGGTTGGTACTCCCCCCCCTTACTTTCTCATCTCAATGAAGGACGGAGGATTGAGACCCATTTTGGACTTGAACAAGTTCCTCAGGAAGGACAAGTTGAAGATGGTAACCCTTTCTCAGATCCTTCATGCTCTCCAAATCCAAGACTGGTTGGTATCATTGGACCTTCAGGATGCTTACTTTCATGTGCCGATCCATTTCAAGCACAGGAAGTACCTGAGGTTTGCGATTGGCGATTCTCACTATCAGTTTCGGGTTCTGCCGTTCGGGTTGACCTCCGCCCGGGGGTTTTCACCAAGCTGATGGCGGTGGTGTCAGTGAACCTCGGAGAGGGGGGGATTCACCTCTACCCTTCCCTGGATGACTGGTTAATCAGGGCAAGTTCACCCGAATGAGCCCAGGAACATCTAATCATGACCTGCCACTTCCTATGCCTACTGGCCTTTTCCCTCAATGTCAAGAAGTCACAAATGATACCACTTCAAAAGCTCCAATTCATCAGAGCTATACTGGATACGTCCTCGGGCAAAGCCTCGCCTCCCGAGGAGAGAGCTCTCCAAATTCTGCAGATGGTAACAGTTCCAGAATGCCCAGCGTCTACCGGCTTTCGATTTCCTCAGGTTGCTCGATCTCATGGCATCCTGCATCTTTCTGGTGCCAGAGGCCCGATTGAGGATGAGATCCCTTCAATGGGCCTTTGGAATTCAATGGTCTCAATTTTCAGGAAATATGTTAGATCTTTTGCAAGTTTCGGCCAGAGTGGCTCAAGATCTAATATGGTGGGCTTGCAAGGATAATCTCTTCAAAGGATTATCTTTTTGGCACCAATGGCCGGAGATGATGGTAGTGATGGACGCATCACTCACAGGGTGGGAAGCCCACACCAACGATCTTACAATCAACGGTCGTTGGTCTGCTAAATTTCAAGCACTGTAAGCACATGGCTTAGCAAAATTTGTTCTGTGCTCTTTACATGGATCAGATGACAAGTTTTCCAAAGGTCAGTCCAACAGTGCACAACAGTAATCATTACTCCTCTGCCCAGTGCATCCCCTGGCTGTATTTGTAGATGCTTCAATCTTCATCGGGTCTGCCTGGATGCATGCTACTATTGGGGGTAGGGAGGGCCGGTGAAAGATACTTTTATTGATCTTCAAAGTGTTGGCTAATTTGATATGGAATGCACTAGTTTGGTTAAGGGTTAGTTGTATGCCAAAAATGAAATACAAGTTTACAATTTCAAAAGCTGCCACAAAATAATTTTTTTTCGGGTTCTGTTCAAAACCCATCACAAAAGCAAAATGTTTTGAACATCCTCTTTACATTTAAAATTGCCCCTGACTGTTCACTGAACGTGGCATGAGTGTTGTGGTGTGGCCAGATCTTGCTAAATTTCATGATTCCATCAAATGTTGTAGGTGCTATCTTATTATAAATACGCCTAAATAATTATACTTTAACATATTAAATAAAGAATGATCCTACTTGGATGTCTGTTAGTATGAAATGTGAAGCGGAGTAAGAATTGGCGAGCCTTTGTTAAACTTTGACAATTTTAGCCATATATTTTACCATGTATTGCTGTGTTAAAATCTTTTGCGTCCATCTGACTCTCAGTGTGCGTTTAACTGTTAAGCTCACCACAAGGCTCCAGTCTCATTTGTTTGAATCCATACCTAACTTGATGTCTGAATTTGGACAGTGTATGTCCCATGTTTTCCAGCTGTTTATCAATGTTTATTTGCTGCCTACATTTAATGTGTACCACCTTTTCTTACTTAATTATTTTGCCCACAAGCAAACTCCCAAGCAAGTGCCTTTATTGTTTCAGTAAGTAGAAACTGTTGGCCGCAAAGTGAAAAGGTTTACTTTTTTCCTACATTGAGCAATGTGTACCTTTTTACTTATTGCACTCTTGTTTCTTAAGATTCATTTTCTCCACGTTTCTAAAGTATTTTAATTTAACCTTGTGGAGAAAAGTAATTTTGTTTTTCTAATTTAGGTGGCAGTAGCACAGGATGCAAGCCGCCCTCCACCGCCTGCCTGCCTGCCTCATTGGGGTTCTCTCCAACTGAGCCAAACATGTCAAGCCAGCATAGCCACGCCCCCTTTTCCAGCATCCAATCCATGGCTGAGCATCAGGTAATTTTGAAGTTCAATCCAGGTGTTAATCTACTCTTGTCACGTTGTCTCAGGAAAATGTTTTTCTTTGTTAAAAAATGTAGCATGGATTAGATGGTCTGTACCCTAGGGGTCGAATTAGGATATGAAGGAGCTAAAACCAGCTCCTAGGTATCCAACATTACCAGTGACCACGAGCTTCCACTTAGGATCGAGGAGCTAGTACATAGTGTTCCACAAATGTAACTTGCGCCTACGATTTTCAACTCGTTTTGTAAATTATTTGATCCCTTCTGCCTTAAATGTTGCATAGATGTATCCTAATGTTTGTTCATAGCTTGTCCCAAATGCATACAGAATTCACTTGGCATACGTGTGGGTCTGGCATAAATTGGCCTGAAGAGCCAAAAGCAGCTCCTTGTAGCTGTTGGTGTCAAGCTGTAGACGGGCTCTTCTAGGCTAATAGAAGGAGCTAAATAGTTTCCAGCTCACCTCCATTTCGAACCCTGGTACCCTCAGCTGTTTGATGATGTTTCATATATTAACAGCTTGGTACTTCAAAAAGCTATGATATGAAATACATCTGTTTTTTAATATTCCTTTTTAGGACTGGTTCGGTACAGTATATGAGCAATATCTCTGATACTTTTTAATCCGCTTCTATATAACTGTTTGAGCCAACTTTTCTCTGGTCTGGTATACCCTTTAAAGAAATCCTAAATGCTGTTGAAGTTGTAACTCTGAAAGGAGGATTGGAAAAAATAAAATACAACTCTTTAGGTACTAAAGGAAGAAGAAAGCCACATGGCAGGACCAGTAACTGACCAGGTCACACAATACATACCAACGAGTTGGAACTTTAAAAGGATTCTGTATGTTGATGTTCTCCAGAAGGGACAGGTGTGAAGGATTGGCATCTGTCAATAGATTAAAAGCCCTAGCAGACCCCGCCTTCCCTTCATCAAACTCTCTGCCAAAAGCCTAATGAGCACCTGTACCCTGCTGCATCAGCATCCTGATTTGCAGCACCTGCTCTCCACTGGCAGTCAGTGTGACAGATAAGTCACTTAAGCACAGAGTCCGCATTTTAAAATCTGCACCAAAACAACACAGTTGTACCTTAAGCCATACTTGAGTTGGGGTACGGTGGCCGGTATTTCATATTTATTAAAACTACATTACATCTGTATCATACATATGCCATGGACGGGCTGTGTGCAACCAGTGAGACAATAGCAAGTGGGAGCTGCCTGTCTTTTGATCATTTGTGTGGTCGAGTGACATCTCTCCAACAGGGCATCCCTCAGCGATATTTGCCATGGGAAACCAGAATTAATGGGCACGCCCAAAACAGACTAGTGGCATGGCTGGATGTTTCATACCAAGGGGCTTTTGATGATATGCGTCTGATCAGAGTTAATGTACAGACAGAATACTTTCCCCAACTATACAGCGCTCTATCATCTTGCTTTTCTCTGTGGTTCTCTTTCCTTCCGGTGTCCTGCATCAGGCAAAAGACCACTTGTCACAAGAACAGCAATTGGAACCCTTAAAGCAGGCTTGTGTTAACCATTCCTGTGGGGCATATTGCCTATGAAAGAAGCCTGCAGCAAAGGGCGTGGGTGTTGTGTGCTTGCATGGTGTCTCCACGCTATTGCCCTGTGAACCACAGCATCCTGGATTGGGGTGAGTCCACGCCCCCAAGCTTTTTAAACCTCAGAACCAGCCTGCAGTGGTGAAGGCCACCAGAGAGCTAGCAGGTGTCGTGCTCCTGCAGGGTGTTTGGCACCGTAGGCGATTGTTTCATACATGTAGTGCTGTTGGACATTGTTCGGCACTGGGGGTTGGATAACTTCCCTGGTCCTAAGGATTTGTTTGAAGGGCTTGTTGCCATTTATCTGGCTGTTCCGATTCCATTTGTGACTGGATGCTGGGTCACCACGGTACATGGAGTCTGGTAGCACTGATCAAGAGTTGAAGTGCTGAGTGAAGTTGAAATATGAAAGCCACACAAGTGCAGGTCCTGTGATATCTTTACATATCTTTCCACATTATTTAGCTGGCTGGACTAGAACTTGGACCCTGTAAGGCAGGGCAGAGGTGGATAGTTGGACTAGGACCGCTGTCTGCTGTCCCCCACTCACCTTTGCACTTGTGTTTGCGGTGCCATCACAGCCCTATGCTCTGCGTTGGTTGCTCTGCATCTTGCACTTGGTAGGTCTCGCTACAGCCCAGCACACCCCTTTGGCTTGAACATTTCCGTCATCATTGCTAGAGTGAAGCAATCAACTAATTACATTAACTGTCGGCATTGCAAGCCCCAGAAAATCTTTTACCCCACTGCATGGCCAATAGGAGGACTCTCAACCCTACAAAACCCATGGGGGAGGCAAATACCTTTTTTAATGAATTTGAGCATTTCGTGTTCACGATTAATGAACCTGACATTTCTGATGCCCGGAGCGTTAAAGATGCTCACGAGAAATCGTGCAGCAGCAGCGCTAACCACTGCAGCCTCATTGACGATCCGGGCAATAATTCTTGGTGACGTACCCATGCCTCGAATACCAAGTGACCTTATTTAAACCCAAGGCAGATTCAATCTCCACGCTACCCCAATAGGTGTCAGTATGAAATGGCCAACATAACTATTGTTTAACATCCATGGGCAAGAGAACAAGGACCAGCTGGCTAATAACCATGAAAGGGTGCCGGCATTGTGCATACTTTGAGCATGGGTAAAGGGACAGTGGCAGAGCCCGAGACCAACACTGGGCAGTCTCCACCGGCTGGCACAATGCAGGGTGGTGTGCTGCTTGACAGTGTTGGTTCTCTCGGCGGTTGCTCAGATGGGGCACCCGTCGTCGTGCAGGACGAGCCATTGGAGTATGCTGTTTTGACTTTTAACAAATTTACTCCACTTATCAAAAGTATGGGTAGCGATTGTACTGGTGGTAATTAACTACTTCACACTCGGTTTCCCACAAGAGGAGGCAATCTGCCCTGGAACAACTTGGCTTTATGCTCTGTACTAGTCTCCTAAGTTTGCCTAATTCCTCACCCCACACCCCCAATTCATCTACACGTTTCTGACATAGCCGGCACGGGGGCAAAACAGTTAAATGCCATATTGTTTTGGCGGAACTGGAAGCTTTGAAGAAGTTAATTGCATTTTTCCTTGATGCTCATGAGGAGCACTGGGACTATGAGCCATCATCCTGCGCCGCAAGCGATATGGGGGGGGTTACTCAGTCTAGGGAGGTAGTGGTTACCAAAACCTCTGATGCCAGCACTAATACGGATTTCGAGAGCCCTGACCTGGGATCTTATTTTGGTTACACCGGGATTAACACACAGCTGCAGACCCCAGCCTCAAAAAGGCAATCCGGCCCCAGCCGTTGGCTCCTTTTCCCACAGCATAAGCTAGTTGCCGCACTGAATTAAACCGCTTATGTCAGTGTTGACCTGCCGGGTGGACTATATACCAAGGGCTAATACTCCAGCAAGTATATTAAATTATGGGGCTGGTAGACTCGCGCATGGAATTGTCAACTGTGCCCGCTTCTGGAGCTCCTAGACTATACTATGGGCTCAAAGTCTCTGGATATGGTGCAAGGCATGGGATTTGGGTTGCCGTGGCGGGGTACTATTACTGTATAAAATGCCTAAACAGATCACACATCCGATGGAAATCTGGGAAGGTCTTATAATGTATCCATTGGTTTAACTCTGTTCGTGACTGCATGTCTGTCGGTCCAAGGCCTTTTGCGTATTGAATCTAGTTCTTAACCACTTCCTCACTGCACATTCAAAATCAGAACCTATCCCCTGCGCAGCGTTGGTCACTTCTTACACGCTGGACCCCAGCATCCCATATTATCTGAAGCTAACCCGGTCTCACTAGGGAAGAACAGATCAGGTATTCTAATTCATGTCAACTTAAATGTGTCTGAGAAGGAAAGCCTGGTCTTTGAGTGACTAGGCCCTGTTCCTATAAACTCGCCTCCTTACAATCTTTGTGGTATCTTCCTATATTCAGAGGGCCTAGCCTCTGAGAACTAAGGGCCTTGCCTTATGTAGGGCATTATGTATAGGTACACACTGCTGTTAACTTGATACAATTCGATATGCATTGCATTTTTGGAATTGATGCGGTTTTCTGTTTACAAATATTTTGGATCAATGACTTTTAGTGTGTTTATTTTAGGCACATTTTAATTGGAAATGTGTGTTCTTAATGTGTAATCTAATTGTGGAACCTTATTCTGGTGGTACATAATCTGGGTTTGGTGCTGCTTGATTCGAGTTGATTTACTTTTTATTAATTTCACTGTCGGTATGTAATTGGTGCTCCATTTATCATTATGTGCCATTGTTGCTGCTATTGCTCTGAATGTGATATTTTGATAGATCTGCTGATCTTACATTGTTTTGTATGTGTCATGAATGTACGTTTATGGCTGCTACCTGAAATAGTTATTGATGACGATGATATAAAAGGTCACCCTCCCCTTATTTGATTCACTTTTGGACCATACATGACTTAAATAATTCAGTTGACCAGTTTTGGGAGAATTGATCTTCCCAAAGCACTCGGCCATTGAGTTGAAGGAATGCACCAAGGCAAGGTCTGCTCCCTACCCATTCCAAGGGCACATTTGGGAGACTTGCTGAAGACCAGGATCTGACACTCTGCTTGTAAACTCCTTTGGCTCGGAGAGCTGAACTTGAAAGGACTTGCCAAAGCCGAGGGCCTTGAGTGCCAGAACAACCAGGCTTCTTGCTTTCACGACATTGAACTGCATTAGTCTTGATCGCCCCATTTGAACCAGAAGGATCCCCTGGTGCTGCTTTTGGCACTCACTTGAACTCCACTCCTTCTGCACCTTTGGACTGTCTTGCCACCGCATCATACCATGTGGAGCATGTCACCCGTTCAGCTCATACAGCCAGCTGGCCGCTGCGGACAAACTCATACATTTGCAGCTCGAACATCGCAACGGACCATCAGAGTCACACCTTCAAACTGCCAGACTTTGAATTGAACCGCATCGACCCAAACCAGCAGTGAGATGAGGATGAGGCGTCAATGTGGATTGAAGGAAACGCGAAGCTGAACACACGGACTGGTGCTTGTAATGAGGATACACCTTTTGCTCACCCCAACCTGGTATAAGGGACCACACAAATGAGACTCGGACCAAATAAATCCAGTCCTCCATTTATTCAGGACTGCACAGGAGTGAGCTCACCATTCAAAGTTCATACAGCTTGTATACATTTTAGTTAACATTGCATTCAATAGCTGGCACACAGTGGAGACAAAAATCTGCATAGTCATTGGCAGCTGGTTGCACGCTCTGTTTCACGTGTCTTCGTTCGTGCAAAGTATTTCTTGAAAACTCATTTGAGTAACTTAAGTTATCACACACCACGCCTGCCTTAACTTCCGGTGGCCTAGTTCAGGGAAATTGCTTGTGTGGTTGCATAACTAATGCATATCTTATGCTACAGATATGCATCCCACCCCTGCTAGGCTCTTCTTAGAACACCAAGGGTCTTAGTCACAAGCCATCAGCCCTTCTTCCGAAAGTGTCAAAGGTTTCCAAGAAGGGTTTATCTTGCTGAAAAAATGAGCACCAACTGAAACGACATGCCCGACCCTCTTAATCAGAATCAACAGTAATGAAGTCCGAGTGAGCGGGACATTTAGAAATGTGCCTGCATTCGGAGACAGGAGGAAGAGAAGCAGAACGGCAGAAGGAAACCGAGCTAAAGAAGACGGCAGCTGCATGCACCAGACCATGCTGGAAGTCTGCCGCTTCCTGACTGCCGCTCGCCAGCCTTACTTACCAACGTGGCACGACGCCAAAAGTGACGCAGCAGGCACTGTGGAAGACCTGCTGGTAAAGCTGGCAGCAGCAGAGGTTCCGGGAACGCAGTCATGCCAAGAAGTAGCAGTCTTACTGGCGGATGAACATGGATCGGGCAGGAGAGCTGGGAGAAGGTCTGCAGACCAGGAAACGCCATCCTAGAGTGAAAACTTCATTGTAGCAATGTGCCATAGGTCAGGATGCTACCAGACACAGGTGAGTCTGCCCATAGAAGTTGGGGACCACGGGGCGTACCGACAAGCATGTGAGCAATTAAGACTTGTTTTGAATACTGACCAGATAGTATACAAAGACCGAATTTGCACAAATTCTCATGTATGAGATGTCAATTTGGGGGAAGGTTGAAGCATGTATTATCAAAAGCCAATGAATGCTAATGAAGTTGAAAGACAGATCTGAGATATCAATGTGAGGAACGTTGGAACAAGTAGTACCTCTAGTCCTTTGCAAACTTTAACTGTGCTATACAACCTGAGTGAAAACATGAAAGAAGCACATCCGGCTGTGAGCATTTTGGCGGGGGAAGATACCTGGCAAAGAAGCATACAAGTGGGTCCACTAAACCCCACAAAGGATGCCTGGCAGGCGAGTATAGCAGGCAATCCATTTGAAACGTACAGAGAAACAAGACCATTGTGAAAATAGATTTCCATTGGGGGTGCTAAAGTTACCACGTAATTCCTCTCTGGAATAAATTGAAGAGCCAGCGAAGTGTTTGTTCCTCCCCTCTGTCCCACCTCCTGGTTTCAAACTTTCTGTCAATCTTTTTTTGATCTCATCAACCTTGGAACCAAAGCAAAAAGGTTTCGCTTGGGGTTACTTTTTAAAATTACAAATGGGATTGTCTTGAAGGGATGGGAAGTGAATCCTTAAACGGGAGGAATTGAGCTTCGATGTTCCCTGATACAAAGTTTCTATATAAATCTCGTCTTTACACTTCTTAGTTTGCTTTAGATGAGTGACTGACTTTTCAGTGTCAAGCTTGTTTTTGATGACCTCTTAACTTCGGAAGGCTGAGGTTCAAAAAGATTGCTTATTTTTATTTTTACATTTAAAAAATCCCCATCAACAACAGTTTTTTTTACTGAGATGCTCCGATTGAAACTAGCCTGCCGCCATAATAGATTTCAATTGGCAATTATTTTACATTGTGCTTTGCCATCTGGTTTAGTTGCAAAAGCAGATAGTGAAAAAGTGGATACCACAAGAATCACCTCGAACAGTATCGAATAAGAACTTTATTTCTTTTAGTTAGAAGTACAGTGGAGATGGTTATTGAAGGAAGACTGCAGAATTGGCTGTTAGCAAACAGGATATATTCTACAAAAAGGATTGCTGAATGTTTTTTTTAATTTGAGCTTCACCCGTTTTCAGTGTATATGAATTAAGCAAGGCAAGCCAAGCCAAACTTCTTCCTAAAGTTTGGTCTGTTTGCCAAGAAACTGCAACAATACTTCACGTAAGAGATCCTATATCCTGGGGCATGGAGTCTGGAGGGGGGTGGATGGGTGTGGGTGATGGACCGGGGAAAAATGAGAAATTAAAGGCTTGCAAAGATGTTGCCCCAGGCAAAGGACTGCAACTATTTTAGTCAATTATGTGGCCTCAAGCTTTGGCACAAGTTTTGAAGAAAAAAAATGGACCCATAAAGGGCTCAATAGAACAATTGTCTGGAAAGGGTTCTACTAACTTAATGAGGATCTTGACACCAAAGAACACAGTCTCAATCTTGATTGTGTTTAATTTTCAGATATTTTATGGTAGAGACTGGCATCAAAACAAACACTAAGTTTTGAATTAATTTATGAGCGCTAGACTCTTGGAATGTGTGGCGTGTTTGAAGAAATCCCCATCCTTTTTTATGAGAGCACCAAGGTATATGGTGCTTGGTTGGTTTTGGCCACTACTTGTTGAGTAGTGGGGTTGCCTGGGCTCAACCTGCACTCAAATGCGGCATTCTTATAGCCCCTTTGTGGATGTCAGCAACTCGGAATCTAGTAAACTGCAAGTACTTGTGCCCTGAGAGTTGTAGACCTTCTACCACAGAGAAAGTGTGAATTAAAACTGTCCACTAAATTGCACCCAAGAAGGGGAATTAAACCCCAGACATTAAAGTAACCTTAATAGGGTGCAGACTGCAAACTGTTAAACCTATGCCACAGACAACGGGTAAACCTGGACCAATCTTTGAACGCGGAAGGACAACCAACTGCAATCACAAAGGGGAAGGTTCCCAGCTTAGTGTCTCAGGTGAGGACAGAGCTGTGAATACTAACGTCAGGAAGGAACATGGGCCCTATTTCAGTGGCTAAAACTGACAGCAGTGGGCCACCTTGAAGTGCAAACTGAGGCATTGGTTGGTGCAGACAGCCCGACATACTTCAATCCATGGGGCAGACCGAGAGGCCAAATACCAACCAATTAAATCCTCACCACTACCAAGACCTGAAACAAGTTGCTCAGTGAGGCCCGGCAGTCCATGACTATAAAAGAAGCAGAGATTGCCACAGAACAGTGAGGAAGCAGACATGCGACTTGGTGCTCATTTCATACATTGTGAGACTGCTACCGGGTAGAACATGGTTGGCCCGCTGTCCACAGCACACTGGATGCTTAGTAGATCTATATCCGAGACCAAGCAAGGGGAAACTAGTATCCGAGGCTGGAATCAAGAGGCATGTTCCGTCCTAACCGATTGAAACAAATGGATGGACTTTGAGTCTGGGCACTTCTGTACTGTAAAAAGCCTGTGAAGAACCCCCACTGGCAGTAGGGTGAGTATTGTTTGCCTGAAAAGGACCCTTAAAGGCTGGTTGGGGAGTCCCTGCACACTCGAGTGCTGTGCTCCACATCAGTGGGTGTGTTTAGACCCAAGATAGTGCTGCAAACCAGAGGCGGTGAGGAGCTAAGAAGGACGCAATGTTTACAAGAGGCGTAGCAAAAGCTTTGCTTGCTGAGATATGCCAGTGGTCTGATTCGGGTGCGCTTCCAGGAGGGGTTATTCATTCTTGATCCTAGCATAGGACTGGACTTTAAAAGCTGTTGTGAGCAATTGTAGGCCAAACTTGTGGGAAATGTCTTTTGTAGCATGGGGATATCCAGGTGGTGACCTGCCTTAACAAGAATGGACTTTAACTTTGTTGATCACCTTTTTGCATTGGTTTATATATTAGTGTCTTTGGAGGGACATACATGAAATCTTAAAATTACAACTATAGGCAGAAAGATGTTGCCACCCTGAGGTGGAAGAAGCATCGAGAAACGACCACTGTGTGTTGCCCTATCCTTGACGCTTTTTTTTTCTTTTTTACAGAAAGGTTCCTTCTTTGTAGAAGATTTCCAGAGTTTCTTTAGAGATTTATCCAGTCCCAGAGTGTTACCTTTGCATAATAAATTCTTCTCAAAATCTGCGTGTGATGTATGTTGTATCATTGCTCAGCATCACTGCAGGATGTATTACAAACTTAATTGGATGAACACTTACCTGAAGATGAGCAAGAGTGTGCAAGAGGACTTTAGAGTCGATTCTCCAGATGACGTAGATTAGATTTATAAGGGTAAAGACCATCCAAGTGGCATACAGTTATATATGTGACATTACATCTGTGTTGGAAATTTCCAATATATGTATTTCTGTGGCCTGTGATTCTGTTTAAAATTGCATGCTTGCATAGGCTTCCATCACGTGGTTGGTCCGGCGTATTGTATGTTTACTCCTAAAGTAAAAGTGCTGCAACAGTGACATTCCCGTCATATTATCCCTCCCTTCATGTGCAGGTGCCCATGATCCAAGCATTGTTGTCAGTTTATTTTATTTTTTTGCCTTTGCTTCTTCGCTTGTAGGAAGACTGAGAAAAAAATAAATATTGGAGAACATTTCTCAACGTTGCGCAGCACCAAACAGACATTGTAGATCAACATTCGACATTGAAGATTTCTCAGGACACACAAGAGCTCATTACAATAAAATCCTACTTCCCTGCACACATTCAACCCCTTTGACACCCATAAACTTGGTGTCAAAAAGAGTATGCATCCTGCTCCGTATACATGGTATCACCAGTCATTTTCTAAGAGGGTAGAAGAGTGTTTCAAATGGATAGTGTCCTTACATGTATTCCTCATCGTTGAAAATCTTTTCCAGCTTCAGCTGGTTTGGAAAGCTTTTTCGGCAGAGGGTGCTGTGAGTCTATTCCATCAAGTCCATGTCGTCGAGGGCCTCCATCTTGAGGTTGACGTCATCACCAGTGTATATATAGCACGCATAGCACCCGCTGGCTTCAGTTCATTTTTCCGACCCAGCTATCGCTTCAAGAGAATTACAGCACACTTCAGTTTTTGAATTAAAACTACAACACTTACAAAAAATGTCTTCATCGTTGGCTCCATCGACACCGAAGACTGGTTTCAATAAATGCTGTGATTGCGGTGCCAAATTTATGATCACTGACCCTCATCAAGTGCGTCTGTGGTTTCTGGCCATAGAGCATCGAATGGCTGACTGCGACTCCTGGCAGGCAATGACTGTAAAGGTTCTGGAAGAGCGTAAAGAGAAACTAGTGGCGGATAGGGCCCTCTCAAAATCCCCTTCATCTAAAATCCAATCTTATAACGAGTTGAGAGGAGACTCTTCTAAGAGAAAATCATCCAAGAAACAATCTTTTTTCAGGAGTGGTTCTCAACAGTCTTTGCCTTCGAGTAAGAAGTCGAAGAAGAGGCGTTGCAGATCTGCATTGTCCTCCAGTGATTCTTCGCCTGAGACAATTTCATGTCCAGCCAAATCCTCTACTCCTGCCCAGTGGGAAGAGTTTCGGAGAGAGATGTTGAAAATATTAGAGCAGAAGAATCCCCCCCCCTCCCCCCCGAAGGACAAGGAGAAAAGCCATGCTCTGGTCGCGCTGCATAAAGGCGACTAGGAGAAGGCAAAGGCAAAACCGTGCACACCCTCAATCCCAAGACGTAAGCCATCGATCCCATCAACGACCGTCAAGGCTTCGACCCGGCACAATTTCGTCGTCGACTCAGTCAAGGGTCTAGTTTTTCAAGGGTGTTGTCTGCAAAATAAACTTAATCTACACCATCTTTGTCGATGCCATCGTCTTCTAGGTCCTCTGTGTCGTCAACGCCATTGATAACGAAGAAACCGTTGACGACCGGCTCAAACTGGTCAACGCCTTTACCAAAGCAGGTGAAGGAAACCTAAAAACTGCACCAAGAAGATTTCTTCAAATTTTTATATTCAATTTATAAAGAGCATGAACCTTCTAATGCTGACACTCCACCCTTTGGCATGGATTCCGGTATGCCTAATGTGCGAGGGGCCCTTGTGTCAGAAAAGTCCAGGTGTAAGGACTTGAGACCCTCCAGGCAGCCAGTGGTGTGAATATATCACCTGAATTGGGGTTTGCAAAACCAGACCCTTCAGACCATGCAGAAGCCTCCTATAGGCGACTCATGACCAGGGTGGATGACTTTCTGGGTTGGAACAGGCCTGCTCCCCCATTTGAGCAGGATGACTTAACAGATGTCCTGGACCAGGGTCCACAAAAGGATCCACTCCTTCCCTTTCAAATTGCCCTTCAGAAAAGGGTTGAAAAATGATGAGGCACCCAAGACAATTGTTGCAGTGAACAAGAACCTCACCAAAAAGTATAGGCCATCTAACAGTGACCCTGAATATTTGACAAAGCATCCCATGCCAAAAACCCTGGTGGCTCAGGCGGCGACGTCCTTCTCCAAACAGGCATTATATCCCACTATACCTCCTGACAGACGAGAAGTGTGGATGCTTTGGCAAGAAATCTTTCTGCGGGAGGTGTGGCAATGAAATCTGCCAACGCCACTTGTGCCATAGCAAAATTCACTTTCACCCTGTGGGATTGCATAGCAATGGAGACTGACCATATTCCCGAGGGGGAAGAAGGGGAATGCTTCCTGGCTATCGTAAGTGACGGAAAAGTGGCATGTGCAAGTCTCTACAGTCAGGACTGGATACTGCTGACCGTATTAGTAGATCCATGGCGACAAGTACCGTACTATGTAGATTTGCGTGGTTGAGAGTCTGGATTTGCACCAGACGTGGAGTCCAGATTACTCAATATGCCTTTTGACGGCTTACCTGTTTGGCAGCAAGGCTGACAAAAGCCTGGAGAAGCTGCAGACCTCGAAGGCGGCAGGAAAATCACTTGTTGCAAATCAGACAGCCACAACAATCTTACGTAGAGGATTTTCTTGGAGGTGTAAGTCCTTTTTGCTTCTATTCCGCAGTTGGTAGAGCGACAGTACATGCTAGTCATAGACCTAAGAGGATGCCCTCCTGGTGGACCAGGGAGAGCTACTAAGTGCGCCCAAACAGTGGTTGCTTTACCATCAGCCACTGTTGCAGCTGCCACAAAACCTCTTTTGAAGTCTTAATCCACAAGACCCCAGTGGGGGGTAGATTGTTTCTTCGTTTCACAAAAGCTTAGCTATGCTGGTCAGGTCTAACATGGCGACATATTTCTTCTGACGAATAAGTAATAAGAATTGTTTCTTTCAGTTGAATTTCACTTTTGGTCGCGTCCCCTTGGGTAGTGGTTAAGCCAAGTGAAAACCACATGTAAAATGGTTAAGGCAAAAAAGAAGAGTCCCAGTTTTGAGACTGCGCCCAATTTTTAAAACATAATTTATTAGTTAAATGCCCTTTAGGATGACACGTGTTTCGGTCCTTTATGGACCTTTTTCAAATCAGGGCTATGTATGTAACCAAACAACATTATATAGATGTTTTTCAAACAACATAAACCAAATATGTTCATTCATTTACAAAGGACACAGTGATATAGTGAGAAAATTGGCGGTTGTGGCAGCAAGTCTGAGGGGGTTTCACATTTACTCCTACCTCGGCGATTGGCTGATCAGGGCCTGTTCTCCCGAACAAGCTATAGAACATCTCAGCAACACCTGCCACTCTATCCATAGACTGGACTGCTCCGTCAATTTTAAGAAGTCCCACATGATGCCATCACAAAGACTCCAGTTCATCGAAGCAGTCCTGGATGCATCCTCTGCCACCCTAGGTAAGGGATGAACACACAACTCCTACGTCCTATCCCCTTTCCTCCATACTTATGGGACATTTCTCCGTCCTGTGGGAGGGGACCGGAGCACTTTGTAAAAAGCATCCCATTTTTCAAAAATGTGTCCTTACTCTCTTTTTAGGCGGGGTACCCCACACTGCTGTAACCCCGCCCTCCTTAGCTCCGCCCAGCGCATCGCCCATTGTCGTCTACAGCGGCAACGCAGGCGCTGGCCAAAGAGGATAAGCTTCTTGACTCTTTGGGGAGGAAGATTTTCGCTAATTCAGCCCTGCAGTTACTTCACGCTACCGCAGAGCTGGTATTAGCAGGGTTGAATATGAAAATGTGGCCGGGTCTGTCAGTTTGAGGAATTCATTCCCGCTAATAAACTAGAGGATTTTAAAGCGGGATTGTCAGATGCCAGGGTCCTGGCGCAGGATATGCTGGAGGCCGCGCCGCATCATGTCGACACCTCGGCCGAGGCCCTATGCTTGGTGTGAACACTTCTCGTCAGGCTTCACTGCACGCTACCAAGTTCTGGACCTGCCTTTTGATTGCAAGGAGCTTTTTCACTCAACGACAGATGTTGAACTGACTAACGACAACACCCAGACCACCAAGTCCTTGTCTGTCTTGGTGAAACCACCTTTAGTGCACAGAGAACGTCTTTGCAGCATCTGTATACCTCTGGTTCTGGATCGGCAGTCCCGTAGGGTCGATACTCCATCAGGAAATTCCTGCTGAGTGCAACAACGGGGCAGGTTTTTCTCCCGTTCCTCAGCCTCGTCTTCAGGTTCAGGTGGCGCCACCACTGATAAACCAACTAAATGAAGTTTCTCTGCACTTGCACGAGACCCTGGTGGGGGGGGTGTATTGTCTCACTGGGAGGCGTGGCAGGCAATCACTGAGGACCGGTGGGTCTTGTCAGTCACTCGGGCGGGCTTCCGCTTGCCCCTTCCCCCTACCCAACCCTTCAATCCCTCCCTCGGAGCCGAGATACAGAAGTTGCTGGATCTCAAAGCGGTGGAACCCGTTCCCCTAGGGGTGCGAGAGGAGGGCTTCTACTCCCGGCTGTTTATGGTGCCCAACCAGGCTGGCCTGCGCACCATCCTAGACCTTTCTCAGTTCAATCTCGCTCTACCCCAAGAGAAATTCATGATGATCACGCCCTGTCAGATAAAGTCCTCTTTGCAGAAGTGCGATTGGCTCAGTGTGGTGGACCTTCCGGATGCTTATATGCATATTCTGATTTGTCGGTGGGAGCGGCCTTTCAGGACCCTGGCCCGCTAGTGACAATCACGATGGACTCTTCCCTTCTGGGGTGGGACGTTGGACCTTCTTCAGGTTTCTGATCTCTGGTCACCGCAGGACAAACTCCTTCATATAAATGACTTGGAGCTCCTGGCGATCTTCCTGGTGCTCAAAGCGTTCCAGCCTGTCATTGTCAACAAAGTAGTTCGGATCCACACGGACAATGTGGTGTCCATGTTTTATATCAACAAACAAGGGGGTACCAAGTCCCCTCCTCTTGTGGATCTTGCCATTCAGATATGGAAATGGGTGGTTCAGCATGGCATCTGGCTGGTGGCAGTGCACATCCCAGGTCAGCTGAATGTTACTGCAGATGCCCTCAGCTGACGTACAATGGTCAGTTACGAGTGGGAACTGAACTCGGAGGTCCTCTTGCAAATCTTCCGGTATTGGGGCATTCCAGAAGTGGACCTCTTCGCAACAGCGTCAAACAGGAAACTTCCCCTGTATGCCTCCAAGAACGGGCTGGGAGCCTCCTCTCTGGGGGGGATGCCCTCGAAATTCTCTGGCTCAACATGAGCCTATGCTTTCCCACCTCTGCCTCTGATTCATGGGACGTTGTGCAAGCTGAGGAGCACGGTGAACTGTTCTCTTCTGCTCATAGCACTGTGGTGGTGGGCCAGGTTTTGGTTTTCAGAGCTTAAGCATCTGTCGGTGTGTGCACCGATCAGGCTTCTGTTATTTCCCGACCTGCTTCACCAGAGAGATCAGCAGATGTGGCACCCCTTCCCACAATCGTTCAGCTTGGCGGCATGGTTCCCGAGTTCAGATCTTTAGAACACCTCAACTTGTCCGCTGATAACATGCGTATTATTCAGGCGGTCAGGAAGTCCTCGACGAGATCTCAATACAGGAGCAAATGGCTTTGGTTCTGCCACTGGTGCTTAGCCAGACAGCTGGACCCCAGGTGGGCTACAATCAACACAGTGCTGTCCTTTGTCTCATCTAGCAGAGTCGGGCATCCATGTCTTGACATGCAGGACTTATCTTTCGGCTGTTGCCGCATACCTATCCACGGGTCAGTGCGCTCTTTCACTCTCAAATCCAGTGGGTAAAAGGCACTTTGCGTGTCTCATGCGTCTATACCCTCCTGTTCGCAAACCGCATCTGAACGTTGACCTTGCGGCCTTGTGTCATAAGCTCTTTGAGCCAATGTCTACTGTAGACCTTAAGCACCTTTCTTGGAAAGTGTCCTCCTTGGTCGCTGTGACTTCGGCAAGACGTGCGAGTGAGCTTCAGGCTTCTTCGGTGGGTCATCCCTTTCTGGTTTTTCATAAGGATAAGGTTTTCCCGGGTCGCATCTTTCTTTCCTTTCAAAAGTGATCTCTGATTTTCATCTGAATCAGTCCATCTCCTTGCCTGTCTTCTTTCCAAACCCAGCCTCAGAGGGTGGGAGGATTTTGCATTGCCTGGACGTTAGAAGAGCTCTTAAGTTCTATCTGGACAAAACATCTGATTTTAGGAGTTCTTCTCAACTCTTGGTGACCTTCGGTAATCCGCAGGGTAAACCGGCCTCCAAAGCGACTATTTCCAGATGGATCGCTGCCTGTGTTATGGAATCTTAAGCTGTTCAAGGTCTTCAACCTCCAAGAGGGGTTCATGCACCTCTGGTATGGGGCAAAGCAGCTGCTGTTGCCTTTCAAAAGTATGTCCCCTGGGAGACCATCGCGAAAGCGGCTACCTGGTCCTCTCCATCGGCCTTTTGTAACCACTGTTTGGATCGGAGCTCCAGGTCTGATGCTCAGTTTGGCCAGGCTATTCTTAAACCTTTTTCAGTGAGTTTTCCATCCACCCGTAATTCCTGTGACAAGTGTTTGGGAATCTCCCATAAGTATGGAGGAAAGGGGACGGGACCTAGGAGTATAATAAGGTTACTCACCATAGTGACCACATTACTCATAGTCCATAGTCCTCTTTCCTCCATACGCCCTCCTGCCGTCCCCGCTAATAAGGTTCCTCTGTTATTGCTTAAAGGCGATAGAAAAGGACTGATAGCCGATGCGCTGGGTGGAGCTAAGGAGAGTGGTGTTACGGCCGTGTGCGGTACCTCGCGTAAAGAGAGGAAGGACACATTTTTGAAAAAAATTTGATGCTTTTTACAAAGTCCTCCCGTCCCACAGGACGGAGGAATGTCCCATAAGTATGGGGGAAAGGGGACTATGGTCTAGGAGTGAGGTGGTCACTACAGTGAGTAACCTTATTCTGCAGATGGTCAACAAATTCTAGGGTGCCCAGCGTCATCCAGCCTTCGACTTTCTAAGATTGCTTGGCTTCTGGGCATCCTGCATTTTTCTGGTGCCAGAGGCTCGCCTGCGAATGAGATCCCTCCACTGGGCTGTCGGGACTCGGTCTCAATTCTCAGGCAAGATGTCGGACCCTATTCAGGTTCCGGCCAAAGTCTTGCAAGACTTCCAGTGGTGGGCCTGCAAGGAAACATTTTGAAGGGAGTACCTTTTTGGCAACCATGGCCGGAAATGACTGTAGTGACGGGTGCCTCACTAACTGGGTGGAGAGCTCACAGCAACAATCTGACAGCGGCCGTTGGTCTCCATCGGAGTCCAGACTACACATCAACCTTTTGGAGTTGAGGGCAATCGGACTAGCGCTGATGGCCGTGGCCATGTGCTACCTCAACGAGATAGGAGACGTAGGGGCACTACGACTGTAGAGAGGCAGGGCAGCTGTGTTTCTGGGCAATTAAAGGAGGTGCCATGTCAGCAGTTCACCTTGCCGGAGCAGAGAATACGGCGGCGGAGGCTCTGAGCAGGCAGAGCGGAGTCTTCCACGAGTGGGAATAAGATTAGGAAGTCCTTCAAGAGATCTTTGCCCTTTGGGGAACCCCTCAGGTAGACCTCTTTGTGACCAGTGTCAACCGGAAGTGCAAACAGTTCTGCTCCAGGGAATTTACCCCAATAGGAGCTCTAGGGGACGCGTTCGTAGTGGACTGGCAAGTAATATGGAGGTTGAGAAAGTTCGAGAAATCCATGGTCCTAATTGCTCCAGATTGGGCCAGGAGGACGTGGCACCCGGACCGTCTGGGCATGTCCATATGCCCTCCAATATGTCTTCCACAAAGGGAGGACCTTCTCTCGGGGGAGGACGGTCGGGTTCTCCATCCAGAGGTCAAGACACTCAACCTTGACGCATTGGTTTCTGAGAGGTTCAGATGGAATGATTGGGGCCTCCCGGATGACGTAATGGAGATTTTGCTTTTGGCCAGCAACTAAATGACTGTACTGTAGGAACAGGTTCTGTAACTGGTGCAGTGATACGAATGTGGATCCATTTCAATGTAATATACCTATGGTGTTGTCTTTCTTGCTACATTTTCCAAATCTGGGGCTCCAGATTGCAACCATTAAAGATTTGGTGGCGCTTTCAATTTCTAAGCGCTTTTCTGAGGAAGTGTCCTACTTTAAAATTCCTTTAATCATACAGTTTCTCAAGGGGCTCACCAATGTGTTTCCCCCAACTCCTTTTCAAGTCCCTGTTTAGGATTTGAATCTTGTTATAACATTTCTCATGTGTGCTCCTTTTTGAGCCTCTTTGTATCCATTAAAAGTTCTGACATTTAAGACCATTTGCCTAGTAGCTCTTACATCAGCCCGCAGGGTGAGCGAGATACAGGCGTTCTCTTGCAAACCCCCGTTTACTACTTATTATAGAGACAAAGTTAAACCTTTCTTTCTACCTGAAAATAGTCTCCAAATTGCATACATCTCAAAAGATTGTTTTACCAACTTTTTACCCGCCCCCTCATCCTGGAAAGGAAAAGGAGAGGCTACACTGACTTGACCCAAGAAGAGCTATGAGAGCATATATTTCACGAATGGCAAAGATTTGCCAAAATCTGCTCTTCACTGGATACAAAGGTCCTAAATTAGGAGTAGCAGTAACGAAACATACCCTTTCCAGATTGATTATTCTGAGCATTGGAGAATGCTATAGATAAGCTGGGAGAGACCCTCAAAAGATGAGGACTACGTGGGAGGAACATCCAGTCGAAAGAACGTTACCAGGGGTAAGTAACTTGTTTTCCTCCCCAGAGGAAGAAAAGCAGGAATAGGATTCAGAGGTAGAATTACAAGCGAAGAATTTTGGACCTCCTTCCATGCCTCGTGTTTCCCTCTCGGAAAATATACAGTCACTTGCTTTCCATTTTATCCTGTCTCTTTTGTACACAGATTGCAATTTTATACCACTTCCAATTGAAGAACCCACCAAGATGCCTCCTAAAGTAACCATTTCACTCGCCCAGGTGAGTTTGAGGTTGACGCTGAGGAAGGGAATGCTTGAGGTGAAATACCTCGCGGGGAAGACTACATGAAGGATCCATTAGATTACCCAATTGACCATTCCGAAGACATTGAACATCCAATCACTATTTTTTCTTTATTGCAGATCAGTGCAGTCTTATAGCCATGCAAAAAAAGACGGCAGGTAGATTTACTATTAGAAAGCAAGAAGTTGAGTAAGAAAAGAATTTAATTTTAGGATACATTGGAGAAACGCAGGCCTATCGCTTGATGCATCCCTCTCCTCAATTCTATGAAAGAAATTACAATATTTTTAAATACTCAAGTGCAGAGAATTGAGAAGAATAAGCCTGCACCATCAGACCCACATTATATTGAGGGACATAGTACTCCGGCTCACAGCAAGAAAAAGGTTTTCTGACCCACTTATGGCATTGGAACACCCTCCAGGGAAGGAAATCAAAATGAACAAGCAGCAGTCTGCTAACTTGGTGTCAAGTTAGACATGTGGCCAATTCCACAGCACTAATGGCATGCTACGATATGTTGCAGTGGGACTCACCACTCAAGGACACGCACATGCCATCATTCATGCCGGACTCTGCTAATGTGTTGATTAAAAATGCTCTTGGTGCCGCATATACAGCAGGGGCAGTGGTTATTGAAACCTGCTTGGCAAAGGTGTGAATGTTCCCAACCAGAAATCCAGGCCACCCCACTAAAAGAGAAATCTCTTTTAGCACAATTTGGTTGAGGACCGTGAGAAGATGGAAAAATGTTACGAAACCCTGAAATCTTTGGGTCAGATCACAGGGCTTCCATATGAACACTGCGTAGTGACCGCACAACAGAGAGGTCACTTGGAAGTCTTTATTCACAAGTCCATCGTAGTAAACCTGAGTTGCTTCCATTCGCTACTCCCTGCTCTGCAACTGTAAACTCTGGAGCTCAACAGCCTTCTACATTCCCTGCAGAAGACAGCCCTCCTAACGTTCTGCCCCATTCGTCATGAACCAATACTAGTTGCTTGTTGCATAGGGACACAACAAACTGCAGGACCACTTCTGGTCGCAGACTTCCTCATAGCTAGCAATCTCATATCTATTGTACTAAGGGTTGTCAAAGCAGACAGACCCTTGGAGGTTTGGGGCTGGGCACTATTGGCTTCCAGCCAAGCCCCTTACACTCTACGGGTCAGAGTTTTGGAACCGCATAAGGAAAAGGTGCGCACACTCGGTGGCCCCCCCTCTTATAAAAAGCAATGACTCTGCTATTCGAAATCGTATGGCTGCTAATACAAAGGGGAACTATACAGCGAATTTGTTCATGAATGATGTATACTTTAATTTTTCTGTTTTCCCAGGTCATCGCAGGTAGCTCTGGCTCAAGGTAGACAAATTAGGTCTTCCGTTCTAGGTACTCTATGGATAGCATCGCCGCCACGCGAGTTCACAATGGCTCAAGCAGTCGGAGTCGCACACCTGCATAGACTGAGACAACCAGTATACCCTTATTTAGACGATTGGCTCATAAATGGGTACAGCCCCTCCATCCCCTCCCTCTGGGGAGGATAGCTCAGCGGCAACGCGTTCGCCTTGGAAGCAAAACGACACGAAGCAACACAAGTTCGATCCCCCGCTTAGAAACCTCTGGGTATTTAAGCGCGTTATAAATGCGCAACTAAGAAAAGAAAAAAAAAGACAATTGCGCAACTAAAAAACAAAACATTCCTGTAACCGCGCCTCGATGCCCGCAGGCTGTGCAAGTGCTTTAAAAATGCAAAAAATAAAAATAAATGTCTTCTAAAAACATAGACCACAATCAACCTTCTACTGGAGCTAGGTAGCTCAATAAGTGCACACACAAGTCTCCATGCCAGCCATGTAGATAGCCCATTGGATTGATTGCTCACCCATCGCCGGAAAGTGTACAAACTCTTAAAGTGCAAATTCATTCCTCTTATGCCTGCCCTCTTTTCTCCATACTTATGGCTTTGCTCTTCAGGCCTTGTCTGTGCACTGTCTGAATCCGAGACATGCGCCATGTCCCTTCAGTGTTTGCATTTCCTTAAGTTTTGCTCAATCTTTCCCTCATTTGGGCTTTGTGCCAGTTTTAACCCGCCCCCTCTGCCTAATATGTTCGCGTGTGTTGCTACATGGCATTGGATCCTCTGGTGCTATGCCTTGTGTTGAACTTGGATCACGTCTGGGATATCTTCCTGTACCGCGACTCGCTTTCAGTACACACCCTCCGTAATCTGCTACAACGTTGGGTTAAGGTCTTTTGGTGTCGGGCTCTTCATGCCCTTGAAGACTTAATCCAGGAGAAATGCAGTAGAGCGGTGAGCTACCTTTTAAGGGCACCCCAACAGCTGTCTTCATGTTATGATGGGCTTATTGTTGAGATGGATTTAAAATATCCAGTTTTATATAGCGCTACAAGCCCGCAGGCATCTAAGCGCTGAGATAAGTTGATATTCTCCAGCATGGGGGCTGGCATGGATTCACATGCTCATGAATATTCCCCGTCGTCAGGCTGGGAATCCTCGGTAAAGAAAAAACCAGTATCAGTTTCGTTTCTGATCTGTCTTTCGTAGTAATAACCAATCACTGGTCTCTGCGTCATACTGACCACAGCCAATGACTGCCCTCTACCTAAGCACCGCCTCTGGCAGCCATCTTCAGATTTTTACCGCACGTTCATGTGTTGGGATCCTCGTGCTATTGCTCTCGAGCGTTAGTGCTATTTTTCGCGCTTTTTCACAAAAAACTTCAATTCTTTCGGTCAAAAGAGCCTCAAGCTCCACCGATCCTACATCCGATCAACGGGGACCCGTGTCGGATTCGTCTGTGCCCCTCAAGGGTGAAGATTCGTCGAGCTACACTTCGGAGGACTCCAGAAGCTTCTCAGGCCCGGTCTCGGAGATGGCCCAGGAGAAGGGAAGCTCGACGCCCGGAAAGCTGTTCAGGGTCTGCCCTGGATGCCAGCTGCAGAACGTCTTTAAGGAAGACGAACACTCTTTCTGCCTTTACTGCCTTCATGAGGACAAAACGCACGTGGAGAAGGACTATGCGTTTTGCGGCAACATGTCGGAACGGACCATGAAGGACCGTCATCAACGTCTCGCCAACTGGCTGGAGGGTAAGAGCCCGTCTGGCGAGAAGAAGAAGAAATCCGAGCGGTCTTCTAAGACCTTTGAGGGCGCCCCGGCGACGGGGGCCCAACATAAGGCCAAGCACCGCGAGTCCGCTAGCACCGGGAGCGCCGAACGGTCGGGCTCTACGGGCGCCAGGCAGGGCGCACCCTCCCCGGCACCATCAACCACGAGCCAACGCTCTGGGTCGGGTAAGAGGAAGGCCGAGCACCCGGCGAAGCTCCTGGAGAGGCCCCGGTCGAGCTCTAAGGCAGAGGAGGAGCGTGGCAGTGCCCCCTCCCTCAAGGATAAGGCGGTGAGCGCACCTAAGGTGGTGAAGGCCTTGATCCATCCGACCAAGCCCTCTATCGAAACGGTCGCGGCGGCCCTGGCTCAGCCTGTGGAGGCTGCGCCAGTGGTGGCGACCTCAGGGCCCAGAATCTCCCTGCCTCCTCGGAGGGAGTCTTCTTTTGTGCCCATCGATAGGACCCCCGTGAAACCCTCCGTGGGGAAGAAGAAGGGGGGGCAGGGCGTCGTCGTAGATTCGGCCTCAACCTCAGAAGAGGAGCTGATCGAGGTCTTAAGCCACGGCCTAGGCGTGGAACAAGGCCAGCCCGTCGGAATGGACCCCGACGCGGGTGACGACGACGACATCGTCGAGGATACCGACGGGGCCCCTGCTCGCCCGTCGGATTCCCCTCTGCCAGCGCCGCGAGACAACTCGGCGGCCATTTTGTTGGCCATACAGTCCTTATGCACCGAGATAAGGACGAGGCTACCGTTACCGACGGAGGAACCTCTCCCGTCGGGGGATCCAGAACCGGGACCTTCTGGTGTTCCCCCTACCAAGAAAAGAAGGATCCATCCTCCACCTCCTTTTCAACCGTCGCGCCCCGTCCAGCCCTCCTCCCCGTCCACCCGAGGGGATGATACGGGGACTGACACGGCAGCGTCGGGTACGGACGACGAGGCATACGACGAGGATTTTCCGTCGCCGCCCCCCACCAGGGCTTCTCCGCCCGACGAGATCGGATCTTTCCACTCCATGATCTCCAGGGCTTCCGAGCTTTTCCAACTCTGCCCTGAGGAGAAGAAAAAGGAAGGCTTCCTTTATCAGCGGCGCGAGGCCAAGAGGAAGACGGTCCTCGCAGTGCCCCTGTTGGACGACATTTGGGATGAGGGCCTTTCCCTCCTCAAGAACCCTTCCACTACGCCAGCTAGAAGAGACCGGTACGAGAAAAAGTACCGGGTCCCGGACACGGCCCCCCTATGCCTCCGGGCGCAGCCTACCCCGGACTCCGTCGTCTCCGCGGCAGCCAGGAAGAAAGCGGGGGGGGGTGCGGCCTCCACATAGACTTCCCCGCCGGACGGCGAGGGAAAGAAATTGGATGCTATGGGACGTAGAGTCATCTCGACGACGATTAAAGCGGCCAACGCCTTGGCTATCGTGGCCCGCTACGACAGGGAGCTCTGGTACAAGATAGCTCCCCTGCTGGATTTTCTGCCAGACGACAAGAGGGCGGAGGCCCTTGAGATCCTCCAGGAAGGTGAAGTGGCTTCTGACCACGCCATCACCGTGGCGACGGACATCGCCGACACTGGGTTCCGCCAGCTGGGCAACGGCGTTTGCCTTCGACGTCGTGGATGGCTCAAAGCTACGGACTTTCGGCAGGACGTCCAGACCAGAGTCCTGGACATGCCCTTCGACGGGAGCAACCTGTTTGGGAAGACAGTGGACGATTCCCTTCAGGCCATCAAGGCGGATACTGAGACGGCCCGGGCCCTTGGAGTCCTGCAGCAACGACGGACGCCCTTTCGGAGCGGCGGAGGCAAGGGCGCCTCCAAAGGTTCCGGCGGCGGTTTCGCTTCCTACCGTCAAGCGGCCCGCTCGTCGTCGCAAGAGGCCTACAGAGGACGAGGCAAGTCTAGCGGACCCCGCCGTCGTCGCCAAGGAGGTCAAGGCGGCAAGGCCGCGTCCAAGCAGGATTGAACCGGCCGTGGGGTCGGGCCCCCACCGAAGCACCCCGGTGGGAGGCCGGCTGGCGGGCTTCGTCAGCGTGTGGGAGTCCATCTCCACCGACCGTTGGGTGCTGGACGCCCTGGCCCGGGGCCACGCGCTCGAGTTTCAAAGAAGGTGCCCGCGCGTCCCCCCCGTGGCCAGGAAAGAACTTCACGTCCCTCAACTTCTCCTGGAGGTAAAGGCGATGCTCAGAAAGGGCGCCATCGAACTCGTCCCAAAGAGGCTTCGGGGCTCCGGAGTCTACTCGCGATACTTCCTCGTGAAGAAGAAGACGGGAGGATGGCGCCCCATCCTGGACCTGCGACGGCTGAACAAGTTCATCAAGGCGCAGAATTTCCGGATGGTCACCCTCCAGCACGTCCTGGGTCAACTGGAGGAAGGAGACTTCCTATCGTCGTTGGATTTGGAGGATGCCTACTTCCACATTCCCATCCTAAAGGGGCACCGAAAATTCCTCAGGTTCGTGGTCCAAGGGTGTCATTACCAGTTCAAAGCCCTTCCCTTCGGACTTCGGTCGGCACCCAGGGTATTCACCAAGTGCCTCGCACCGGTGGCGGCGCAGCTGCGCCGCGAGGGGATTCACGTCTACCCCTACCTGGACGACTGGCTCATCCGCGCCAAGACGAAGGAGCTCGCCGTGGTCCACACGGCAAGGACCGTCCAACTCCTCACGGACCTGGGATTCTCCGTGAACTACGCCAAATCCCACCTGGTGCCCGCGCAAGTCGCACTGTTTCTGGGAGCGAGGCTCGACAGTGTCCCTTCTGGCCTCCCCGTCGGAGGAGAGGACCAGGACCATCTTGGGCAAGGTGCAACGGATGTTGGTGGCCGACGCGGCCAAAGTGAGATCCATCAAGTCCCTCCTCGGGATGATGTCTTCCTGCATCTACCTCATTCCCATGTGCAGGCTCCGGATGCGCCCGTTGCAAGAATTCCTGGATGCGCGCTGGATCCAGACGACGGGCAGCTTCGAGGAAAGGATCAAGCTCGACGAGAGTTTCCGACGAGCGATACGGTGGTGGGGCACCCGCGCGCATCTGACGGCGGGCATGGACTTCCAGACCCCAGCCCACCAGGAGACTGTGACCACGGATGCCTCCCTGGAAGGGTGGGGAGCGCACACCGCAAATCTGCACGCGAGGGGACTCTGGCTCCCGACGGAGAAGTCCCTGCATATCAACGTCCTGGAGCTCCGTGCAGTGTTTTGGGCCCTCAGGTCCTTCCTTCCGTCCCTCAAGGGCAAGGTGGTGAGGATCTTCACCGACAACACCACCACCATGTTTTACATCAGGAAACAGGGCGGAACCAGGTCCCCAGCGCTGTCCAAGGAGGCGCAGGACCTGTGGCATTGGGCCGTCGCCCAAGGGATTTTTCTGGTGCCGTTTCATCTGGCAGGGATAAAAAACACCATCGCCGACTCACTCAGCAGGGAGCTGCGCTCGTGCCACGAGTGGGAACTACGGCAGGATCTGGTGGATCGCCTCTTCCGACGGTGGGGCACACCCCAGATCGACCTGTTCGCGACGGCGACGAACACCAAGTGCCGGAGGTTCGCCAGCAGGTTTCCCCAGACGAGGAGCATGGGCGATGCTTTCTCGTTCCCCTGGGAGGGCCTGTTCCTCTACGCGTTCCCTCCCTTGCCTCTGCTAATCCGGCTCGTCAACCAGCTCAAGAGGTCACGGTGCAGGATGATCCTCGTCGCACCTGCGTGGCCGAGGCAGATATGGTTCCCGGACCTTCTGGACTTGTCAGCGTCCCCGCCGATCAAGCTGCCGGCGGATGCGGATCTACTCTCCAGGGAAGGAGGCGCCATCCTCCACCACGACCCGAAGTCGCTGAACTTGCAGGCCTGGCTCCTGCAGCGCTAGAGTTTGGAGGATACGACATACCGGCCGATTGCAGAGAGGTTCTTGCAAAGGCCAGGGCGTCCTCGACTCTTAAATGCTACGGACACAAATGGAAGAGGTTCTCTGTCTGGTGCCACGCACAGAAGATTAACCCTCTACGGATTACGGCTCCCCAAGTACTGCCGTACCTGCTGACGCTGGCCAAAGCTGGTTTGGCACACGCGTCCATCAAGATTCATCTTGCTGCGATCTCCCGATACACCAGAACCACGGGGCGGACGTCCTTGTGGTCTCATCGTCTGGTGAAAGAGTTCATGAGGGGACTGTTCAGATCGTTCCCGCCGGTGAAGGCTCCGGCCCCGGCGTGGGAGCTCAACGTGGTGCTGACCAAGCTCATGGGACCTCCGTTCGAGCCTCTGCACTCGGCCCTGTTGAAGTTTCTATCGTGGAAAACAGCTTTTCTTGTGGCCATCACCTCCGCACGACGAGTGGGAGAGATCCAGGCCCTTTCCTGCAAGGCCCCGTACTTGACTTTCCACGACACGAGGGTAGTGCTCAGGACGCACCCCTCCTTCATGCCCAAGGTACCGTCGGACTTCCATCTCAACGAACCCTTGGTGTTACCTGTGTTCTTCCCGTCGCCTTCGTCGCCGGCTGAGAGGACTTTGCACTCGCTGGATGTAGCTAGAGCGCTGAAGTTCTACGTGGACCGCACGAAGGGGTTTCGGAAGACGTCACAACTCTTTGTGAACTTTGGACCTGTCAATCAGGGGAAGGCTCTCTCGAAGGCTTCATCTCCAGATGGCTCTCCGGCTGTATCATGTACTGTCACCGGTTGGCAAACCGACCGCTGCCTGGCCGTCCGAGAGCCCATTCCACCAGAGCGATCGCAGCTACCACGGCGTTCCTATCTGGTGTGCCCCTGCTGGACATATGCAGGGCTGCTACGTGGAGGTCGACGCACACCTTCACGAAATTCTACTGCGTCGACCGGGATTCCAGGGAGGAGTCCAGGGTCGGCCAAGCAGTGCTGCGCAACCTGTTCGCCTGAGGTGAGCCTGGTGAGGAGGTAAGATGCTTAATGTTGAGTTGATGTGATGCTTAATGTTGAGCCTTTGCCACCTCCCGTGGTTGTGCATGTGTGTACTGCTATGTATTCTTTATTCATGAGCATGTGAATCCATGCCAGACCCCATGCTGGAGAAGGAACAAGTTACTTACCTGTAACTGTTGTTCTCCAGCATGGGTCTGGCATGGATTCACATGCGAACCCTCCCGCCTACCCCTCTGCGGCTCTTCACTTGGTCATACTGCCACTTCACGTGCTTCCAAATCTGAAGATGGCTGCCAGAGGCGGTGCTTAGGTAGAGGGCAGTCATTGGCTGTGGTCAGTATGACGCAGAGACCAGTGATTGGTTATTACTACGAAAGACAGATCAGAAACAAAACTGATACTGGTTTTTTCTTTACCGAGGATTCCCAGCCTGACGACGGGGAATATTCATGAGCATGTGAATCCATGCCAGACCCATGCTGGAGAACAACAGTTACAGGTAAGTAACTTGTTCCTTATTATCCCACAGCGTGGTACTCAATTTATCGACCTCGGAAGGATGAAAGGTTAAGTTGGCCCTGCCGGGATTCGAACCTGCATCAGCAGACTGCACACAGATGTCAGAAACGGGCGCTTAGCTCGTTGTGCTATCTGACCGGCTATTTCTAGTTTTTGCCTGATGGACAGATTTTAGGAGCCCACCTCAGTTATAGTGAACAGGCGGTAGGCCAAACCCAATCGAGTTAAGCGTGGAGAGTTGTCAAGGCTATCCTCAGGAGAGTGAGCGGTGTCAGGGATCCACAATGAGTCCACACAGAGAAGCACACAATTCTATTTGTACAAACATACTATATTTATTCTATCCTCAAAACACACAATGGGAAATGAAACAATCAGGTGACTTGGACAACAAAAAGAAGTAATCTACTGTTGCAGTAGAATGAAACCAAATCATGAGAATTATATCTTAACTTTATAAATCCAATCCCTATGATGTATGGGGCCTTGTGCCCAAAAGTCACAATGCTACTTCTTAGGATAAGGGGCTGATGTAGGAAGAGTTTTTTTTGGTGGTGAAATGGTCCAGAAGATTTTCATAAAAGTTACAGGTTAGTAAAATCATATTCCTAGCTTTTAGATTCAACTGTCAAAATACAATGGAATGGCCCAAGCTTATTAAGGAGAACAGGGGGAGGTGAATGTGTTGCAATTACTCAGATATTCCCAGATGCCTAGGTGGGTAGACTGGGGGTTGCTGGAGGTAGGTATTCCCACCATTGGTTCTGGTGAGAGGTGTCTTGAGCTGCGGGCGCAAGGACTTTTCTGGTCGGTTCCTGGTACAGAGTGCAACCCTTTGCAAAGAAGAGATGTAGAATGCACCATTGCAGACCTCCTCAGGGCACTTGACCAGATGGGGGAAGACTGGTTCCAGCAACGACTGTCGTACATAGGCGAGAGCAGGCGTCCTTCCAGTCGCATTTGAAGAAGCCCTTCCACAGCAGGATCCCTTGAAGCTGGGAGGCTGAACTTCATCAGGAAGGAGACTTGACCACAAACTGGCGGCAACGCGGAACGGCAACTGTTCTAGCAAGCTAGTCCACTGGAGAGCTGGTAAGTACACCGGGTTGTCCAGGGACACTTCAGGATGGCTCGATCTTCAAGAATGCATCCAGACCAGTTTGCAAGGATTGAAGTACCGCTTGGGGCCTTTGCAGATCAGGTAGTCCAGCAGGGCTTCACTGAGTCGAGCACAGGAAGGGATGCTGGGCCTCCTCAGGAGTCCACGGAACTTCAGTCTGCTTCTTGTTTGCACAGCATACTTGGCTGAAACGTGGATCTGAAGAAATGGCATCAGGAGTCCTCTTCTTAACCTAAATCCTGGCTGGGAGCAAGTCCAAGCCAGGATAAGGATCTGCACCATTCAAACAGTCGGCAGTGGTCCAGTCGGGGACCACTGTCTGTTTCACTCAAGCCACACACCTAGATGTTCAGGCACAGACAGTCCCACTCCTTGCTGGGCCAAACCTTGCAAGTGTATGACCTTTATATGGGATTTCCTGACTTGTCTTTAGGCACATATAAAAGTAAATCCCAAGTGTAAAAGAGAAGGTTTGTACAAATGTGTACCCACTGCACTGTATTATTGTAAGCCGCTTTGTGCACTGTTAAAAAGTTTACTAAAAAGTAAAAAGAAAGGGAAAAATAGTTTCCCAGTACTGATGGTCTTAAGGGCTGATCAGTTTTCCCATAATAAACTAAGCAAAAGGCGAGGGGTGAAGCTGAAGGCTTCACTTCCCTATTAAAAGTCAGGACAGGTTCGAAAACAAAAGCAGAGCGTTTTGGAGGTTCATGGAATATAAAGTGAAAGTTCCCAAAAGTAAAATCTTTCCTAACACTTACCACATTGACAACGGTTCCTCCTAGAGGGCTATATTTGAAGTTGAATCTGAAAAGTCCTCCAGCTTCCTGTCAAACAAAACTGGGAAACTTGGAGATTCCTTCATTTTTTTTTTTTAAACTTTATTTTTGGTATTTTAACAGGTGAATACATTGACAAAAGAGAAAAAAAAGACAATGCCTCCAACAGCCCAAGTGTCTGCCCACCCCCCACAGTCTACACTCCTCCAGCTACGCATCAGGTTTGCTGCATATTAGTGTTATTGGTTGCACCCAGCTCAGTCACGCAATGGGGCGTTAGTTGACTCCCCAACCTTGGGGCCTGGGGAGGAGTCGCGCAAAGAGTTTTGGTCTGGGATGGACAATAGATGGGTAATATAGGGACCCCAGATGTCCGGGGCGGGGGGGCGAGCATGAAGAGTTAGGAGTCTGATAAGTTTGCTTCAGTATCTTGGCAGTACGTTCTGTCCATCTGCCATTGCTGTGTTGTCGGTGCCGGTCCTTTTCAGCACTCCTACGGGCAAGTAGCAACAAACCTGCTAGTTTACGCACTGAAGAGGGTAGATATTTTGTTAGTCCAAGCAGAGTGATCTTGGGGCCTGGCTCCAAAGGGGCATCAATGATTGCTGCTTTTTTCTCCAGGATTGACTTCCAGAATTGGTGAATAGGTGGGCATGACAATGCAAGGTGAAGAAAGTCAGCCACTGGGGCATTGCACCAACCGCACGATGGTGGTGATGTGGGATGGTGTGCATGTAGTCTAGCGGGGTGTGATATGCCTGGTGCATGTATTTTAGATGCATCAGTGTTCAGTGATACTTTTTGGGTTTGAGCCAATATGTAGTTCCAATCCTCGTCTGAGATATCTGAATGCAGGGCTTTCTCCCATCTGACTTTCGGGGTAGATGGTGGTGGGGCCGTGTCGGTTAGGGTTTTGTAAATTAGTGACACTAGTCTGCCCTCTCCCTGGGACTGGACCACTCTGTGTAGTAGTTGCCATGTCGGCGGCTGTTGTGGAAACTAAGGAAATATGGCCTGGAGGGTGACCCTGAGCCGGAAGTAAATGTGTCAAGGGCTGTGGTGGCTCTGCATGCTCTGGCTTGTTCAGGTGTTAGGAATTCTGGGTCATCAAAAAGGTCCCCCATGGTGTGTAGTTGAAGCTTGTCGGTCCAGTTCAAGTATACTTTTTCGGAGGTTGGGGGATTCCAGGGACGAATCTTGATGGGAGTTGGGGTAATACCTTCTGTATGCCACATTTTTGCACTATCTTTTTCCAAATTGCGATTGTGGATAGTACTGTGTTTTTTGTTGTGTGTGTGGTATGTGTTTCTGTCCTATGATGACTGCTCTTAGCATGTTGGGAGACGCTAGCACTCCGAGTTCAACATGGGGCCATATAAAATGGATGGCGTACCCGTGGCCAACAAATTGGGCTTGTGCTGCCCAATATCGTTCCAGGTCTGGCAGCGCCATGCCCCCTTTTTTCACTGGCTTAATCAGTTTCGTATGCTATTCTGGCTGGTTTGCGCACCCACAGTAGTTCTAGAACCAGGCTGCGCAAATGTTGCAGGTATTTTTGTGACACCAATAAAGGGAGGTTTGTAAAGAGGTACAAAAATTTGGGGAGAATTACCATTTTAACTAACGATACCCGGCCCCAAAGAGTGAGCAGCAAGGCTTGCCATCTGGATACCTTCTCTTGGAGATTTTCTAAAGCTTTGCCAAAGTTATCTTCGAAGAGCTTTTCGTGTGATCTGGCCAGTTGTCTGCCTAAGTATCTGACCTTGGTGTGTTCCAATTTGAATCCAAAATCATCTTGGAATTCTCGGGTCTCTGGTGTTGGTGGGAAAATCATTGATTTACTGTTTATTTTCAGGCCGGAGAAATTGCTGAATTTAAGGATGTCTCGCATGATTGGGTTTAGATTCTTGGAAGGGTCTCGGATGTAGAGGGCGATGTCGTCCGCATACAATGACATGATTAATTTATGTGGGCCGAAGGATAGGCCTCTGTGTATGTGACGGGCCCGTAGGTCTGAAGTGAGAGGCTCCATTACCAGCGCAAATAGGATAGCGGACAGGGAGCAGTCCTGTCTTGTGTACCCCTCATCAGGTTTATGGGTAGTGAGCGGGTTCTCCCAGAATTATGTGAACGGGGTTGGTTATACAACAGTGTGACGAGCTTGATGTAGTGATTTTCCCAGGCCTAGTCTTTTCAGTACCTCCAAAAAGGAAGGGCAACTCGATGGAGTCGAATGCCTTTTCCGCATTCAGGAGGGTCGCCACTGCTTGGCATGATGGATTCAGTGCCTCCATGACTCCAAACATCCGCCTTATACCAAATGTCGTAATGCGGCCGGGGATGAATCCTGCCTGATCTGCGAGTACCAGGGCTGGCATCAGGGGGAGCAGTCTGGTGGTTAGAATCTTGGCCAGAATCTTATCAAGGTTGATCAATGAAATTGGTCTATATGAGCTGCAATCCTCTGGTGGTTTCCCAGCTTTATGTAATGGGATCACATTTGCTTCACAAAGAGTTGGTGGGAGGGCTCCTTTTGCAAGTGCTTCCTCGAAAAACCTGCAATAGCAAGGGTGCCAGAAGCGGGGGGGGGGGGATGTTTTATAAAATTCCCATATCAGTCCATCTGGGCCGGGGGCTTTGGTTTTTGGAAGGTCGTTTATTGCGAGATGGAATTACTCTAGTGTAATGGGCTGATTTAGAGGCTCTCTTAACGTGGCGACGACCCAGTATAGCTCAATTTCATTTAGGTATTTCAGGAGCTCATCTTGTTTTGCGCAGTATTTGGATTCGTAGAGATTTTGATAAAAGGTGTGGAAGACTTCTGCAATTTCTTTGTACGTGTGGATCTGGTGGCCTCTGTGGTCACGTACTTGTGTTAGCTGTGAGGGTTTCCTGCCTGCTGCTATCAGTCTAGCTAGATGGGCCCCTGGTTTTTGCCCCTCGCCGTATTGGCGAATGCGGTGACTTCGCAATTGGCTGCCTCATTGAAAATCTTGTGGGTTTTTCTTTTTTTTTTCTTTTTTTTTTATGCCGCAATTATTAATGGGTCTGTGGGCGCAATGTGTTGACCGAGTTCTCTGAACCAGGCTTCACTAGAGTTGAGCTCTTTTCCGATGAGTTTCAAAATTCCGTGCTCCTTGGAGATGCACATCCCTCTTATGTAGCATTTTAGGGATTCCCACAGAGTTCCAGCCAATTCTACCGAGTCCTGGTTGGTGTCTAATGAAGGAGGTGATCTCCTTGCGGAGTTCCTCTTCAAACATTTGGTCTTGCAACGCCCCAGGTTTAAATCTCCAGTGACGGTCCCCTTTTGGTTGGTTAGGGGAGGTGCGTTCCAGTGTGACTGCCGAGTGGTCTGATATTGTCCTTGGGAGGATAGGACATTGTTCCCATCGTAGTTCGCTCTGTGTGGATACTAGGAAATCTAGTCGTGAGCTTGTTTTATGGACTCCGGAGTGGAACATGTAATCCCGGGAGGAACCATGTTGGTGTCTCCAGGCATCTTCCAGGCCGTATGCTTTGCATATCTCAAATCTGGAGTGCTGCCCTGGGGAATGGGGCATGTGTTGGATGCGATTTATCCGTCGACATTGGGGCCGTAGGAATTCACAATGATGAGCTCTGTCCCCTCTACGATCCTATGCACAAGAAGTGCCCTGCCTGTTGTGTCGTTGCAGGACGATAGGAGCTTTAATTTTAGGCTTTTGTTTATCAAGATGGCCACCCCTCTGGAATATGATGAATACAAGGAGAAGTATCTGTGGCAACCCCACTCCCGGGCCCAACGGTTTTCCCTGCCTGGGAGGAGATGGGTTTCCTGGATCAGTGCAATGTCTATTTTGTGTCTCCGGAGGTATTGGGTCATTTTTCCTTGTTTTTGTCGGGTGGTTGCCCCCTCTAATGTTCCACGTGGCTAGCTTGAACGTGGCGAGGTGGTAGTTCGTCTGACACATTTTAGAGCCCTGGTACCATTGATTGTGTGGTTCTGTTTGTTTGTAGTTTGGAGTGTGGGTACATAATTCCTGGGATCGTGGACAATCCCAGAGTTTATTGGTCACTGTGCGTGAAGGCAGGAGGCGGGACTAAGGTCCTCGGCAGACGAGACTCTCAAACCTTACCCATAACCCTCCCCAACACAGGCAATCCCCAACTCTACTGTCGGATACCCCCATTCAAAAACCCAAAACCTAATGCTGCTGCGCTTGAGACGCTAGTGACCTCCCAAGAGCCGCTGCACCCTAACATAATTCACTGCTTGAAGATTCCAGGTGGTTTATCGTGTGGAGCCATGCCGGTCCCTCCCCGCAGTGAGTGGTGTTACGGGGAGACTCCTCCAAGTCTGTCTCTCCTTGGGGGTCTCGGGTTGTTCACCCCAGGTTTACGTCCTAATGTATCCAGAAAAGAGTTGCCTTCCTCAGGGGTATTAAAGAATTGAGACTTTGTCATGTTGGATGCGCAGTTTGGTTGGATATATCAAGAGAACAGCATTTGGTTAACTTGCAACAGTCTTTTCACCCCGGTTAATGTTTTTCGTTGTGCCTGGACTGATGTGGAGAAGTCTGGGAAGAATTGTAGTTTAGGTCACCTTTCTCCCTGGCTAGGCATAGTATTGTGTCGCGGTCTTTGTAGTTCAGAGGTTTCGCTATGATTGGACGAGGGGGTGCCCCCGGGATGGGGCGGTTAGCGGGGACTTTGTGGGCTCGCTCCACCACAAACAGGCTGGAGAGTGCTGGCCTTCCAAACAATGTTTTGCAGACTTGCTCCACAAAGTCCTCCATTTTTATTGCTATTTGGTGTTCTCTCACTCTCAGGATCCTGATGTTTTGGCGCGAGCGCCCTTCGAGATCTTCATTCTTGGCTACCACGGCCTTCATTTGCGTTTCCAATGTTGACCGCCTTTATGCCAGGGAGAGCGTGTGGTCATCTAGGTCCGAAATCCGTTGCTCAGCTGCGTCCAGCCTGTCGCCATGTTTGTCCAGGCGGTGCTAGATCTGGTCGACCTTGACAGATAGATTGTCGAGCTTACTGTTGATATTACCGATACCGGATTTAAGGTTGAGGAGAAACCCTTTGATGTCTATGGATTGGTCGTTGTCGTGATGCGATGTTTCCCCGGGATCGGCTGGTTGGTCGTATGATATGGGCGTTTTGACCACTGAGCCAGGTTCAAAAGTAAGTTTCCTTTGTGATTTGTCGTATTTCCCCATATCTGTCGGCTTGTTCGACTCTGCTTACGAGCTTCTTCGCTGTACCGATCTTAGGGTCAAGAGGAGGCCAGGGGAAACCGGACAGCTGCGAGGGTCACCTGTGCCTGGTAGAAGCCAAAGGATGGGGTGGATTGCTGGCCCAGCTCTCAATGTAGGCGTCTCCGCTTGGTAGGCAGGTGGGGGAAGAGAGGCTCCTGGTGCACTGTGTCCCAATCGCCGGACCCGGGTGCAGCACAGGGCCACAGGAGTGGCATTAGGGGGCCCTTACCCAGCTTAGTTCCATGGGATTGGGTAGTGCTGTGGGGGGGGTGGCTGCATGGTGGTTCAGGAGCATTTTCTTCCGTTAGTCTGTTTGAGGATGTTGACCAGGTATGGGGGGGGCAGAGCCCGTTGTTTGACTGTTATTTAGTCCCAGTGACAGTGGGGGCCTCGGTGCGCTCCGTGGGTTTGCCCTTATTGCCACTTCATACCCAGCAGGGCCCACCGGCTTGTAATGACTGCTATTGTCCTCCGCTGTGGACAGGAGTGGTTTGCTGGGTGAATTCGGGTGGGGGGCGAGGGCTCCTCTCACCTTGCAGGGAGTGCGTTGTTTGCTCCCGATTGCAGCTCCAGGTAAGTGGCTGGCTTCACCTCTAGACTGCACAGCTCAACCCCCCCTCCTCCCTCTGTCGTCCTTCCCAGGCTAGGGGCCGACGCGGCTCAGTGCATCCCCACAGCTGCCTCAGCTTTGCTCCGGCCTCTCTATGTGCCGCGCTGCTGAGTACCGTGAATCCCCTCTGTGGGATGGACGTGGTGGACGCAGGGCTGCCTCTGGGGCTCGCGGCCAGTCCCAGCAGGAGCTCGGCTTCGGTCGCGCCCCAGAAGGCACCAGGGCACCTTGCTGCGCTGTTGGGTCCTGCCGCAGCTGCAAGTGGGGGGTGGGGGAGGGTAGGGGGCGGTGGGGGGGAGCGGGGGGCCAGGGGGGGGCGCCCGGTGGCTGGCCTGGGGGGGGGGGGGGCGGTGGCTGGGTTTTCTTTGTCTGGGTCGCTGGAGGGGTGCGTGGGGGCAAAGCGAGTTTGAATGAGCCTGGAATCAGATGTTTTCAGGATTTATTGACGGTGCAGAGTCTGAGCTCGCTAGGGAGCCACCATCTTGTTTGGCTCTCTAGCGCCCTCTATCCAAAGAGATTCCTTCATCTCAGGGGGCTCAAATGGCACAGGAGCTGAGATATTAATGCTTCACAAAAATGGCTGCTTCATGTGGCATTTGAGGTACATAGTAGGAACATATGGCAGTCCTTTGACAGACCCACAGCCCAGATCAACCCCAATGCTTCATTGGGCAGGGATCCCTTTTCACCCAAGGTTGAGTGATCTGCCAGATTAGTAGGTTGTTGTCCCCATATCTTGTCCCCACTATGCTATGTGGAGACTTTCATGGCAGCCCCTGGACACCTGAGTCAGGCCTACGGGGTCACAAAGGGCTGTTGCTCAGCACTAGTGTTGGAGCATTCAAGCAGCTGAAGTCTTACTCTTATGTCCCGTTCCCTTTCCTCCATACTGCATGGACGTCCCTTCTAAGGAATGGGAGACGCAACCTTTTTCACCAGAAAAAACCTTCTTTCCCTTTAAATTTAGGTGTGCGGGGATGCGACCCTGGGAGCATGCGTTGCCCTGACTCTGCCCTCCGGCGCCACACCTCAGTCCCCTTTTCCGCGTCGGCGGGAACGGGCCGAATTCACCAGCACTCCCGAGTTTGGCTTTGGCCATGTTATTCCACGTGCAGATACTACTTCTCTTCTGTCTTTTTGTCTTAGCATTCAGGTACTCAGTCCTCCGGAGTCATGCCCTTCCCCGGTGCATGTCGACTTCTACAGGGTTCAGCAGGTGTCTAGGTCCTCTGCCTTGGCCCAGACCATGGCTGGCAAACTTGTACCGCATGCAATGCGCTCTCCTCGAGGTCTCTGAAGCACAGACTAGCCAGGTGGAGAGAGCTTTAGGTAGGGCCGCTCTTTTTCCAGCAGACCCTGCAAGGGAGACTCCTTCCCAAGGACTTGTCCCTGTGTGGTAGGGACCGCTCAGGTCCTCATACAAGCACGAATACTGAGGCTGAATCGGCTACCGGCCGGCAGGCCGAGGGGTCAGTTGATCTTCACGTTCAGTGATGAGGGACTGGAAGGTTCTTTTACCGGGTCGTTACCCAAGGGGCCACACCCTAGTACCGGCAACGTGTCTGAGGGGGTGCCTTTACGCAGTTCTACCGGCAGATCTGCCGACGGCGAAACACCTACCAGGCCTTGGCCTGAGGAGCAGGGTAGGCCTCATGATCCACACTCTAGTCCTGGATGGGGCTGGGCCCATTGAGACAAGCAACACGACGCAGGTATGTGGAAGGCAGCTTGACAAAATGGCAGCTGTGCCAGACATTTCTGACATCCGCCTGATACTGCACCAAGACAGGGAGCAGGTGGAGGAACGTGTGTCAAGGTGTGACTTGTGTCAACAACGTACGTGGCCTAAAGCCTACCCTTACTTTGCGCAGGGCTGCATCCGTATTAGCAGGGTACACAACGGCTCCAGCAGCCGCCCGCTCCCATGTCATCGCCTACCACCCCTCCGGCATGTGAGGACACATTTTTTTTTGTAAGGTTCCTCAGGCTCATGAAATCTCCTCGGATGGGGGTGGGGTCATCAGGGATGACATCCGGGACGTGCTCCCGCCAATGGCTCTGCTGCCGCAGGCCCCAGTACAGATGCCCCTGGCCCCTGTTCAGCATCTGCCGCACGCTCCAACCCTCCAAACGATGCATACCAGGCTCCGGGTCCGGTCTCCACTCCCCAGCCTTGGGCTCCCTGCACCCCCCCTCAGGTGGACACAGATGAGGAGGACCCCCGACACGCCATCAGCCATGGCCTTCCATGAACGTCTTGCGGGGCTGGCAGGGTACTTGGGCCTTCCTCAACCCGAGGTCCAGCAACCAGCAGGGGAGAGGGGTCCTCGCTGAAGTCCTCACGCTACGTCCCTCAGCGAGAACAGGGATCCTTATGCAGAAGGATGAAGTCGCCTTGACCAAAAAGGGCTGGCTCAAGCCCCACTCGGTCCAGCCGGTCAGTCGATGCCAAGTCCAGGCAGATGGAGGGGGATACACTCTTGCTATCAGCCCACCCTCAGCTGCACTCTTCTGTGATCGCTTTGGCATCACTAGATTCAAAGCCTCAGTCGTCCCCAGCCTCTTCCTCCACAGCGCTCCTAGGCAAGGAGGAGAAGATCTTGGAGGCGTACAGGAAGAAACTGTATTCCAACGCAGCCCTGCATCTTCGTCAAGCCCACGCAGATGCCAAGCTGGCAGCTGTTAAACAGAGGCTTTGGCAGGAAACTGATGATTTCCTCCCAGAGCCTCCGGCACTGAGCCAATCACGATTCAAGGCATGATTGGTAGAGGCCAAGATGGTGGCACAAGACATCATGAAGTCCACCGTGGCCCACATTAACACCTCTTTCCGGGCCATCTGCATTTCTACGGACATGAGAACAGCCTGGCTCTGTGCTACTAAATTCAACCCGGATGTCCAGGAACGCATATTAGACCTTCTGTTCGAAGGGGGAAACCTCTTCCACTCCATCACGGACGAGGAGCTGGACAAAAAGAAAAACAGCTCACAAACTGCCAAGTCTATATCCATCCTTACAAAGACCACGCCCAAAATGTACACCCAGTCACAGCAGCGCTCGGAAAAAGGGGCGTACATATGAAGGGTTCTGCGGCTTCCAAGAGCGGAGGTCCAGGCAGCCTGACCATTTGCCGACCCAACATCGGCCAAACAACAAAAAGGGAGTGTGGGGGGAGTAAGGACTTTTTCCAGCCCCCCTCCTCCGCAACCGCCTCAGAGGGAAAGAAGGCATGACATTGTTCGGAAAGGAAGAAGGCGATGGATATGGCAGGGGAAATGTGCACAAAATACACAGTAAACAACCTTGAATATAACAACGTGCATTCAATACCCAAGACTCGTGTATACCACTATATGAAAAGGAATGTAGGGTAAGCACTTAGAACCTCCTTATGACTGAAAGGAAAGTCGGCAACTCCTTACCCACTATGCTATTACAGATACTGACAGCGCTAAGCCCACGTAGAGGGCAAGCAGGGACAGAATCTGTAAGCTGACACTCTAGACGGTACTGAATAAAGAATTTGGAAACAGTACTCGCAAGGACCGGAATGACCACATGAATGCCAGTACTCACGAAGACCGGAAAGACCACTTGGATGTCCGTATTCACGAGGACCGGAAAGACCACTCAAAAGTCAGTACTAACCCACAACCCTGTAAATCAAACAAGAACCCAGAAGGCAGTAAAGGCAAAGAGTGAGGATGACTAAATACCTAAACCCAAGTCAAGAGGCAAGAAGGAATAGTACAGTGTGGAAAACAAAAGATAATCACACAGGAGCTAGTTACAACAGCTTCCCACACCTAATAATAAAATAGGAAATACATGTAAAAGTGTAAAGGAAAACATGGCATGGATCCCAATAGAAGGCAAGGATCAGGAGCAGTGAAAACGATATCAAAAGGGAAACTTTCCCACCCATCCAAGGTGAGAAGGCAGGAAACTAAACCTGTAAAGGAAAGATTAATGCAAAAAGTCTTTCAGTAGCAAAGGACAATTTCTAGGAAACAGTGAACACAGGCAATTGGGCTACAGCAAAAGGAAAGCTCAGAGAAAGGCTGCCTGCAGACAGAGAAAGGGAGAAAGGGATTTCCAAAAGGCAGAAATCAATTGGGCATACAAATACGAATTCCAGGACAAGGAACAAGAAACACTAACTAGAAACTGGGCACAAAAACTAGGAACCAGGAACAAGGGACCAGTCACGACAGGAACGCTGCAACAATGACCAGCGCTGGACTGAAGCAAACTGAGGCTTTTAAAGCTGCTTAACGAGCACACCCCTCAGGCGTGTCGCCTGCTGCACATGCAGCCACAGGTGTTGCCTATCCTCCACCCAGCCTTGTCCTGCAAGGGAGGAGGTGAGGCAGTGAGCCCAGCATTCTGGGAAGCATAGTCATTTGATTAAAGTAGCAGTAGCATGCTGGCTGCCAAAAACCTGGAATGGATCCGGAAGGGAAGTAATTTGGGAAATAAGGTTTTAGCGCTCCCAATTCATCAGGACACTGTAGCATAAGGTTTGGAGGAAATGTCCAGTAGGGAAGAAACCCCAAAACATGCCCACAAGTGGCGGGAACGGGAGCGAAGGAAGCGAGCCGTGACAGACATGCCCATCCGGGTCCACGTGTCTCCAGTGGGGGGCAGGCTTGCTCTCCATGCACAGTTCTGGTGCCTGGTTCCTCTTGGTAGTATCCACGGGGTACTGCCTACCCGTCCCAGCCTCTCCTCCCTCTTCCCCTCCTCTCACACAGGTAGGGACAGCAACTCTTAGCGGAGATGGGTCGCTTGTCAAGAGCCAGGCAGTGGAGGAAGTACCAGCCTCCCAGAGAGGCTTGGGCTTCCAGTCCAAGATTTTTTGTCATTCAGATAAATAACCAGGCGGGCCTGAGAGTTGTGCTGGACCTTTCTACCCTCAACCTCTCCCTACCTCTACAAAAATTCAAGATGGTTAAGCCAGCTTTAATAGCGGAGACATTGTGCAGGGCAGACTATATGTGCTTCTTGGATCTGAAGGACGTGGACTTGCACGTCCCGATCTGGCAGCCTCATGGTTCTTTTCTACGACTCAGGATCATGGGCTACCATTTCCAATACAAGGTGCTTCCATTTGGCCCCAAGGTCTTTACCAGGCTGATTAATACTGTGGCGGCCCTCCTCAGGGCCACCACATCTATCCGTACCTCGGTGACTGGCTCGTCAGGGCTTCATCTCCGGATGCTGTGCACCACACCTCAAGCCCTCATGAACACAGAAGTGACTTTGGCCTGGTGGTACCAACACCTACTGGGTGTCATGGCAGCAGTCCTATTGGCCGTCCCCCACACAAGACTCAGGATAAGGAAGATACAGCTGCACTTTGCGGCATTGTGGAACTGGGTACAGGGCTCGTTCCTACTTCTCTTCACCTGGACCTCACTTGGTGGTTCAGGGACTGCAACCTGCGTTCGGGCAAGCCCTTCTGGCAACCTACCCATAGGTCACCATCACTACGGACTCCTCTCTCAGATGCTTGGGCCTTGGATGCCGTAGCCCACGGTTACTGCCTTCCTTTTATACGAAGACCTCAGAACAATCCACTAGGGGAACCACTCTTTGAGGATTCCAGATCTGCTCCTTGTGCAGGAGATTGTGACCCTGCTAGAGAAAGGCGCTATAGAACCAGTGTCTGTAGCGGAAAGGAACAAGGGATGGGATTTCCCCTTATTTTCTAATACCCAAGGAGGACGGAGGATCAAGGCCCATCTTGGACACGAGATACTTGAGCAAGTTTCTCAGGAAGGACAAGTTCAAGATGGTCACATTTTCTCAGATCCTTCTGGCCCTCCAACTCCAGGATTGGTTGGTGTCTTTGGACTATCAGGATGCTTTTCATGTGCCTATTCATCTCAAGCACAGAAAATACTTGAGGTTCATGGTTCGCGGTTCTCATCATCCATTTTGAGTTTAGCCATTTGGGCTGACCTCCGCCCAAGGGCTTTCACCAAACTGATGGCAGTGTAGGCAGCGAGTCTCGGGAGAGGGGGGATTCAAGTCTACTCCTACCTGGATGATTGGCTGATCAGGACACGTTCTCCCGAACAAGTCCTGGATCATCTCAACATCACCTGCCACTCCCTTCAGACTGGGCATCTCCCTCAATTACAAGAAGTCCCATATGACACCATCGCAAACTCCAATTCATCAGAGCTGATCTGGATACATGTTTGGGAATGAGCTCGCCACCCGATGTGAGGGCTCAAAACATTTTTCAGATCACCAAATTTCAAAATGCCCTGTCTCTCCTGGCCTTTGTTTTTTTTTTTTTAGGTTGCTTGGACTCATGGCATCCTCCACATCTCTGGTGCCAGAGGCCTGCCTGAGAATGAGATCCCTTCAGTGGGTTCTAAGAACTCAATGGTCCAGGTCTCAGTAAAGATGTCGCACCTACTGCAGGATCTTCTGTGTTGGGCCTGCGATGACCACATTCTGAAGGGAGGGCAATTCTCCAGCATGGTGTCTGGCATGGATTCACATGCTCATGAATATTCCCCGTCAGGCCGGGAATCGTCGGTATAGAAAAAAATCAGTATGTTTTGTTTCTGATCTGTCTTTCTAAGTAGTAACCAATCCCTGTTCTCTGGGTCATACTGCCCCCAGCCAATGACTGCCCTCTCCCTAAGCCCCGCCTCCGACAGCCATCCTCAGATTTGTACCGCATGTTCAAGTGTTGGGAGTCCTCGTGCTGTAGCTCTCGAGCTTTTGCTGCATTTTCGCGCTTTTTCAGGAGATTTTTCTCATTTTTCGGTTAAATAGAGCCTCAAGCTCCACCGTTTCTACATCCGATCAACCGGGATCTGTTTCAGAGTTTTCTACGCCCCTCAAGGGTGAAGATTTCGTCGAGTTACACTTTTGGAAGATTCCAGAAATTCCGAGGCCTACCCCGGACATGGCCCAGGAGAAAGGAAGCTCGACGCCCAGGAAGCTTTTCAGGACCTGCCCTGGATGCCAGCTTCCAAATGTTTACAAGGACAACGAGTATTCGTTATGCCTCTACTGTCTCCATGACGACAAGGCGCACACGGAGAGGGACTGTGCGTTTTGTGGGAACATGTCGGAGTGGACCATGAAGGATCGCCACCTCCGTCACGCCAACTGGCTGGAAGGGAAGAGTCAGTCAGGCGAGAAGAGAAAGAAGTCCGAGCGGTCTTCTAAGTCCTGTGAGGGTGCCCCGGCGACGGGGGCCCAACAAAAGGCTAAGCACCGCGAGTCCGCGGGCACCGTGAGTGCCGAACGGTCGGGCTCCCTGGCTGCCAGGTAGGGCGCATCCTCCCCGGCGCCATCAACCACGAGCCAACGCTTTGGCTCGAGTAAGAGGAAGTCCGAGAACCGGCGAAGCTCCTGGAGAGGCCCCGGTCGATCTCGAAGATTCCGGCAGAGGACGCGAGGCTCGGACCCTCCCCCCAAGGTGAAGGCCCCAGGCGTACAGAAGGTGACGATGGCCTTAATTCACCCTGCTAAGACCTCGATTGAGGATGTTGCCGCGGCCCTGGCTCAGCTTGTGAAGGCTACACCAGTGGAGGCGACCTCAGGACCCAGAGTCTCCCTGCCACCGCAGAGGGAGTCGTCTTTCAGGCCCATTGAGAAGACCCCCACAGTCCCCGTTGGAAAAGGTGGGGGAGGGGCTGGTGGCCATTGTGGGTATGGACACGACCTCTGAAGAAGTGCTCATCGAAGTCGTGGAAGAGGCCCAGCCCATTGGGAGGGATCCCGACTAGGGCGACGAGAGCGACGGTGTCGCCGATGAGGCTCCTCAAGAGCCCTCGCACCCGTCGTTTCCGGCGCCGCAGGACACTTCAGTGGCCATATTGTAGGCGATTCAGTCCTTATGCTCGGAGATAAGGACAAGGTTGCCCCTCCCTCCGACGGAGGTACCTGAGCCAGACCCGACGGGGGAACCGAAGCCAGGACCTTTGGAAAGTCCATCGCATAAGAGGACGACGACGCATCCTACGCCACCTCTCCCACCTCTGCGGCCTGCTCTGCCTTCCCCCCCCGGTCTACTACCCACGGGGATGATACCGGCATGGACACGGCTACGACAGGTACAGATGACGACGGAGGCGACGACTGGACGTGTCCCCCGTCGCCCCCTGCTCGGGCGTCCCCGCCCGACGAGATTGGATCCTTTCATGCCATGATTTCCTGGGCATCCGAGCTCTTCCAGCTCTGCCCAGAAGAGAAGAAGGAAGGGTTCCTTTACCAACGGCGCATGGCTAAAAGGAAGACGGTCCTCGCCGTACTGCTTCTTGATGACATCTGGGATGAGGGGCTCGCCCTCCTCAAGAACCCTGCCACGGCGCCGGCGAAGAGGGACCGGTACGAGAAGTACCGGGTTCCCGACGTTGCCCCCTTGTGCCTTTGGGCGCAACCTACCCCGGATTCGGTCGTCGCAGCAGCAAAGAAGAAAGCTGGGGGGGGAGGGGGGCCATCGGCCTCGACATCAACTTCCCCGTCGGACGGCGAGAGCAGGAATCTGGACACGATGGGACGTCGGATAATCTCGTCCGCAGCGCCGACTATCAAGGCGGCCAACGCCTTGGCTATCGTAGCCCGCTACGACAGGGAGTTGTGGTTCAAAATGGCCCCTCTGTTGGACTTCCTTCCGGACGCCAAAAGGGCTGAGGCCCTTGATATCCTACAGGAAGGTGAGAATGCTTCGGACCATGCCATCACGATGGCAACGGACATCGCCGACACCGTTTTCCATCAGTTGGGCAACGGTGTTTGCTTGAGACAACGAAGGTGGCTAAAGGCCATGGATTTCGGCCAGGACGTACAAACCAAGGTGTTGGACATGCCCTTCGACGGGAACAACCTGTTTGGGAAGGCGGTCAATGAGTCCCTTCATGTAATCAAGACAGACGCAGAGACTGGCTGGGCACTGGGAGTGCTCCAACGACGACGGCCGTCCTTTCGGAGCTCTGGAGTCAGACAAGGTGCCTCCAAAGGATCCGGCAGTGGCTCCTCCACGTTCTGCCAAGCGGCAAGATCTTCGTCCCAGGAAGCCTACAGGGAACGCGGCAAGTCTGGTGGTGCCCGTCATCGACAGGGAGGTCAAGGAGGCAAGATTGAACCGACCGCGGGAGGCCGGCTGGCGAGGTTCGTCAGCGTGTGGGAGTCCATCTCCACTGACTGTTTGGTGCTGGACGCCCTGGCCCAAGGGCACGCCCTCGAGTTTCAGAAGAAGTGCCCTCGCGTTCCACCCGTGGCCAGGAAGGAAAATCACGTCACTCAACTACTGTTGGAAGTAAGGGCGATGCTCAAGAAGGGTGCCATCGAGCTCGTCCCAAAGAGGCTTCGGGGCTCCGGAGTTTACTCAAGGTACTTCCTCGTAAAAAAGACTGGAGGATGACGCCACATCCTGGACCTGCGACGACTGAACAAGTACATCAAGGCACAGAAGTTCCGTATCGTCACCCTCCAGCACGTGCTGGGACAGCTGGAGGAGGGCGCTTTCCTGTCGTTGTTGGACTTGGAGGATGCGTACTTCCACATCCCCATTCTAAAAAGACACTGAAAGTTCCTCAGGTTCGTGGTCCAAGGGCGGCACTACCAATTCAAGGCCCTCCCGTTCGGATTGAAGTCGGCACCCAGGGTGTTCACCAAGTGCCTCGCACCAGTGGCGGTACAGCTGCCCCTACAGGGGATCCACGTCTACCCCTACCTGGACTGGCTCATCCGGGCAAGGACGAGGGAGCTTGCCGTGGAGCACACTGCGAAGACCGTCCAGCTGCTCACGGACCTGGGATTCTCCATCAACTTTACAAAATCCCACCTGGTTCAGTCGCAAGTCGCCCTGTTTCTGGGAGCCAAGCTCGACACAGTGGCGCAGCTGGCCTCGCCGTCGGAGGAAAGGACCAGGACCATTCTGGGCAAGCTGCAGCGTCTGCTGGACATGGCCAGGGTAAGATCTATCGCCCTCCTCAGGATGATGTCCTCCTGCATTTATCTGGTGCGCCTTTGCAGGCTTCGGATGCGCCCCTTACAAGAGTTCCTCAACGCCCGCTGGGTCCAGTTGACGGGCAGCTTCGAGGACAGGATCCCTCTCAACGGGACGTTCCGTCAGGCGATCCGGTGGTGGGGTACCCGCTCCCATCTGTTGGTGGGCACGGACTTTCAGACCCTAGCTCACCAGGTGACGGTGACGCCTGCTTGGAAGGTTGGGGAGCGCACTCCGGAGATCTTCACGCGAGAGGCTTTTGGCTCCCGGGGGAGAAGTCACTCCACATCAACATCTTGGAGCTCCGCGCAGTGTTCTGGGCCCTCAGGTCCTTTCTTCCGTCCCTCAAGGGCAAGGTGGTGAGGATCTTCACCGACAACACCACCACAATGTTCTACATCCGGAAGCAGGGCGGAACCAGGTCCCCGGCCCTATCCAAGGAAGCCCAGGATCTGTGGCATTGGGCCATTGCCCAACAGATGTTTCTGGTGCCTCTTCATCTGGCAGGAATAAAAAACATGATCGCCGACTCACTCAGCAGGGAGCTGCGCTCGTGCCAGGAGTGGGAACTATGCCAGGATCAAGTGGATCGACTCTTCCGACGATGGGGCGAACCCCAAATCGATCTCTTCACGGCGACTAATTCCAAGTGCCGGAGGTTCGCCAGCAGGTTCCCCCAGCCGAGGAGCAGGGGCGATGCTTTCTCGTTCCCCTGAGATGGCCTATTTCTTTATGCGTTCCCTCCGCTGCTGTTGCTGCTCCGGCTCATCAACCAGCTCAAGAGTTCCCAGTGCAGGATGATCCTCGTCGCAATGGCGTGGCCGAGACCGATCTGGTTCCCGGACCTTTTGGCCTTGTCAACGTCCACACCAGTCAAGCTGCCGACGGATGCAGACTTTCTCTCCAGAGAAGGAGGCGCCATTCTTCACCACAACCCGGAGTCGCTGGACTTGCAGGCCTGGCTCCTGCAGCACTAGACTTTGGAGGGTACGACATCCCGGCCGACTGCAGAGAGGTTCTTGCAAAGGGCAGGGCGTCCTCAACTCTCAAGTGCTACGGATATAAATGGAAGAGGTTCTCTGTCTGGTGCCGTGCACAGATTAACCCTCTGCGGATTACGGCCCCTCAAGTACTGCCGTACCTACTGTCGCTGGCCAAAGCTGGACTGGCTCACGCCTCCATCAAAATAAATCTGGCTGCAATCTCCCCATATACCAGGACTACGGGATGGGCGTCCTTGTGGTCTCATTGCCTGGTAAAAGAATTCATGAAGAGACTATTCCGATCATTCCCGCCGGTGAAGGCTCCTGCCCCGGCGTGGGAGCATAATGTGGTGCTGACCAGGCTCATGGGGGGGCTCCATTCGAGCCTATGCATTCGGCGCCTTTGAAGTTCCTGTCATGGAAGACGGCTTTCCTCGTGGCCATCACCTCCGCGCGACGAGTGGGAGAGATCCAGGCCCTATCTTCTTGCAAGCCTCCATACTTGACTTTTCATGACACGAGGGTGGTGCTGAGGACACACCCCTCCTTTATGCCCAAGGTGCCGTCGGACTTCCACCTCAACGAGCCCTTGGTGTTGCCAGTTTTCTTCCAGTCGCCTTTGTCGCCGGCCGAGAGGACCTTGCACTCGCTGGATGTAGCTAGAGCGCTGAAGTTCTACGTGGACCGCACAAAGAGTTTTCGGAAGACGTCACAGCTGTTTGTGAACTTTGGAACTCTGAATCAGGGGAAGGCTCTCTCGAAGACTTCCATTTCCAGATAGCTCTCCGGCTGCATCATGCACTGTCACCGGTTGGCAAACCGACCGCTGCCCGGCCGTCCGAGAGCCCATTCGGCCAGAGCGATCGCTGCTACCACGGCGTTCCTGTCTGATGTGCCCCTGCTGGACATCTGCAGGGCTGCGACGTGGAGGTCGCCGCACACCTTCACAAGATTCTACTGCGTCGATCGGGACTCCAGGGAGGAGTCCAGGGTCGGCCAAGCAGTGCTGCGCAACGTGTTCGCCTAAGGTGAGCCTGGTGAGGAGGTAAGAGATGCTTAATGTTGAGTTGTTGTATTGCTTAATGTTGAGCCTGTTGTCACCTCCCGTGGTTGTGCATGTGTGTACTGCTATGTATTTTCTTATTCATGAGCATGTGAATCCATGCCAGACCCCATGCTGGAGAAGGAACAAGTTACTTGCCTGTAACTGTTGTTCTCCAGCATGGGTCTGGCATGGATTCACATGCGAACCCTCCCGCCTACCCCTCTGCGGCTCTTCACTTGGTCATACTGCCACTTTACGTGCTACCAAATCTGAGGATGACTGCCGGAGGTGGGGCTTAGGGAGAGGGCAGTCATTGGCTGGGGCAGTATGACCCATAGACCAGTGATTGGTTACTACTAAGAAAGACAAATCAGAAACGAAACTGATACTGATTTTATTCTATACCGAGGATTCCCGGCCTGACGACGGGGAATATTCATGAGCATGTGAATCCATGCCAGACCCATGCTGGAGAACAACAGTTACAGGTAAGTAACTTGTTCCTTTTGGCAACCACGGCTGAAGATAAGTCGTAATGGACGCTTCACTCACTGGTTCGGGAGCCCACACCAACGATCTGGCAGTCAACAGTCATTGGTCTCCATCGGAGTCCAAACTACATATTGATCTTTTGTAGCGGAGGGCTATCAGATTAGCGCTGAAGGCCTTCCAGCCCTCTCTACGGGGAAATAATGTCCTGATAATGACAGATAACACAGTGGCCATGTACTACCTCAACAAGAGGTGTAGATTCACTACCACTGTGCAGAGAGGCAATGCAGCTCTGGTGCTGGGCAGTACAAGAAGGAATCTCCCTATCGGCCGTTCACCTAGCCGGGGAGAACACGGCAGCAGACGCTGTGAGCAGGCAGAGCAGTCTCGCACGAGTGGGAACTAGTTCAGGCAGTCCTTCAAGAGATCTTCACCCTTTGGGGGAACCCCTCAAGTGGATCCGTTTGTGACCACTGTGAACTGGAAGTGCAAACTATACTGCTCCAGGGAATTTCCTCTAAGAGCAGCTTTAGGAGATGAATTTGTGATGAACTGGGAATTCCCCCTCCTGTATGCTTTTCCTCCAGTCCCCGTGATCAGGAGGCTGAGAAAGTTTGGTAAACACATGATCCTAATTGCCCCGGATTGGGTCAGGAAGACGTGGTACCTGGACCTTCTGAACATGGCCATCTGTCCTCCAATACGTCTTCCACAAAGAGGACCTTCTCTCGCGAGAGTATCTTCTCTCGCGAGAGGCAGGTCGGGCTCTCCATCCAGAGGTCAAGACACTCGGCCTTCACGATTGGTTTCTGAAAGGTTACGATGCAAGGATTGGGACCTCCTGGGTGAGGTAATGGAAATGTTGCGTTCGGCCAGAAGGCCAGCAACAAAGTCTTTGTACCGTTGTTGTTGCAATAAATTCTGCAACTGGTGCAGAGAAAAGAATGTAGATCCTTTTTACGTGTAAAACACCAGATGTTTTATCTTTTTTTGCTGTCTTTGGCTAATGTGGGGCTCCAGATTGGTGCAATTAAAGGCTTTGTTGGCGCTGTCCATCTTTAAGCGCTCGTCAGAGGAATATTCCTACTTCAAAATTCCACAGGTGACACAATTTCTAAAGGGGGCTCACCAATGTTTCCCCTCTCACCATCTGCTTTCCATGTTCCAGTTTAGGTCCTTAATATGGTTCTAAAATTCCTGTGTGCACCTTTTTGAACCTTTACAGTAATTTCCTTCAAGGTTGTTAACCTTGAAAACCATTCTATTGGTAGCTCTAACATCAGCCCGTAGAGTGAGCGAGTTGCAGGCACTTTCGTCCAAGCCACCCTTTACTTTCTTCCACAAGGATCGGGTTGTTCGAAGGGTCAAACCCTAATTTTTACCAAAAATAATTTGATTTACACATAGGACAACACATTTCTGCTTTGTTTCTGGGCCATGCTGTGTCTAATCAGACCTTATCCAGATAGATCATTCTGGCCATTTCAGAATGTTAGATTGGCAGGGAAGGAGCCTGTGGAAAGTTTAAGGGCACATTCCACGAGGGCCATGGCTACCTCTACAGCTTTGCAAAGGGGTTTACCAATACAAAATATTTGAAGCAGCAACATGGTCTACTATCCAAACGTTTACGAAGCATTACTGTCTGCAATCGTCCCTCGGTCAGGATGGTAGCTTTGGTAAAGCAGTCTTGCTCTCGGGCCATGAAAATAATTGAAATTAAATTCTACTCCCTCCACCAAATCAAACACTGCTTTGGGAGTCTATCAAAGATGTCTACGTGGGAGGAGGCAATCCATTCGAAGAACAGGTTATTTGCCCCTGGTAATTTTCTTTCAACTGGATGTTTCTACTACGTATTCCTCATCGCCCTCCCAATCTACTGCACAGTAGCATTTCCCATGCTATTACAGCTTTTGTTCCTTCAAGGCAGAGTAAGGTCATTCCTGTGCTGTTGCAAGTATTTCTGCTGTCTGGGAGAAAAAACAGAACTGAAACCAACGGGTGCTGCACGTGCTATACATGCCTTCGATGACATCCTTGAGACTGAGGCCTTTGAGGGACATCGAGTCGACGAACAGCGCCCTCTGCCGAATTTCTGTTGCTGAAGCTGAACAATATGTCAAAGATGAGGAATACGTGGGAGGAACATCCAAACGAAAGAAGGTTACCAGGGGTAATTTACTTTTTCTTTTGTGTGTGAAAAGCCTGCTTCTGCTAACACAATGCCAGATTGAATTCCCACTAGTTTATGGATTTTGGGGGTTTCCTGGAACGTAAAGGGAGCCAATTTGATAGATCGCCCATTCTCCAGCAGAAAAAACAGAAGGGAACTTTTGGCAAGGGTTCTTTTCCCACACCTCCTTTATAGCAGGAACCTCCTCCAGTTTGGCCAACAGTGTTTCTGTGCTACAGCACTCCTTTGGGCAGTGCGGTTGCATTTACGCACAGACTCAGATGACCTTCACTTCAGACCTGTGGATTTCGTCAGTGGCATATTGCCACTCATTCCCTCTCCTCCCTCGTGTCCTCCCTTGTTGCAGTGTGACTTTACCTCCCTATGAAAAGAAATCAAGAAACCCCTCTGAATGCTAACCATGGAGGAAGTTCCCTGGCAGATGGAGGCGAGTATGTTTACAATGTCAAAAGCGCACCAGGCCGGCCTGCACACTATTCTAAATTTGGCAAGCTTCACTTTGCATCTACGCCTTCAAGGTGATATCTCCAGCACAGATGCAGTCTGCTGTTCAACATGGAAACTAGATCTGTGCAATATTTACCTGCACATTCCAGCCCACAGAAAATGTCTACTCTTCTCAGTGGGGGACACGTTACAAATACCAGGGTCCTCCCTTTGGGCCTGAATTCAGCTTCCCAAGTGTGCACAAAGATGTTGGCAGCAGTTGAGAGTGCATCTAAGGCGTGTTTGTATTCTTACCTGGATGACTCGTTGGAGAGGGCTCATTGCTCTCAAATGTCAGTGTTACAATTCCAATGTTGCTGGATCTACTGCACCACTTGGGCCTTAAAGGGAATTGGACAAAGTCTGCCTTTAAAGTCTCCCGGGACCTAACTTTTATAGGTTTCTGTTGTAATACAGGCTCGACCAGAGTAATTACAACATTAGAAGGAACAATATATATTTAGAATACATGTTCCATCTTTCGCGAATTTCCTTCCATGAGTGCATGGTGTTTTTGAAGACTCTTAGAATGTGTTGTGGTTGTTCCGCTGACTTGATGAAGATGCACAGGACCCAGTTTATGCGGAGTGTCCTGGTCCCAAGCATCAGAGCCTCCGTCTCGGATGGTTCCCATCATTTACTGGGATGCAATAGTATTTTAGCTTGTGGTCCAACCTGATAAACGTGATGCTGTGGATGCCCTTTGTGGACCAGATTCCTTCGGTTACCATTGCCACAGACTAGTTTTCTCCTAGGTTTGAGGGGGCATGGGAGTGGGTGACTACCATGGATCACCTGCTGTTCTTTGGTCCCGCCAGGACCAGAAAGTACTCAAATGTGTTAATATTGAAAGCAATTTTTCTCGCTGCTGAAAGCATTATGGCCCAGTATTCAGAACAATGCAGGATGCATAGATTTCTAATTGTTTTATTTGAACCGTGTGGCGCAATATCAAAACCCACTGTTGCTTTTGAAATTTGGGAGTGGGCCCCTTGTCAAGGCACTTTGTTTATTTATTTATTGTAATGTGATAGTTTTAAAAAAATTAAGTCTGCGGGCACCGGGAGCGCCGAAAGGTCGGGCTCTTCGGCTGCCAGGCTGGGCGCTACTTGCCCGACACTTTCGACAAAGAGCCAGCGCTCTGGTTCGGGGAAGAGGAAGTCCGAGAACCCGGGTAAGCCACTCGAGTGGACCCGGTCGATCTCGAAGGGGGAGCGAGACACTGGACTCTTGAAATTGGCTCTTTCCACGCCATAACCAGGGCATCCGAGCTCTTCCAGCTCTGCCCTGAAGAACAAGAAAGGAAGGGTTTCTGTACCAACGACGAGAGGCCAAGTGGAAGACAGTCCTCGTGGTGCCTTTGCTCGACGACATCTGGGACGAGGGGCTTGCTGTCCTCAAGAACCCTTACACGACACCCGCCAAGAGGGACAGGTACGAGAAGATTTACCGAATCCCCGATGCCGCCCCCTTGTGCCTCAGGGCCCAGCCCACGCCGGACTCTGTCGTCTCAGTAGCGGCTAAGAAGAAGGCAGCGGGTGCGGCGGCTTCAACTTCCACTTCCCTGCCGGACAGCGAGGGCAAGAAGTTGAACTCATGGGACGACGAGTCATCTCGCTTTAACGATTAAGGCGGCCAATAGCTTAGCGATCGTGGCCCGCTACGACAGGGAGCTCTGGTTCAAAATTTCTCCCCTGCTAGACTTCCTACCTCGCGACAAGAGGGTGGAGGCCCTAGAAATTCTGCAGGAAGGCGAGGTGGCGTCGGATCACGCCATAACGGTGGCAACGGACATTGCCGATACCGGATTTCGCCAACTGGGCAACAGAGTTTGCCTCCGACGACGAAGATGGCTCAAGGCGACAGTCTTTCGCCAGGACGTCCAGACCAGAGTGTTGGACATGCCGTTCGACGGCAACAACCTTTTTGGTAAGGCGGTGGACAAGTCTCTACAGGCCATCAAGACCGACTCGGAGACGGCCTGGGCCCTAGGGGTGCTTCAACAGCGACAGCCCTTTCAGAGCTCCAGAGGCAGACAGGGTGCTTCCAAAGGATCCAGCGGTGGCTCCTCCACTTACCACCAGGCGGCCCGCTCCTCTTCCCAGGAAGCCTACAGAGGTCGCGGCAAGCAAGGGAATCCCGCCGTCGGCGGCAAGGCCGCCTCCAAGCAAGACTGACCCGGCCGTGTTGTCGGGCCCCCACCGAAGCACCCCGGTGGGAGGCCGCCTGACGAAGATCGTCAGCGTGTGGGAGTCCATCTCCACCGACCGTTGGGTGTTGGACACCCTGGCCAACGGGCACTCGCTGGAATTCCACAAGTGGTGCCCTCGCATTCCTCCCGTGGCCAGGAAGGAGTATCGCGTCCCTCAACTGCTGTTGGAGGTAAGGGCTATGCTCAAGAAAGGTGCCATCGAGCTCGTCCCCAGGAGTCTCCGGGGCTCCGGAGTGTACTCGAGGTACTTCCTCGTCAGAAAGAAGACGGGTGGTTGGCGCCCCATCCTGGACCTGCGTCGGTTAAACAAATACATAAAGGCACAGAAATTCAGGATGGTCACCCTCCAGCACGTGCTGGGGCAGCTGGAGGAAGGCGACTTCCTATCGTCGTTGGACCTGGAGGATGCTTACTTGCACATCCCCATTCAAAAACGGCACAGGAAGTTCCTCAGGTTCGTGGTTCAGGGACGCCACTACCAATTCAGAGCCCTGCCGTTCAGATTAAAGTCGGCACCCAGGGTTTTCACCAAGTGCCTCGCACCTGTGGTGGTGCGGCTGTGCCTGCAACAGATCCACATCTACCCCTACCTGGACGACTGGCTAATCCGTGCAAGGTCGAGAGAACTCGCCGTCGAACACACAGCGAGGACCGTCCGCCTGCTCATGGAGCAGGGATTCGCCATCAACTACCCCAAATCCCATCTGGTCCCGTCGCAGATGGCACTGTTTCTGGGAGCGAAGCTCGATACAGTGAAGCGATTGGCATCTCCGTCGGAAGAAAGGACAAGGTGCAGCGCCTGTTAGCCACGGATGTGGCCAGAGTGGGGGCTTAGGTAGAGGACAGTCATTGGCTGGGGGCAGTATGACCCAGAGATCAGTGATTGGTTACTACTAAGGAAGACAGATCAGAAACGAAACTGATACTGATTTTTTTCTTTACCGAGGATTCCCGGCCTGACAGGGAATATTCATGAGCATGTGAATACATGCCAGACCCATGCTGGATAACAGTTACAGGTAAGTAACTTGTTCCTTATAAGAGTTTAGGTGCACCAACACATTTCTTGGTGAAAAGCAATTTAGAGAAGGCAGTTGTAACCGATTTAGCCAGAGTGAAAAGGCCTGTGCCAGAGTCCTTAGAACAAGGCAAAGTGTCCAGGATCAAACTGTTCTAGTAGCTGCAGTCAAGTCTTTGTTTAACGATTTGTAAAGGCGGTTGCAGAAGGTAAGACAATGTTGGACTATAGGGGCGGCCAACCCAGAAGGTAAGTAAAGGATTTAAAACACCTTTACAAGTACCCAACGAAACGGGAGGCCTGGCGGAGCAATGTACCTTGAAAGTGGAAGAGGCTCCTGCGGTGGCTGTAGTTCCTGGCAGTTCGCGAGATCCAGCAGAGGAAGAGAGGCTCTCGTCATGGAGGAAGGTTCGAGTCACTGCACTGCCCAGGAATGAAGCCAGCCGCAGTGCTGCCAAAACGAAATAAAAGGTACTCCTTTAATTCGCGGTCGTGGTGGCTGGGTGCCTGGCTATCCGGTCTCAGAGTGCAGGGCACTGGCGATTCGACCAAGGCAGGTCCCGGAGGGCGATTAGCGAACTGGCTGGCCCCACAGTTCAAGGGAAGAAGACTCATGCAGGTGAAGATATTCTCGAGTCGTTGGAGAAAAGTGGTGAGGAACTGCAGCAGGGCTTCACCAGTGGTTTAGTCGTTGCAGATGTCTTCAGCTTCTCTCCTCTTCGGGTTTCTTAGTTCCAGTGGCAACGTCTTGTCCTCAGAGCCCTGCTTTTATGCAGAAAAACCCCCATTCATACAGCCTAGCTGTCACACACACACAGCAGGGTGGTTATCCTGGCGGGATAACCCCCCAGCCTATCATGGCAGAGAGCGACTTGGGTTGCCTAGGTAACCCTGTCCAGGGTGCCTCCCCCCCATACCCTTCCTCCCTCCCACACATTCTGTCTACCCCAGACTCGGTGGCACCTCAAGGAGGGCTTCTGTGCAGAAGCCGGCCAAAAGGATGAACAAGGATCCCCGACCCCGGTTAGGATTTTAGAGAGAGACACGAGAAAGTTCTGGCAATAAAAACCTACCGCAGTAAAGCTGTTAATAAAAGAAACCGGCAGTTGGTTAGAGGCTGTCAGTAAAAGTGGTAGCCTCGAACAATGGCAAAATCCCATAGGAAAATATTCATGGTTGAATATTTATGGTAGTTACCACTGCCACCAGCCAGAAACTTTGGAGAGTGACTGGACAGTACCCTCGAAAATAAACACTAGGGAAAAACTATTAACCCTTTCCAGTACTTCCATAGTAAGATGGGTTATACTGGTTTTGTTCATAATTATTGACTAGTAAAGTCAATGGGGACTTTACATGCCCTGGGAGACGGTCAGTCCCAGGGTATGGAGTGTATGTTTCGGGGTCACTATGACACCCCTTTGTTACTGCACTGAGGGTGCTGTGTAACATACATATAAAAAGAGGATACCTATGAGGGTGAGAAAAACCCCATAGACCATAAGCACAAAAATAGCCTAAAACACACATCAGCAATATGTCTAAGAGTGGGAAAAAGAGTCTCACTCTTAGCAGGAGAAAAAAAGAAACCCCTCAAATCAGCAAAGCTGCTGGGGGACTCTATAGGTAAGGGAGATTAGCCTTAGAAGAGAATTCTCCCTAATAGTATGCAAGGCCTATTTCAATCAAGGAGGCTAAAGAATTGAGAATGTCCTCTGTAGGTGCAGAAACTTGGTGAAAACCCCGGTCCTGACACCAGACCCTCCAGGCACCCCAGGAATTGGAGTACCTTTTGAGGGTAGTGGGGGCCCAGCTCTCCTCAATGAGATTGACTGCCTTGAGGGACATGCCCGTAGTCCTCCATCTCGCCCTGAAATCCTCCAAGCTGCCAGAATCCGGGACCCAGAGAGGAGCAGGGGGTGACCTTGTCCCAACGGATTCAATAAAAGATCAGGAAAATGATAGGATTGGAGAATCCGTAGAAAGTTCTAGAAGTACTGGATACCAGGTCTGAGAAGTCCAGACTGGGGCTATGAGGACTAGTTGTTTGCTCCTGACGGGCCTTCGCTATCATGGGAAAGGGGGGAAACGTGTAGTGGATTCCCTCTCTCCAAGGCTGCAAGAGTGCATCGGTCACCGAGGCTGTTGGGGCGGGTCTCCAGCTGTAGAACACTGGAAGCTGAGTGTTGAGGCGGGAGACAAAAAGATCCTGGGACCCCAGATCTGCTGAAGGTGGAGAAAAACGTCCCTGTTGGGTCTCAAGTCTCTGGAATCTGCGTAATGGCAGGAGTGCCAGTCCGCCATCACGTTCCTGAGACCCGGAAGATATTCTGCTGTGACGGAAATCCGGTGATCCAGGCAGAAATGCCAAGTCTTTGGCTAGCTCCGCTAGTGGACATGATTTGGTACCACCCAGATGATTGATGTATCTTACTGCGAATATGTTGTCCATTTTCAGAAAGATACAGCAGCTCGCTCTGTCTCTGGCAAAGGAGCGAACTGCGAATGATGATATGATAGTTTATTTATATGGCGCCTATACAGTGTTTCAAAGCATTTCAAGGCAAAAGGGGGAACAAGGGAAAATACAGTGACCTTCTTACAGGCCATGAACAGTAAGGATGTGAAATTAACTATAGTACTCTGCCTGATGGCATTTCAGATAGTGCAAGAGCTAAGACATAGATAAGGAAGGGAGGGGGAGAGTGGGAAGGAAATGGAAACACAGGCGACTACCGTACTAGGCCTGACTACATTTCTGGTAGAGCCGGAGAAAAACAAAAGGCGAGGTAGAGGGGTGGAGAAAGGTAGGGGAGGAACAGAACACGCGACTATCATACTAGGCCTGACAACATTTCAGATAGTGCTGGAGGGGTGTGGAGAGGAAAAAGCAGTAAGGGGAGGGGGGAGGAGACAGACCAGGTTGCTCTCTTACTAGGTCCAGGGACAATTCTAATGGATTAAGTGCATAGAAGAAAGTAAGGGGAGGAGATATGAAAAAGGAGAAGGGAAAGTAGGAGAGAACAGAGTTTGCAGTCAAAAATGTGGAGAAGCAAGAGGGGATCGTGAATACAATTGCAGAAGTCAGTAGTAACACATAATGTTGCAAGCTAGGATACAAGATGAAGATGGGAACAGCATGATTCAGGGCTGCCAGTACAAGATGCAAAGGAAGTTCAGCATGAGAGTTGCAAAAGGGTGACGCACCGTGAATGAATGAAGTCCCTAAAAGTCAAATCCAGCATTGGCCACAGGACGGTGATGGTGAAATCAGAATTTATCAGGACAGACTCCTGCAGAAGTAGGCGTGAGGGAGGTCAGGGGGGGGGGGAACAGGGTAGAGGAATCAGCAAAACAAGCAACACCTGTATGCAAGAATGGTCGAGGCACAAGGAAACATCAGGGGGGAGAGCAGAGGGGTGGGGATGGCCTGTAGGGACAGAGGGAGTAACACATGTTGGTGCATGCCCGCAAGGAGCTCCAGCCAGTTTATATGCATCTGCAGCTCCTGTGGAGACCAAGTCCCTCCCGTGGCTACCGAGCCACATCTCGCTCCCCAACCGGAGCAACTGGCGTCTTATTCGATGAAGGGTGGAACCGAAGATGGCCCTGCTGTTCCAGGCCTCCATGTGCGCAAGCCACCAATTCAGTTCTATTCTCGCCAAAGGGGACAGTATCAGGCGTTGAGAGTAAGAGAGGCTGCGTTTTAGGTGTTGACCCTTCAGTCGTTGCAGTTCTAGGTAATGAAGGGGACCGGTAAATATTGCTTGGATAGAAGAGGATGGAAGGCCTATCACTCTTGCTAGCTCCCGAAGAGAAATTGGGTCCCTTTGCAGGAGCCTGCGAATCTCCCGCTTGGTGGAATCTATTTTGGCAGCTGGGAGACAGCTGTGAATTTTGGGTGTCCACTATGAACCCCAGAAATTCCAGATTCCTGGAAGGACAAAGAATAGACTTCTCCTAATTGATGAGAAAGCAGAGACTGTGCAGTAAATCTATGGCCAGCTTGGCTTGGTCTTGCACTAGCTCTAAAAACTGTCGTCCAGGTAAACTATCAGCCGGACGCCCTGTTCTCTTAAATGAGATACTACTGTTCTCAACAGCTTGGTAAACACCCTGGGTGCTGAATAGAGTCTGAAGGGTAGACTTGTGAATTCCCAGTCTTGGTGCCCCCAATAGAACCTTAGATAACTCACGTGTGCCTGATGAATGGGCACTGCGAGATGGGCATCCTTCAGGTCCAGGCGCATGAGCCAATCGTTTTGTCTCAAGATGTCTCTGAGCATGTGGATGCTTTCCATCTTGAAATGACGGTAAATTATGAAATTGTTGAGCGCTCTTAGATTTATTAAGGGCTGCACCTTCTCCTTCCTGCGCACCAGAAAAATTGGGCTGAAGAATCAGCCCTGACTCCAGCAGGGGCGAATCGCTTGCTTCTGATATAGGCTGTTTTTTTTGCTGTCTAATGCCCTCCGATCTATTTCGGACATTACTATGGGGGCGCAGCGACTGGCTTTGAAGGGCTGCGCGAAAAACTCTAAGCGCAGACCGCGCGCTGCATCCCTGACCCAGGTGTCCCCCCGATAAGGTATCCCAAGCACCTGTAAAGAGAGCTAGCCTTCCCCCCCATCCCCCCCCCCCTCAATGAGTGTGTGCAGCGCTGGCGCTGATATGAGTAGACTGACCTTAGGGTTGTTGCTGGGCCATGTTATTAGCGGCTCTTCCCCCAGACATGCCCTCTGCCTCGTCCTCTTGACGGAAAAAGGGTATTGGTGCGGTCTTGCCAGGCATTGTGGTGTTCCCTGTGGTATTGAGGTCTTCTTCGGCCAGGTCGAGATCTTTGCAAGAGGACTGGTGACGTCCAGAAGTTTATCCTGGCAGGACTTCCAGACCGGTTCGATGCCTTTCCTAGGATCTTTCACGTTTTTCCCAAAAAAGCGTGATCATCTTTGAGTCTAGCTCCGGAGTCAGAGCCACTCTGTCTGGTATTTCTGGACGTGGGCATTCCGCCCGGAGACTCGCTCTGATCTCTTTATCAAGAGGCTTGCATAGCCTACTGACAATGTAATCTGTTGTTCTAGCTGATGGCTCCCAGTCAGTGGACCTGAGATGTATTGTCTTCTGCAGCAAACCTCCCCTTCGCAGGTGGCTGTTCCCCGATATCTCTCCTGGGGATGGGGGCTGCTGCAATCCCAGAGCTTGAGGGCTTCGAACCCCAGATCGGAGTATCTTCATCTGAGGAAGAGTGCGAAAGATCGCCATCGTAAATTCGTGCACTCTGATCATCTTCCATGCCCTGTCCATCTCCCTCCGGGCTTGTGTCTAGCAGCCCTGTTTTTCTCCTCTGGGTTAGAGGGTCCATCAAGGGAAGGGGTTACCTTCCTGTTCATTAAGGCTTTTTTCCACCTGGAGAAGGGGTCAGATACGGCAGCAGTGGCAGGAATTGGTTGGCTCTGAAGGGTCGGAGAGCTTTTGCTCTTAAGAGCCGGACTACATACCCCCCCAGCCACCCCCCCCCCCCCCCTTGTGTAAGGTGCTTCCTCATCTGGGTTTTTTTTCCCTCCCTGTCGGAGATGTTTCTCTCAAACGCTCCTCCATATTCTCCAGGCGCTGCTGTATTGGCAGAAGCATGGCTGTTACAGCCTTTTTAATGCTGTTCTCAACTGTGGAGCCCAGTACCTTTTAGGAAGGCTTTTCTCCATTGCCACCTCATTAATATAGCCTGTACAGATTATATATATTCTCTTCAAGCTGTGCTGTTAGCATCCTGACTTGACAGCTTAGAAAAGTAGAGTGTGAAGTACTCCTGATCGGAATTATCTGAGGAAAATTAACACTAGTCTACTTCCGATTACTGGGCTGGTGAGAGAAGGCGTTCAGAAAGCCCAAGAAGAAAGAAAAAGAAGAGAAAGGTGCTTACACTAATCATGGCAGCACAGTACTCCATCAATCAGATCAGGCTTGGTCTGAATGAGAGGAGGATACATGCTATATTGATGAGGTGGCAATGGAGAAAAGCCTTCATAAAGGTACTGGGATCCACAGTTGAGAACAGCATTAAAAAGGCTGTAACAGTGTATATCTATATCTATATCTCACATGCTGTGCATAGGCCGACATCTAGTGGAAGCTGCGGAGTATTAGTTTGTTTTTTTGAAACTCAAAAATGGGCGTCGACACAGGGCGTGCCAGTAATACTATCCCTAGTGTGACGTCCACTGTACCCAAGATCCCTCACGTGTCTAGGAACCTCAGATTGTTTTTTTTCCGCCATACTGGTCGGAAGCATTTTGCGGAGTCCCCTGGCCTTAGCCATACTTTTGCTAAAAATTTTAAAAAATAATCTATTGACATCCTTCCCCCACCCCAACGTCGAACTTCGACACTCGACGCCGGCTGGAGAAGAAATCGACCGTCGGCTGCTGCACGACGGATTTGGGCCTCGGAAGCCCGCTGGCCTCGGCCCGGGCCTTGGAAGGCCTCTGGCCTCGGCCCTGCAAGTAGGTAGAGTTGGGGGGTGGTACATACTCTACACTCTTGGTATATAGGTACACCTTATATATTTACTACACTTAACAGCCCGCTGCCTCAAGGTGCGTATGGAGGGTACCCCTTTTCAATTCTGCCCCAAGTGCAATCGCAAATACCCTTGGGTCGACAGGCACGCCACATGCAATCTCTGCTTGCCGAGGGACCACCCCGAAGCGAACTGCAGAGCGTGTAGTAGGTTTAAACCTAAGACACTTAAGGACCGTTCGAAGCGTTGGGCCCACCACGCCAGGCAGCCGGCCATGGCAGCGGAGGGCGCCTTCAGCGACGGCAGCGACGCCGTACTTTCGGACGGCGAGGGCATTACGGCGTCGAAAGACAACCGAGCGCAGGTCCCCGACCTCGGAAGGTCATCCGGCAGGGTGGCTATGGGGAAGACCCCCAGCGACACAAGCACTTCACATACTACACACACTAAACACACTAAGTCCAACCGAGACTAGACGACGTCGAGTTCTCGGAAAGAGGCACAAACAGAACGGTCCGATTCGGTGTCCTCTGGGCGCTCTCGATCAAGATCGCCGCATGACTCAATCATCCACTCTTGCCAAGAGTGCCTCGCTCCCTAGGCTAAGAGAAGTTCGATCGTCGGAAGACTAAGACTACTTCCACCCCCAGGCCGCGCTCCAGGAGTCGGAGCCCGCAGTTAAAGCCAGCGAGGCCCCACGCTCGAAGGACAGGGACACCACCCCCGATCCTCGACGCCAGGCGTCGAAAAACTCCGGAGCCACTACAGGACAGGGAAAACATTTTTCCACGCACGGGGAGGGGGGAAAACAGCAGAAGAAACAACCTAGGCACTCTTCCACACCTGTGAAACACACCTCTCCCCCTAAACACAGACAAAACCAGGTCTGCTGATATGTCTACAACCAGCAAAGCTACTCAAGATAAATCCCATAGACTTGGTGAGAGTCATTCCCAGTTCCAAAAAATGGTCCAGTGAAGACCTAGATAGGGTCATGTCAAGAATGTCTTCTTTGGCTGATTTTTATGATAAAAATCCAGAACATTTCCTCTCGTATGATCCACAAGGGGCAACACCCTCAGGCTCTACTGATCCTATCCCCCCCGAGTAAAAAGCCCCGGTTTGAAACTGATGAGGTCAGAACCCTTCGAGGCACAACCATACACAAGACCATACTCACGGTATCAAGGAGAGGCTTCCTTTGGTGAGGACCAAGAATTTGGTATGGTAGAAGAGCAAACCGGGACGGGCTACTATGGGGATGATGAGGACTAGAAAGAAGAGGAGGAGGACCCGGAAACATACAGAGTAGATTCCCCGGTAGAGAACGAAGCCCCAGTTACTGACTCCCCGGTCGATAACCAACCCCTCCTAAATGAGGTTCTCACTCGCGCAGCAGACCATTTCCACATTGACACCCACGGTGTCCAGGAGGAAAGGGACTTCGCAGAAGAGTTAGTGGGAGAAAGGAGGCCTGTTGCCCAGACCATCCCTATCCTTAAGTCCATTCAGCGGAGGATAGATCCGTCCCTGGTGAACCCGAACCTCACCTGAGCAGTCAATCCCAGGGTTGAAAAACTTTTCAGGGCGGCCCAGTCTGAACCTCTCAATATAAGAGGACATCTGAAGCCAGACTCCCTAGTTGTCACCAACACTCGTAAGAGGGCTGGAACATCCTTGTCATCGTCCGAAGCTCCTCCCGACAAGGAGAGCAAAAAACTATACGGTTTTGGCAGGAAAGTAGCCTCAACGTCCGCCTATCAAGCAAGGATTGCTAACTCCACCACCCTGTTGGCCAGCTACAACTGCCATCAGTGGGAAGAAGTCGCGGCACTCATAGCCTCTGCTCCTGAACCTTTAAAGGGCCAGTTGGCTCGGATTTCTGCAGAGGGTAGAGCCGTGTCTGGTTGCATTTTGAAAGCAACCTTCGACGCCGCGGACAACGCAGGCAGATTGATAGCGGAAGGCACTGTTATCAAGAGACATGCGTGGTTACGGCAGTCTGGTTTTAAGGCAGAAACCCAGGCATCATTGTTGGACAAACCGGTGGAAACTGATCTGTTTGGTAAGGCGGTCGAAGACGCACTGAAAAATGTCAAGGACGAATACAAAACACTCAAGTCCCTTGGCCAGTTAACCAATAAACCCCCTAACCAGAGAGGGAATAGTAATTTTCGTCGCCCAGAGAGGATTTAACTATTCCCAGGGGCAGGGTACACAGTGGAACAACCAACAGTCTACCCAGGGTTACGGCAGGGGTAATAGGCGAGGTTGTGGTAAAGGCAGAGGCAGCCCCAGCAAGGGAGGCGGCACGCCTCCACCAAAGCAGTGACGCTCAGTTCAGGGTCCCTTCTCACGCAACCCCAGTAGGGGGACGCATTTCCAACTTCACCCAGGCTTGGGAAGGGATCACATCAGACAGATGGGTGCTGTCAACAGTATCCACAGGATATTGTATAAAGCTACTGCAGCGTCCCCGGAACCATCCTCCATGACAGAGTACACTCTTTAGAACATCAGAAGATTCTCCTTGAGGAGATCGCCATTCTGCTAGAAAAGGACGTGATAGAACTCGTCCTGGGACACCAGGTAAACCAGGGTATTTATTCAACTTACTTCCTTGTGCCAAAGAAAGATTTGACAATGCGCCCAGTATTGGACTTACGGCCTGCCAACAAGTATGTCGAGCCCCAAAAATTTCGTATGACCACGCTACAAGAGGTAACCCCCCTCCTAAAAAAGGGGATTACATGGCAACCTTGGATATGAAAGATGCTTATTTTCATATTTCCATGTTCCCAGCGCACAGAGTATTTGCGCTTCATGGTGGACACTCGACACTACCAATTCAAGGTACTGCCCTTCGGGATAGCTTCAGCACCAAGGGTATTCACCAAGGTACTGGCGGTGGCGGCTGCACACCTACGCAGGGAGGCAATCCCAGTGTACCCTTATCTGGACTAGCTCATAACGGGGGAAACCCCAGGAATTTGCAGGACAAACATTCAAAGGACTATCGACCTCCTCCACGAGTTAGGCTTCTCAATCAAAGAGAAAAAGTCAAGCCTGGTGCCAAGCACCTCAAAACAATTCCTAGGAGCAATCCTAGATACCCAAGAGGGGTTGACCTTTCCTTCAGAAGAAAGAATTCGGAATATACTACTGCAAATTCCGTATTATCAGTCCGGTCAACAAATAACGGTGCGCAAAGCAATGCGTTTACTGGGCATGATGGCGTCATGTATTTACCTGGTCCCCTACGCGCGCCTACGCATGCATCCCATGCAGGAATGGTTGGCGAAACGGTCGTCTCAGGCAAGTGGTCAGTGGGACGATCTAGTGGTCGTTTCGCCAACACTGGTACAAAGCCTTCACTGGTGGACAAGAGAGAATCTCGCACAGGGGAAACCCTTTTACGATCCTGAAGTACAGGCAGTAGCCACTACAGATGCATGTCTGACGGGGTGGGGAGCTCACCATCTCCACCACACAGCTCAGGGTCTCTGGTCTCACTCAGTGGCCAAGAACCACATCAACCTGCTAGAGCTTCTGGCAGTATTCAGAGCGCTTCTGGCGTTCGAACCCCACCTACTAAACCTGTTGGTGCAAATCCGGAAGGACAGCACAACAGCCAGGTTCTACCTGAACAAGCAAGGAGGGACTCGCTCGCCAAATCTGTCCAAGCTTGCCCAGAAAATCTGGAGATGGGCACTCAGGCGGAACATCTTCCTGTCATCACAACATGTTCCAGGGGAGCTCAATTCCCTAGCGGATGCTCTGAGCAGAGACTCCCTCCCAGAGGAACACGAATGGGTTCTACACAGAGAGGTCGTAGAAGATCTCTTCTCTCAGTGGGGTTTCCCCACCATAGACCTATTCGCCACAAGCGAAAACAAACAATGCCCAGGATTTGCATCCAGGTTCCCCCAACCAGACTCCCAGGGGAACGCCCTGTGGATGAACTGGTCAGGGATGTTTGCGTATGCTTTTCATCCAACTCCTCATCAGGAAAGTCGTGAACAAGATGAACAGAGTCGATTACGCTCGTCCTAGTTGCTCCCATGTGGGCAAGACAACTGTGGTTCCCACACCTACGCAGGATGGCGGTGTGCGAGCCCATCAAACTTCCAGCCTGGTACAACCTACTGTCCCAGCACCAAGGTCAAACAGTGCACCAGCAACCCAACTCAATGAACCTGGCAGCATGGCTCCTGAGGTCATAGAGTTTGGACATCTCAATTTGCCACAGAGGTGTATGGACATCCTAAAGGAATCTAGGAAACCAAACACAAGGCACTGTTACTTTGACAAGTGGAAGAGGTTTGTTATATGGTGCCAGAGTAGACCAATCAACCCGGTTGATTGCACTCCTTCCACTATTGTTACATACATGCTCCACCTGCTAGATGCAGGATTGGTTTTTAACTCCCTGAAAGTACACCTGGCAGCCCTGTCGGCTTACACCACTTCCCATAGCAAGGTTTTGTGGTGGAAAGTACCAGTAGTTAAAGCCTTCATGGAAGGAGTAAAGAGACTTCACCCTCCTATTTCAAACCCACCACCAGGGTGGGACCTTAATGTGGTGCTAGCCAAGCTCATGGGCCCCCCTTTCGAACCCGTGCATAAAAGCAGTCTCACACCTGACTTATAAAACGGCCTTCTTAGTAGCTATTACTTCTATAAGAAGGGTCAGTGAAATTCAGGCTCTGTCGGTGCAGGATCCCTTCTTTACTGTCCATAAAGACAAACTGGTTTTACGCACACACCCTAGGTTCGCACCTAAATTTATATCAAAATTCCATGTAAACCAGTCCATCGAGCTTCCGGCTTTCTTCCAGGACCAGTAATGCTCGGCTGAGGTGAAACTACACACCCTAGATGCGCGTAGGGCAGTCCTCTATGTAAATAAAACCAGACCGCTAAGAAAAACAGATCAACTGTTTGTCTCCGTAGCTACAGGCAGAGAGGGGGATCGCGTCTCTAACGGTGCCATCTGGAAGTGGATTATTAACTGTATCCAGCTGTGTTACTCACTTTCTGAAAGAACTCTGCCTTTCACACCAAGAGCCCACTCTACTAGAGGCATTGGGGCCACTCTGGCTTTCATTGCAAATGTAACCCTTGACACCATTTGCAAAGCAGCTACTTGGAGCTCTATTCACACTTTTACTCAGCATTACTGCATTGACACCCATTCCAAGGCAGATACACAAGTGGGACAAGCGGTTCTAAGACACTTATTTGCTCATGACCCTTCTCACATCCCACCTCCTTCTTCAGGTACTGCTCGCTAATCTATGCACAGCATGTGATCTAAGCAGATTACACAAGCCTCAGAAGGGATACATTACTCACCGTAATCGTATTTCTAATGCTTGTATCTGCTTAGATTCACATGCGACCCACCCTTCCTCCCCTCTGAGAGAAGGCGCATGATTGCTTGTAGTCTTACCTTTCTGTCTATCTGCTTGGATTATCTGTACTCGCGCTACTCCTCATGCTACCTCATGTCAGAAAAAATACAATCTGAGGATCCTAGACGCGTGAGGGATCTTGGGTACAGTGGACGTCACACTAGGGATAGTATTACTGGCACGCCCTGTGTTGACGCCCATTTTCGAGTTTCGAAAACCAAACTGTAATACTCTGCAGCTTCCACTAGATGTCGGCCTCTACACAGCATGTGCATCTAAGCAGATACAAGCATCAGAAATACGATTACGGTGAGAAATGTAATATATATATATATATATATATATATATATATATATATATATATAGCTCTGGCGTTAGCATTAACCGTTAATTCGAACGGAAATGCTCACGCGAGCACCGGAATGTAGGGAAATGGACCAGGGAGAGCAGGAGCTCCCCCTAGTGGCTCACAGACGGTGCCACGCAATTAAACAATGCTGTGCTGTCTTCCCCGATGCCCGTGTGAAATATCATGAGGCTGGGAAGCGAGCGCAGGCACAGCAGGATACCCTGCAGCGGCTGAAAGCGCACGAGTGAACATACGCATAAATCAAATTCGCAACTGACAGTCCCCGACGCCCACTTATGTGAAAAGATCAATATACCACATAAACGGTTCTGAACAAGATTGTACTTATCTCTTGCTGTGAGTAGCAAAGAGAGGGGAAGTTGCATCTTGTTCAGGACTGTTATGGGGATACCTACAGGCCCATTGGAAGACTGGTGTCACATGTCGATGACCACTGGAGGATCTTGGGGAGCATCATGGGAAATCGTTTTTTGACGTTATTAGACTTTTATGGACTTTCGATGCATTTTTATTGTGTTAGATATATTTTTTATTGCACTTTCAATATGAGCATGGTTACTGTACATGGTGCACAAAAATATCTTGCTGCTGAGCTTTCTTTACATGTTCTAATAAAAGAGAAGCATGAAGTGAGCCTCCAGTCTTGACATAGAATCCACCGGTGCGAGTGACAAATGCATCAACGTTGGTATGGAGAGCTCACTGGTTCTTTCACTCACTCAAACCCACCCCACCTCCATTGCAGGTGAACTCCCCAAAAAGCATCCCTCTACAGAAATACCCTGGAATTACTGTCAAGCACTTTGTCTCTTCCAAGCACCCATCCACAGCAAAAGTGTTCCAAGTACAGACCACACAACAGATTTGTTTTGTATAACCAAACATGGCAGTACGCACACCTACGTTGTCGCAAATACCAGAATAGGTTTGCTGTTGCTGCTTACAGAGGCACTTGTACGTTCAAGCATATGATGTCTTGCGTACATACAATTACCAGACGACAAGCTAAGCAGATCAGTGAGGGTTGAGCACAGATACTCAAACAAATTGAGGCATCGGGACAATGAGTCTTGCAAGCAAAAATAAAATGCCCAGCCTTCTCGTCGATCACCACAATTGCGGGGTCCATAAACAAGGCTGTATGGATTAGCTGGTCTGGGATATTTGCTTATGCTTTTTTGACGATTCCCCTCCTCTGCTGTATTTTGCAAGTTACTCCATTGATACTCACTGCTTAGTCTTTGACCAGGCAAGTGTGGTATTGACATCTATACATGTTGCTACACCCGCCAAAGAAATGCCCAGCTAACAATCTGACATAACAAAATAAACAGATCACACATTCCAATCCACAAACTCAACTTGGCGCCTGAAGTCTTACAATTGTCACTTAAACCTGCCTCACCTTTGCATTGAACCACTTAGTTAAGCCGGGAAACGTAACCCCAGAAATGTTATTTCAATATTGGCAATAGTTTGTCATTTGGTGTAATGGGAACCAAACAAACCTTATTGATTGCTCACCAGCATGCAGTCCCCCATATATTATGTATTATACTCGAGGTTAATTTACGTTTCCCTACAAAGTCCACTTGGCTGCACTAGCAGTTTATGCCACCTCTTGATGTAGTATGCTGTTTGGGGGGGGGGGGGGGGGGAGGAGGTTTGGTATTTATGGCCAAAACCTTCATGGGGAAAGAAAATGTGCACACCGACCTGTGGGGTATCCTGCACCAGCCGATCTTAACACAGTACTGTCTAGACTCCTAGCGCCTTCTTCTTTAGCCCCTACATAAAACCCCCGACAAGGTGGTATTTCTTGTGCCTATCACTTCAAATGGATTGTGTCCTCTGCGTATTCCTCATCTTTGATGTACTCCGATATCCTGCTTGCAGCTTGGAAGCATTTCACAGCAGAGGTGGCCGTACGTCAGACTTCATGTCCCTCGACGGCCTCAGTCCGTAAATTATGACATCAGCGTCGGTATGAATGGCATGCCCCACGCCCACTGCCTTAGTTTAATTTTTCCGTACAGCTTGCTTGAAACGGTTTAATTCCTCGGCGTTCATTCTTTCCGCGCACTTTGAATTTTTTGACTGTCTACCCCAAAAACGGGATTCAAAATATGTGCCGATTCGGGCTCGGTCTTGCTTCTCAGATGGGTATCCAAAAAGCAAATAAAAATGCCTGTCTTTAGGTCTATTGAAAGTCCAAGGTTCTCAATAGTAATTAATTAAAATCTATTGTCCCTTCTTTTAAAAAAAAAGAGAACATTTCGAAGCATTTGCAAATCCGATGCTGGTGAACATTTGAGTAACTTTTTTTGAGGGTACATTTTTTTTTTCTCTTTATTGCACATTCCTTGCCATTGAAATGATTAAATGTTTTATTGAGATCTGCTTCGTTTCAGGAGTTTTTTGCTTCAACACTTCTTTGAATAAAGTACTTTTTTTTTTTTTTCTTTTTAATGATTGCTACAAAGTGTTTTGCAACCTTTGTTTAATTAAGTTTGTTTCTCTGTAGGTTCTGCCAGATATGACAATTTTGCAGAGGAGGATTCCTTTAACGTTCCGGGATTCTGCTACTGCACCTCTTCGTAAACTATCTGTGGATTTAATAAAAACCTACAAGCACATCAATGAGGTGAGAGGTTTACTGCTCTTTATAATGAGAACAAACTTATTTTTTACCGAGGTCCTAACCTGCTTTATGAATTGTAACAGGCCTCAAAATTTGCACTAGACATTGGCCAGTGACCGTTGACTCTTGGCGAGTAAGAAAATGTCTGCTGTGTGCATGCACAGAAGTGAGGGGTCTATTGAATTTGTATGCTTGCAACTTGTTTCCCTGCTTTCTAATGTTGTAGGGGGGGGGGGGGGGTTGCGGGGGATTGTTTGATAATATTGTGCATAAGCAGTAACGTCTGGCTGCAGTACGAGGCAATTCCTCTGCTATGGCAGTGGCTAGAATCATTGGAACCATCCAATCTCTTACCAAGATGAAAACCATTACAAAAAAAGAAAAAAAGTAATCTACCAGATTTAAGTCTGCCTTTACCCGAATCTGATTATGTACTTAAAACCAGTAAATACACTTTTTTTCAGATTTTGTAGTTCAGTGACTATCAAGTAACCATTTCAACAAAAAAAAAAATAGGTGGTGATTGCTTCTAAATGGGGCCTTCATCTTTTCCCATAACTAGATATTCTGAACTGTCCCTTTTTCTTGCATATTTCTAGTGTCTTGCCCATTAGTGTGCATGCTTTCCATATTTGTTTTGTACGCTGGAGGCATGTTTCCAGGTGGGAGACATGCAGTTTCGAGTTGTCGGGTGTTTGAGGCTAGTAGGGATGTTTGTGAGTTAAAGAAAGATGTGCGATTGAGTGGTGTTTAGCAGGCAGTTTTTTGTAGCTTTCTCAGGCATATATTGGAAGTGTGTGAGATTTCAGGTATGTAAAAGGTCGTAAATATATTTCAAATGGATTGTGTCCTGTCAAGTATTCCTCATCTATATCTTCTATATCCAGTTTCAGCTGCTGCTGAAACTTTTTTCAGCAGAGGGCGCTGTGCGTCGATGCGGTTGACTCAATGTCCCTAGAGGGCCTCTGTTCGGAAGGATTTTCATAAAGATGCTAAATTCCTCTCTACCTTAGCGAGCCCCAGCTCTTTTGCTGACCTTTGGGACTTTGAACTTTTAATTTTGTTTTTCTGTGTTTATTTTCTTTGATTATGGAGTTATTAGATAACTCCATAGACATCATCTTTTCATTCTTGTGTCACACAGCACCTTCAGTGCAGTGGCACAGGAATGTCCTTTGGACTTCCCAAGGTTTAAATACCTTCTCTGGGACGAACTACTGTTCCCCAGAGAATGTAAAGTTAAATTGACTTTACTAGTCTTTTTTTAAATTCATAGACCCAGCACACACTATCTTCCTATAGAGTGCTGGAGGGGTTACTTAGTATCCTGTGTCTAAACACTCATGTCGCTGTCAAAAGCTACCCCTTCCTTATTGAAATTGCTGGCAGTGGTTTTATAATGAGCTACCATGATTTTTCCCGACTGCGAATACCAGTAGCTAAAAATCGGGGGCGCCATGTTTTTCAATATGGCGCCCAAGACCCCTCTGTAAAAACAGAGCCTGGGTATCTTTGTTTCCCCATTTCTTTGTGGAAAGGTCCTTCTAGTGTATAAACTCTGCGCGCCAAACCAGGTTTGGTACCTTTGTTTGTGTGCCTTTTGGCAGGCTTCAAGACTGAAGTCCGCCCTTGGCGTCTGAGTGTCTGTGGTGGGCAGGTAGTGAGGGAGGTTCCTGAAACTCCCTGTGCTTGGTCTCCTAGGACCCCCAAATGCACTCTGGCGTGATTGGCTGGCTGTCCAGCAAGGACAGCCACCCTGCTGGGTGAGTGGCAGCTAGGCTGGAATGAAAGGTAGAGAACTGTTTAAAAGGCGAGTCTCCAGGACTGGAAGACAGTCGACTACTGGAACGTAAGAACCAAAGACTAGCTGGAAGAGGACGGCTGCTGCAACCACTGGACCGTTGGTTTGCCCGGTGAACCCCTGCTGCAAATCTGAATGGCCAGAACTCCATTCTACAGAGCAGCTCCTTCAAGGACTGCTTCTTCCTTTGAGTTGGTGGGACCAATCAACTCTTAAGACACCTGGATACCATTCTCAATGCTGGTTAAGGTTTAACCAGGGAGAGGGCTACCAGTTTGTGTTCTTGAATCTACAGCTACTGTAACTGAAGTGACTCCATTTTGTTTGCTTCGATGACGATCCTGTGCAGTGCAGGAGTCCCCCGACATCCTCCATCCTCCCTCTTGTCCCCACAACTGAGGCTCAGGAACAGTGAGACCCGCAGGAACCAACGTCTTCAGATGCATCTTTTTGCTTCACATAAAGGTACTGTGCCATTCGATTGAGAGATCCTAACTCTTGTAGTGAAAGTTTGTGGAACTTTCCCAACTTGCAGGACTAAAAGCTTGTGACCCAGCATATCATTTGTTTTCATCTAAACTACTGCTGATAACTTTTACAAAGACTTCTCCATTTATTACCAGAACTGATCTGTCCTATCAAGAACACTAGACTATTGACTTTGGCCTGGCCTATTGAATTGAACTAACCCTCCCGGTACACTGTACCTTTGCATTGCCTAAAAGAAGTGTTTTCTAATACATTGTACAAAGCTATGCCTTTTTATTCCCATTGAAAGTAACGGAAGTGCCATTTGTCTCCTTTTTCTAGAGGAGCTCAAACTGTCTCTACAGCTTAGTTTGGTACTGTAGTGTTGGTGTTTAATATGAAGTTGATTTCTACTAGTGAATGTTTTCTAAATGATTGTATAAGTATTTTCTTGAGTGTAAGTATCTACTTGAACCACTGTGATTTTGATACTTCTGTGTAACTTAGTCTACTGCTCACATTCCCTCTTGAGATAAGCCTGGCTGCTCAGCTCGCTACCAAAAAGTGTGTGGTACAGACTTAAACCAAAGGTTGTTTTTTGCTTACACCTGTAGTCCTAATTGTGTGTGGTGCTCCCAGAGGGTACTGCTTGCAATTCTGCCCAACAGCCTCTGTCTCGAGGATGTCATCATCAATGGTATGTGTGGAACACGCAGCGCCCGTTGGCTTCAGTTACGTTTTTCTGAGTAAGCTATCGCTTCATGCACTACGGCGCGCTTCATATTCTTACTTCGAAATTGTGAAAATGTCTTTGGCTCCGACAACCCCAAAGACCGGGTTTAAGTAATGCCAAGATTACTGTGCTAAAATATCGCTGATGGACCCACATCGGTGTGCTTGTGGTGCCTTGGTGTGGAGCACAAGACCTTGACCTGTCAGTCTTGTCTATTGATGTCCTGTAAAGCTCTGAAGGAACGTAAAAGGAAATTGGCGGTAGGCAGACTCCCCAAAAAATCCCCTTCAACTACCCCGTCAAAAAAATATTCATCCGACGGAGCGAGAGACAACTCCTCGACAGAAGAACTAAAAGGTCTAGGTCACTGAGTGGCTGTCACCACTCAGCTGTCGTTGAGAAAATCGAGGCATCATAAATCGCCTACTTTGTCTTCCTCGTCCGACTCCACTCCAGAGAGGAGTATATCTTGCCCTGTGATGGCCTCTACTCCAGCTGAATGGGAATCATTCAGGCACGAAATGCTCACAATTTTCGAGAGTCAGAATAACTCTAAGCAAGTAGGCTATGCTCCCTCCGTGCCTTTTGTAGACGGTAAGCAAAGGGCTTGTGCCGAATCCTGCATGCCCTCAAGGCCAGAGTCTCATCGGGAGCTGCTGGGACCTCAACGCGATGAAGTCATCGTAGACTCAGTTGAGTCATCGAAGTCCATCACGGACAAGTCGACGTCTGAGCCATGTACGCCATCAGTGCCATCAACTACCAAGACGTCTTCATCCAAAACATTTTGGCGTCGGACTAATCGGCATCTGGCTCGAAACCATTGAAGCCCTCAAACTTTACCAAGCATTCAAAAATCTTTTACACATGGTGCCAAGAAAGGATTTTTTGACGTCTCTCACGTGGATTTAGTAAGACAATGAGCCTTCAGACGACAGTGATCCACCTTTTGAATTACAATATGGCACACCTAATGTTTCTGACAGTTTGATGTCGGAGTAATCTAGGTTGCAGATGGACACATCACCAGAATTGGATTTTGGCAAGCCAGACCCAGATGATCACGCAGAGGCTTCTTACAGGCAATTAAGGACCAGGGTCACTGATTTTATGGGATGGAGAAGGCCTGACCTGTTTGAACAGGATAACCTTACGGATATCCTGGACAAAGGTCCTCGAAGGGATTCAATCCTACCTTTTCATGTCGCTTTACAAAAGAGCGTAAGTGCAAACTGGGAAGCACCAGAATAGAGTATGGCAGTCCATAAAAATTTGACAAAATATAGGCCGTCAAGCAGTGACCCAGCTATTTGTCTAAACATCCTACACGAGAAAGCCTAGTTGTGCAAGCGGGCAACCGCTGCCTCCAAGCAAGCTGCTTATCCGACCATTCCATCAGAACTGGATGATAAGCGTATAGACGCCTGGTCAAGGAAAGTCTTTCCTGCCGGGAGCATGGCTCTCAAGTCTGCCAACTCTACATGTGCCTTTGCAAGATTTACCAAGACCCTATGGGAATGTGTATACATGCAGGCAGAACATATTCCTGAAGGGGAAGAAAAAGACTACTTCCTGGCCATTGTAAAAGATGGGAAAGGGGCCATGCAAGTCTTAAGTCTGGTTTGGATTCTGCTGACCGTATCAGCAGAGCCATGACTGCAAGCACTGTGAAATGCAGGTTTGCCTGGTTAAGTCTAGTTTTGTACCGGACGTGCAGTCTAGACTCCTTAATATGCCCCTAGGTGCTGTATCAGGCTGCATCAGCCTTTTCACCCCGGTAGACCACCTTGGAGGGGTATATCCTTTCCCTACTATAAAGTTGGAAGAGCGAGAGGAATGGCTGGTCAAAGAGCCCAAAGATTTCCTCATGTGGACAAGGGAGGGTTGCAAAGCCCGCCCAAACAGCTACTTTATCAGCCGCCTCAAAATTTCTGCAGTCTTTGATTCCGGACACCCTGGTGGGAGGCAGACTGTCTCAGCCTATGAAAGAATGGCAGAGTATTACTTGAGATGCCTGGGCATTAGAAACCATAGCCCAAGGTTACTGCCTCACCTTCATTCAGAGACTGCAGAATCATCCGCCGGGAAGCCATTTGTTAAAGGTTCCAGGACATTTTAGCATGCTAGAGGAAGGTGCTTTAGAGCCAGTACCTGTAACCGAGAGGAACAAAGGATGGTATTCTCCATATTTCCTAATCCCCAAGAAGGGCGCAGGACTGAGACCCATCAGACTTGAGATACTTGAACAGGTTCCTGAGGAAGGACAAGTTCAAGATGGTCAGTTTCTCAGATCCTTCAGGCCCTCCAGCTCCAGGATTGGATGGTCATTGGACCTTCAAGATGCTCATTTTCATGTGCCAATCCATCTCAAGCACAAAGTACCTGAGCTTCGCCGTAAGCGGTTTTAATTATCATTTTCGAGTTCTGCCGTTAGGGCTGACCTCCGCCCGAGAGTAATCATACTGATGGCGATGGTGGCAGTGAGTCTCAGGAGAGGATGGAAGGGGCGGGGGGGAGCTTCACGTCCACCCCTACCTGCACGATTGACTGATCAGGGCACGTTCTCCCGAACAAGTCCTGGCTCTTCTCTGCATGACCTGCCACCCTCTCCAGACTGGGCTTCTCCCTCAATTAGAAGTCCCACATACCCTTTTAAAAGCTCCAATTCATCGGGCTGTACTGGATTCATCCTTGGGAAAGACCTCACCACCCTAGGTGAGGGTGCAAGACATTCTGCAGATGTTCACCAAATTTCAGAGTGCCCAGCGTCTCCCAGCCTTTGACTTCTTGAGATTGCTGCGCCTCATGGCATCCTGCATTTTCCTGGTGCCAGAGGCTCGCCTTGAGGGTTCTCGGGACACACTGGTCTCAATTCTCAGGCGACATGTCAGACCTATTTCAGGTCCCAAACTGGGCCGCACAGGATCTTCTGTGGTGGGCTTCCGAGGAAAACGTTCTGAAGGGAGAACCTTTTTGGCAACCATGGCCGGAGATAACTGTAGTGACGGACACCTCACTCAATGGGTGGGGAGTCCATGCCAACGATCTGACAATCATCGGTCGGTGGTCTCCATCGGAGTCCAAGCTACACATCAATCTTTTGGAGCTGAGCGCAATCAGACTAGCGCTGAAGGCTTTTCTGCCCTCTGTACGACAAAAGAATGTTCTGATGACGGACAACACAGTGGCCATGTACTACCTCAACAAGGGAGGTGGTGTAGGGTCACTACCACTGTGCAGAGAGGCAATGCAACTCTGGTTCTGGGCAATACAAGAAGGAATGTCTCTATCGGCAGTTCACCTACCCTGAGAGAAGATCATGGTGGCGGACGCTCTGAGCAGGCAGAGCAGTCTCCCACGAATGGGAACTAGCTCAGGAAGTCCTTCAAGAGATTGTCACCCTTTGGTGAACCCCTCAAGTGGATCTGTTTGCGGCCAGTGTCAACCGGAAGTGCAAACTGTTGTACTCCAGGGAATTTCACCCAAGAGGAGCTCTAGGAGATGCATTTTGTGGTGGACTGGGAGTTTCCACTCCTGTACGAGTTTCCTGCCGTCCCCATCATTCCTCACGTGATAAAGAGGTTGAGAAAGTTTGTAAAATCCATGAGCCTAATTGTCCCGGATTGGGCAAGGATTACTTGGTATTCTGACCTTCTGGCTAGGTCCATCTGCCCTCCAATACGTCTTCCACAAAGAAGATCTTCTCTCGCAAGAGGAGTGTCAGTTTCTCCATTCAGAGGTCAAAACACTTGGCCTTCGCGCATGGTTTCTGAAAGGCTGAAGTTCAAGGATTGGGACCTCGCGGATGACATAATGGAGATTTTGCTTTCGTCCAGAAGGCCAGAAATGAAGTCGTTGTACCACTGCCGTTGGAACAAATTCTGCATCTGGTGCAGGGACAAGAATGTGGATCCTTTTCTATGCAAAACACCAGAGGTGTCATCAATCTGGGGCTCCAGGTTGGAACCATTAAAGGTTATTTAGCGACGCTTTCCATCTTCAAGCATCGTCTGAGGAAATGTCATTTTAAATACCTTTGGTGATAACATTTCTAAAGGGACTGACTCACTGTGTTCACTCCATCTCTCTTTCAAGTTCATGTTTGGGACCTTAATATTGTTTTGACATTTCTGATGTATGCACCATTTGAACCACTCCATGCATGTCCTTTAAGACTACTAGCGTTCAAAACCATCTTGTTAGTGTTATCAGTAGGGTGAGTGAGTTGTAGGCACGATCTTCTAAAGCAGCTTTTTTAGTTTTTTTATAAGGACGTCCTTCAGGTCAAGCCTTCATTTCTACCTAAGATTATATCAGATTTTCATCTTGGACAAAAGTTAATATTACCTACTTTTTACCCACTACCTTATCCTGGCAAGGAAGAGGAAAGGTTGCACATACTTTAAGGTTGCTCGGCCTCGTGGCATCCTGCATTTTCCTGTTGCCAGAGGCTCGCCTGAGAATGAAATCCCCTCAATGGGCACATCAGGACACAGTGGTCTCCATTCTTGGGCAAGATGTCAAACCTACTTCAGGTTCCAAACAGGGTTGCATAGGATCTCCTGTGATGGGCCTGTGAGGGCAATATTCTGAAGGGAGAATCTTTTTGGCAACCATGGCCCCCACAAAATATTTAAGGATGCCTCACCCGCGGGTTGGGGAGCCTACACCAATGATCTGACAGTCAGCGGTTGTTGGTCTCTATCTCAGTCCAATCTTCACATCAATCTTTTGGCGCTGCTGGCGATCAGACTTGCGCTGAAGATCTTTCTGCCCCCTGTACGGGGAAATAATGATCATGACGGACAACAGTGGCCATGTGCTACCTCAACAAGAGAAGAGTAGGTTCACTACCACTGTGCAGAGGGGCGATGCAGCTCTCATTGTGAGCAATTTAAGAAGGAATCTCCCGGTCGACGGTTCACCTAGCCAGTTAGGAGAACAGAGCATTGGATGCTCTGAGGAGGCAGAGCATAGTCTCATACGAGTGGGAACCATCTCAGGAATTCCTTCAAGCGATCTTCACCCTTTGGTCCATCTGCCCTCCAATTCGTCGTCCACTTAGAGAGGACCTATTGCGAGAGGGTTCTCCATCCAGAGTGTCAAGACACTCAACCTTCACACATGGTTTCTGAGAGGTTGAGCTATGATTGGGACGTCCTTGAGGACGTAATGGAAATTCTGCTTTCGGCTAGCAATAGAATCCTTATACAGCTGCCGTTGGAACAAATTCAGCAGCTGGTGTAGGGAAAAGGATGTGGACCCTTTTCAATGCAATACACCCATGGTGTTGTCTTTTGTTACATTTGGCTTATCTGGGGATCCAGATTGGAACCATTATGGGTTACATGGCAGTGCTTTATATCTTCAAGCGTACCTCGGAAGATGGATCTTATTTTAAAATGCCATTGATCATACAGTTTAAGAGGCTCACTAATGTGTTCCCTCCTACAACTTTTCAAGTCCCATTTTGGGATCTTAATCTGATATTAAAATTCCTGATGTCTGCTTCTTTTGAGCCACTTCACTCGTGTTTAAGACTGCTTACATTAAAAACCATTCTGTTAGTTGTGGTAACATCAGCCTGCAGGGTGAGTGAATTGCAGGCCCGATCTGGTAAGCCATAATTTACCTTTTTTTTTAATGTATTTTTTTACAAGGATAAAGTTGATAAGGTTAAACCTTATACTCTTACGTCCTGTCCCCTTTCCTCCATACTGAACGGGCATCCCTTCCAGGACACGGAACCTTTTTCACCAGCAAAAACCTTCTTCCCCTTTAAATTGAAAGGTGCGCGGGGGCATGGCCCAGGGAGCATGCGCTGCCCTCATTCCACCCTCCGGCACCACACCTCAGTCCCCTTTTCCGCGTCGATGGGAACGGGCCGAATTCACCAGCTCTCCTGGCTTTGGCTCTGGCCTTTTAATTCCACGCATGGATACTTTTTGTCTTTTTTGTCTTATCTATCATTCAGGTACTCGGTCCTCGGGCGTCACGCTCCTCCCGGCGCATGTCGACTTCTTCAGGGTTCAGCAGGTGTCCATCCTGCAACGGGCTCTTCCCAACTTCAGACACCCACGCCCTCTGCCTGTGTTGCCTTGGCCCAGATCACAGTTGGCAATCATGTTCGGCGTGTGACTAGGTGTTCTTGAAGGCTCTGAAGAACCTACTAGCCAGATGGAGGGAGCTCTTCCAGAAGTCTCCTCCAGAGGATCTCAAGAACTTAGTGAAGCTTCATCCCAGGTCCAAGGTAGGGTCGATATTTTCCAGCGCACCCCGCAAGGGAGACTCCTTCCCAGGGACTCTCCCGCGCCAGAGGGACCGGCCAGGTCCTTCTTCCGGCACGTGCACCAAGGCTGCTACAGCTACCGGCCCTCGGGTTGAGGGGTCCTCGGATCCTCCTGGATGCAGTGTCGAGGGACCGGAAGGTTCGTGCACCAGGCTTACACCTGAGGGGCTCCGCACTTTTACCGGCGGGATGGCTACACCCTAACACCCGGCAATACGTCAGAGGGGTGTCTATACATAGCTCTATCGACCCCTGGGTCGAGTGTGTCGCACCTGCCGAGACCCGAGGCGCAGGATAGGCGCAGTGATCCACACGCTAGAGTCTTGGACGAGGCTGGACCCAGCGGGCTGGGCATCATGTCGCAGGCACGTGGCAGGCAGCTCGACAAAATGACCACCGCGCCAATTGGGAACACCCGTCCAACACCATTCCACAAATTTGGTGAACGAGTGTAAAGGTGGGACTGGTCACAACCAGGTACGTGTCCTACAGTCTACCCTTCATATTCGCAGGGCAGCTTTCTCATGATTCCATACAGACTGGGTATGCAGTGGCTCCAGCAGTCCCCTGCTAATCCCTCGGTACCCCCTACAACCTCTTTGGCCACTGAGGAGGTGCTCTTCGACAAATTCCTCGGTCTCATTAGGTCTCCGCAGAGGGGGGGGTGGTGACTATCATCAAGGACGCAGTCAGCGAAGTCCTCCCTGCCATGCTAACAGCACCACAGACGCCTTAATCGGGCTCGCTGACCACAGTACAACCTCCTCAGCCTCCTGCTGCGGTCTCTGTACCCCAGTCTCCGGCTCAATCTACCCCTCCTCCTTCGCAAGATCCTCATGACACAGACGAAGAGGAGGATTCGGACATGCCATCCTCAGTTAGGGCCTTCCATGAACGTCTTGCTGGCCTGGTGGAGTACCTGGGCCTCCCTCAGCCCGAGGTCAAACAACCGGCAGAGGGGTTGAAGTCCTCACCAGATGCCCCTCTGCCAACATGGGGATTCCACTGCAAACCAATGTAGTTTCCCTGGCCAAGAAGGGTTGGCTCAAGCCCCACTCAGACCAGCCGGTCAACCGACTCCTGGATGCCAAGTACAGTCAGATGTAGGGGATACACTCTTGCTCTCGACCCATCCTCCGCCACACTCCTCGGTGATTGCTGCGGTACCACTATATTCCAAGCCTCAGTTGTCCTCAGCTGCCTCCTCTGCGGCACTGCTAGGCAAGGAGGAGATGATCTTGGAGGCTTACGGCAAGAAGATCTAACGCCTCCTTGCACCTGCATCAGGCCAACGCAGATGCCATACTGGCTTCCACCAACCAACAATTATGGGGGGAAATTGCAGACTTCCTCCCGGAACTCCCCTGTCAATGCTAATCTCGCTTTAAGGTGGGCTAGCAGAATGTTACGCTCACCTTGTCATGGACCATCGGACACGCCCCTTGTGGCCTCCTTGACACGTCGGGGCTTACACTCTGTTATACTACCAACATGGGCGCACGCAGAGAACGCTGCCTACCAGCCTTCACGTCCAATGCAGCATGTTCTATAAAGTAGCCACATCCCGCTGGCCTGCGCGTCTCAACGCTAGCTGTGGCTAGACGTGCGCTCCGTTGTTTCCCTTCGCGGAACTCTGATTCCTGGTTCCCGGACCTTCTGCTTTCCTACTATTCTCACTCCTTCTTAATCGGCCTTTCCCCAGATTCCGTGCACCCGCCCCTGAGTGCTCCTTTCCCTTTTCTTGGACTTCCTGGAGTTTCCTAGCGATCCCGGACTTGAAGCTGAACGAACACTGGAAGCCGAAGATGGCCGAGCGGGCTTGTACAAGACCCGAACCATACGAAAGAAAACTCCTCTTAAGGATTCCATCAAGCAGCGAAAACAGGTGAGTAAAGGGGAAACCTGTGACACACCTGGTATCCACGGGGATGTCACTCAGCCTGTTCTGACCTCTTATGACCTCAAGCCCTTCCCTGGAGTGTACTCGACTGGGCCTGAAATACAGGATTGGTAGAGTTTAACTCCCTATTGTCTCTGTGCTTGCACCCCTTCTTCCCCGGGGTCCAACCCTTCCCTTTGATCCACAGCTCACCTTGTTTTCTTGGAAAGTGTGCTCTCCGTCCTGCTTTCAGCGCAAGGGCGCGTTGATTGATGCGGGCTCGTTGCTGCCTAGTTACTTCACTGGTAAGAGTCCGACAGGTAAGTATAATGAGTCTTTTGAACAGTTCTCTAACTTCGTTCCTTTCTTTCCTTAGATGATGGCTGGCGTCCAGGGATGGTGATGTGCTGCTGAGATGAGCAGCACTGAAGGTGAGTGAGGGTTCGATGCGACCCTTTCGTATTTGTACTGAACTGAGTTCTTTTTCTGTGTCTTTTAGGTGCCGTGACGTTTTCAGCGTGGATTCCGGTTATGAAGAAATGCGGTGAGTAAGCGCAGTATGCGGCGCCTCTAGATGTTTCCACGCTAACCTGGAGTGTCTTTTCTCTCTTGCAGATGGATGAGAAGTTCCAGAGACAGAGTTCCCCCAAAGCGGCTGGGATTCAGGTAAGCGTTTGAAGCTCGTACAGTCTTTTTAAAAAAAGCAAAGATTTGCTGAATGCTTACTAATGCCTTTTTTCTGTTCTTTTCCCTTTTCCTTAGGAAGCGGCGTGCTGGGATGGGAATGACACTGCCGAAGATGCTCGCAGAACAGAAGTAGCGATGAATGATGGGCAGAAGCGCCGCAAGGTAAGGCTGTTCCTAACGGTGTTCTTGCAGGAGCTGAGCGCAGAAGAAAGATGCAGGCCTACTGGAGACCGATCCGAACACGGTGAGTGTCATGCTGCAGGTGCAGAAAACACAAAGCATGTTTCTCAGCGTGGGCGTGGCTTAAATAGTCTCTGGCTATCCCAGGCGCGTCTGGGCTAAACCACACCCAAAAGACTAGACTGCACATGCAGTTCTGGGAACCGAAATATGTGGGGGCATCCATCTTGGCCCCATCAAAGCTCTACAAGTCCAATGTTATTATATGGGAGTGAGTGAGTGAGTGAGTCTGGTGCCACAAGCACCAAGTCTGACTCCAAGTGGGTCTTGAAGGGATGGAGAGGCCCTTGAGGGCCATGTAGGTGATAGCCTGATATCTTGGAGGACTGGGGACGTGATGGGCAGGAATCATGAGGCCAAGCTCGTGGCGCACAACCTCATGGAATCCACAGTAGCGCATATGGATACGTCTGGCTGTGTCTTCTGCATTGCCACGGACATGAGGTGCACGGCCTGGCTCCGGGCAACGAAATTCATCCTGGACGTCCAGGGGCGCATCCTAGATCTGCTGTTTAGCGGGCGGGGGGGTGGGGAATCCTTTTCCACGCCTCTACGGACAAAGAGCTGGACAAGAACAGCTCACAAACGGCAAAGTCCTTGTCCATTCTCACAAAGACTACGCCCAAATATTACACCCAATCTCAGCAGCGATCAGAGAAGGGTCGTACATATGGAGGGTTCCGCGGCTTCCAGGAACGCAGGTCCAGGCAGCCGGACTGCTCGCCGTCCCACAGCTGGCGCAAACACCAAAAAGGGGGGGTAGGTGGGGAAAAGAGTATGGGCTTTTTCCAGTCCCCCTCCTCAGCCTCTGAGGGAAAGAAGGCATGACACGCCCCTTCGGGTCCACGTGTCTTTGGTGGATGGCAGGCTTGCTCTCCACGCACATTTCTGGTGCCAGAATTTTCGCGCACCCCTAAATCCTCTCCATAGTATCCACGGGTTACTTCCTACCCATCCCAGCCTCTCCTTCCTCCTAGGGATGTAACGGTATACTGTTAAAAATGCCGTGAACCACTTAATTGAACAATAATAACCGTCACATTGTTTATACCGGTATACTGTTCATACCGTTAAGTGTGCTTTTCAATCTGATTTGGAAAGGCTGCAGTAAGCAAGTGCTGCGCAGTCTTGGTCTTGCACTGTTGGATGTGCCATCTGCCAAGTAGTTTCAGTTGGAGCAGTTTTTAATGCCATTCTATAAACCACACGTGCCTGACACAAAATCAGTCTGTTAGCAATAGGAAGAATAAATACAGTGCCAAGAACGAAAAGGATTTACTTTGGGTGTTGTGTGTGTGTGTATGCGCACAAGCGTATACTACCAACAGCTTCCATTGATCTGTGGCATGCAGGTTATAAAGATGGCAACATGTTCACCTTCACCAGAAGCCAGTGGGGGAGCTAAAAGCCTAAATGTCCACTTAAAAGCTAGTCAGTTTGCTTTGCCAGACGTAGCAGTGCTCCCCTCCCCCCCTCCTTTCCACACGTGTTTTTGTTTGGTGGAAGCAAGGGGTGGCATTTCAGTGGAAAGTGTGTTCAAAAGCCCAATTCTGGCCCTGGGTGCCTGGTTTTGTTTGTGATGATAAATTCGACAATTTGACCTTTTAGAAAATATTTAAGATTGGTTAACTCCACCTGCTATACCGTGATAACCATGGTATACTGTCCTTTGGCAAGAAGGTTATCGTACCGTCATAAAACTAATACTGTGACACCCCTACTTCCTCCCCTCCACTTCCACAGGTTGGGAAAGCAAATCTTTTAGAGCCAGGCAGTGGAGGAAGTTCCAGCCTCCCAGCAAGGCTTTGGCTTCTACTCCAGGATTTTCACCATTCATAAGAACCAGGCAGGCCTGAGTGTTGTGCTGGACCTTTCTCCCCTCAACCTCTCCTTACCCCTGCAAAAATTTGAGATGGTTACGCCAGCTTTAATAGCGGAGACATTGGACAAGAGAGACTGGATGTGCTCCCTGGACCTGAAGGACGCATACTTGCACGCCCCAATTTGGCAGCCCCATCGATCTTTCCTCTGGTTCAGAATCCTGGGTTGCCATTTCCAATACAAAGTCCTTCCGTTTGGCCTCAACTAGGCCCACATTGTCTTTCCCAGGCTCATGAACGCTGAAGTGGCCCTCCTCAGAGTGCAGGGCCTCCATCTACCCATACCTCGACGACTGGCTCGTCAGAGCTACGTCTCCGGAGGCGATTCACCACTTGTCCCATGCCCTTATGAACACACTACACGCCGTGGGCTTCTCGCTCAACCTCAAGAAGTCACAGCTGCTACCCACGCAGACTGAGATTCCTGGGACTCATTTGGAACACGTGCTACGAGGGTTTTCCTGTCGGAAGACAAGATCTCAGCAATCAAGAGGGCCACCGCCCACTTCCTCAGCAGAGAGGTGACCTCAGCATGGTGGTACCAACATCTCCTGGGTCTACTAGCGGCGGTCCTGTTAGCCGTGCCGCATACGAGACTAAGGATGAGAAGGATTCAGCTGCACCTCGCGGCCTTATGGAATCGGGACAAGGGCTTACAATCAAAGATGATCAACATTCCTCCATCTCTCCACCCGGTCCTAACTTGGTGGTCCATGGACTGCAACCTACGGACGGGCAAGCCCTTTCGGCCGCACCATCCGCAGGCCACCATCACCACAGACTCCTCACTCGAGGGCTGGGGAGCCACCCTGGATGACCTTTTGGTCCACAGCACCTGGACTCGACAGGAGTAGGAATACCACATTTGGTTGGAGCCAAGCGCCTTCTGGCTAGCTCTCAGAGCATTCCTTCCACTCCTCAAGGGCAAGGTTGTCCTCATCCAGACGGACAACTCGACCAGCATGTCGGAGGCACCAGATCCCCTCTTCTGTGCAGACTGGCGATCAGCATGTGGGAATGGGCCTTGGAAAATGAAATTTCACCTCTCAGCAGTCCACCACCCGGTGGAGTCCAACCTGGAGGCGGTCAATTACGAGTGGCAGCTAAACGACCTTGTTACTCGGGTCTTCAGCAGGGGGGGGTCGCCCCCACGTGGATCTCTTTGCCACCTGGCACAACAAGTGCATCTTGGCAAGGGCAGGGCCCCGGCTTACTGGGCGACGCATTTCACCTACAGTGGACCGGCATGAAAGCCTACGCCTTTCCGCCTACTCCTGGTACACAGAATAATTTGCAAGATAAAGGAGTCTCACCGACTCCGCATCATTCTGATAGCTCCATGGTGGCCGGCCAGGCCATGGTTTTCAGAGCTCCTCTGCCTCTCAGAGGTGCCACTGATATACCTTCCGACGAGCCTAGCACATCTGGCACAGCAGATGGGCAGAATCATCCACCCTGTGCCAGGGAAACTAGCCCTAACAGCGTGGTACCTGAGCAGGTGACGCTTCGGCACCTTAGCCTCTCACAGGCTAATCGGAAGAACCAGGGCCCAGTACAAGAGCAAATGGACTAGGTTCTGCCACTGGGCAGAATCCAAGGGAATTGACCCCTTGGCCTGCAATTTCGACGACGTGCTTTCCTCCTTTTCAGCGCACCTCGCTCATTCCGGCGTACAGGTCGACACCTGCTGTACATACCTTGCAGCCATTAGGGCATACAGGAACTTGGAGGAAGGCATCTTTTTTTTTCCTCCTCCAACCCTATTGTCAAACATCTGACGGGTCTCCCTAAGCTCTACCCGCCCGTCAAGAGACCGTACCCTGTGTGGGACCTCAGTATAGTCTTGGGCGCCCTGGCGCACATACCATTCGAGCCAGTGGCGTCAGTGGACATTAGGCTGGTCACCATCAAGACGGCCTTACTAGTCGGCCTTACCTCGGTCCGCAGAGTCCACGAGATTCAGGGGCTGGTTGCCTCTGAACCATATACCAACTTTCACAAGGACAAGGTAGTCATGCGCATGCACCCAGCGTTTCAGCCCAAGGTTCCATCTGCATTTCACCTGAACGAGGAAATGGTCCTCCCTACCTTCTTTCCTGATCCCAAGGATGATGCACAGTGTGCTGCACTGCCTGGATGTCAGGCGTGCCCTAAAATTCTACTTGGACAAGACCAAGGGCTTACGCAAGTCTGATGCCCTGTTCGTCATGTTCGGGGGCTCGAGCCCAGGCTACCATGCCTCCAAGGCTCCCATTTCCCACTGGATGGTCTCTGCCGTCAAGGAAGCATATGAGGGTCAGCACAGGCCGCTCCTGGCCAACATGCATGCCCATGCAGTCAGGGCCAAGGAAACGGCCATTGCATTCCAACGCCATTTCCCGTGGCAAGTCATAAGCAGGGCTGCCACATGGACTGCCCCCTCGGCTTTCTGCAAGCATGACTGTTTGGATGCCGCCTATAGATCTGATGCCACTTTCGGACAGGCAGTTCTCAAGAACCGATTTGCTTAAGGAGGCTCTCCTCTCCACTGTGGGGCTACAATAAGTTGTAATCACCCATACAGGATGGAGGAAAGGGGACAGGATGTAAGAGTAATTATAAGTTACTCACCATAGTGACTAGCATACTCTTATTCCATAGTCCCCTTTCCTCCATACGTCCCACCAACCTCCACCCTAATAATACAGGAGTCATTAGGCAATGGTAAATCTATTGTCGCGTCAATAGGGACTGAGGTGTGGCGCCGGAGGGCGAAGTCAGGGCAGTGCATGCTCCCTGGGCCGCACCCCCACACGCCTCTAAATTTAAAGGTGAAGGTTTTTTTCTGGTCAAAAAAGGTTGTCTACCGTCCCTTGGAAGGGACATTCATACAGTATGGAGGAAAGGAGACTATGGAATGGACTAAGAGTACGTTAGTCACTACGGTGAGTAACTTATAATTTTTCACCAAAAATGGTCAGATTTCAGTTTAGCCCAAATAATTGTGCTTCCGACTTTCTATCCTTCACCTCATTATAGCAAGGAGGAGGAAAGGTTACTTCGAATGGACGCATTCCACATTTTTGACATGTAATGTCCCCAGCTGTGCACTTCAGAAACTTTTTTGGCAGAGGGCGTCCATGTCCCTCAAGGGCCTCCGTCGAGGACGACCTCACAGGATGTTATAAATAGAACACACGGCACCCGTAGTCTAAGTTCCATTTTTTCCGCACCCCGTGTGTTTTCTTCATTAAAGATGTGTTTCTCCTCGACCCCCTCCGACTCCACGGTCCGGCTTCAAGACCTGCTGGGAATGCAAATCTAAGATGTCGCTCACCGACCCCCACCGCATTTACTTGTGGTGCCTGTGCGAGTCGCACAACACTGACTGCTCGATATGCCAGTTGCTGACTGCCAACGCCTTGCGGAAGGGGACGCTTCAGGTAGGTAGGGGCTGTAAGCCTGTTAAGTCCCAGACTTCCAAGTCCAAGGGGGTTTCCACTGATGACTTGAGGGGCGACTATCCATGCCGGAAGGATTCCCGGGTATCTCGGTCCCGGAGTGTTTCCCGCCAATAGTCTTCCTCGTCCCTGAATTTCAAGAAGTCGCACCTGACGCCTTCCCAACAGCTCCAGTATATCTGGGCTGTGTTGGATAGTTACTTGGAAGTGTTCGCCTCCCAAGGTAAGGGCTCATCACATTGTGCAGATGGTGGACAAGTTTCAACATGCCCAGAGTCTCCCGGCTTTTGAATTGTTGAGGTTGCTCGGCCTCATGACTTTCTGCATTTTTCTGGTGCTAGGGGCCAGGCCGCAGATGAGATCCCTGCAATGGATCCTCAAGAGGCAGCAGTTGCAGTTCTCCGGCAAGATGACAGATCCTGTTCAGATCCCACACTCCGTCTCCCAAGACCTTCTGTGGTGGGTGAACGAAGGGAACCTGATGAAGGGGGAACCGTTTTGGCAACCGTGGCCGGAGGTGACTGTAGTGATGGACGCTTCCCTCACAGGATGGGGTGCTCATGCTAACAACTTGACCGCCAGCGGTCGTTGGTCTCAGTCGGAATCCAGACTCCATTCTGTTATAGCTGCGAGCCATCAGGCTAGCCCTGAAGGCTTTTCTGCCCTCGGTACGGGGGAAGTGTGTCCTGGTCATAACGGACAACAGTGGCCATGCATTACCGCAACAAAAAAGGGGGGGTGCAGGGTCACTCAAATTGTGCAGAGGCAATGCAGCTCTGGTTCTGGGCCATCCAGCAGGAAATTTCGTTCTTGGCAGTTCATCTGGCCGGAGATGAAAAGGCGGCTGCGGACGCTCTGAGCAGGCAGAGCACGGTCTCTCACGAGTGGGAGTTGGTTCAGGATGTCCTTCAGGAGATCTTCACCCTTTGGGGAACCCCGCAACTGGATCTCTTTGCCACCAGAGTCAACCAGATGTGCAAGAGATTCTGCTCAAGGGAATTTCCTCCAAGCGGAGCCTTGGGAGATGCGTTCGTGTTGGATTGGTCATTCCCAGTGCTGCACGCGTTTCCTCCAGTCCCGTCATTCCTCAAGTGTTGCAGAGGTTAGAGGTTTGGTTCCCAAATGATCCTCATTGCTCGAGATTGGGCCAGGAGAGCGTGGTACCCAGACCTTCTGGAAATGTCCATCTGCCCTCCGTGCCTGCTTCCCCACTGAGAGGATCTGTTCTCGCGTGAGTGGTCAGGTTCTCCATCCAGAGGTCAAGACTCAACCTTCACGCTTGGTATCTGAAAGGTTGAGGTATAAGGATTGGGACCTGCCGGATGACGTGATGGAGGTGTTGCTTTCGTCCAGGCGGTCTGCAACAAAAGCCCTGTATTGTTGCCGTAAATTCTGCGACTGGTGCAGGGATCACAATGTTGATCCTTTTCAGTGCTCCATTCCTATGGTTTTCTTTCTTGCTTTCTTTAACCCACAGCGGCCTTCAGGTGGGTACCATTAAAGGTTACCTGATGGCGCAGTTTATCTTTAAGCGCTCGTCTGAAGAATGTTCTCACTTTAAGATTAGTTTGATTTCTCAGTTTCTTAAAGGACTGACTAATGTATTCCCGCCGTCCCCTTTCCAGGTGCCAGTTTGGGATTTAAATTTGGTTTTGAGATTTCTCATGGGTGCTCCGTTTGAACCTTCGCACTCTTTTCCTTGGAGATTAGTCCTTCAAGGCGGTGTTCTTGGTTGCGGTTACTTCCGCTCGCAGAGTGAGTGAATTGCAGGCACTTTCAGCTAAAGCACCCTTTACTGTGTTCCACAAGGACAGGGTTGTACTGCGGGTATGTCCTTGTTTTCTACCAAAGGTAGTCTCTGAATATCATTTGAGTCAAAAGGTGGTTCTTTGATCTTTCTACCCTCCTCCTCATCCTGGTACGGAAGAAGAGCATCTCCATTGGTTACATCCTAGGAGAGCTCTTAGCATTTTTAGGATGTCCAGGGTCAGAGTGGAAGAGCAACTCTTTGTAGGATATGCTGGACACCGATTGGGCCAGGCTGTTACCAACAGACCTTGTCCAGGTGGATTATCCTTACCCTTACGGAGTGTTACCGATTGGCGGATAAGTCCCTCTTGAAGGGTTGAGAGCTCATTCCACTAGGGGCATAGCTACTTCAACCACGCTCCAGCGGGGTGTCCCTATTAGGAATATTTGTAATGCCTCTACTTGGGCTTCAATCCATACATTTGTAAAACATTATTCCCCAGATACAATCGAGGGTCAGAATCTGGCCTTTGGGAAGGCGGTTCTTTATTCTGCAATCTAATTGGGTATTCTAAATTCTTTTCCCTCCATTTACTGGTACTGATTGGAGGACACAATCCATTCGAAGAACAAGTTACTTACCAACTGGTCGCAGGACACCCTCTGGCGAAAAAATTTCAGAAGTGCACAGCTGTGGACGTTGCATGCCAAAGATGTGGAATGCGTTGGAGGAACATCCAGCCGAAAGAACGTTACCAATTGGTAAGTAACTTGTTCTTCTACAGCAATGGGGTCTGGCATGGATTCGCATGCTCATGAATATTCCCCATAGTCGGGCTGGGAGTTCTTGGTAAAAGAACATTTTGTTAATAAACTGCCTCTCCTATAAACCAATCACTGAGCTCTGGGTCCTACTGCCCCCAGCCAATGACTGCCCTCTCCCTCAACCCCCTACCCCCCCCCTTTCTGCCAGCTATCTTCAGATTTTACTGCACAATCAAGTGTTGGGGTGTCTCGCCTTTTGCTCTTCGAGCTTCTGCATTTTTTCGTGCTTTTTTTTTGGTAGGAAAACTTTTCGGTCAATCAAGCCTGTGTGCTCCATCTTTAGCCATCCAATTATAAGGGACCCGTTTTCCAGCAACTTTCACCACCCTTCAAGGGCAGAAATCGTGGAGTGTTCCTTCTTGGAAGTTTCCAGAAGCCCCTCTGGCCTACACCTCACCAGATTATGTTGGAGGAGGACGGAGCTTCCCTCTTCAAGCTCTGCACCAGCTGCGGTTTGTGGAATGTTTTCACGGAAGACTAGCATTCCCAGTGCCTGTATGGTCTACACCCGACGCATAAGAAAATAGATTGAGAAATCTGCCGTGGCTTCTCAAAGTGCACGATAAAGGATTGACCAGTCCGGCTGGCGACATGTCTCAAGGCCAGGGCCTCTACCCCGGGTGGTTCACAGGGGCATGCTGCATCAGATCCAGCCACGCAGAGCAGACTTCTAAGTCCTTTGAGGGCGCTCCATCTTTGGGGGCCTAAGACGAGGCCAAGCACTGCGAGTACGCTTCCGTCGGGGGTGCTGCGCAAGCAGGTCCCTCGACGGTCAGGGAAGCTGCGGGAGAAACCAGAGAAGACCAAGCAGGACAAGGTGTCCGACCTGCCCATGAAGGCCCAGGTGATCCATGCTAAAAATCCTCTTCCATCGATATGGTCACTGCCGCACTCTCGAAGGTGAAAGGGCCTGACCCGATCCACGGTACCCTGTTGGCAGCCTCAGTGGCTCTTCTTCCCAGGAGGGAGGATTCGGCCAAGCCAGTAGAGAAGACTCTGGAAAAAGTGGATGCCTGACCTTAGCCCGAGGCCGACCCCTCAGGACCCGAAGAAGGGGAGTGGGGAAGGCAGAGATGAACTCTAGGTCAGACGTTTCTTCGTCCGAGGAAGATGAGATGGTTTCCGTCCACACCATCCTGGAGGAGGGTGGTGACAACAAGGAGAACGTTGAGACATCCGCCGTAGGTGACGTCGACATGGGCTCTGAGCCCAGCGATCATGTCCCCAGGTACCTCCTAGAGGCCTGTCACCGGATATTCTCTCGACCCTCCACATGCTGGTATCGGAGATTCAGAAGAGGATGCGATGGAACTGCCAGCGACACCACTGGCGACGATCCCGTTGACACCGGGACCACCACTGCCAAAGAAGAGGAGACCTCCTACGCCTCCACTTCAACTGTCACTGCTTCTCCCCCTGGTCTCCCCCCCCCCCCCCCCTCCCCCCCCTCCCCAGGGAGACGGCTACAATGGACACCGATGAGTGGAGTGTCTCTCCGCCACCGAGGGCCTCTCTGCCCGACGATGTGGGGTCATTCTACTCTGATGGCCCGTGTGTGTAACTTTTTCAGCTCACACCGGAGGAGAAGTAAAGGGAAGGCTTCCTATATCAACTCTGTGAGGTGAAGAGGAAGACCATTCTGTCGGTATCCCTCCTGGTCGGCACCTGGTATGAGGGGCTGGCACTCCTGAAGAACCCCTCCCCGGTGAAGACGGACCAAGTTGAGAAGTATAGAGTGCCGGAGTCTGCGCCCAAATGCCTGAGGACGCAGACATTGCCGGACTCATTGGTGGTCTCGGCTGTGGCAAGGAAGAAATCATTAACCCGTCAACATTGGTTCCCCCGGACGGCGAGGGGAAGAAGTTGGACGCAAGGTCATTTACTCAGCGGTGATGACTGTCAAAGCGGCAAACACCTTAGCGATCCTGACCAGGTACGACCGGGAGCTATGGTACGAGATGGCTCCGATCCTGGACTTCCCCCAGAGGAAAAGCGGGTAGAGGCAATGGAAATTCTTCAGTAAGGCGAGGTGGCATTGGGCCACAGATCACCGTGGCCTTTGGGGACACAGGGTTACCGCCAGATGGGTAACGGGGGGGTGTGCCTCTGTTGTCATGGCTGACTGAAGGCCACCAACTTCTAGAGGTCCAGACTAGGGTCCTGGACATGCCGTTTGGAGACCTTTTTTGGCAAGGCAGTCGATGAGTACTCTTCAGGCCATCAAAACTGGGCACGCTGCAACAGCACCGTCCGTTCTTTCGTCACTCAGGAGCAAAGTCTGGAATGTCTTCATATGGTTTCGTCAGTGGATCGTCCTCTTGCCGCCAACCCTCCCATTCAACTATCAGGGAAGCCTACAGGGGTTGCTCCAAGGCCTTCGGAGGTGGCAGCCATCAAGGCTCCCAAGGCGGCACACTGGCTCCAAGCAGGACTGAACCAGCCAGGATGTTGGGGGTCCCCACGCCTGCACCACGGTGGGAGGCCGGCTGGCGAACTTAATCAGTGTGTGAGAAAACATCTCCACCGATCGATGGGTGCTCGACGCTTTCGGCCATGGACACACTTTGGAGTTTCAGAGAAGTGTCAGTGAATACCCGGCAGGAACAACACATCCCTCAGCTGCTGCTGGAAATTCGGGCCATAATAAGAAACCAGGCGATAGAGCGGGTTCCAAAGCGACTCCGGGCTCTGGAGGTTACTCAAGATGCATTCTGGTAAGGAAGACGACTGGGGACTGGAGGCCTATTCTCGACCTGTGACTACTAAAGTTCATCAAGTCCCAAAAGTTCTGGATGGTCACGTTGCAGCATGTGCTCGGCCAACTGGAAGAGGGGGCTTTTCTGTTGTCATTTGATCTGGAGAATGCGTACTTCCACGTCCCCATTAATGTGAAACATTGCAAGTGCCTGCGGTTTGTCGTCAAGGGAAGCACTACCAGTTCAAGGCTCTTCCCTTCGGACTGAAGTCTGTGCCCAGGGTCTTTGCAAAGTGCCTGGCTCCAGTGGAGGCCCACCTACGACTACAGGGAGTTCATGTGTACCCTTACCTTGACGACTGGCTCATCTGGGCCAAGTCGAAGGACATCGCTGTCGTTTACACAGGGAGGACCGTCCGACTGCTGACGGATCTGGTATTCTCTATGAACTATGCAAAATCCTGCTAGACTCCTTCGCAGAATGCTCTGTTCCTGAGCTCCAGACTCCACGCGGGGTCCTGGTCTGGCTCTGCAGGTTGCGGATGCGACCACTCCATAATTTCTTGGACGCATGTTTGATCCACGTGTCGAAGTTTCATCAGGCACATGCTCGACAAGGAGTTCCGCCGAGCGATAAGGTGATGGGGATGTGCGTTCCAACATCGCGGGGGCACAGACTTCCAGAGCCCTCCATACTAGGAGACCGTCACAACAGATGCCTCGCTGGATGGATGGGGAGCTTATACTGGATATCTCCACACCATAGGACTGTGGCTGGCTGAGAAGGCTCTACACATCAACGTCCTGGAACTACGAGCCGTGTTTTGAGCCCTCAAGTCGTTTCTTCCACCCCACCACCCCCACAAGGGAAAAGTGGTGAGGGCCTTCACAGACAATACCACCACAATTCATTCACATCCACAGAAGCAGGGGGGGGGGGAAAGGCACCAGGTCCCCTGCGCTCTCCAAAGAGGCACATGAGTTGTGGTACTGGGCTGTCGCCCAGGCGATGTTACTCATTGCTTTCCGTCTGGAGGGAATAAAAAACACTGTCGCCGGCTCCCTCAGCAGGAAGTGGGGGCTTCGGCATGGTAAAGTACTAACTCTTCAAGAGGGGCAATCCCCAGATCGAGGTGTTTGCAACTGCAATTATCACCAAGCCCCTGAGGTTTGCCAGCAGGGGTGCATGGGGGACGCATTCTCCTTCCCTTGGAAGGTCCGTTTCTGTGCACGTTCCCTCTGTTGCCGCTGCTACTAAGTCATCAGTCAAGTTCTCAGTTGCAGGATGAGCCTTGTAGCGCCAGCGTGGCTGAGGCAGATCTGGTACCGGGACCTTCTCAGCATGTCTGCGTCCCCTCGAGTCAAGCTGCCAGTGATCGCAGATCTTCTCGCCAGGGAAGGAGGTGCAAACCTGCACCACAACCCAGAATCACTGAACCTGAAGGCCTGGCTCCTGCAACATTAGAGTTTAGTGGATAAGAGTTACCTGTGGACTGCAGGGAAGTACTCACCAAAGCTATGGCGTCATCGACTGTGAACTTTTACGGACACAAATGGAAGCGTTTGGCAACTTGGTGACGGTCGCAGAAGATTAACCCTCTGGCCCCGCAACCTTCTGTACTTGTTGGCTAAGTCGGGACTGGCGCAAACCTCAATCGTGCATCTGGCAGCTATCTCCCGCTACACCAGGTCTCCGGGACGATCTTCACTTTGAACTTCTTCAGCAGACTGTGTGACCAAAGGATTGTTCCGTTCGTTCCCACGGGTGAAGGCGCCTGCCCCGGCGTGGGAACTCAATGTGGTACGGACTAGGCTCAGGGGAGGGGGGGGGGGGACCATTCGAGCCTATGCATTCAGCGCTGCTTAAGTTCCTGTTTTGGAAGACAGCTTTCCTCGTGGCCATCCTCTGCCAGGAGAGTAGGTGAGATCCATGCACTGTCCTGCTAGCGGCCTTATTTTACTTCCTATGAGACGAGGGTGGTGGTGCGGACACACCCCTCCTTTATGCCCAAGGTTCCGTCGGTATTTCATCTCAACGAGCCCTTGGTGTTGCCTGTGTTTTTTCTGACACCTTCATTGCAGGCTAAAAGGACTTTGCACTTGCTGGATGTGGCTCAAACACTTATGTGGCCCGCACAGAGAGTGTCTTGAAGACTTCTCAGCTTTTTGTGAACTTTGGTCCTGTGAACCATGGGAAGGCCTTGTCCAAGGCTTCCATCTCCGGGTGGCTCTCCGGCTGCATCAACCATTTTCACTGGTTGGCAAACTGACCGGTGCCTGGCCGTCCAAGGCCATTCCACCAGAGCGATCGCTGCGACAGCGTTCCTGTCTGGTGTGCCCCTGCTGGACATCTACAGGGCTGCTACTTGTAGGTCTACGCACACCTTCACGAACTTTTACTGCGTCGACGGGGATTCCAGAGAGGAGTCCAGAGTCAGTCAAGCAGTGCTACGCTTCCTGTTTGCTTGAAGGTGAGCCTGGTGAGGAGGTAAGAGTAATTGCTTCTGTTGAGCCTTGCCACCTCCTGTGGTTGTGTATGTATGTACTGCTATGTATTCATGAGCATGTGAATCCATGCCAGACCCAATACTGGAGAAGGAACAAGTTACTTACCTGCTTCTGTTCTCCATGGATTCACAAGCAAACCCTCCCACCTGCCCCTCTGCGGCTCTTCTTGGTCATACTGCCACTTTATGTGCTACCAAATCTGAAGATGGCTGCCAGAGGAGGGGCTTAAGGAGAGGGCAGTCATTGGCTGGGGGCATCAGTGATTCGTTTATCAAAACTGTCTCACCTATAAACCAAAGTGAAAGTTTTTTTCTTTTACAGAGGATTCCTGGCCTGACGCAGAATATTCATGAGCATTTGAATCCATGGCAGACCCATGCTGGAGAACAGTTAAAGGTAAGTAACTTGTTCCATAGGCTCGTTCCAACAAGAGCCTTGAGCTTTTACATTTCTCGGATGACTAAGATCCATCAGCATGACCAACTTTTCATTGGCTATACTGACCACCAACTGGGACTTGTTAGGCAAAGCTTGTATGCAGTACCCTCCGGGAACACTACAAACCGCTCCGAGTACAGGTATAGGAAAACCAACCTTTGGTATAAGCTTGTACTACAGTTTTGGTAGCGTGTTGAGCAGCCAGGCTTATCTCAAGAGGGGTCAATGGGAGCTGTAGCGGAGTTGCACAGAGATTCACAGTGACAAGTATTCAAATAAAGTCTTAACCACATGGTTTCTTGAATAAACAATTGTTAATTTATCTGTCAGTTAAAATAAGCCTTCTTCAGAAGGGAGCAATATAATAAGTAACACAAATATACTTCAATGCTATACACTCTTAGTTTTTAAATTATTAAAGACCCTTTTGGGATGGCCCACGCACAACCTACACCCTCACGTGACTTCAATAGCTCTGTTAGGGCTCAGGCTCGGTCAATCCTGCTTCCTGGGAGTCCAGAGGATCTTCCTGAAGCTCTAGGCCAGCTTAAAAGCAACACACACAATCTGGTGTTCCTCTCCCTGGCTATACAGTTTCCAGCAGCAATTCTGTGGAAATTCATCCAGCTCCGAGAAGTCTGTCCAGGTGGCTTACTTTGGAGTTGATTGGTCCGACCAACTCAAGGGGAGAATTGGTCCTCACAGGGGCTTCTGTCGATACGAATTAGGAGTTTCAGCACAGCAGCAGGGCTTCTCCGGGCAAACCAATGGTCCAGGAGTTGCAGCAGGTTTCTTCACGTTCTTATTCGGTTCCTTCGTCCAGTGGTCGACTCTGCCTTCCAAGCCAAAAGCCTTGCCTTTTAGTCAGTTCTCGCCCGTTCATTCCAGTCCAGCTGTCACCCAGCAGGGTGGGTGTCCTTGCCGGACAGTCAGCCGACCAATCACTACAGAGTGCATTTGGGTCTCTGAGCAGACTAAGCACAAGGAGTTTCAGGCACCTCCCTCACTTCCTGCCCACCCCACACACACTGGAGCTAGAAGCGGGCTTCACTCGTGAATCCTGCCAAAGCGAACAATGGGACCAAACCTGGTTTGGCACGCAGAGTAAATCTGAAGGACCTTTCCACAAAGAAATGGCGAAAAAAGATGACCGACTATTTTGACAAAAATGGCTCCCTTGGGTTCTTTATTGCAGCTGCTAACGTAGCCCGTGGTAAACTCACACGACGATAGTTAAAACAAAACCTCTGCCAGCAGCAATTCAGTGAAAAAGGGGTAACAGAAATGTTACATGAGAAGCTAGACAAAGGGGATACTAGGTAACCCCTCCAACACCCTATTGTAAGAGTGTGTGCTGGGTCTAGAAAATTACAAATGTAAGTAAAGCCAATTTCACTTTACTGCTCTGGGAAACAGTAGTTTATACCAGAGAAGGTATTTAAACCTTTGGGGAATCTGAAAGACTTCCCTCTGCCACTGCACTGAAGGTGCTGTGACACAATGGAAACGATGATGCCTATGGAGTTTGTCAGGCTCCATAACCAAAAGAAACACAAAGCTCAGAAATCACATTGATATACATGAGATTGGGGAAAAGGGGGGTCTCACGGTCTCCAGGTAAAAAAATCAAGTCTTCAAAATCCAGCAAATTTGCTGGGGGTCTCTAAGGTGGAGGGAATTGGCACATTTCTGAGAATTCTCCCTAACCGGACTTCCAGTCACTAAACCTTTATCCAGATGGATAATATGTGGCCTCTGTGAATGTTACAGATTGGCTGGGAAATATCCCCCAAAAGGCTTGGCCCATTCCACAAGGGTCATGGAAACATCTTCCACTCTCTAAAGAGGGCTGCCTATAAAAGACATTTGTGCGACAGCCTCTTGGTCTAAAGTCGACATGTTCACAAAGCATTACTGTCTGGACTCATCACCTAGCCAGGAAGGAGGATTTTGGGAAAGTGGCCTTCTAGTCAATCCATGACAAATCTTGAAACTGAAACTTCAAAACCTAACACTGCTTTGGGAGCCTATCATAAAATGAGGAATACGTGGGAGGACACAATCCATGCGAAGTTACTTACCCCTGGTAACCTTTTTTCAATTGGATGTCTCCTCCCTCCCCCTCCCCCCCACGTATTCCTTATCTCCCCACCTAATGTACCCTGCTGTTCAATTTCCAGGCATTACACTTTATGCTCTTTCGAAGTCTCGTACTGTCCAGGATTGACTGCTGGAAATCATGCATAAGGAATGCGTAAAACCGAACTGAAGCCAGTGGGCGCTACATGTGCTATATAAACTGATGTCGACTGCAAGACAGAAGCCCTTGAGGACATGAAGTCGACCCGATTGACACACAGCGCCCTCTGCCGAAAATGTGTTTCCGAATCAGCTGAACTCAAGGCTATCCCAAGATGAGGAATACATGGAGGAACATCCAATCGAAAGAACGTTACAAGGGCCAAGTAACATGTTCTTCTGTTCACCCCTTCTGCGTCAGCCTCAGTGCCAAAGTAGTGATGTTTACGGGCAGAGCAGTTCTGCACAAGTAACAATGGTGTTTTTTCAGACCATTGGTTCCTTGCTGTGTTTTCAGGGGGCTTTAGTGTACCTGTTGCTCACCCCGCTCCTTCGCCCCCCCCAACCTGCTCTTACAGTTAGGGTCTCCAGCACTGCTCAGGGAAGTGGAGAGCATAGTCCAATCCCGAGCAGTGGAGGTACTGCCTGCAGTGGAAGCAGGCAGGGGATTGTCCTACGTTCCGTCCCCTTTCCTTCATACTTGTGGGACATTCCGTCCAACGGGACAGCACCAGAGCACTTTTTAAAACATCAAAAATGAACTTGGTGTCCTTTTTATTTTTATGTATGGGGCCACCTCACGTGACGGTAGCCCCGCCTTCCTGAGCTCTGCCCCACGCATCGACCTTCAGTCCTTTACTCTGCGCAGTCGGGGTTGGACGCACTTGCATCTCGGGTAATATTTTTATTTTTGTTCCCTTGTCCTTAATTTTCCTACTCTGGTTCCACGGCCATCTTTAGTCTATGCCGGAGCATCTGGGATTAGTGTCCTGTTCATCATGCAAACGTTTAGCGAGGGCGGAGTGCCACTCTGTTTGCTTGGAGTGCTTAGGCCCGGAACACCGGTGGGACTGGTGCTTCTACTGTGGCTTGCTCTCGGTCCGGGCACTCCAGTGTCAGCTCGTCAGGTGGGAGGTGTTCCAGCGAATTCCTCCCACATTTGCAGCAGTTCATTGAGGGGGAAAAAAGCAAGCAACTGGTAAGTTTGTTCATTTTTAGAGGACCCCGGCAAGGGCACTCCTTCCTGGGATCTTAGGGTCTGAGAGAGGCTCAAGTGGCTCTGTTGCCAAGTATCTCCCTGAGGCGATGTAAGCAGCACTCCAGTTTCCTCCGAGGTCCCCTGTAAAGGGGCTGCCAGGATCGGATCTTCATCCAAGGTTCCCCTTTTGGGGGCTAAAGTTCAGCCCAGTACTTCTGTTACCATTGTCACCGGGGTCAGTCCCGAGGTTTCCACATCTGGAACGAAGTGTACCGAGGCTTGGCTTGAGGTTCCTGTTAAAGTGACTAAATGTACTGGGGTTATCCCTGAGTTTCCCCATTTTGGGGCTATATCTAAGACCAGCATGATTGAGGGGCTCTGGCTTCAGGGCGTGATTCTAAGCCTTCGCACAATCGGGCCTCTGTTCGAACCGATCCTGCTGAGGGGGCAAAGAAGCCAGTTAAACCCTTAAGTCTTCGAGTACTGGGTCAGCCGAGGTTCCCTCACGGGGGGCTAATTACCAGCAGACTCTAAAGGGTTGCAGAAGCACCTCAGGTCTGCGAGCACCGCGTCTGACTAGGTTCCTTGTCACAAGGCTAAATGGAACTTAAGTCCCCTGTGGTAGCCACGGCCTCAATGGCACCTGTGACGCAGTTCACCTCAGGGGTTAACAAAATGGCAGTCCTACACCCGTGATCCACGTTGGCCATTTTGTCTACATCTCACACCAACGTTCACAAAAGCTGGTATTGGGGAGCCTGTCTTCGGGGCTGAGCAGCCTTTGCCATGTTTTGTGGATAACCAGTTCCACCCTCCAGTGTATTGGCATGCTTGGACTCCTACGTCTGCTCCTTTGGTTTACGCTGATCTAGTTGGTAGAGGGCCATCCTGGCAACCATCCCCTTTAGGATCCTGGGGTTTTGCCCCTTCCGAGCTGCCTCTACCCACTCCAGTGACTCAAACTTCTTTTGAGGGTGCCTTTTTTGGCAAGTTTCAGATGCTTATGCATTCTGATCCCATGAAAGCATACTTTAAGAATTTAATTAAGGAAATGTATCCTAAGCCGTCTGCTCCGGCAATCCCTCTGCAGGTCCTGGTAGTGCCACCACTTCCTGTGGGGCTTCCTCTTCCACTGCCTTCATTTTTTCCGGTGGAAAACACTGTTGCGCAGTCAACCCAGCCCTCGGTGCCTGAGGCGCCATGTGCGGTGGATCCGTTTTCTGCTTCAACCTCACTGGATGAGGATTAGGTGGACCAGGACAGCGACGACCCGCCCTGCTCTTTTAGAGCCTGTCACGACCGGGTTGTAGGTATGATGGCGTTGCTAGACATCCCAATACCCGATCCTCTGGCTCCACAAGAAGGGGGTACTTTTTGGAGCCTTTACTCTGGCGACACAGGAGTGCCCCAGTCTGTTCCTTCAAAAGGATGTGTTGGCCGAAGCCTGCAAGGTCTGGGAAAAACATCATTCCGGGCCACACCTAAACCAGAAAATATCATTGTCTGCATGTCCACTAGCCTCATGGACGGTTGTGGCAGCAGCTACGATCCAGTTGCAGCATCTCAGATCTTTTCCAAGGAGGGTAAGTTTCTTGACGCCATTGGGGAAAAAGGTATTTTCCAATTCCGCACTGAAGATGCGTCCGGCTAACATTGAGCATATCCTGGTGGTTACTAATGTCAAGCTGAGGAAGGAGCTTGGCAAGTTCCGCAAATGTATTCCTCCTGATGGGTTTGTAGACTTTAAGGGCGGCTTATTTGATGCCAGAGTTCTGGTGCAAGATATACTGGAGGCCACAGCCCATCATGTAGACATGTCTACTCCGACTACAAGACCTCGAGTGGAAATCTCCCACCAGGCATAACTAGGGGCTATATTTAAAACCAGCAAGATCAAGGGGCCGCCTCCTCGGAGGGCTCTGGCTACAAGGGGCGTTACCCTAAGCCTTCCCACAAACAGTCTTGTTATCTAACCAATCCTGCTGAAGGGGCAAAGGCCCCACATCTTAAAGTACTGGCACTGCTGAGGTTCCCTCACTGAGGGCTAATTTTTCTGCTGAATCCAAAAGTGCTTTAGGTCTGCCAGTACCGGCTCTGCCGAGGTTCCCTGTCACAAGGCTAAAATGGATAAAAATCCCCTGAAACCCCTGTTGACAATGGCCTCACTGATACCTGAGTCGCAGTTCACTTCGGGCAGTGACAAAATGGCGGTTCAACCCACACGGTCTGAGGCAGCCATTTTGATGAGCTCTTAAGCACCAACGTTCTCGGCTGTAAGATTTTAAAGATGGGCGATGAGATGCCAGAGTTCTGGCTCGGGACCTGCTGGTTACATGCTACAAAGTTCTCGAAGTAGGTTCGGGATAAAGTATTTGATCTTCGCTTCGAAGGTAAAGAGCTGTTCCACTCCTCCACCAATGAGGAACTCAATTAAACAAAGGCAAGCACGCAAACTGCTAAATCTTTGTCAGCCCTCGCCAAATGCCCAGATAAAGTGACCTATATGCAGAGGCCAGGGTTCCAGACAAGGTCTTTCTCCGGTTTCAGAGGTTTTCAGGAGCGCCCAGCACGCCGAGCAGGATGCTCATCTAGTGCACCTCTGCGCAAAGGCCAAGTGGCCGGTTTTTCTCTCGTTATCAGCCTCTTTGGCAACAGGTGGTCTCGCCTCCGATAATTCCTACAAATTATGTTTTCCATCGGTCACACAAGACTCGGTGGGAGGACGTATAGCGTCTATTCTGGAGGCCTGGTGGACCATCACAGAAGATCAAATGGGACCACAAACACAGGATTTTCCTCAGAGGTTCTCCATCTAGGGGGCTAAGTCTAAGCCCAAAGCTTCTGCGGCTGCTTCAACTGGGGTGATTCCTGAGGTTTCTCAGCCTGGGACTAAACGTACCAAGCCTAGTCTTGAGGTTTCCTGTCAAGTGACTAAAGTACATGGGTAAAACCCAGAGGATTCCCCAATCGGGGGATCTTTCAAAGACCAGCAGGATCTAGGAGTTCCATTTAGGAGCCCTGGCTACCGGGCGTGCCCCTAAGCTTTACCACAAAAAAATCTTGTGGTCGTACCAGTCCTGCTGAGAGCAAAGAAAGGGGGCAAAGGCCCTACGTCTTCAAACACTGGGCCTGACGAGGTTCCCTCACTAAGGGCAAATTCTTCTGCAGAAACCAAAAGGGCTGAAAGGTGCTCCAGGCCTGCTAGTACCAGCTGTGCCAAGGTTCCCTGTGAAAGGGCTAAAACCGATCCAAAACCCCCTGCAATCCCTGTACAGACAATGGCCTCACTAAAACCTGTGACGCAGATCACTTCAGGCAGTGACAAAATGGCATTTCAATACATGCGGTCTGAAGCGGCCATTTTGACAAGCTCTTCTACACCAATGATGGCGAGAGAGTTTTACACAATCTAGACATCATTTTACCTTGACAGAACAAGCAAATGTAGAAGTTCTCCACTACTCCATATGTTAGGTGACCCGAAAGGGAAACCAGCCTCGAAAGCATCCATCTCTCATTGCATAGCTTCATGTATTTCCGAGGCCTACAAAATTCTAGGCCTTCAGCCTCCAAAGGGCATTCATGCACGTCTGGTCCGTGGCAAAGCGGCTGCTGTTGCCTTCCAAAAATACATCCCTTGAGAGTCCATAGCCAAGGCTGCTATGTGGGCTTACGTATCGGCTTTTTTGCAGACATTGTCTTGACCTGATCTCCCGGGCTGATGCCCATTTGGCCAGGCAGTTATTAAGAATTTGTTCTAATAAGGGATTTTCCATCCACCCATATTTCCTATGGTCGGTGCTTGGGAATCTCCCACAAGTATGGAGGAAAGCGGACGGGACATAGGAGTATGACAAAGTTACTCTCGGTAGTGACTACCTTACTCCTAGACCATTGTCCCTTTCCTCCATACGCCTGCCATCCCCTCTAATAAGTATCCTCTATTGTTGGTAAATGGTCCTGGTCCTGGCGATAGAAAAGGACTGAAGGGCGATGTGCGGGGCGCAGCTCAGGAATGTGGGGCTACGTTCATGTGCAGTGACCCCACATAAAAATAAAAGGACAAAAGTGATAGCAGTAAGGTAGTTACTACGGTGAGTAACTTTGTCATTTTACTGCAGGATCTTCGCTATTCACTTTCAGTCCATCCATACCAGAGCTGTCTGCCCACCCCAGCTGCAGGAGCAGCTCCTTCAGCACCTTCACCCTGCTGGGTGTCAAGGTAACCTCTGGGGCATTATTGCATAGCCCAAGCTAGTTTCGCGGATGACTTCGCATCCCGTGACTTTTCTACAATGATTTTCTTGTCCCTGGCTGTAGCAAAACCCATCCGCAGCATTTTGTAAAAGAAACGCTGATTTTCTACTTTTTGGTCGAAACGAGTGGCATCCGCCATTGTGCACCACAAGGACCCTGCACACTCCATAATGGCCACCCATGCCTTCTGCCCCCTCCCCATTCATTGCCTTTGACTCAGAGGACCCAGGATTGGCTGCTAGCAACAACTAGCTAATCACCTCTCGCCGGCAGGCAAGCACCGGCCCACGAACGAAGGCACAGGAAAAAAGGCATCTGACTGAGCTGACTGAGCTGACAGAGCGTGCCGTGCTGCAGGCTGCTCCAGGTCTAAGCTCATCTGTCCATGCCTCTGCCTCATCGTCTTTCCCAGGGCTGCTGCAATCCCGGTGAGACACTCCACTGACTATACCAAAATGTCTATTTCGAGGGGATTGGGTCCTCCGACGTATTGCATATCTGACAGGTAATGTCCACAGCTGTGCTGCTTTGTAAAATCTTCGGCGTCCTGCGTCGTCGACGTTGATGCGCCGTCCCCAAGGACCTCCTGTGACGGCCGTCACCCGATGTGATAAGTAGGACGCACAACGCCCATAGCCTCAGTTCCGTTTTTTTTTCTGCGAACGTGTTCGCTTCGTGAATCTCGGTACACCTCGACTCTTTGGAGTTTGCTGTTTTCTTCTCGGTTCGTTGAACCTGTTAGGTTTTTTGTGAAGACCTGTTCGTGGCGATGTCTACTTCGTATTCAACCCCGCTTCGGGCTTCAAGAAATGCAGGGACTGTGGGTCCAAGATGTCGGTCACGGACTCCTACGACGCCTGCCTCTGGTGCCTTGGGAGGCCCATGATGCGGACGACTTGTTGGCTGCCAGTCGCTCACGGCGAAGGCCTTGCAAGAACGCAAGAAGCTGTCGGTAGGTCGCGTGTCTAAGCCCCTGAAGTCGAGGTCTGCAGGGCTTTCGACGAATGACTCGAGGGGCGACTCGCCGCATCATCGTCGAAGTCCAGTGGGTCTCCTTCCAGGAGTCTGTCTCGCCACTCCTCCCCCCCTCTTCGAGTCATTCCCGGAAGCGATGGCATCGGTCGCCTTCCCAGTCAGAGGACTCCGCCCGTCGGCGGGTCGCTTATCCCTCCATGCAACCGACACCAGAGGAATGGGCTTCTTTGGGAAGCAGATGCTAGCGATTCTTGAATCGCAGGGCACCGGTCCGTCCGCGCCTCCGAGTGGGGTCGGTCGGCACCGGTCGAGAGACACCGCTCGTACGCCTTCGGGCTCAGGTGGTCGGCACGGCTCCCGCTCGGACAAGGGTAGCCGTTCTCGCCATGCCCGTTCCAGGTCCCGGTCCTCGACGTGTTCGAGACCGCGTGATCCTGTGCCGTCTTCAAAGAAGACGTCGACGCCTGTGGCGCCGAGGTCGTCGACTATTTCTCTCGAGGCTCTGCCTCCGAGGGGGTCGTCGACACTGTTGGCGCCTAGGTTATGGAGAGACGCGCTCAGAGCTCCAGCTTCGAGGCCTGTGTCGACAGTCGATGCTGGTGGCGCTGCAGCTGACGTTGCCGCCGTTTCTGTCGATGCCGACTCGTTCGGCGCCCTCAACGCCTTTCGAGGCGGTGGTATTGGAGGGGCCCCGTGGCACAGGGTTAGCCCCTAGAAAGGCTCTGGCTAAGGTCAGGCACTGCTTTGGTCCCCAGATGTCGTCCTCTCCCCGCCTGGAGTACATTTCAGAGGGTGATGAAGGCTCTGATGACGGCTTGGTTCCGGTTACGGTACCAGATGAGCTTATCTCTGGCCATAGCCAGTTTGATGACCTGAGGCAGTCGCTGCATGATGCCAGTGGACTGGACACCCCTCCGGAGGTGCAGTTTTGTAGGCCGGAGCCTGGCACTCATGCCGATTCTTCATATCGGCGCCTTATGTCTCGGGTCACCGAGTACTTGGGTTGGTCAGCTCCCCCAGGGGAGTTCGTTCAGGATGATCTCACGGACATCCTTGATCTTGGTCCCCCCCACTGACCCGGTTTTGCAGTTTCATATGGCTCTGCAGAGAAGGGTGGCGGCGGCTTGAACTGCTCCGTAGAGTCTCCCGGCAGTGGGCAAGTCTTTGTCGCGAAAATATCATCCAGCCAGTAGAGACCCCTGCTACTTGTCCAGGCACCCCACTCCGGAGAGTTTGGTGGTGCAGGCGGCTACGGCCCCAGCAAAGCAGGCGTCGTACCCTACCATCCCTCCAGATAGGGACGACAAACGTTTTGACGGCTGGGCGAAGAAAGTGTTTTCTTCAGGGGGTATGGCGCTTCAGGCGGCCAACTCCATATGTGCCTTGTCTCGTTTCACACACACTCTGTGGAACTGTTGCATTAGCGGCTGAACATATTCCCGAAGGGGACGAACGGGATGGTTTCCTTGCTATGGTTCAGGATGGCAAGGATGCCATGTGTGAGGCCGTTCAGTCGGGTTTGGACATGGCAGATTGTGTCAGCCGGTCCCTGGTGGCGAGCACCGTAATACGCAGGTTTGTGTGATTGCGGAAGTCTGGGTTCGCTCCTGATGTGCACTCCTGGCTTCTCAACATGTCCTTTGACGGCGAACATCTTTTTGGCAGCAAGGCTGACGAGAGCCTTGAGAGGTTGCAGACCTCCAAAGCTGCAGCAAAGTCGTTGGGCGCTGCAGTTCGCCAACCTCCGCCTTTTCGTCCTAGGGGACAGCAATGGAGGGGAGGTTCCTTTCGCTATTACTCGTCCTTCAGTAAAGCGAGAGGAGCTAGCAGTCAAAGAGGCCACTGTAAGGGTGCCAGAGGTGGGTACTTGAGGTGCCAAGGCCGCTCGGGCAGTTGCCTCTTTGCCCTCAGGCAACGCCGCAGCCTCTACCACTCAGTCATGAGGCCAGGTCCCATGGTTCGCTGGTTGGGGGAAGGCTGGCGCAGCATCTTGTAGAGTGGCGAGCCATTACTTCAGATGTGTGGGTTCTGGAGATCATAACCCACGGCTACTGTCTTCCTTTTCGGCAGAGGCCTCACGACAATCCACCTGGGAACCTCTCTTTGAAGAGTCCGGATCCGCTCCTTGCGCAGGAAATTCAAGCCCTGCTGGAGAAAGGCGCCATAAAACTGGTGCCTGTAGCGCAGAGGAACAAGAGATGGTATTCCCCTTATTTTTTGATTTCGAAGAAAGACTGGGGATTGAGACCCATCATGGACTTGCGTGGTTTGTACAAACTCCTCAGGAAGGACAAGTTCAAGATGTTTACTCTCTCGTCCTACAGGCCCTTCAACTTCAGGACTGGTTGGTGTCACTCGACCTCAAGGATGCTTACTTCCATGTGCCGATCCATCCCAAGCACAAGAAGTACCTGAGGTTCGCGGTTGGCGACTCGCACTTTCAGTTTCGGGTCCTGCCGTTCGGTTTGGTTTCCGCCCCGAGGGTTTTCACCAAGCTCATGGTGGTGGTGGCAGCGCCTCTCAGGAAAGGGGGATTCACGTCTACCCCTACCTGGACGATTGGTTGATCAGGGGGGGCTCTCCCGAGCAAGTCCTGGATCATATGTCCGTCACCTGCCACTCCCTTCACAAGCTGGGCTTCTCCCTCAATTTAAAGAAGTCCCATTTGACACCAACGCAGCGGCTCCAGTACATCGGAGCAGTGCTCGACACATCCCTGGGGCAGTGTTTTCCTCCCCAGGTGAGGGCTCTTCACATTCAGCAGATAGTGCACAAGTTTCAACTTGCCCAGAATCTCCCAGCGTCCGAATTCTTGAGACTGCTCGGCCTCATGGCATCCTGCATTCTTCTGGTGCCAGAGGCTCGTCTGCGGATGAGATCTTTGCAGTGGGCACTCAAGCTCCAGTGGTCTCAGTCCTCCGGCAGGCTGTCGGACCCTGTTCAGGTGCCGCCCTCGGTCGCCCAGGACCTTCTGTGGTGGGCCGTCGTAGGCAATCTGATGAAGGGGGCCCCATTTTGGCTGCCCTGGCCGGAGGTGACGATCGTGACGGACTCATCCCTCACGGGATAGGGAGCTCATGCCAATGAGTTGACAGTCAGCGGTCGTTGGTCTCTGTCGGAGTCCAGACTCCATATCAATCTGTTGGAGCTGAGGGCTGTCAGGCTTGCCCTGAAGGCTTTTCTGCCGACTGTGCGAGGAAAGAGTGTCCTGATTCTAACCGACAACACAGTGGCCATGCACAACCTCAACAAAAAGGGAGGGGGGGGGGCAGGGTCACTTCCTCTGTGCAGGGAGGCGATGCAGCTCGAGTTCTGGACCATCCAGCAGGAAGTTTCAATCTCGGCTGTTCATCTGGCCGGAGACAACGAGACGGCGGACGCTCTGAGCAGGCAGAGCACGAGCTCTCACTAGTGGGAGCTGGCTCAGGAGATTCTCCTGGAGATCTTCGCCCTTTGGGGGACCCATCAAGTAGATCTCTTCGCCTCCAGTGTCAACCGGAAGTGCGAAAGGTTTTGCTTGCGGGAATTTTTCCTCCAAAAGGAGCCTTAGGAGACGCGTTTGTGGTGGAGTGGCCATTCCCACTGCTGTACGCGTTTCCTCCAGTCCCCGTCATCCCGCAAGTACTGTGGAGGTTACGGAGGTTCGGGTCCTGGATGATCCTCATTGCTCCGGCGTGGGCCCGGAGGACGTGGTACCCAGACCTTCTCGACTTGTCTATCTGCCCTCCACGTCGTCTTCCCTACCGAGACGATCTGCTCTCACGGGAGGGGGGGGGGTCAGGTTCTCCATCCTGAGGTCAGATCCCTCAACCTTCACGCTTGGCTTCTGAAAGGTTGAGGTATAAGGATTGGGACCTCCCTGAAGACGTGATGGAGGTATTGCTCTCGGCCAGGCGGCCGGCAACAGAGTCTCTGTACCGTTGCCGTTGGAGAAAGTTCTGCGACTGGTGCAGAGTTAAGAATGTAGATCCTTTTGAATGTGACATTCCCATGGTTCTGTCTTTTTTGCTTTCCCTGGCCCACAGGGGCTTGCAAGTGGGGACCATTAAAGGTTACCTGGCGGCGCTGTCCATATTTAAGCGCTCGTCTGAAGAATGTTCCTATTTTAAGATTCCTTTTAATTTCTCAGTTTTTGAAAGGGCTCACTAATGTGTTCACTCCGTCACCTTTTCTGGTGCCCAGTTGGGATTTGAACCTTGTTCTTAAGCTTCTTATGGGTGCTCAGTTTGAGCCTTTGCATTCTTGCCCTTTGGGACTGTTAACTCTGAAAACTGTGTTTTTGGTTCCGTTCACTTCCGCTCGCTGAGTGAGTGAGTTACAGGCACTTTCAGTTAAGCCACCCTTCACTGTGTTTCACAAGGACAGGGTTGTCCTTAGAGTTCGTCCTTTTTTTATTCTAAAGGTGGTTCCGGAATCTCATTTGAGCCAGAAGGTTGTTCTTCCGGCGTTCTATCCTCCTCCACATCCTGGTAAGGAAGAGGAGAGGCTCCATAGGCTTGATCCTAGTAGAGCGTTGAGCTTTTATATTTCGCGTATGTCCCGGATCAGAGTGGACGATCAACTTTTTATTGCTTACGCTGGAAAGCGTTTGGGACAAGCTGTGACGAAACAGACTTTGTCTCGGATTATTTTAGCTATCTCCGAGTTACCGCTTGGCGGGTAAGGACCCTCCGGCTGGCTTGCGGGCCCATTCTACCAGGGGAGTGGCTGTGTCTAATGCCCTGAAGAGGGGTGTTCCTATTCGTCACATCTGTGATGCAGCCACATGGGCTTCAGTACATACTTTTGTACGTCACTACTCCCTCGATTCCATCAGAGGGCAGGATCTGGCCTTTGGCAAGGCAGTCCTATATTCTACATTTTGATTGGGCATGATAAATTTGTGTTCTAAATTCTTTTCCCACCTCCTTGCTTGGTACTGCTTTGGGAGTCTGTCATAGATATGGAATACGTCGGAGGACCCAATCCCCTCGAAGAACAAGTTACTTTCTTACCTGGTAACGTTCTTTCGATGGGATGGTCAGACGTATTCCATATCGCTCCCTCCCTTCCCCACTGCAGAATTTCTTTTGCGATTGCAGCTTGCGTTCCGCAAGGCCTTGTTTGTCTGACTGGCAGAAAACTGGTGGCACACGTTCTGGGGGGAAAAACTACAACTGAGGCTATGGGCGTCGTGCGTCCTACTTATCACATCTGGTGATGTCGGTCGAGGTCCTCTGGGACGGCGCATCGACGCAGGACGCAGACGCCAAAGATTTTCCGAAGCTGCACAGCTGTGGACATTACCTGTCATAGATATGGAATACGTCGCCGGACCATCCCATCGAAAGAACGTTACTAGGTAAGAAAGTAACTTGTTCATCTGCAGTATCCAACTATGAGCCCCTAGCCACATATAGCAGCGGATCGTTTCATAACAATTAAGCCCAGTGTACTACTCGCACTGCCCGACTTACTACCTGTATCGCTGTAAACAAGTGTTATACCGCATGCCTCGGAAAAGCCATACAGCACACCATTCTAATCCAATTTGTGTCACGTACAGATGTGTTTTACTAATTTATGAACTGTGCATACTGCCGCTCCAAATGCCATATCGCACCGTTTAGCTTTATATACCACACATTAACACTGCATTGCCATGCTCAATCAACGTTATTGCTAATTTTTTTAAATCTATAGATGCACAGTCGCATTTAGTCTGCATGTAAGGCTTTAAGTAAGCCCTGCTACCGCTACCATTTCTAGCGCATAGGTGCACAGTCAAATTCAGATTGTTTGGAATGTGTTGAGCAAGCCCTGCCATTGCTATTGCATTTCAGTACATAACTGCTTAGTTAATTTAGCTCATTGGAAATGTGTTAAGTAAACGTTCCTGTCACTGCCTAGATCTGTACCTCTACCTCTCTCAATTACACAGTAGCAGCCCTCTGCGCTATTACTCGCCCAGACCCGCTCCACAGGTGTAACCTTCCAGTTACCCTATGGTTAGCCAGCCCCCAGCCCTCCTCACCTAACTAAACCATGCCAGGTTGGTTATTACTCATGATGTTTCCCTTTTGTATTGTACCACATGACACACCCTGCATAGGCTCCCACTTTATTATCCATGATAATGGCCTCTCTAGAGTAGCATGCCCCCGTCACCACCCCATCCCCTGCCCCACGCCCTTCTTGACTCTCACCAAACAGTTTCCCCAACATCACCACCTGATTAACAGTCAGACTACATAGGGATCCAAAAGCCACACAGAACCAGTACACCTTACTCATCTACTACTAATATTTTACCTAAAATGACTACTCCGGTCCTCAGTTCACCTGACTTAGATCACGGATCTAAGCTACCTGCTGGTAGCTTTTGTTTATTACAGCTGGCTGGCTTTTGCTTCATCAGTGCTGCAAGGTCAGAAATTAAATGAGCACAGGAGGCTCATCCATTTCACTAAATGGATGCCTCCTTGTGCTTGAAATGTGTGACTTTGAGTCTCATTTGCTCAAAGGTTTACATAGGAACTTTGGTAATACATATTTTATATATATATTTTTGATCATGGCCCATCTTTTGAGCCAATAACGTTTTTGAGTGAACTATTCCTTTAACTTACTCACCTTTCAATTGGGTTGCCCTCTGCCCAAAAGTAATGCTGTTGGTTTCTCTTTATTATTCCTGTTGGGATAATTGTAGGAGTATCCCCAATTGGGTCTTGCTTCCCCTGACTTGCTGTTAGCCTGTCCAGAATAAGTTTACCTAGGTTATACTTACCTTTTAAGGTTGCTGGTAGCTCCTTATAAAAGTATATAGGTTTTATGTACCTTGAGTATAACTGTAATATCCTAAAATAAGTTAGTTATTGCTTCCCTTAGTGTCTGAACTGAAAAGCAACTGTAATTGAATATTACAACCATAGGTCCAACTTCCCTGGAATAACTGTTCTCCTGAATTGGCGTTATAGGTTTATACTGTTCCTGGAGTAAGTGTGCCATTATTCTCTGAAAAAGTAGATTGTCAAGTTGATTTACTAAGTGATTTCTTGCTGTTTGTCACGGTACAACTGCTAGGGTCTACCACCCTGTATTACTGTAAGTAATCCAAAAGTAACTGAAGGTCTGACTTCCCTAGAACTACTGTTGGGTGTTCCAAGTAAGGTTATATGCTTTGGTCTGTATACCTGCAAGCGTAGTGTTTATTTTTAGTGTGTTTATGATCTGTGATGGTACTTATTCCCCCTCAAGATTTATCTGGGCTACTTGTATTTAAATAAATCATTTATTTTTTACAATACATATAGTGTCAGTGGTTATTTTTTTTGGACCAAATGTGCACTTCAATTTCATTGTACTGATTCTACAGCCTTATCTCCCTCCTAAGTTAAACTGGGCTGCTCTGTCTACGCTACCCTGTACTCAGTTGGTAGAGCCTTATACTAAGAGTGGAGTCTTGTACTGCCTCAATTCAGTGGTTTTACTAAGCCCTTTGACTTCAGAAACACTGTCATAACACCCTATGTCTTCGGCAGTATCTGCTGTGGTGGAGGAGATAGTCCAACTTCATGTCGGGAACTCCTTTCCATCGGTATCCTCATTCGGTAGAAATAGCCACGGGCTCTTACTAGAGGGGCGGGAAGCGATGCTGGGGACAATTTCAGCCCTCAGGCTGTGGTCCGGGAAGGACAAGGAGAGGCACATAAATTGCCTCGAATTGAAAGTGATTCTTCTGGCACTAAAATCTTTCCCGCCGAAGATAAATAGCTCTGTGGTGCTGATTCTCTTGGACAGTACTAAATCAATGTTTTATGTGAACATAGAGGAGAGGGGGTGGGGGTGTGCAACCAGAACTCCATTCTTGTGCAGGCGAGCCATACAGTTGTGGGAGTGAGCAGTGGAGCAGGGCTCACAGTTAAAGGCTGTCCATCTGCCAGGACCAGGGCAATTCAGAAGCAGACCGACTTAGCCAGCTCTTAAGAGTGGGAGACAGCGATGCCAGTTATACAAGGGCTGTCCTGAATGTGGGGACAGCAGGAAATGATCTGTTTGCTATGAGCAACCACGCCAAGTTTGCATCTTGGGTGACCCAGGGGAGGTGCCCTGAGGGAGATGCCTTCCATATAGACCGGTCGAACATGACGTGTTACGCATTCCTTCCGACACATTTGCTTCAGAGGATGGTCAACAAGTTAAAAATGACCAAGAATTGCAAACTGCTTCTGCTAGCCCTGCAGTCGTCCTCCCGTGCTTGGTTTTCTGCCTTGTGAGGCTTGCATGTCACGGTTCCCTAACATTGCATATGTCACAGCAGACCTTGTCCAACAAAGGAACGGTTGTCCATCCGAACCCTCAGGCTTTGAACCTGCAGCTTGGTTCATGAAAATCTGATGTTGGCTCATCTTAAACTATCAGAGGACAATTTAGACATTATCCAGAAGGCCAGAAAGGCCTCTACTAAGTCTCTTCAGGAGCAAGTGGATGGGGTTTTGTCACTGGGCAAAGGAGATTGCAGTGGATCCCTTGAGCTGCACTCTAAACGGTGTTATCTCATTTTCAACTTATCTGGCTCGGTCGGGAGTACAGGTCGACACATGCAAGTTACACCAAGAGGCCATTGGGGCCTATAGAAATTCATATCAGCTGGTGTTTCTCCTCAGCGAATCCAGTGGTCAGGAGGCACCTAGAGGGTCAATAGAGGCTGTTCCTGCCAAGCAACCTCGATCCTCCTGGGACCTCAATTTGGTGTTAGCGGCTCTGGCACATAAGCTGTTTGAACCAATGGCCACAACAGATATAAAAATGATCATTCTAAAGACCATGCTTTTTGCCTGGTTTACATCAGCCAGACGAGCGAGTGAAGTACAGGCGTTAGCAGCAGCAGATCCTTGTACTATGATTTTCATAGACCAGGTAGTGCGGCACACCCAGCTGTCCTTTCTACCCAAAATAGTCTCAGAATTTAACATGAATCAGATTGTATGGCCCACCTTCTTCCCTAACCCGCAGGGGGGTGGTGATGCTCTCCCTCGATGTCACAGCCACTGACGTTTTACTTGAGCATAACCAAACCCATCAGGAGGTCAGATGCTCGGTTTCTGTAGTTTGGCGAGGCTTCCCCAGGTGACAAGTGGCCAAATGCTCCATAGCTAGATGGATGGTGTTGTGCATATCGGAGGCGTACAGGGTCCAAGGAAAAACACTCGGAGTGGGCATCAGAGCATTTCTGAGGGCAAAGGCAATGGCTGTGGCATTTCAAAGGCACAGCCCTTGGAACACGATAAGTAAAGCAGTGACATGGGCTACCCCATCTGCATTTTGTAGGCATCACTGTCTGGATGCCGGCTTGCGGGAGGGTGCAGCCTTTAGCCAGGCAGTGCTCAGGTACTTGTTTGCATCAGTTTGTTGGGGTTTTCCCCCTGGCGTTAGATTGAGGTTTGAATCGCCCATACATGGAGGAAAGGGAGACAGGACTTGGGGAGTAAGAACAAGTTACTCACTATAGTGACTATAATGCTCTTATTCCATAGTCCCTTTTCGGCATTCTACCCGCCCTCCCCCACCCTCAACATACAATAAGACATATTTAGGTCAGTCGTTACCGATGCGTGTCACTGGGGACAGAGGTGGCGCTGTGGGCCATGTTTAGCGTGCATGGTCACGCCTCGCGTCTACGCGCAGAAAATTTAAATGTATTTAAAGGGAAGTGCTATTTTCGCGGTAGAAATGGCTCCCATACGGGACACCCATACAGTATGGCAGAAATGGGACCATGCACTAGGAGTAACTTGTTCTTTCTGCCCTTCCAGACAAGGAAATCTTAAAGCTTCACTCCTCCTGTTGTAAAATGTTTGTACCGCTTCAGCCACAAGGTTGGTGTTTGGAGACCCTTCTCTGGCATTCTATGAATCCTGAGAGTGGGAGATCTACAGTGCATGCCTCTGTTTAGAGCGGTTTAGTTTGACAGTATTCTAGTGAAATGCTTAAAGTTCTTCTTTTGGCTCGTCTTTAAGACTTTAGTTTTATTAATTTAGCATTAGTATTGTCTACACCAACGAATAGTGTTACTCCTATGTCTCGTCCCCTTTCCTCCATTCATTCTGTCCTGTGGGACGGGACCGGAGCACTTTTGTAAAAAGCATCACATTTTTCAAAAATGCGTCATTTTCTTTTTACGTGGGGTACCGCACGTGGCCGTAATCCTGCCCTCCTTAGCTCTGCCCAGCGCATCACCCATCGGTCCTTTTCTCTGCACGGTCAGGGCTGGACGCACTTGCATCTTTGGGAGTTTTTTTTTCCTTTGTGTCCTTCTCTCCTGCTCTGGTTTGGCGGTCGCGTAGTAGTCCGTCTATGCTGGTTCATTTAGGATTACCTTCTTGGTCTTCCTGCGAGTGATGCTTCGCTAGGGCGGATCCCCATCCTCTTTATTTAGTGTTTGGGTCCGGATAATCGGTGGGACTCCTGTTTTTACTGCGATTCCCTCTCGGTCCGGGCACTTCCACATTGACTGAAGCGGTGGGAGGTGGTGTCACATTTTCAGAGTTTCATCGACGATAAGCAGAAATGCCCGTTAAGTTCTTTCGTTTTTAGGGCACCCAGACCGGGGGAGCCCTTCCCGGGGTTTTCCCAGTCCGGGAGGGGCTTCATAAGCTCTATTACCGGGGTTCCCCCTGATGTGCCTTCCAGGCCTAAAAAAGATACTGGAGATTTCTCTGAGGGCTTCCGTAAGGGGCCTACCAACACCGGATTACAGTCCGAGGCCCCTCCTGTGAGTGCTAATCGATGGCCCAGTTCTACTGAGGCGGTGGGTACCGAGCTTGCTTCGAGGTCTTTGTCTGGAGCTTCCCATACAGACACCGGGGCTTGCACTGAACCTTCTGTAGAGGCTTTCTGTACCGAACAAAGGTTTGAGGCCCCTCGTGAGGGAGCTGTTACCGGACTCTGTTTCGAGGTTCCTGTTTCTGAGGCGAAGGTGACCGACAGAACTGAGACTGTCAAGGTCTGGTCTGTGAGTTGGATTCCTCAGCTTTCCTGTCTTTGCGGTGATAGCGGTTCTGTTGAGGGGGCTCTGAGTGAGGTTGTTGACTGTAATTCTTGTTACCGGCTCTGCCGGGGTTCCTCTTCTAGAGGCTAATTTGGCTAATAGTAGGTCTCAGAGACATCCTAGGCCACACAGTACCGACTCTGCTGAGGTTCCTTGTATCAAGGCTAAAGTCGAGGCCCCTGACCTGTCTGTGGAGATCCCTGCTTCACTCATACATGTGATGCAGTTCTCCTCAGACGCTGACAAAATGGTGCCTGTTCCCGCGCGGACTACAGCAGCTATTTTGGATTCCTCCCTTACATTTACGCCATTGGCGTCGGATGCTGGGCGCAGGTTTCAGGTGAACATAGACTGCCTGGTATGAATCCTTTTCGTCGAGTTTTTGATTAGAATTCTCAGATGCTATTACTGCACACGGTCTTGCTGCATCTGCTCCTTTGATCTATGTTCCGCTGGAGGAGGCCCTTCTTGACAGACCTCTCCCTTACGGCCCTGGAATTACTCCACTCATGAGCAGCCTCTTCATACTCCAATGCCTAAGCCTTCGGCGGAGGATGCCTTTTTCGGAAAATTTCAGAGGCTCGCGCACTCTGACCCCATCAAGGAGTATTTCAGAGGTCTTTTTAGGGAAATCTGCCCTCCAGCGCCTGCTCCTGTGCCGACAGTTCTCACTGTATCACCAGTGGTCCTGGCAGCTGTTCCTCCTCTACCGATTGGCCCACCTCCAGCCCTTCCGCCCCTGCCTCCCTTGTCGCAAGTCTTCGACAGAGCCAGATGTGTCGCAGGTCGATCCAGATGTGTCGGATGACACGCAGGGGGATCAGGACAGCAAGGACCAGCCCCGCTCTGTTAGAGCGATCCATGAACAGGTTCTGGACATCTCTCCTGGATGTAGCAATACCTGGGGCATCCTCTCCCCAAGAGGGGGTGCTTTCTGGAGGGTTCACCTTGTCTCCTCTGGATCGTACTGGCTTGTTCCTCCAGAGGGACGTTTTTGCCAAGGTCCGCATAGTCTGGGATAAACCACACTCTGGACTTCACGTTAACAAGAGGATTGACGCTTGTTATAGGCTTCATACTTCGGAAGAGGTAGCATTAGCGTCTTGCCCGCTCCCTTCCTCCACAGTGGTGGCGGCTGCCACGTTACAATCCAGACCAGCTTCTGTGTCTTCTACAACGGCAGCCCAGGTTCTGGCCAAGGAGGATAAGTTTCTTGACTCCTTGGGGAGGAAAATCTTCACTAATTCGGCCCTGCAGTTGCGCCAGGCGAACGCATAGCTCATCGTAGTGGCGGCAAATATGAAAATGTGGAAAGGTCTAACTGAGCTTGAGGAGTTCATTCCAGCGGACAAGCTGGATGATTTTAAGAGTGGCTTGTCGGATGCCGGGGTTCTGGCGCAGGATATGCTTGAGGCCGCGGCTGCTCATGTTGACACCTTGGCTCAAAGCCTCATGCTTGGCTTTGACACCTCTCGCCAGGCTTGGCTTCATGCCACAAAGTTCTCCAAGAAGGTCCAGGATAAGGTTCTGGACCTGCCTTTTGACGGCAAAGAACTGTTCGATTCTTCAACGGATGTGGAGCTGACTAAAACTAAAGACAGCACTCAAACAGCCAAGTCCCTCTCCGTGCTGGTGAAGCCGCCGTTTAAAGCTCAAAGAACGGCATCTCAGCGTCGGTCCTCATCTGAGTTTCGATGGTTTCTGAATTGGAGGACACGCAGGGTCGATCCTCCATCTGGGAACTCGCATTGGAAACCGCTGCGAGGCCGATTTTTATCTCGGTACTCTGCCTCCTCTTCGGGATCAAGCGGTCTCTCCGCCGAGAAGACCGCTAAATGATGTTGTTTGGCACTCGCACGAGACCCCAGTGGGAGGGCGCATTGCGTCTCACTGGGAGGCGTGGCAGACCATCACCGAGGATCGGTAGGGCTTGTCTATTACTCAGGCGGGCTTCCGCTTGCCCCTTCACCATACCCCACCCATCTATCCTCCCTTCCATCAGTCACGCCCTTCCTCAGAGCCCAAGTCCAGAAGCTTCTGGACCTCAAGGCGGTCCGTTCCCCTGGGGGAGCAAGGGGAGGGCTTCTACTCCCGTCTGTTCATAGTGCCCAAACCCAACCTGGCTGGCCTGCGCACCATCCTAGACCTTTCCCAGTTCAACCTTTCTCTTCCCCAAGAGAAATTCAAGATGATCATGCCCGGTCAGATAAAGTCCTCTTTACAGAAGGGCGATTGGCTCAGTGTGGTGGACCTTCAGGATGCATATATGCATATCCTAATTTGGAGTCCGCATCGGAAATACCTGTGGGTTTCCATGAGGGAGGAGCATTTCCAGTTTTGTGTGCTCCCGTTTGGTCTCGGCTCAGCACTGTGCGTCTTTATGAAGATGTCGGTCATCGCAGCTTTTCTTCAGCTACAGGGTATCCATGTGCATCTGTATTTGGATGACTGGCTGCTGTGCAGTCCTTGTCCTCTGAAAGCCTCGAGCAACCTTCAGTCTCTCCTCCAGCTCCTGTTCCACCTTGGGCTGTCAGTGAACTGGCAGAAATACTCCACGATGGTCTCTCGGGACATGATTTTCCTGGGTTTTCGTTGGAACACGATCAATTTCAGTGTGCATCTTACTGGGGACAGAACGGCGGATCTGTTGGCCACGTTTCAGTTTTTTATGCAGAGTGCATGTCGGCCTGGTGGTTCCAGAAGCTTCTGGGCCTCATGGCTTTGTGCGTAATGGCTCTTCCTTTTGCTCGTCTCAAGATGAGGCAGACACAGATGGCTCCTTGGAGCTCCTGGCTTCAAGCAGTGAATCCAGATTCCAAAATGATATTGGTTCCACCTTTCATGAGGACGGATCTCTTGGGGTGGTCTCTCAGTAATTTGTCCTTGGGTGCTCCTTTCCAGGACCCTTGCCCACTATTGACTGTCACAAAGGATTCCTTCCTGCTGGTCCTTATGGCATTGTCATAAGCCATTTGAGCCCATGGCTACTGTCTATTTTAAGTACCTTTCGTGGAAAGTGCCCTTTTTTGATTGCTGTGACTTCATCAAGGCGTGTAAGTGAGCTTCAGGCCTTGTCGGTAGAGCATCCATTCCTTACTTTTCATAAGGATAAGGTTTTCCTGTGGACAAATCCCTTTCTTCCAAAGGTGGTCTGAGTTTAATTTCAATCAGTCAATTTTGTAATGACGAGAAGAGCCAGGTAAATTGAGCAACACTTTAATCTTCAACCTGAACAGCCGTGTGACTCTCCAGCTCCCTCCCCGTCTTTTCGCCCCGTTCAAAATCCCCTAATGGCTCGGCACGAGCATGGAATTCTCAGGAGAATTCCACGCTCGTGAAGAGAACACAAGCCGGCCCGAGCCATTACAACACTTCTCCCCTGTCTCTCGCACACGGACACACCGGCACACGGACACACGGACACACGGACACACGGACACACGGACACACGGACACACGGGCACACGGGCACACGGGCACACGGGCACACGGACACACGGGCACACGGGCACACGGACACACGGGCACACGGACACACCGGCACACCGGCACACCGGCACACCGGCACATACAGGCAAAAGGAGGTTGCCTAACCGAAAAGAGGAGAAGGGTGGTCTAAAGGAAAGACATAAATTAAAATCCTCAATCATCAGCAAACTCTAGGACAAAGTCCTTATACTTAGCTGGCACTTTCTTCATTCTACTTGGGCGGATACTTGTGTCATTGCCAGTCTCCCCAGAAGAAGTAGGCTCAGTAGGCCCCACTTCCCTTGGAAACAGGACAGAATTCTCAGAGCCAGCTTCGGAAAATTCATCAATTCCCCCCACTCAGAGGCGCAACACTCACATTCCGGGGAAGAGACCATCATACTCATCGACCCCTGCACCCCCCGGTGCTGGCGCTACCGCACTACTATTGACCCCCGTGGACCCTGGAATGAGCGCAATACAATCAGCTGCACCATCACCAGACCTAGTCATTCCCTCGCCACATCCAGCTGCACCATCACCACTACTGTTATTCGCGGAGCTACACGATTCCTCACAAGGAGCAGCTGTCCAACTCCCATCAAAATTCCTATCCTGACTCCCTGTGTAGGAGGCATCTTCCCGCCAGACGCCACCAGGCTTTTCCATGGGAACCACACGTCTCAAACTCCACCTGGTACCGTCCTGTAACCTTACATAGCCACGACCAACCTTGGTCACCACACATGGCTGCATGAACTTGCTAAAACCCTTGGCCACGAACCTGGGATTTTTGATTTGCGCGCCAATACGATAGGAGCCAGCCACTCTGAGGATTCCACCTCTTCAATCACATCAGCCTCCAAGAGCTTGTCCAGTTTTGCCTTGAGTGACTCACGTGCGACAATGGGCACCCGTCTGACCTTATGCACTACCGGGGTAGCGCCCCTGTTCAAAACTATTTTATGGGAAAAACCACGCAACTTGCCCAAAGCGGAGGAGAAAACCGAGGGAAATTTGGCCTGAAGAACATCAGCCGTCAACAGACTAGCATACTTCCACTCATCTCCACCTTCCTTGCTCACACACAAAACTGGGACCGCCTTACCCGGGCGAACCTCGATATCAAGAGCTGCCTGTTCATCCCAACCAATAACAGGATCACCCTTATGTGCCACGTAAAGTTTGCCTCTAGTCTTTCGCCTGTGGAACTCTGTCAACCCAGTCATAACCAAACACTTTAATGGTGACACGCCCATAAGCACAAGGGTTAATGTCAGGTGGAATCAAGTCGGACATCTTTTTCTGAAACTTGGCCTTGTACAGCTCGGCCAAGGACACACTAAGCAAAGTCAATGAGTTGGACAAATTCAGCAGAAACAGCAAAAGCAGAACTCCCGCGGTTAGAACTTGGAGAGTTAGTTCGAATGGGCCCCTTGGCACTCCTGGGGCCTTAGGGGGTTAACTCTCAGTAGAGAAAAGTCAAATCCACCCCTTTTCTGCCACACAGGGCTGCTTTTCTCCTCTAGGGGCGTGTCGAGTCGAATCACCTTGTCGCAGGACACAGTCATGCTGGGAAACCTCCAGGAGAAGCGGCGAGGAAGGGGAACCCACCCGGGCTATGATCCCCACCAGAGCATGCGCGGCCTCACCTGCAAGGAGAGCTGGAAGCTGTTAACGCCGCGCTTAACCCAGCCTGGGAGCGCGGCGACAGTGACAACAGTGGTGGCTGGTGTGAGCCGCGCTTGACCACGTCCAGGAGCGCGGCACGGGAGAAACCAGCGTAAGGCACTGAACACCGTCTGCTGCGGAGAGTGCGGCAAGGCTGCGGGGTCTGAAGGAGATTCTCGGAGACAACGGGACACACAGCTTCGTCAGGCGCGTGGGTATCGGGTTGAAGCTCGTCGCCAGTGTAATGACGAGAAGAGCCAGGTAAGTTGAGCAACACTTAAATCTTCAACCTGAACAGCCATGTGACTCTCCAGGTCCCTCCCCGTCTTTTCGCCCCGTTCAAAATCCCCTAACGGCTCGGCACGAGCGTGGAATTCTCAGGAGAATTCCATGCTCGTGAAGAGAACACAAGCCGGCCTGAGCCATTACAACAAATTTCATTGCTGGTCTTCTTTCCAGACCCGGCCTCAGAGGCCGAAAGGGTTCTGCATTTCCTGGACTTAGAAGAGCCCTTAAGTTCTACCTGGACAGAACGGTGGTCAGTCAAAATGTGGGAAAAAAAAGTCAAATGACAAAAATGTCGAAAAAAAAAAAATATTGAAAAGAAAAGTCTAAAGTATTTTTTTTTTTTTTGTTTTTTGGGTTCGGTAAGTAAAAAAGGGGGTAAAATAAATAAAAAATAGAAAAAAGGGGGATGGGGGACCCCCATTTCGAAAAAAAAACATATTTAAAGACAGAACATTGAAGCTTAGGAACTCTTATCAGCTTTTTTGTGACCTTCGGAAATCCGCAGGGAAAGCCGACCATTCCGAAAGCGGCTCCGTGGACTTCCCCATCGGCTTTGTAAACAGCACTTTCTGGATCTGAGCTCCAGGGCTGATGCTCAGTTCGGTCAAGCTGTGCTTAGGAACCTGTTTCAATAAGGAGTTTCCATCCACCCGTAATTCTTGTGAGGAGTGCTTGGGAATTTCCATAAGTATGGAGTAAAGGGGTGGGACGTAGGAGTATAATAGTTACTCACCGTACTGACTACCTTACTCCTAGTCCCCTTTCCTACATATGCCCGCCCGCCGTCCCCTCTAAGTTTCCTCGGTTATTGCTTAAAGGTCTCAGAGCTGGCGATAGAAAAGGACTGATGGGCGATGCGCTGGGTGGAGCTAAGGAGGGGCGGGGTTACGGCCACGTGCAGTATACCGCGTAAAAAGAGGACACATTTTTTAAAGGTTTTATGCGTTTTACAAAAGCGCTCCAGTCCCTTCCCACAGGTATGGAGGAAAGGGGACTATGGACTAGGAGTAAAGTAGTCACTACAGTGAGTAACTTTATTAAAACTGTTGGTAACATTTGTTTTTTTACTATTAGTACACAGCCGAGGGGAGGAGGCGGCTTCCCAGCCAATCGGGAGGCTCAGAACGGGGTTTTTACTGTGGTAGGTAAGATTTTGATATTTATGAAAATGTTCATGACGCGTGTCAACCCCAGGACTTTTTGCTTGGACTTGATTATTTTTCCATGTCCCTAGGTGAGTGGGAATCTTTTTTCCCCCCTCTCACCTAATCTTTTACTCCTTTTTTAAAAAAAAATTTTTGGATGACCTTTTTATGTCTCTCCATAATGGGTGTATGGATTTATAATTCCCTTTGTGCTTAGGCTTGTTTGCCCCTTTGGGCTTCCCTTTGTAATGTCCCTAATCTTTTGGGTGAACTACTGTTCCCAAGAAGTAAAGTGGGATTCCCATCACCTTTTCTTTTTATATAGTGAGCCAGCACGCACCCCACCTTATGTGGACTGCTGGAGAGATATAGATGTATCCCGTCTCACGTTTTTGTTTCAATTACAAGTTAACTTGAATGGCTGGTGGCAGTGAAACTAAATTTATGACTTTTAGTCGTATTACTCGCAGGCTGTCAAGTCAGCTGTGGTAATGCAGAGGAGTGTCACCATTCTGTTAGAACGGGGCACGCCATCTTTTTTTTGCCATTTCTCATTTGATTGTGATTGCTTAGGTCGTCTTCTGCCGTCCTAGGCAGAAAGATCTTGTTTGACGTTGTCTTTTGGCGGGAATCCTTTGTATTCCCTGCTTAGGCCCCAGAGAGTGTGTGAAGGCAGGAAGTGAGGGCGGAGCCCAAAACTCTGTATCTTTGTCTTCCACCTTGCCTGAAAGGAACCAGTTTCAACTGGGTGGCTGGCTGTCCGGATTGGAGAGCCAGCCGCCACTTTGTGTAAACTGCAGGGAGAGTTTGCAGAAGTTGACGTGGTTCCTGTATATAGGTCTTATCCTGGTAGCTGCCTACAGGTCGACCACTTTAAACCAAATCCAAAGAGGAAGGTGAAGAAAAGATGGCTAACGAATTCCAGCGACCGGAGATCCTGCTGTGTAACCGGAGGCTGTTTATACCATTCCTTCCAAGTGACCTGTTGGGGAAGGGGGGGAGGGGGGTTTGGGGAGAGAAGGGTGGTTGGGGGAGAGGGGGGGTGGGGGGGGTTTGGAGGTGGGAGGTGGGGGTTGGGGGGGTGTCCCAAAACCGGCGACTCCTACCAAGAGGCTGATGAGATCCACTAGTCTCAAGGAGATCTGCATTCTCCAGCATGGGGTCTGTCATGGATTCACATTCTCATGAATATTCCCGGTCATCAGGCTGGGATTCCTCGGTAAAGAACATCAGTTTAATTTCTGAACTGTCTTTCTCATAACAACCAATCACTGAGCTCTCGGGTTATACTGCCCCAGCCAATGACTGCCCTCTACCTAAGCCCCTCCTCTGGCAGCCATCTTCAGATTTTTACCGCACATTGAAGTGTTGGGAGTCCTTGTGTATAGTTCTTGAGCTTTTATTGCGTTATTCCCTTTTTGGAAGAGTTTTACTCTTTTTCGGTCAATTGAGCTTTGTGCTCCATCGATCACCCTTCCGATTAATGGGGACCAGTTTTTTGGATTCTGCAGCGCCCCTCAAGGGCGGATTTCGTCGAGTTTCTTCGTGGAGGCTTCCAAAAGATTCTTCAGGTCTACGCCATATGCACCCTGTCGGAGGAGGAGGATTGCACCCCCCTTTTCAAGCTTTGTTCCGACTGCAGCTTACGGAATGTGCTCTTAACGTCCTGTCCCCTTTCCTCCATACTGCATGGGCGTCCCTTCCAAGGGACTAGAGATGGAACCTTTTTCACCATTAAAACCTTCTTCCCCTTTAAATTTAGAGGTGCGTGGGGGGTGCAGCCCTGGGAGCATGCGCTGCCCTGACTTTGCCCTCCAGTGCCACACCCCAGTACCTTTTGCTGCATCGACGGGAACTGGCCGAATTCAACAGTGCTTTTCTTTCTTTTTTTGTCTTATCATTCAGGTACTTGGTCACGCTCCTCCCCGCTGCATGTTGACTTCTACAGGGTTCAGCAGGTGTCCATCCTGTGACAGGCTCTTCCTGACTAAAGACCCCCGCGCTCTCTGCCTACCGTGCCTTGGCCCAGACCACGGCTCGCAAGCTTGTACTGCATGCAATGTGCTTTCCTCAAGGTCTCTGAAGAACAGACTAGCCAGGTGGATGAAGCTCTTCCAGAGATCACCTCCATACGACCTAAAGGACTTGGTCTATCATCGATCCAGGCCCAAGGTAGGGACGCTCTTTACCAGTGTACTCCGCAAGGGAGACACCTTCCAAAGGACTTGCCCGCGTGTGAGGGACCGCTTGGGTCCTGGTAAAAGCACAAGTACAGAGGTTGCATCAGCTACCGGCTGCCACGTTAAGGGAGGGGGGGTTCGGTTGATCCTCCCAGTGACAGTGCTGAGGGACAGGAAGGTTCTTTTACCGGGTCTTCACCCGAGGGGCTACTCCCTAGTACCGGTAACATATCCGAAGGGGCGTCTATACGTAGTTCTACCGGCAGAGGTCGAAATGCCTACCAGGCCTCGTCCTGAGGAACAGGGTACGCCCCATGATTCACACGAGCCCTGGACGAGGAGGCCCAGTGAGCCGAGCAACACGACACAGGCATGTGAAAGGCAGCTTGACAAAATGGCCGCTGTGCCAGAAAATAGACATCTGGCCAACGCTGCTCCAGGGAAGGCAGCAGGTGGAGGATTGTGTCAAGGTGGAACTAGTGTCGACCGGGTATGTGGCCTACAGCTTACCCTTCCTTTGCACAAGGCAGGTTCCTGCTGCCTCCATATGGGCAGGGCACACAGCGGCTCCAGCAGCCCCTCACTACCCTGTCAATATCGCCCACCACCAATCCGGCCTGTGAGGACCGCTTCTTTGAACGGTTCCTCGTACTCATGAAATCTCCTCAGATGGAGGCCATCCTCGTGGACATGCTCCCGCCCCTCAGGCTGCGGTGCAGACGCCCCTCGCCCTTGTTCAGCCTCATGTCCAGGCAATTCCGCAATAGCCTCTGGCTCCGGTCTCAACACCGCAGCTCCCAACTAACGGCCTCCGGTCCCTGATCAACAGGACCCGCAGGCGGACACAGATGAGGACGACGACCCCGACACGCCATCTTCAGCAAAGGCCTTCCACGAGCATCTGGCAGGACTCGCACAGTACTTATGCCTTCCTCAACACAAATTGAAAGCAACCAGCAGAGGGGGGTCCTCGAAGTCCTCACCCTACGTCCTGCGACTAGAACGGGGATGCCGATGCAGAAGGATGTAGTTGCCTTGGCCAAGAAGGGTTGGCTCAAGCCCCACTCAGTCCAGCCAGTGAACAAATGCCTGGACGCCAAGTACAAGCAGATGGAGGGGGATTCACTCTTGCCATCGGCCCATCCACAGCCACACTCCCCAATGATCGCTGCAGCATCACTATACTCCAAGCCTCAGTCGTCCTCAGCAGCCTCCTCCGCAGGTGCTGCTAGGCAAGAAAGAGAAGATCTTGGAGGCGTATGGGAAGAAGCTGTATTCCAACGCGTCCTTGCACCTTCGTCAAGCCAACTCTGATGCCATGCTGGCAGCCGTTAGCCAGAGGCTCTGGCGGGAAATTGTGGTTTTCCTCCCAGAGCTTCTGGCGCAGAGCCAATCGCAATTCAAGATGGGATTGGCAGAGGCCAAGATGGTTGCGCAGGAAATCATGGAGTCCACTGTGGCTCACATTGACGCCTTTGGCTGTGCCATTTGCATTGCCATCGACATAAGAACGGTCTGGCTCTTTGCTAGGAAAGTAAACCCAGATGTCCAGGATCGCATCTTAGATCTTCCGTTCCGTGACCTCTTCCACTCCACAACAGACGAGGAGCTGGATAAAAAGAAAAACAGCTCACAAATGGCCAAGTCTTTATCCATCTTGACGAAGAACACACCCAAGACGTACACCCAGTCACAGCAGCGCTCGGACAAGGGGCGTACATACAGAGGGTTCTGTGTCTTCCAAGAGTGAAGGTCCAGGCAGCCTTACCGTTCACCAACTCCACATCGGCGCAAACAACAAAAGGGGGGGGGGCTTTTTCCAGTCCCCCTCCTGCGCAACAAGATCAGAGGGAAAAGGCATGACGGGTCCCTCAGGGTCCACGTGTCTCCAGTGGGGGACAGGCTTGCTCTCCATGCACATTTCTGTCACCAGAATTTTGAGGACCCCTGGTTCCTCTCTGTAGCTTCCATCGGTACCACCACCCTATCCCAGCCTCTCCTCCCTACCTCCCAGAGGTTAGGACAGTGACTGTCTTGGCAGAGATCCTGTCGCTCGTCCAGAGCCAGGCAGTGGAGGAAGTTTCAGCCTCCTAGCGAGGCTTGGGCCTTTACACCAGGATTTTCACCACTCAGAAGAACCAGGCAGGCCTGAGTTCCATCCTCAACCTCCCCCTACCTCTACAAAAATTCAAGATGGTTATGCCATCTTTGATAGCGGAGACATTGTGCAAGGGAGACTGGATGTGCTCCCTGGATCTGAAGGACTCGTACCTACACGCCCCGATCTGGCAGCATCATGGTTCTTTTCTACTATGCGGGATCATGGGCTACCATTTTCAATACACGATGCTTGCTTTCGGCCTCAACTAAGCCCCCAAGGTCTTTACCAGGCTGAACACTGTGGCGGCCCTACTCGGGTCGCAGGGCCACTACATCTACCCGTACTTCGATGACTGACTCGTCAGGGCGACCTCTCCGAAAGCAGTGCACCATACTTCCCAGGCTCTTATGAACACGCTGGGTTTTTCACTGAACTTCAAGAAGTCGCAGCTGCAGCCCACACAGAGACTGACCTTCTTGGGTCTCATTTGGGACACGTGCTCCGAGTTTTTCCCTCCGAGGACAAGATCACGGCCCTCAAGAGGGCCTCAGCGCACTTCCTCAGCAGAGAAGTGACCTCGGCCTGGTGGTACCAACACCTACTGTGTCTCATGGCTCTCAGTCGGAGATGATCAACGGTCCTCCATCACTTCACCCGGACCTCAGATGGTGGTCCAGGGGTTGCAAACTTCATCTCGGCATGCCCTTCCGGCAACCCACCCCGTAGGTCACCATCACCCCGGACTCCTCTCTCGAGGGTTTGTGTGTGGGGGGAGGGGGCAACACTGGACAACCACTTTGTCCATGGCACCTTGATCCGGCAGGAGCAGGATTTCCACTTCAATTGGCTGGAACTGAAGGCTATCGGGCTGGCGCTCAGCCTTCCTTCCCGGTTATCGAGGGCAAGGTAGTCCTCATTCAGACATGCAACTCGACCAGCATGTCCTATGCCAACAAGGAGGGAGGTACCAGATCTCTTAGCCCCTCCATCTACCCCTCCTCCCACTCCCCCCCTCTGCAGGCTCGTAATCGGCATGTGGGAATGGGTCTTGGATAACATCTTCTCCAGGGCTGTGTACCTGCCGGGTGGAATCCATCCTGGAGGCAGACAAGCTCAGCAGATTGGGGGTGGACAGCTAAGGGTGGCAGTTAACGACCTAGTTCTGCAGGAAATCTTCTACAAATGGGGACACCCCCAGGTGGACCTCTTTGCCTCATGGCACAACAGGAAGTGCCAATTGTTCGCCTCCTGACAGGGTCTGGGACCTGCTCACTGGGCCATGCATTCCAGATTCAGTGGGACGGAATGACAGCATACACCTCCCCGCCCCCATCACTGATGCACACGGTGATATGCAAGATCAATGAATCTTGCCACTTCAGCATCATTCTAATAGCACTGTGGTGGCTGGCCCGGCTATGGTTCTCGGAGCTGTTCAGCCTCTGAGAGGCCGCCCACTCGCCTCCCGACGGGCCTAGCACATCTTTTGGCGCAGCAGGGGGCAGGGTCATCCACCCGCGCCACTGAAACTAGCCCTCACAGCAGGGTTTCTGAAGAGGCAACGCTGGGTCACCTCAACCTCTCCCAGGCTAATCTAGAGATCATACAGTGCACCAGGAGCAAGTCTACCAGGGCCAGGTATAAGAGCAAGTGGACCAGGTTCTGCCACTGGGCAGACTGTAAGGGTATCAACCCCTTTTCATGTACCTTGGACTACGTGCTCTCCTTCTCGGCACACTGCGCCCACTCAGGCGTGCAGGTTGATACCTGCTGCAGTTACTTGGCAGACATTGGGGCTTAAAGAACCTCAGAGGAGGAAATCTTTTCCTCTTCCAACCAGATTATCAGGAAACATTCGGGACTCGCCAGGCTCTACCCGCCCATCAAGAGGCCTCGCCCTGTGTGGGACCTCACCATAGTTTTGGGTGCCCTGGCGCGCAAACCATTTGAACCAAAGGCATCCGCAGACATCAGGCTGGTCACCATTAAGAGGGCTTTGGTAGTAGGCCTCAGGTCGCACAATCGACGAAAATGCAGGCTCTGGTCGCCTCAGCCATATATTGCGTTTCATAGGGACAGTGTAGTCCTGTGGACACAACCAGCATTCTTGCCCAAGGTAGCTTCTGCATTCCATCTGAATGATGGAATAGTGCTACATAAGTTTTTGTTGCCGAGACCAAAGACGAGGCAGAGTTCTGCACTGCCTTGATGTTGGGCATGCTCTGAAATTCTACTTGGACAGGACCAAGGGCTTCTGCATGTCGGATGCACTTTTTGTCATCTTTGGCGGATTAGACCGGGTTATTGGGCCTCTAAGGCCTACATAGCCTGTTGGATGGTCTTGGGACCACATAAGCCACTGCCTGCTAACATGCACGCCCACGCGGTCAGAGCAAAGGCAGTGGCTACTGTTTTCCAGCGGCACCTCCCCTGGCAAGTCATAAGCAGGGCGGCCACATGGGCCTCCCCTTCGGCTTTCTGCAACCACTACTGTTTGCATGGCGATTCTAGATCAGATGCGGCTTTCGGACAGTAGGTTCTCAGAAACCTGTTTGCATAAGGAGGGTCTCCTCTCCACCCTGGGGCTACATTCAGTTGTAATCACCCATGCAGTATAAAGGAAAGGGGACGGGATGTGTAAGTAATTATAAGTTACTCACCGTAGTGACTAGCCTACTCTTAATCCTTAGTCCCCTTTCCTCCATACGTCGCACCAACCTCCCCCCTAATTAAACTGGTGTCTTTAGGCAATGTTGATCTATTGTCGACGCTTCTATGGGTACTGAGGTGTGGCGCTGGAGGGTGGAGTCGGGGCAGCGCGTGCTCCCAGGGGCGCGCTGGGTGCGGCCTCGAAATTTAAAGTTGAAGGATGTTTCTGGAGGAAAGGGTTCCAACTCTTTCTTCTCTTGGAAGGGACGCCCATGCAGTATGGAGGAAAGATTACTAAGTGAGTAACTTATAATTCTTCTCGAACGACGAACATTCCAATGCCTGTACCCGATGCACAAGGAGGATGATTGTGCATTTTGCTGTGAATTCTCGACACGCGCGTTGAAGGATCGGCGTAAGCGGCTGAATGAGTGGCTGCAGACCAGGGTCTCTGCACTTGTTGGGTCCCAGGAGTGTGCCTCTCCCGGATCCAGGGAAGCTGAACGGGCTTCTATGTTTTTTGAGCGTGCCCTGCCTGCGGGTTCCAACAAAAGGCCAAGCACTGCTAGTCCACTGCCACCGAGAGCGCCATTGCAGCGGGCTTCTCAGCAGCCATGGCGCATCCAACATCTCCAGCAACTTCGGTCACCAGCCAACGCTCAGAATATTCGTCCAAGAGGAAATCTGACCATCCGGGCAATTAAGGTAGCCCGGAGACGGCCAAGGAGAAGTCAAAAGCCAGCCTGCCTTAGACCGAGAAGGCTAAGGGCGGCCAAGGCTCCGACCCACCCCCCAAGGAGAAGGCCAAGCAGGACAAGGGACCGGTACTGACTATGAAGGCCCAAGTACACCCGATGAAGGCTCTGCCTTCCATCGAGGTGGTGGTGGTGGCGTCCCGTTCGAAGGCCGCGGAAGCAGACCTGCAGGCAAGAGTGTCCCTCCCTGCCAGGAAGGAATCTTAATTCCAACCCATTGAGATGACCCTGGAGAAGATGCGGGTTATCTCCCCAAAACCTTCCCCTCTGGACGCGAAGAAAGGGTGGGCGGGGGAGGAGGTCCTCCAGGGCACAGAGCTATCCTCTGAGGGGGAGCTTGTCTACCTTGGGCAACAAGGGAAATGTCGGGGTTAGGCCCTACGACGAAGAGGCTGCTGAGGAAGGCAACAGAGAGCATCAGCTCGACGTCGGCCTTGCCTCTCTTCTGCACCCCAGCTTCCTATTCCACCTCAGCTGCCCCCTAGAGACCTCTCTGTGGACATTCTCTCTATGCTACATACACTGGTATCCGAGATACTGATGAGGATGCTTGTTACGCCGACTGCCCCACCCGCGGCTCCGGTGACGGCCGACCATCTGGCAACGGGGGAACCGCCGGCCAAGAAGAGGCACCCACTGCCTCCTTTTGCCGCCTGATGGATGAGACGGATCCTGACACGATGACGATAGTGGGATGGAGGACCTCCTGTCACCGGCACCCAGATCCTCCCCGCTGGACGAGATAGGCTTGTTTCATGATCTCCAGAGCTTCTGAGCTCTTCCAGCTTGCGCTAGAGGGGAAGGAGGGCTTCTTATACCAGTGCCACGAGGCAAAGAGACCATCCTTTAGTCCCACTCTTGGATGACATTTGGGGTAAAGGCCTGTCTCTCATGAAGAACCCTTCTACGGCACCGGCGAAGAGGGACTGCCTAGAGAAGAAATACAGGGTGCCAGACTCTGTGCCCAAGTGCTTGCGGGCCTAATGGTCACCGGACTCTGCGGCGGCCAAGTAGTCGTCGGGCGCTTGATCGTCTGCATCGTCCACCCCTCCGGACAGCGAGGGGAAGAAGTTAGATGTTATGGGACGACGTGTTATCTACTCTGCAGCGATGACCAAGACTGCCAACGCTATTGATTGGGAGATGTGGTTCAAGCTTGTTCCCCTTCTGGACTTCCTCCCCGATGACGAGAGGTCAGAGGCATTGGAGATTCTGCAAGAAGGCGAGGTGGCGTTGGACCACGCCAGAACGGTGGCCACGGACATCGCCAATGTGCGGTTACGCTAAATGGGCAACAGCGTTTGCCTTAGTTGTCGTGGCTGGCTCAAGGTCACCAACCTTCAACAGGATGGCCAGACAAGGGTTTTGGACATGCCCTTTGACGGAGACAATCTTTTCGGGAAGGCTGTAGATGAGTCTCTACAGGCGATCGAGGCAGACCAACAGGGGCCGTTCCAAGGCTTTCGAAGGAGGACGTCATCGTTGCCAGGGACCCCAAGACAGCTTGTTGACGTCCAAGCAAGAATGAACCGGCCATGACGTTGGGCCCCCACCCGTGCACCCCGGTGGGAGGCCGGCTGGTGAACTTTGTCAGCGTTGTGGAAGACCATCTCCACCGACCATTGTGTGCTGGATGCTCTCGCCCACGAACACACCCTGGAGTTTCAACGGAAGTGTCCCCAAATACTGCCGGTGGCCTGTCAGGAAAACCGCATCACTAGCTGCTGCTGGAGGTTCGGGCCATGCTAAAGAAAGGGGCGATGGAGCTCGTCCCAAAGCGGCTCAGAGTGTAGTCAAGGTACTTCCTCCGGAGAAAAGACGGGGGCTGGATGCCCATTCTCGACCTCCGCCGACTAAACAAATCCAAGTCCCAGAAGTTCTGAATGGTCACTCTTCAACACTTGCTCGAACAGCTAATAGAGGGAGACTTTCTCTCATTGTTGGACCTGGGGGATGCGTACTTCCACATCCCATTATAGGGGACACTGCTAGTTTGTGCACTTCCTCATTCAGGGGCAGCATTGCCAATTCAAGGCCCTTCCCTTTGAATTCAGCGCCAAGGGTCTTCAAGTGCCTGGCGCTGGTGGTGGCACATTTGCGACTGCCTACCCTTACTTGGATGACTGGTTCATCCGGGCCAGCTCAAGGAGCATCGCTGTTGACCACATGGCGAGGAATGTCCGCCTACTGACGGATCTGGGGTTCTCTGTGAATTATGCAAAGTCCTGGTTGACTCATTTGCAGGACGCGCTGTTCTTGGGATCCAGGCTCAACAGTGTCATGCCTGGCGTCCCCGTCAGGGGAGAGAGTGGCGGCCATCCGGGCAAGGTGCAATGGCTGCTCACTCTGAAGATCGCCACAGTGAGGGCCATCAAGTCTCTGCTCAGCATGTTGTCATGCATTTATCTCATCCGACTCTGCAAGCTACGGATGCAGCCACTGCAGGAGTTCCTTGATGCCCGTTGGAGTCGTGTCCGGAATCTTCCAGGACCAGGATCGCTCTCGATGAGGAATTCCATCAGGCGATAAGATGGTGTGATGTGTGCTGTCGTCTGACCGGAGGTGCCGATTTCCAGGACCCACCACATCAGGAGACGATAATGACTGATGCCTCCCTGGAGGGATGGGGAGCCCACACCAGGCGTCTTTACGCCAGAGGCCTGTGGCTGCAGGAGGAAAAGACGTTGCACATTAATGTTCTGGAGCAACAGCTGTGTTTTGGGCCCTCAAATCGTTCCTACCGTCCCTCAAGGGCAAGGTGGTGGGGGTCTTCACAGACCATAACACCACAATGTTTTACATCAGGAAACCAGGGGGGGTACCAGGTCCCCAGCGCTCTCCAAACAGGCCTCTTTATGTATGTGTACCCTTTGTTGTTACTTCGAGTCATCAGTCAACTCAAACACTGGTGCCAAATGATCCTTATCGCACCGGCCAGGCCGAGGCAGATCTGGTACCATTACCTTCTAAGTATGTTAGCGTCTCCACCAGTCAAGCCGCCAGTGGTCGTGCATCTTCTCGCCAGGGAAGGAGGTGCCATTCTTCACCATGATCCAGGGTCTCTGAAACTGAAGGCCTGGCTCCTGGAGCATTAGAATTCAGTGGCTACGATCTGCCGGTGGACTGCAAGGAAGTTTTCTCGCCAAGGCTAGAGCCTAGTCTACTTTGAGATGCTACGGACACATCGGGCTGGCTCACGCCTCCAGGGTTCATCTGGCAGCTATCTCCCGCCACACCAGATCCCCAGGACGACCATCCTTGTGGTCGCACCAATTGGTTAACGGACTATTCCGCTTGTTCCTGCTTGTGAAGTCTCCGGCCCTAGCGTGGGAGCTCAATGTGGTGCTTACTAGGTTTATGGGACCTCCGTTTGACCCTATGCATTCTGCACCACTCAAGTTTTTGTTGTGGAAAACTGCTTTTCTCATGGCTATCACTTCCGCTTGAAGAGTGGGGGAGATCCAGGCCCTCGCCTGTAAACCACCTTACTTGACTTTCCACGAGACGAGGGTGGTGCTGTGGACGCACCCCTCCTTCATGTCAAAGGTGCTGTCGGACTTTAATCTAAACGAGCCCTTTGTGTTACCTGTGTTTTTTCCGACGCCTTTGTTGCCGGCTGAAAGGACTTTTTGCTGAATGTGGATAGAGTGCTGAAGTTTTATGTGACCCGCACAGTGTTTCCGGAAAACCTCTCCGCTCTTTGTGAACTTTGGTCCTGTGAACCATGGGAAGGCCCTGTCCAAGGCTTCCACTTCCAAGTGGCTCTCCAGCTGTATCGCCCACTGTCACTGGTTGGCAAACTGACCGCTGCATGTCCGTCCGAGAGCCCACTCTACCAGAGCGATCGCTGCAACAACAGCTTTCCTGTCTGATGTGCCCCTGCTGGAGATCTGCCGGGCTGCGACCTGGAGGTTGACGCACACATTCACAATTCTACTGCGTCGACTTGGGTTCCAGGGAGGAGGCCAGAGTTGACCAAGCAGTGCTGCGCAACCTGTTCGCTTGATGCTTATGTTGAGTCTTGCCACCTCCTGTGGTTGTGCATTTGTGTACTGCTATGTATTCTTTATTCATGAGCATGTGAATCCATGCTAGACGCCATGCTGGAGAAGGAACAAGTTACTTACCTGTAACTGTTGTTCTCCAGTATGGGTCTGGCATGGATTCACATGCCAACCCTCCTGCCTACCCCTCTGCGTCCCTTCTCTTGGTCCTACTACCACTTTATGTACTACCAAATCTGAAGATAGCTGCCAGAGGAGGGGCTTAGGTAGAGGGCAGTCATTGGCTGGGGGCAGAATGACCCAGAGCCAAGTGATTGGTTGTTAGGAGAAAGATAGTTCAGAAAGGAAACAAACTGATTTTTTTCTTCACCGAGGATTCACAGCCTGACGACAGAATATTCACGAGCATGTGAATCCATGCCAGACCCATGCTGGAGAACAACAATTAGCCCTCTGTCGACGAGCTTCAACCTTTCTGGGCTGCAAACCACCTATACCCAGGGACCTAGAGCCAGTGTGAGGTGCATGGTCATCCGATTCCTGCCGAAAAATTGGGCTCCTGCTGGCCCTCCTGAGACGAGACGAGATGCGAATCTGACGTCCCCTTACCAGAGTGCAGGACCGAGAGAGTGAAGAAAATCCGACCAGCAATATTCATGTTCATTGGGTATCTATAGAAGGAGCCAAATCATCAGACGTTGGAAGCCTTGGAGAATCCTTTGTTGGAAGCCTCTCTTGTCGACTGCTGCTGAGTTTCCCTTCAGTGTCCATTTCCAGACCAAGAATCCAAGGACCGGATCCTATGCTAGTGCTTCAAGAAAATGACCTTCTCCATGCTCTTGTCAGCTGAAGTACTGTTTGCTTGGGTAACTGTTAACTGAAGTTGTGTGAATTGTGTGAGGCTGAGTGGGTGATTGGAGTGTTTGGGGGTTTGCCCATACTATTCGCCCAGGCCTAATGCTGGGACGCCTATAGGCAGCTTTCTGCGAAGTCCCTGACTTTAAAGGGAAAAGGTACTCTTCTGAAAAGATCCTCTGGAGCGCTGACTTTCCTGCAGCAACCCTATCCTGACCTGACTACAGCTGGCTCCTAGACTACTGGGTCACTTCTGCCACTGAGAAAACTCATGCTATAGATTAGGGGAACTACTTTAAAAGGTGAGGCTTATGTCTTGAAAGCTATAACAATTATGAAAAGTACTTATTTGCTAAAGAAGTTAGTGTGGTAACTCTAATAGAATAAGTTGTGTCCAGAAGTTTATACTTAACTTTACTTTGCTGGTTGCTCCTTTAAAAAATGAGTTTTACTTCGAAATCGTTTTTCTTTTCTTAAAAGTAATAGTGTTGGTACTGTTTTATTCTTAATTGAATGTGGAAAAGCTTACCAGTAGGTTCTACCTATCTTGAATAACTGTGTGCTCTTAAAGTGTACTATTGGGTTTTGCTTTCCCTGATCTGCTTCAGTGCATTTCTAAAACAGTCTTGGATTTAATACTCGTCTTTGAGTTGCTTGTAGCCCCTCTGAAAAGTATATGGGTCCTTACTTACCCTGAACTGCTGATTTTCTTAAGTCTGGTAAGAGTTCATACTTGCCTTAGAATTGTATCCTACACTTATGAAAAGTATCATTGGTGCAACGGTCTATTCCTGTATTAGAAATAGTGTAAAATGTATAAAAGTCGGTGAGGGGGGGGGGGGGGGTAGCTCAGGGGTTACACGTTTGTCTTCGAAGCAAGACAATGCAGTGCAACACAGGTTTGAATCCCGATCTCGCGCTTAGAAACCAATCTCTGGTATTAAGTACGTTATAAAAGAAGGGTAAGGGTGTACTGTCTCCTATTGTGCTGGGGCAATTTGTGTGAAGCGTGGCAGCTGCATGGCGAGTGATATGTGGTAGACCCTTATGCCACTCAACAAATGAACTTAATGGAAACCTCTTGCACTTTGCGCTCGGCCAATGTAATTATGAAATGTCCATAGAATTAGTATCCCACATTCTTCACTATGATGCTTGTGATGTTTGTTTTATGGTAGTTTCATTGTGCAAAAACAGCCACAAAATATAAGGCATAACATAAACTGGTTCAAGTTGTTCATACATGCCCCAAAAAGATTCCTGGGATAGAGTAAAGAAATATATTGATGGAGGGGGGGGGGGGTTATTCATACAGTTTTCATACTGTTAGGTGTAGTTCACATAGTTTTGTTAGTCTACACTACTTCCTTATAAATCCCATGCATTGCAAGTCACCTCTTCCAGTGTTCCTCCAAAACTACCCAGATTTGTTCTACATGTATAAGTGATGTCACTATTGCGCTCAAGGTGAGCTTTGCTTCCACGAGCTAGATTGTGACTATTAATTAATAGCAGGTAATATCATCCCCTTCTGGGTCAGTTATCTATGGGAGTAAAATGTAGTGGTCTGAAACCTGATTGCGCTGGGTCTAGGAGGTTGTTGGCTGCTGCAAATTGGCCAAGCTTTTGGTTAGCCGCGCTGTCATTGGCAATGAAATCCGTATTGGAGGTAGGACGGTAGTTTTGGGGGAGGAGTGGGTGAAGAGTTGGTTTTTCGAGACTTTTTGATGTAAGATGTTTTAGTGCTGCCGAGAAAGATCCTGATGTGAGCAATTAAGAATTGCGCGTGCAACATTAACTGCACAGGTGGATGTTAGTATTTTTTGGGGCATTGACTGCGGGCATGGGTCTTCAGGGGAGCCTGATGGGTGGCTGACTGCAACAAGCGAGAGGAATTCTTGGTGTGTGATGGGAGAGAGAGTCCAAAGACTTGTCATTGTGGGGGGATTTGCGTGGAGGGCTGTGGGCGGATGTGGTAAGATTTTTAGTTTAGCGATGATGGCGGTGTCTCTCTTGTTGGAGGCATTGTAGAAGTGGAGAGAGGGGGAGTCTCATAAGCCTTGGAAGCTTGGAGTGGACAGGTGTGAGCATGTGGGATTTGAATTCTATGATTGTCTTTTTTGCTTGGGTTGCAAGCATTTTGGATTCTTTTCCCATAGAATGATTTCTTGCATTTCCTGATTTCCGATCTGTAAATTCTGGTTGTCCTCGCCAGGGCGGTCCTGTTATGGGCTGACAGGTCGGCTCTCCATGCCCGTTCTAGACAGGGTTTAAGAGTTTTTAATGGTTTGAGGTTGGGGTGAACTACCACAGTACTGGTCCAGATCTCTGCAAGGTATGTTTTGACGGGATGAGAGGTGTGAGGGCATTTGTAAGCAACTGGTCAAAGGAATCTATTGCTGGGGTCCTTCCGCGAGGAAGAGGGAGTTGAGGCAATTGCAGAGTGACAGTTCCAGATTTGGGGTGATTACCACTTGTTGCATAGTGGGAAAGTAGAAGGGGGGCGTTGGTGGACGTGTGGGGCGTTTGCCGCTGACCACACTGATCAGTGGTATGGTGAAACGCAGCCGAGTGATCGGACCATGACAGGGAGCGTGGGGGCTGGGCAGTTATGTTTGCAGTGCTGAATATTGCTTCGAGGGTGTGGCCTCTAATGTGAGTTTGAGTGGAAGTGTGGTGTTTCAGGTTGAGTAGTTCTAGACTGTCTGAGAGTGACCTGGTCATGGAGATTGCAACATATGGTTTGACGCCCCATCAATCCCCTACGATGGTGAGGGTTGGGTGTAGGATGAGGTCATTGCTTCACCAAATGTGTCTGAAGTTTTTGGTTATAACGGGGAGGGGTCTGTAGATGAGTAGGAAGCTGTGTGAGGTGGAGGGTGCAAGTTGGAGTTTTACCAGGAGGGATTTGTAGTCTGCGGTGCTGGTGTCCTTGGTTATTAGCTTAAATCGGTCTTTGTGTAATATTGCAAACCCTCCTCCCCTTCGTATCTGTTCCGGGCGGTGAGGATGTAACCAGGTAGAAAGGTCTCGTGTGTGAGGGGTTCGTAGTCATCAGAGAACAAAGTTTTAGTAATTAATAGGATGCCTGAGTTTTCTTCAGTGATGAGATAATATATGTGGAGTTTATTTTTGGAAACTGTCCCGGCGTTGATGAGGGTGCAAGATATTTATGGGATGCCTTTGTGGGTAGGGTGTGGGGGGACAGCTGGGCCTGATGTGGTGGGGACTGAGTGTGGGGGGAGTGACAAGGTGGGCGGTGGAGTGTGGAGATGAGGGAGCAGTTGGAGTGGGAGGCAGGGAGTCGAGGTGAAAAGAGCTGGGACTGGGTTGGGTGAGTGGTGAGGTTTTGCTCCTATACTGCAGTGGCAGTGGTTGCGATCTATGTCAGAGAATGGGCGTTGCTAGAGGGGGCATTAGGTGCCTGTGGTCTCATCCTTTACTTGCATTATGGGTGTGCGGAGAGTGGGTGGTTGGAGTATTGGCTAGAGCTTCTCTTGCTGCGCGAAGGCTGTGGAGGTGGGGGGTGGTGGGTAGTTGAGTGGCGAAAGTGTGAGCGGGAGGCATTGGGGTAGGGGTGGTTGCTGGTGCAGTTAGGGTGTGGTTGGTGTATTAGGTGTCTCGCTGCATTCTCTGGTGTTCTGTGGGAAGATGTCCTCAAATCCGTCTCTCCATCTTGACGCTCTTAGTTGCGCAGAGCAGGGTCTACAGGTGGGGGAGAGTGACTGGTTGAGGGGAGTAGATGTGGTGCGAGTGGGGGAAAAGAGGGACTGAGGGGTGCAGGTTGTTGGTGCGCTGCTGAGGTGGTGTGGTAGGCTGTGTGATGGTGGGGGTAGTGAATGACTGCAGGGGGTCTCGTTGGGCCTAGTGGTGTGCTGCTCTGTCGTGGCCTGTGAGTGACATGGCACCTAGTTCACTGTTGCAAGGTAGAGGCCCAACCTTCACAATGCAGTTTGTGTACAAGATGGAATATAACTAGATTTGAGAATCCCATATAGTGGGAGAGAGGGCTAGGCTTCACAATGCAGTAAGACTCTGAGATAAAATAGAAATGCAGAAATAACTAGATTTGAGAAACCTGTAAAGTGGTAGAGGTCTACGTTCCAAAATGCAGTTTGAGTCCAAGATAAAAACACTAGAATTCCGAAAACTGGATTTGATGACAATCACTTTTATTGGTGGAGTCTGAGCATAGTAAACACAATATTGTCAAGGTGTATGTAAGATTGCTAAGTGGCCGGACTTCTAGGGTAGAGTAATTGTTCTCCTCCCCACTGAGGGCACTCCTACCTTACTAGTAGCTGCTGGTCTATGGCTGGCCACTGGCTTCCCCTGCTGACACATGCCGACACGATATGGGGCTGCCTCTTGTAGGAGCTGCCCTTCTCCTTAGGTCCCTAGGGGCTGCACTGGCAGAGGGCTGCCCTGGGGAAGCTAGTAAAAAGGACCTATAGCCCAATCGGGGGTCGGGCGGGCTGGGAGGCGGGAGGAGGAAGGGGAAGAAAAACAGATGCCGTTGGAAGCGTGGGGCGTTGGTCGGATTAGGGGCTACCAAAGTGGGCAAACTGTGATCTCAAGCGGCCCAGGAGGGTATTTTTTCAAGTTATATGGCTCACCTGCAGCTCTGGTGCTCGGGTAATCCAAGTAAGAGTGGGAGAGCTTGCTGCAGTGGACGGACAGACCAAGGACAGGAGCAGGCGGTGTGCGCTCAGGCCCTGGAGGCAGAGGTTACGCCGCCGATCAGAGAAGTGCTAGGCAGCCCACAGCGGTGCTGCGAGGATCAGGGAGGCCATCCACAGTGGACATCCCAGGAAGGCAGATCCCTCTGGTGGGCTGAGAGGCAGATCTTAGGAGCTGGTGGAGTGCACTTGGGTCCTGGAGGCATTGGTTGTGGGACTGAGGAAGCCACCAGGGGCGATGACACATCTGAAGCAGCGGCATGATCCAAAAGCATGGGGAGGGGCAGGGTATGACCGTACTGGGGGTTAGGGAAGATTTCCTAAAGTTCACTGTGAGGTAGGACTATAGGAACTAACACAATGGTTTTTAGATCTCCAACCCTTAGTATCAGTCTGTACTACTCATGGTACATTGGTAGAGTGGCAGAGCAGAAGGGCTCATAAGAGGAAGATGTCTGAACCTAGTGCAATTCAAAGTAACTCATAAATGTACATGTAAATATACATTTATATTTACACAAGATGGTATTTAAAATACTTGGGATAATTAACCAAAAACCTACGATTACTTAAAGATACTTTTCAAAGGCCACTGCTTAGTTTGTAGTTGCTTGCGGTTACAATTGTTACAGCGTTTGACACTGACAGGCCTATCGTATTATCAGTGCTACCGCACTCACCTAAGATGAGAGAAATACGGTAATCACATTTAGTTTGCAAAACCACATAAGAATATTTTTGGAAGGAAAAAAGTTGGTTAGACAAATGCTAGCAGAGCTTAAGGTTTTAGAGGCTGTTTCTTCGCACAGCAAGGCTTTTATGATACAAGTCATTTATAATGTGCCTGTGCACAAGTGTTTCTAGGCGCAACAAGACAATGGAGGGAAGACAGAGGGAGGACAAAACAAACGATCTTGCTAGGCCTTGCCATTTAGATCGTGCAAGTGCGATAACGCAAAGCGCAGGGGCGGGGGAGTGGCGGGGGGAGTGCCCGGGAGGGCGAACAGCAGTCAGGGCGGCATTGCTCTGAATATGTGCAGCCAGGGCAGCGTGGCTTTGGGTAAGTGCAAGGAGACAGGGAATGTAACTGTAAGCCTACAGTCCCCTAAATGCAGGGTAGGCCTGGAGGCAGTGCAGTGGTGACTGGTCACGGAGGAGCCTGGTACCCAGTGACACTGAAGGTAGCTAGGCAACCAGTCGGTGCAGCAGACTGGAAGGTCAGCAGGGGAGAGAGAACTAAAAACTTGGTGGGAAGATGGGTACTAAAATCCTATAGCAATTCCTCCTTTTGGGTGGCTTCAAAGATTTCTTGAGAAATTAGACATTGTGGCAACTGTGTCTAGCTGCAAATGATAGTCTACCAGGTTTCCTTTTCCTTCCCCCTCATTACATACCCCACCCCATTTAACTCTCGGCATCCTAGAGCAGTTTGCTTGCAATGCTGTGTTTTTGTAAAACTTTAATGCATTTTTATTGGTGTTGAGACAGTTTTTCTGGAGTTCAACTAAAGGAGTAAGTAAAAAAACATTCTAATGAAACAGTACAAGACTCCACTCTTGGTATAAGGCTGTACCACCCGAGTATATGGTAGCATAGACAGAGCAGCCAGGCTTTTCTTAGGAGGGAGAAAGGACTGCAGGAAGGTACAAAGAATTTGTAGTATAACAAGGGTTCAACAGAAACACTAACAACCAGAAGTATTGTAAAGGTTTGCTATAAATAAGTTAGGCCAAGATACATTTTGGTGATGAGTACTTGATCATAGGATCATAAAGACAATATAAAAACACACCACCATGCTTGAAGGTAAACCGACCAAAGCATAAACCTTTAGAAAACTAACAGTATTTCTAGGCAAATCAGACCTTATCAAACACATATAGTATGGGACACACCTATTTATGGGTAGTAAAACCATAAGTTACTCTGAATACAAGGGTAGTAGACCCTAGCAGTTGTGAAGTGAATCAGTTAAGGAATCACTTAGTAAACCAACCTGCAAGTATACTTTTCTGAATAGTGCAACATTCATTCAAGGAATAGTAGAAACCTAGAACTATTGTTTAGAATAGCAGTTATACTAGGTGACTAAGGCTGTTTGGTTTAAAATGCAATTACAGTTCAGATCAGTGGACACAGACTAAGGTAAGCAATAACTCTTACTTATTTTAGGATGACACAAGGCAGGCAAAAGTAAAACCCATTTACTTTTTAACAGAGCCATCAGCAGCTTAAAGGTAGGTATAAACCCAGGACTGTTTTAGCATCTCTATAAAACAGACCATGAAAAGCAAAACCCAATGTTAAGCTTTGCCTGCCTCATGTTATTCCAGGTAGGTAAAACCCAAGGGAGACTTGGTTTAGACATGATATACAGCAGGCCAGGGGAAGCAAGACCCAGTTGGTGTACTTGCACACTAATATACTGTACAAAATTGTTAAGTGAAGCCAACAACATTACCTTTGTGAAGAGGCACAACCAATAATTCACAGGTTAGTAAAATAACCTTACATATACTTTTCACAATGGCACAACACACATTCAAGGTAAGTAAGAACTTCTGTAACTGCTCACTCTGAGGCAGTTACCAGCCAACTAATTTACAAGTAACGTTTGAAACAATTGTTCCGTTTTGTAGGCAACCGGCCCAATCCCAATCCTTAGAATGTCTTTCCATTATACTTGGAGCACGAGTGTTCTCAGTGGCAGAAGGGGGTGAGGGGTCACTAGGTCTCTAGTATCCAGCAGACAGTCCAGGAAGGCAGATAAGTGGCAAAAGTCAGAGTTCGTAAGGAAGACTGTAAAAACAGGTAAGTATTACACTTAGAGAGGTTGAAAAGTTCCAATGACTTCTGAGAAGACAACCTAGTAGGATTCAGCAGTGGGCCTCGTTGAACTGGATGAGAGGACTCCAATCACAAACACCACAAAGCATTATAGAAATCACACAGGCTTAAGGTAAGTAAATACCCCAGCCAACCCATTACCTCAGCACGGAAGAAGAGTTGCAATGGGGGACAGGATCTGCAGCCAAAAACCTGGCCGATGGATTCCTTTGACATGAGGACAGAAGACATGACTTTGGAGGGTATTTTTTTGCAGCAAGGATCAACATGGAAGGCTCCAGGCAAGAGTTTCTTTGCCACTATATGCGGCTCTGTGGTTTTGGCCCCCTTTTCAGGAGCCAGAAAAAGGCTGTATATCGCTGATTGGATTTGCGTCACTATCTGGTCCAGCACTCTGGTGAGGGGACTTCAAGGACTGGAATCGCCTGTCTGGAGGTCCAGCAAGATGCCACCAATGTTTTAGCTTGATTCGAAAAACCATGCACTGCACAATGGCTCGATGTCCCATTGTATTGGGGTGTTGCAGTCCGCAAGGTTGCAGCACAGAGTGGGATGGCTCAAAATGCAGGTGTTGAGTCTGGTGGATCTCATCTGGGTCGGGGTCGTAGTTTTCATGGTCCCCAGGTAGCTGGAAATCATCTCAGCTGGCCTTTTATTCATCTTCCTCTTTGGATTTGGTTCCAGTGGTTGACTACCTCTTAATCTTCCACGATCTGACTTTTGTGCAGGAACCCAGCCAATCAGATGTGCAACGTTTAAACTTGGAGGGTGTTGGGGGCGGGGGGGGTTGCGCTGTGGGGGTGACATGTTGGCTGTCCTTCTCCAGGACAGCCAGCCTCCCAGTTTCAACTGGATTCTTGCAGGCAGGCTGCAAGAGAATGGGCTGCATAGTGTTGGCCTCCTCCCTCCCTTCGCAGACACACTGGAGCCTGGGCAGGCTTGACTGAGGTCTCCTGCTGAAGATAAAAATCACACAAACGAATTTCCCGCCCTGGAAGGCAGAGAAAAGACCAAGAAGGGACAAGATGTGCGGGGTGGGGGTGGGGCGGGGGCTGGGCCATTTTGGTAAGAGACGCCCATTGAGTGCCTTTACTGCAGCTGTGAAAATGGCCCGCGCTAAAGGTGCACTAAACTTGTAAAAAGGTTCACTGCCACCAGCCGTTAACGGTAGACTTGTCCCTGTAACACAATGTATCCTCTTTCTCACTAGCACTGTAACAATTCTATCTCCCCAGCACTCCACATAAGGTTAGGGTGTGCTGGTCTTCACCTAACAAAATGTCGACTTGATAGAAATGCCCTTTCTACCCTTGGGGACTGTAGTTCCCACAAGGTTAACCAGAGAAAGTAAAAGGGGAACCCAAAGGGCAACCGTGTAACAATAAAAGGATAAAATTAAAAGCACACTATGGATAGTCTTAAAAATTACACCCAATAAGAGCGAGAGTGTGGAAAAAGGCTCCCACTCACTGAGGTATAGGGAAAAATAATATACCAGTCAAGCAAAAAATTCTGGGGTTCTCATTTAGCACTAAAGTTAAAATCTTACCGAACAATGGGTTTCATTTGAACAATAGCAATTAAAGTGTGGCTGGGAATGCAGCTGGTCCATGAATTGGCTTCATTATTTTATTGTGGCCCATCTGTTGCTAGATTTATATAATTTGTATGGTCTAATTTCTTGAAACTTTATCTTTATCACTCCCTAATGTGTGCAGATGCGATTTCCACACTAACATTTGTGTTAAAAGAGCTATGCAGTGATGATTGATAACATTGCTGTTCCATTTTTACATTAACAAATATTTTAGTCTAATATGAGAGTTGTTAAAAGCTTCAGTAAACCTTGGAATCAAAATGGATATGTATGAGTTTGTGTACAAAGTTACAATGCGTACTACAAACGAGGCTATTTAGTAATACAATAATTTCCTTGTACCAACAGGTATACTATGCTAAGAAGAAGCGTCGAGCTCAGCAAGTTCCTCCCGAGGACTCAAACACAAAGAAGGAGCGGAAGGTCTACAATGATGGATATGATGATGACAACTATGACTACATTGTTAAGAATGGGGAGAAGTGGATGGACCGATATGAAATAGACTCCCTTATTGGAAAGGGTTCATTTGGACAGGTAATCTAGATGTTAAAAATGAGTTTATTACACAGAAGTTATGCTTTTTCAAATACTAACTTTTTTTATGATAGTCTCCAGTCTCAAACGCCTTCCAGTTATAAAATGTGACATTTCATTTTTAGGTAGTTAAGGCTTATGACCACCATGATCAAGAATGGGTGGCAATTAAAATTATCAAGAACAAGAAAGCCTTTCTAAATCAAGCCCAAATTGAGCTGCGACTTCTTGAGCTTATGAACAAACATGACACCGAAATGAAGTATTATATAGGTAAGTACATTGATGGAAATCATATAGGTAACCCAGTATTTGGTGCATTATAAACATTTCTGGTTTGGATTTTTTTCCTGTACAGATGTTAAACGGCAAACGTTCAGATTAGACTGTTTTGCTGTGGAAAGCAATAAGCAATGCTTCAAATTGTGTAGGTCCCACTTTTTATATGGTTTTGATTAGTTTGCCATATGGTTACAGGAATGTGTTGTGGTCATTAACTGGTGACGTGGTTAGGTAGGTGAAACTGTCCAAGCATTTCCCACTTCTTTACCTTATTCTGAATTTCTTTTTTTTTTTTTTTGGTTTTTATTCTGGTGTGATACCGGATGCACTGTAAACCAAATTAGTTTCCTGTCTCAACAATAAACTTCCCATTCTATTTCATACCATCATATTAAACATTGAATTCAAAATCAATTAAACAATCTTGTAGTATTTCACACATCCCAAAATACATTCACTAATCAATAAAATTTGATGTTCAGAGTTCAAATATAATTTTCTTGTGTTTGCACATGTTGGATTTTCAGAGAATACATAGTAGAAGCTGCCACCTACGAACGCTTCAGCAAACATTGGATTCACAATTCCCTCCTCATGCCAAACCTACATTACAAGCCCATTCTGACAAGACAGGTCTGATATAAGTCAGTTAGTGCACATCAATCATTGTATCCCATTTCCCAACCTAGCAATCTCCAAAACGGGCATGTAGCCGACTGATGGTCTGGCCCGCTCCCTTCCATAACCTTAGAAATCCCAGTGCTAGTTATCTGGCTGAGCAGGTTGTCCTTTTTCTTTGAGCACATAATGCAGGAAAGGTTGCCTTCTATACAGGACAACTTTCTACCGATCTTTGCTTGAATAAGTTACTTACTCCTATGTCCATCCCCTTTATTACATACTTTTGGGACATTAGTCCTCCGGCACAGGACTGGGGCGTTTATCGTAACACTACAAAAAAGGTTTCCTTTTATTGTGCGGGGCCCTACGTCTGCGCAAAAAGAAACCCTGCCTCCCCAATCTTTGCCTGTGGGCTTAGCTTTTCAGTCTATTTTGACTGTGTAGTTCAGATAAGACGCTTGCAGCACCTGGATGCTTTTACTGCCATTGATCTTGGTTCGTCACACAATGTTTTCTCCACTTGTCCTGGCCGTCTCAGTAGTTTTTTCCTCCTGATTATGCTGGGACATAAAGGCTTTGTTGCCTGCTTTTTCTACAGGCATCTGTATGCAGCAGCGGATCCACATTCACTCTTCTTTGAGTGTTTGGGACCAGAGCACTGATGGGATGCATGCTCTTATTGTGACAGTTTCAGTTTGCGCTCTTGTTCATAGACTTCAGTGAAACTACCATGCCTGTAGACGCTGCACCCACCCCGCAGACCCTGAATATGGCAGCCTGGCTCCTGAGGTCATAGGATTTGGACATTTACAACTCCCTCGCAGATGCACGGCCATTCTCGGGTAGGCTCAGAAACCGAACACTAGTTACTGCTACTCAGTAAGTGGAAACGGTTTGTCATCTGGTGTAATTCAAAGAGCATCAACCCTGTTGACTGCTCTCCCACTCATATTGTCCTATACCTGACTCACTCACTGGACTCAGGTCTAGTCTTTAATACCATCAAAGTTCACCTAGCCGCACTCTCCGCCTACACTACGTCACAACATAAGGTGTCATGGTGGAAAGTTCTAGTTATTAAAGCTTTTATGGAGGGAGTGAAAAGGATTCACCCTCCTATATCTAACCCAGCTCCCGGATGGGACCTGAACGTTGTGTTAACCGGGCTAATGGGCCCACCCTTCGAGCCCATGCATAGAGCAAGCCTTAAAGATCTCACTCTTAAGACTGCTTTCTTAATAGCTATCACCTCCATCAGGGGAGTGAGTGAACTACGAGCGCTCTCTATCTTGGATCCCTTTGTAACAGTTCACAAAGATAAGGTGGTTCTGCACACACACCCGATGTTTGCTCCGAAATTAATTTCAAAGTTTCATGTCAACCAATCTATAGAACTACAATGTTTTTTCGAAACCCTTCAAACTTGGGGGAGAAGAGCCTGCACACACTTGACGTGCGCAGGGGTGTCATGTTTTATATGGAAAGAACTTGTCCACTGAGAGAGACTAATCAGTTCTTTGTCTCAGTGGCGGCAGGAAGAGAAGAAGATGCAGTTTCCAAATCCACTATCGCTAGATGGTTTGTCAGTGCATCATTCTCTGTTAAACTCTTGCTAAGAGAGAACTGCCCTTCAAGCCTAGAGCACTCTCTAATCGAGGCACTGGGGCATCCATAGCATTAATTGCAAATGTTCCCCTTGAGTCCATTTGCAAAGCGGCTACCTGGAGTTCTGTACACATCTTTACAAAACACTATTGTCTAGATGATCTTCTAGATCTGATTCCCAAGCAGTACTAAGACATCTTTTCTCTACTGTTCCTTCCCACAACCCATCTCAAAGTCCGATACTGCTCACTAGTCTATGCACAGCATGTGATTCTAAGCAGATTAACAAACATCAGAAGACATGCATTACTTACCGTAAAAGCATTTCTGATGGTGGTCTCTGCTTAGATTCACATGTGCCCACCCTTCCTCCCCACTTGGATGGAAGGAACATAGACGTCTTTTACTTTCTCTTTTCTGTGCTCATTCACGTTAGTCATAAGGCTCCCTCATGGCAGAAAAAATGCATTCAGAGGGACCTCGACACGTGAGGGATTTTGGGTACACTACATGTCACTATAGGGATAGTGTTACAGACACGCCTATGTCGACGTCCCCTTTAGACTTTCGAAAAACAAGATGCAATACTCCGGTGACCACTGGATGTCGGACTATATGCACAGCATGTGAATCCAAGCAGATACAACCATCAAATGCTTTTACGGTAAGTAATGCAGGACTTCTTAAGGATAGAGGGCTACTTGGTATCTCTTTTAAAACTTTATAGTCTGAGAGATGGGACACACCACCTTATGTGGAGTGCCAAAGGGATATCTAGTATCCCATTCTCTCTGCTCCTTTGACTTTTTAGCCGCATAGACAATCTCCTAGTTATGGGTGGTGGCACTGGACTTGTTATAACAACTATTGTGTGATTTTTCTACCGCAGGCTATGTCCATAGCCTTGGTAGTGCACAATAAGGTGCACCCAAGTACCATCTTGGGGCCTCCCTTCTTTTTTCGCTATTACGTTACTAGTGTGGTTGTTCTTTGTCAGCCCTTCTACCATTCTGCGAGAGGGAGGCCTGTGTGTTACGCTTTTGGCGGGAACCCTTGGTTGTCCCCGCCTGGGCTCCAGTGTCTGTGCAGGCAGAAACTTGGGGCGGATGTTTCCACTCCCTTGTCCTGTGGCTTCAGAGTGCATGAATGGGACCAGCTCCCACTGGGGGGGGGTCTGGCTGTCCTGATTGAACTAGCCAAACACCCCTTTCTGTAAACTGCTGAGGAAGATTGCAGAGGAGTGAGTGCTGGAACTGTATAAAAGGTGAGGCTCCCTCAGCAGGTCAACCACTGGTAGCTGAAGTAACCGACAGAGCCTGCTAGACCTTTTGCAACACTGTGAAACGACCACTGCTGTCCTGACCCAGTCTTTTGTGCGTAAGAGGGACTCCGAAAGGACTCCTCCTTCCCTTTGACTGGTGGGGAACTACCGGCCCCAAGACAAATTTTGACATGAGCCACCACCCAAGGTCCTGTGAGTTTCCAGAGCTGTGGAATCCCAATACCAGGAGACCTGCTGCCGATTTCGAGTGCATCATTGTGGAAAGGACAAATCCGTCCAAGACTTTGCTGTGGCCTCAAGGACACACCAGAGACACAATCCAACTCGTCCAGAACCTTATCAGAGTGTGGGATTGCAGAAACCGAAGATTGACTGGCCAAATTGCGACCTTTATTGGTGCTGCTGAAAAGGTGCCAAAACCGCAGTGACCAAAGAAATTGATGAAAGCCATGCCAGAGGTCGTCCCTCGAGGCTGCTGCTGAAATATCCAATCTATTGTCCTGCCTTCAGTCATCGGACCAAAGAATCCGGAAGTTGGGTCCAGAGCTGCAACATCGCGAAGCATCCAGCACAAAAGTTTGCTTTTAACCTAAGGTACAGTGGTGGTTAGGAGGGGGAGGTATTGCTTACCTTATTCCAGAAAGTCGCTCCAGAGCGTTGGAGTGCACATATAGGTGAACAAGACAACCCCCTTTTACCTCTGACTCAAGCCGCTGCTTGTGTCCTTTAATAGGATCTCCAACGTTAGTTAAGCCTTCTTGTATCTTCTTTCCTAGAGACTAGAAAGTATCCACAGGAACTTTTGACTTCTGCTGCTTTTCAAGACTTTGAGCCTCTCCAAACTGCCTTTTAGATAGGTTGCGTTTTGGACTTGAAAAGACTTGCTGTGCAGGAAAACTGCCTTTAGAACCTGAAGCTCTGCTATGTTAGGCAGTATTGCATGTAGTACCCTCTGGGAACACCACACACAATTAGGACTACAGTTGTAAGCAAAAACCAACCTTTGGCATAAGTCTGTACCACACACTTTTGGTAGTGAGCTGAGCAGTCACACTTATCTCAAGAGGGAATGTTAGCAGTAGAAGTTAGATGTATCACAATCACAGTGGTTCAAGTAGACACACTCGGTTTCTTGGTAAAAAACACTTTAACATTTATTTAGTCGTTTAGAAAACATTCACTAGTAGAAATCAACTCAATATTAAGCACCAATATACTACAGTACAGAACTCTTAAAGACAGTTTGAATTCCCCTGAAAAAGGAGCCAAATGGCACTTCTTATTTTAAATAGGAATAAAAAGCATAGGCTTGTACAAAGGGTTAGAAAACACTTCTGTTAGATAATGCAAAGTTCTAATGTACCAGGGGAGTCAGCTCAATTCAGTAGGCCAGGCCAAAGTCAATAGTCTAGTGTTCTTGGATAGGACAGCACAGTTCTGGTACAAATGGAGGAGTCTTTGTAAAAGTTTCTAGAAGTAGTTCAGATGCCAGATCTGCTGGGTCACAAGCTGATTAGACCTGCGAGTTGGGAAAGTTTCACAAACTTTCACCGCGAGAGTTAGGATCTCTCAACCGGATGGCACAGTACCTTAAAGTGAAGCAAAAAGATGCAGCTGAAGACGTTGGTATCTGGCAGGTCCTGCTGACCTCGCTGTTCATGAGCCTCAGTCGTGGGAACAAGAGTGAGGAGATCAGGGGACACCTGCACTGCACAGGATCGTCGTCGGAGCAAACAAAATGGCGTCACTTCATCTCAAGTAGCTGTGGCTTCCAAACACAAACTGATCTTAACCAGCTCCGAGAATGGTATCCAGCCGTTTGCTGCGTTGATTGGTCGCACCGACTCAAAGGAAGAAGCCGTTGTTGAAGGAGCTTCTCTGTCGATTGGAGATTTGGTAATTCGGGGTTGCAGCAGGGCTTCACTGGGCAAACCAACGGTCCAGTGGTTGCAGGAGCCGTCCTCTTTCATCTCCTATTCAGTTTTCGTTCCAGTGGTCGACTCTGCCTTCCAGTCCTGGAGACTCGCCTTATAAACAGTTTTCTCCCATTCATTCCAGCCTAGATGACCCTTGCCCAGTAGGGTGGCTGTCCTTGTCCTGAAGCCCGTCAAAGGCTCACGAACAAAGGGACCAAACCTGGTTTGGCACGCAGAGTTAAACACCAGAAGGACCTTTCCACAAAAACAGCAAAAAAAGATGACCAGGGACTGTTTTTACAGATGGGTCTTGGGCGCCATATTGAAAAACATGGCAGCCCCGATTTTTAGCTACCGATTCTCGCAGTTGGTGAATACATGGTAGTTCGTTATAAAACCACTGCCGCCAGCCATTTCAATAGGAAAGGGTAGCTTTTGACAGCTACAAGAGTGTTTAGACATAGGGGATACTAAGTAACCCCTCCAGCACACTATAGGAAGATGGTGTGTGCTGGGTCTATGAATTTAAAAAGACTAGTAAAGTCAAATTAACTTTACATTCTCTGGGGAAAAGTAGTCCCAGAGAAGGTGTTTAAACCTTGAAGTCCAAAGGACACCCCTGTGCCACTGCAACTAAAGGTGCTGTGCGACACAACAATAAAAAGATGATGCCTATGGAGTTATCTAACACTCTGCAACTAAAGAAAACAAGAGTAAAACACACATCAAAATGCATGAGAGAGTGGAGAAAAAAGCTCACACTCTCCAGGGAAAAAAAACAAGTCCTCAAATTCCAGCAAAGTTGCTGGTGGTCTCTAAGGTGAAGGGAATAAGCACATATTTGAGAATTCTCCCTAACTGCTAGGATAACGCTAACCAACTGTTTTACTTCCCAAAAATCACTATCTTATATGTGTATGCTGACTAAATGCAATTACTGTATTACTTTGTGGGTGCGCATTATTAATGATAGTACAGTAGACCCGTCAAACTCCTGTAACAATTGTGCGTGTTCAGCAACTGGCATAGGCGAATGTTCACAATTCTAACCAAGTGCGGCATTGCTAACAGTCACAATCCTATCTAGGTGTGACCCAGGCCAACGGACACACTTCCGTTTAAGTGGGGTACGTGCTACCGTTCTGGTGCACCAGTCAACATTCTACCTGGTTGTGGGACATACTACTATTCAGGCTAATAGTCACAGTTCTAACTAAGTGCGGCATTGCTGATATTTACAGTTCAGAGGCAAGATAGTGTTGAGTGGCAGGATTTTCCAAAGTAGTGTAATTGCTTTACTCCCCACCCATGCAACACTTCCTTTTTTTGAGTTGCTGCTGGTTGACGGCTGATCACTGGCTTCCCCTGCGGACACCTGCTGACACTTTCTGGAGCCGCCTCTGTTGGAGCCTCCCTTTGCCTTTGGTCCTTAGCCTCAGGGGCTGCCGGGAGAGGGCTGCCCTGGAAGGGTCAGTTATGACCAGGTGGGCGGGCTGGGATGCGGGTGGTCGAAATGGAAGAAGAAGTAAGGGAACCGGTGAAACGAGGCAGCACGCCTGGCCTGTGGATCACAGCAGCTCACCTGGGAACGCCGCATGGCAGAAACAAGGGCCACAAAACAAAATGGAACACACAAACGAGATTCGATTCACCTGATGGGACCAGTGGCAGAGGAGTCAGTCAAATGGGGCTGCAAGCATCTGGTGGGAGATTTAAAAGCTTGGTGCACTTTTTTTTTTCTTTTTACACAGATAAAAGATAAATAAGTGCACACGGACCAATGGGCTGCAGGGAGGGAGTTGGAGGGAGGAATCACAAACCACAAGGATGGCTGAAACAAGGGCCACAAAACAAAATGGAACACATAAACGAGATTCGATTCACCAGGTGAGTACTGGGAAACATTGTTTTCCTTAGTCTGTCTTTGCAACATTTGGTAACTTTTTATAATTGTACAATACATCTTCCAATTCAGTACAATAGGGGACACTTTTTGTTTTGCTGTAGACTAACATTCAAAAGATTTTTGGTTACTATAGCTGTGCCTAAGGGACAAGCTGATGGCAGCAGTTAATTTTTGCTATATTTTGGGGTTATTTGGCTTTAACGTTAGCGCGTCGTCCGCAATTGGCTTCCTAATGTAGCTAGTGTCCAAAAATGGCCGGACCACAAGGTTTTTTGTTTGTCCCTTGGCCATCTTGTCACTAACCCTTCGGCCTGACCTCTTGGGCCAGGAAAATCCTTATATGGACTTCCAGTGGCCAGGAAATCTGAGGCTTTTCCCGGCTACTGCAGGGCCATGTATGCGGCAAGGAAGCGGGTTGGAACTGTCTGGTTCTAATCCACAAACTGGTTTGTGTGTCTGAATGGCATGCATGAGCTGATCCACCAGTGGTCCTGATTGGACCACTGCGTGTGTGTGTAAAATCTTTGATTGGCTAGTGTGAGTTTCTGCTCTTAACTGCTTTTTGAATCCGAAGAGGACCCCTGAACCCATTCTTCAGAGATACTGAAGGAGCCCAGTATTCTGTCCATCTGCAAGACTTGTAAGGAGACCGTAGACCCGTTGGAAGAAAGCCTGGCAACCAACTTCTGCTGCTGTCCTGGAAGAGCCCAGTCTTGTAGATCTTCAGAAGTCCTGTGAAGGAACTTCGACTCTTAAAGTGGAGGGGCTTAGGGAGAATTCACATTTCTGTACTAATTCCCTTCAACCCTAGAGACCCCCAACTCTTTTGCTAGAGTTAAGGACTTTTATTTTTTTATCCTGGAGTCATTGAGACCTTTTTCTCACCCCCTCATATATTTTTGATCGGATTTGGACACTGTATCATTTTGATTTTGGAGCCTGACAAACTCCACAGCAATCTTCCTTTTGTATTGCGATACAGTACCTTCAGTGCAGTGTCACAGAGAAGTCCTTTGGATTTCTCAGAGGGTTTAAATACCTTCTCTTGGGTAAACTACTGTTCCCAAGAGCAGTAAAGTGAAATTGACTTTACTTACCTGTTCTTCCTCTATAGGTCCAGAACACCCTAACTTATGTGGAAGTACTGGGGGGGTTACTTAGTAGCGCCTTTTCCTACTTACTCATGTAACATTTTTTGTTACCCTCACTACTTTTAATGGCTGGTGGCAGTGGTTACATTTTCCTACCATTGTGCGTTTTTACCGAAGGCTGAATCCTCGGCTTCAGTAATGCACCCATGGTGCCCATTTTGTCAATTACCCTGGGCGTAAACCAGGTTTAACCCTTTTGTTTGTTTTGCCTTTGGCAGGCTTCAATGCTGAAACTCTCCTCTGGCTCCGTGTGTCTGGCAGGGCAGGAAGCGAGGGAAGTGCCCAAAACTTCCTGTTCTTTGTCTCCTTGGTTACCTGAATACTCTGTGCTGATTGGCTGTCCTTACTGTCCTTGCAGGACAGCTACCCTGCTGTGAGTGACAGCTAGGCTGTGCATGAAACAGAAAAACCTGCATAAAAGGCGAGGTCTCTTGAACAGAATGCAGTCGACCATTGGCTGAATCATCCGATGAAGGAAACTGGAAGAGAAGCTTGTGGCACCCTCCTGGACCATTGGACTGCCTAGTGAAGCCCTGCTGCAGTGCTGGATCTCCAATTTCATATGGACTAGAGCAGCCCTGGAACGGACAACTTCTTCCCTTGCGTTGGTGGGACCAACTGACCCCATGACAAACAGCTGGAAAACCTCTCCCTGCTGGCTGTACTTATTTGCTGCTGCTGGAACCGAGTGCTACGGGTCAGGAAACCCAGAATCGAGTGAATCGTCTTTAAGCCGGACCCGAGCTCCAGGAAGATCCTGAGGGCCCTCCTGAAGCAGGACGACCCAAGCCTGATCCACCACACCAGAGTGCTGAACCCCATAAGCAAAGGAAGCCCATCAAGTGTCTAAGAACCGCAGTGGTGCTATTGTCCGGTAGCTGAAATCACAAAGTGCTGCTGATATGAAGAGAGCCTGTAGCCGCCGACTATCTTCAATCTGCAGTGCAGGATTCAAGTACCTTGCTTGTTCACTGGAGACTTGCTGTAGCTGCTTTTTGCAGAGTTGATTTCAGCTCTACCCTTCACAAGCCTTACATCTTGTAGCCCAACAGTGATTCTTTTACTACAAAAAACATTGTGCAAGACTTTTGTGCAATCTAAAGAAGTGCCTCCGCTCAATAGACCTTGTTCAAATTGACTTTGGCTGTCCTGGCTCCCTGCAGACTCTACTAATCCATTGACTTTGGTTCTAACTGTCCCTCATAGGTGGTGCATAAATGTAACTTTCATTGTTGGGAAAGATCTAATCTAGACTTCATTGGGAGATTGAAAAGTAGTCACATGCTCTGAGAACCTGTTAACATTTTTCCTTTCCTAAACTTTTCCACAACCTGAGTATTTTATTAAGTACAACAAGTGATATATCACTTCCAAACATTGTCCTATTAATTGAAGTCACCTTGGGGTGTAGGAAGTGTGTGAGGCATCCCAAAAGCTTATCTTAAATCTGAGGAAGTGTTAGTGTTTTTCATTTTTACATATTGCTATTTTTAAAGAAGGCTCATTTACAGCGGACTGTTAAATAATTATTTTACTATAATACTTGGAGTAGAAGTGTTATTTGTATACTTGTAATTGTGAATCTCAGTGTTGCATCGCTACACTTCACATTTACCCCTCTTGAGAAGTTTGGCTGCTCAGTCACTCTACCAACTTGGCTGGAGTAGTCTCCCACAGGGTTACTGCATCCAATCTTGCTTAACAGAGGAAATGTCCGTTCTCAAATCCGCTCTGAGTCCTGCAAAGAAGAGCATTCGGAAGTACCCCTGAATCACCCAGTGGTTGCCCAGCTCAGAGTTTGGGCTACCATGCTGCAGACGTCACTGTTCAGTGTTGAGGTCTGTAACGTTGGGGATCGACGGCTTGTGCTACAGGTCTCATCCGAGCCATTTTGTGATTCCAGCATCAAGGGGACCCGAGATGGGAAGCAAAGTCCGACCGTGAGAAAGTATGTCCCCCTACTTGGCCGTGCATCGTTGGATGACTTCCATAACAGCTTTCCTGCATCCAGTCCTGTACTGAGTGGGGCTGCATCAAGATCTTCTGCATTCTCCAACCTGAAGACCTTGCACCAGCATTTGTCGCCAACCAGATAAGTGATTGAACCGTCATCCCCTGGACATCAAGGACAGTAGCTAAAGGCAGGAAAAGTGGCCTTGGACCCTTTTCAGAAGGCTTGCCAAATCCTAAGAAGAATCTCAATATGGAGTGTGAGTTGCAACAGTACTTGCCTGAACCCTAAATCCCTTTTTTTAAAGTTTGGCTTGGCCGTTTCTTGCTCGCACAAGCATTCTGACAGTTGGGGACGCTTTTATTAGCTAGACTAACTTGGCAGATTGGTCCCTGAGGACTTAGTATATGGCTAGATTGTTCTGCCCATATACCGGGGAGTGTGGGGGGGCATCCCTATAGTTTGGAGGAAAGGGGACCATGGAATAAGTGTCTATAGTGAGTAACTTTTCCATTTTTTAAAGTATCCCAATTTCCTCCTTGCAGTGTAGTGCAATGGGGATACCAAATATCCCTATAACATTTGATCTTTTGGGTTTCTGGTTATGTTTGGTGTCAAGAAAACCTAGTGGCAGCAGTAACATGTTGACAGTTTTTATATTTTACATGTGCACTTTTGCATTTGCCTTAAATGTCTACTAAAAGTGGCTAGCACCCAAAGATGGCCGTTGCGCAAGGTTGTTCACGTATTCTTTGCCCATATTGTAATTTAGCCTTCCCCCTTCCCTCTCGGGTCAGGAAATCCCATACAAGGTCATGAACATGCGTGGGAGGGAGACAGAGACTGACTCTCACTCCCTCTGCTGAGCAGATGTGAAATCAGTAGTTGAACTAGTTGTGGTTTGAATGGTGAACAGCCTTACCATTGGTGGGCTCCATCCTGCTTCCTGCTCCACTTTTTTCGATAAGAGGATGCCTTCTTCAGCCATTCTTCAGATCTACGTTGGAGCCAAGGTTCCTACGATGAAGAGCAGCCCACAGATGACCTGAGGACGGCTTCTGCAGCTGACCAGCATCCTCTCCAGTGATTGACCCGGTGAAGCCCTACTCCTCCTGTGTGATCCCCAAAGACCCTAGTCAGTGCATCAACCCTTGGACTGGCAGGTCCAACTAGTCTCGACCGCTGCTCAGGGATCCAACCCCAAGGTTTTAGGAAGTGTCCAGGGACCACACAGTGTACTGATCAGCTCCCTCCCGGGCTACATCACTGCAGCAGTTGCTGTTCTGCATTAAGCCTCATATCTTTAATGGTCACCAATTTTTGCCATAAGTTGACTTATCCCGAAGGTTTAGCCTCCTGAAATCAAAGGAGGCTGTGCTAGAGGTGCTTCTCTGACAGAGTCTAGAAGATTGTCTGTCGCCATGCCTGCAAGTGGTGGCCATTTCTAGAACTCTCATTCCTCCATCCTCTGAAGTTTCCTGAAAAGGGGTCTGCCCTGCAGCAGTCTGCATCCTTTGTTTTGGGCTTACATTTTGAAGTTGACCCAATGGAAGAAGCACTTGAACCTGCAACCCCTGGGTACCCTTCACCTGAACAAAGGATGGAAGATTGTGACCTCAGCATTTCTGGGACGATCCACAGTGTGACCTTGGATAATCAGTCTGTACCCCACCCCCGCACCCTCCGTAGGGTAACATTGGATGCAAACCCCCTTGTCCCCTAACTCCCTCTGTACTTGACTTTGGTTGTCGAACCTGTGTCAAGATTCCTACGCCAGGACTAGCCTTGGGACTGGGCTAGAGCGGAGTACTTGCCTGTCTTTGGACAAATACTTATTTAACTTTAAAATAGCTTTGAGCTGTTTTAACTTGCAATCACAATACCATTGCATCATTTTGAGAACACCTTCCCCGGAGAAGTCTACACTGAAACCTGTGACATTTGTGCACTGTCAGTGAGAGTATCGTTTCGCAAATCTTACCCTCAGTCCTGAGCCTCCCAGCACTACTGCTGTACTCTCTGGGACCTTTTATGACTCCAGAGGTGAGAAATACCTTACTCTTAACGTCCCGTCCCCTTTCCTCCGTACTGCACGGGCATACCTTCCTAGGGCCGGGAGACAGAACCTTTTTCACCAGAAAAAAATCTTCTTCCCCTTTAAATCTAGAGGTGCGTAAGGGTGCGTCCCTGGGAGCATGCGCTGCCCTGACTCCGCCCTCCCGCGCCACACCGCAGTCCCCTTTTCCGCGTTGACGGGAACAGGCCGAATTCACGAGCGCTCTTAAGAACAGATTGCCTCCAGTGGACCTGAATCAAGGTAGGCCACTCTTTTCTAGCGAACCTTGCATGGGAGACTCCTTTCCAGGTACTTGTCTGTGCGGGAGGAACCACTCAGATTTTCATACCAGCACGAGTACCGAGGGGGGGTCAGTGAATGCTCCCAGTGACAGTGCTGAGGGACCGGAAGGTTCTTTTACCGGGTCTTCACCCGAGGGGCCACGCCCTAATACCAGCAACATGTCTGAGGTGGCACCTATATGCAGTACTACCGGCAGATCCCCTGAGGGCGTAACGCCTACCAGGTCTCACTGAAGAGCAGGGTAGGCCTCATGATCCACACTAGTGAGCCAAGCAACACGGCGCAGGCACGTTGAAGGCAGATTGACAAGATGACCGCCGTGCCAGACATTAGACACCCGGCCGATACCGCACCAAGGAAGGGAGCAGGTGGAGGAGTGAGTGTCAAGGTGGAATTGGTGTCAACCAGGTATGTGGCCTACAGCCTATCCGCCTTTTGCGCAGGACAGGTTCCTGCTGCATCCATATGGACAGGGCACGCAACTTCTCCAGCAGTCGCCCGCTACCCTGTCAATTTCACCTACCACCCTTCCGCCTTGTGAGGACAAATTCTTTGAAAGGTTCCTCTGGGTTATGAAATCTCCTCTGCTGCGGGGGGGGGGGGATCATCCTCAGGGATGCCATCAGGGACGTGCTCCCGCTGCCGGTCCCAGCACAGGTACCCCTGTGCAGCCTCCCCTGGCCCTCCAACCTATAGTGCAGGCGATTCCGTACCATCCACCGACTCCGGTCTCCACACCTCTGCCTTTGTCTCCCAGCAACCCTCCACCGGTACCGGACCAACCGGACCGTCAGGTGGACACAGAAGATGATGATGATGATGATGAGGACCCCCGACACACCGTCGTCAGCCAAGGCCTTCCATGAACGTCTTGCAGGGCTAGCAGAGTACTTGGGCCTTCCTCAACCTGAGGTTGAGCAACCATCTGAGGGGGGTCCTTGACGAAGTCATCATGCTATGTCCCACAGCGAGAACAGGGATCCTGAAGCAGAAGGCCGTAGTCGCCTTGGCCAAAAAGGGCTGGCTCAAGCCCCCCTCGGTCCAGCAGGTCAATCGACGCCTGGACGCCAAGTACAGGCAGATGGGGGAGGGGGGGTGGGTGTTACACTTCCTCAGCTGCATTCTTCGGTGAATGCTGTGGCATCAATATACTCCAAGCCTCAGTCGTCCTCGGATCTCCTCGTCTGCGGCATTGCTAGGCAAGGGGAAGATCTTGGAGGCATATGGGAAGAAGCTGTATTCCAACGCGTCCCTGCATCTTCGTCAAGCCAACGCGGATGCCATGCTGGCAGCCGTTAACCAGAGGCTTTGGTGGGAAATTGCAGATTTCCTTCCAGAGCTGCTGGCGCAGAGCCAATCACGATTCAAGGCTGGACTGGCAGAGGCCAAGATGGTGGCACAAGACATCATGGAGTCCACCGTGGCACACATTGACACCTCTGGCCGGGGGGAGGGCGGGACCCTCTTCCACTCCACTACCGACGAGGAGCTGGATAAAAAGAAAAACTGCTCACAAATGGCTACGTCTTTATCCATCCTTACAAAGACCATGCCCAAAACGTACACCCAGTCACAGCAGCGCTCGGACAAAGGGCGTACATATGGAGGTTTCTGCAGCTTCCAAGAGCGGAGGTCCAGGCAACCAGACCGCTCGCCGACCCAACATCGGCGCAAGCAACAAAAAGGGGTTGGAGTAAGGGCTTTTCCCAGTCCCCCTCCTCCGTAACATCCTCAGAGGGAAAGAAGGCATGACACGCCCCCTCCGGGTCCACGTTTCTCTAGTGGTGGGACAGGCTTGCTCTCCATGCACACTTCTGGCACCAGAATTTCACGGACCCATGGATCCTCAATCGTATCCACTGGTTACTGCCTACCCATCCCATCCTCTCCTCCCTCGTCCCCTCCACTCCCACAGATTGGGACAGCAACTCTTTTGGCAGAGATCAGGTTGCTTGCCGAGAGCCAGGCAGTGGAGGAAATCCCAGCCTCCCAGCGAGGCTTGGGCTTCTACTCAAGGATTTTTGCCATTCAGAAAGAACCAGGCGGGCTTGAGTTGTGTTGCATCTTTCCACCCTCAACCTCTCCCTACCTCTGCAAAAATTCAAGATGGTGACACCAGCCTCAATAGCGGAGACATTGTGCAAGGGAGACTGGATGTGCTCCCTGTATCTGAAGGATGCATACTTGGACGTCCTGATTCGGCAGCCTCATCTTACTTTTCTATGATTCAGGATCATGGGCTACCATTTCCAAAACAAGGTGCTTCCCTTTGGCCTCAACTCGGCCCCCGGGTCTTTACCAGGCTAATGGATACAATGGTGGCCCTCCTCAGGGCGCAGGGCCACCACATATACCTGTACCTCGATGACTGACTCGTCGGGGCTTCATCTCCGGAAGCGGTGCACTGCATGTCCCACGCTCTTAGGAACACACTGCACAATCTGGGCTTTTCGCTCAGTCTCAAGAAGTCGCAGCTGCAGCCCAGGCAGAGTGATGACCTTGGGGCTCACCTGGGACATGTGCTCCGAGAGGTTTGCCTTCGGAGGACAAGATCACGGCCACCAAGAGGGCCATGTTGCACTTTCTCAGCAGAGAAGTGACATTTGCCTGGTGGTACCAACACCTACTGGGTCTAATGCCTGGCTGTCCCCCATGCGAGACTCGGGATGAGGGATACAGCTGCACTTTGCAGCATCTCGCGCCTTGAAACACTTGTGTATAGGCGCGTTACAAATACCATATCATATCATATCATATCATCATGGAACCAGGAGCTGGGCTCTTGGGCGGAGATGATCAACGTTCCTCATTCTCTTCACCCGGACCTCACATGGTGGTCTAGGGATTGCGACCTGCGGACAGGCAAACCTTTCCGGCAGCCTACCCTAAAGGTGGTCATCATTATGGACTACTCTATCGGGATGGGTGGGGGCCACCCTGGACAACCACTGCGTCCATGGCACCTTGACCAGGCAAGAGCTGGAGTACCAGATCAATTGGCTGGAACTGAAGGCCATCTGGCTACCTCTCAGAGCCTTCCTTACGGTTATCAAGGGCAAGGTCGTCCTCATTCAGACAGACCACTCAACCAGCATGTTCTATGTCAACAAGCAGGGAGGTACCAGGTCCCCGCCGCTGTACAGGCTGGCGGTCAGCATGTGGGAATGGGCCCTGGAGAACATCTACCTCACTGCCGTTCACCTTCTGCAGGAATCCAACCTGAAGGTGGACAGGCTCTGCAGACTTGGAGCGGACAATTGTGGCAACTGAACGACCTTGTGCTGCAGGAGATCTTCAGCAGATGGGGCCACCCCCAAGTGGACCTCTTTGCCTCCTGGGACAACAGGAAGTGCCAACAGTTCGCCTCCTGGCAGGGACAGGACCCCAGCTCCCATGCTGACGCATTTCAGATTCAGTGGAACAGCATGACCGCATACACCTTCCCGCCCACACCGCTGATACACAGGGTGATTTGCAAGATCAAGGAGCCTCGCCACCTCAGCGTCATCCTAATAGCTCCATGGTAGCCAGCCAGGCCATGGTTCTCGGAGCTGCTCAGCCTCTCGGGGAGACCAACCGGTCGCCTTCCGACTGGCCCAGCTCATCTGGCGAAGCAGGGGGGCAGGGTCATCCACCCCGTGCCACAAAAACTGACCCTCACAGCGTGGTTCCTGAGCACATCACGCTAGGGCACCTTGGCCTTTCCCCGGCTAATCTAGAAATTGTACAGGGGTCTAGGAGCAAAGCTACCAGTACCCAGCATGGGAGCAAGTGGACCAGGTTCTGCCACTGGGCAGCCTCCAAGGATATTAACCACCTTGCATGTACATTGGACGACGTGCTCTCCTTCTCGGCACACCTCGCCCACTCGGGCGTGCAGGTAGATACTTGCTGCACATACTTGGCAGCCATTGGGGCCTACAGCAACTCGGAGGAAAAGGTCTTCTCTTCCAACCCGATTGTCGAAGCATTTGACGGGCCTCGCCAGACTCTACCTGCCCATCAAGAGGCAACACCCTGTGTGGGACCTTGACATAGTGTTGGGAGGCCCTGGCCCACAAAAGATTTGAGCCAATGGCGTCCGCGGACATCAGCCTGGTCACTATTGAGACTAGCCTTGCTAGTCTGCCTCACCTTGGCTCGCAGAGTCAGCGAAATCCAAGCCCTGGTCGCCTCTGAGCCCTATTCCACATTTCACAAGGATAAAGTAGTCCCGCAGACACACCCAGCATTCCTACCCAAGGTGCCGTCCGCATTCGATCTGCACAAGGAATTAGTGCTGGCCCGTTTGATGGTCTCAGCCATCAAAGAAGCTTACGAGGGACAGCATAAGTCCCTGCCGGCCAACATGCATGCCCACGCGATCAGAGCCAAGGCAACGGCCATCGCATTCCAGCAGCATGTCCCCTGGCAAGTCATAAGCAGGGTGGCTACATGGGCCACCCCTTTGGCTTTCTGCAAGCACTACTGTTTGGATACTGGCTTTAGATCGGCTTAAAGGGGAAGGTTTTTTCTGGTGAAAATGGTTGTCTTCCCATCCCTAGGAAGGGACGTCCCTGCAGTATGGAGGAAAAGGGGACTACTACGGTGAGTAACTTATAATTTATCTCACCCACCTCCTGCATGCGCTTTAGTTTTGGGGCCACGTGTCCTCTTAAAAGGATCCTGTGTAGGGGAGCCATCTCCCCATAGTCTGTGGATCATTCTTTCCTATTGTAGCACATACCACCATGTGGCAGGTTGTCAGGGCACCCCATGGTCCCTAGTGCAATGTTTTGAGTTTGCTGCTGAGTCCCTAGACTACCCATTACAGGAGTAGTTGCCTCCTTTTTTGTGACTTGCATTTTACTAATTACTGCACAAGGCGTCTTCCATGGAGTGCTGTGGGGTGTTAGGCAGAATTGCATGCAGTACCCTCTGGGACCACCACACACAATTAGGACTACAGGTGTAAGCAAAAACCAACCTTTTGTATAAGTCTGTACCACACATTTTTTGGTAGCGAGCTGAGCAGCCTGGCTTCTCCCACGAGGGAGTGTGAGCAGTAAATGAAGCTACACAGAAGTATCACAATGGTTCAAGAAGACACTAAGCAAGGTTTCTTGGTAAAAATACTTAGACATTTATTTACAGTCATTTGGAAAACATTCACTAGTAGAAATCAAATCAATATTAAACACCAATACACTACAGTAACAAACTTGAAGTTGTAGAGACAGTTTGAGCTCCCCTGAAAAAGGAGCCAAATGGCACTTCAAGTATTTTCAATAGGAATAAAAAGACATAGGTTTGTACAATGGATTAGAAAACACTTCTGTTGGGCAAGGTAAAGGTTCAGTGTACCAGGAGGGTTGGTTCAATTCAATTGGCCTGGTCAAAGTCAATAGTCTAGTGTTCTTGGATAGGACAGATCATGTCTGGTACAAATGGAGAAGTCTTCGTAAAAGTTCTTAGAAGTAGTTTACATGAAAAAGATTGGTATGCTGGGTCACAAGCTGATTAGGCCTGCAAGTTGGGAAAGTTTCACAAACTTTCACCGCAAAAGTTAGGATCTCTCAACCGGATGGCTCAGTACCTTAAAGTGAAGCAAAAAAGATGTAGCTGACGACGGTGGTTCCTGGCAGTTCCTGCAGATCTTGCTGTTCATGAGTTCAGTCGAGGGGACAAGAGGGAGGACGTCGGGGGATTCCTGTGCACTGCACGGGATTGTTGTCGGAGCAAACAAAATGGAGTCACTTCGGTTCAAGTAGCCGTTGCTTCAAGACACAAACTGGTTTCCCTCTCCTTGGCTAAACTTTAACCAGCATTGAGAATGGTATCCAGGTGTCTTCTGAGCTGATTGTTCTCACCAACTCCAGGGAAGAAACCGTCCTTGAAGGAGCTTCTATGTCGAATGGAGATCTGGCAATTTGGATTTGCAGCATGGCTTCACCAGGCAAACCAACGGTCCAGTGGTTGCAGCAGCCGTCCTCTTCCAGCTCGTCTTTGGTTCTTGCGTTCCAGTGGTCGACTCTGCCTTCCAGTCCTGGAGACTCGCCTTTAAAACAGTTCTCTACCTTTCATTCTAGCCTAGCTGTCACTCACCCAGCAGGGTGGCTGTCCTTGCTGGACAGTCAGCCAATTGCGCCGGAGTGCATTTGGGACTCCTAGGAGACCAAGCACAGGGAGTTTTGGGCACCTCCCTCACTTCCTGCCCACCCCAGACACTGACGCCAGTGGCGGACTTGAGTCCTGAAGCCCGCCAAAGGCTCACGCACAAAGGGACTAAACCTGGTTTGGCGCGCAGAGCTAAACACCAGAAGGACCTTTCCACAAAAACGGTGAAAAAAGATGACCAGAGTCTGTTTTTGCAGAGGGGTCTTGTGCACCATATTGAAAAACATGGTGGCCCCGATTTTTAGCTACTGGTATTCGTGGTCAGGAGAAATCATGGTAGTTCGTTATAAAACCACTGCCGCCAGCCATTTCAATAGGAAAGGGAAGCTTTTGACAGCTACAAGAGTGTTTAGACAAAGGGGATACTAAGTAACCCCTCCAGCACTCTAACGGAAGTTAGTGTGTGCTCGGTCTATGACTAGTAAAGTCAATTTAACTACATTCTCTAGGTAACAGTAGTTGATCCCAGAGAAGGTATTTAAACCTTGGGAAGTCCAAAGGACATCGCTGTGCCACTGCACTAAAGGTGCTGTGTGACACAACAATGCAAAGATGATGCTTATGGAGTTATCTAAAACTCCATAATCTGAGAACACGAGTAAAACACACATCAAAATACATGAGGGTGGGAAAATAGGCTCACTCTCTCTCGCTAGGTTAAAAAAAATCATGTCCTCAAAATCCAGCAAAGTTGCTGGGGGTCTCTTAAGGTGAAGGGAATAAGCACATTTCTGAGAATTCTCCCTAACATGGGGGACACCTTGTATCCCCTTTATCTTTCTAAGGAGTAGTTTTTCTGTTTTTCAGGCATCCCTTAAACAGGTTGGTGGCAGTCGATAATTTCTACCATAATGTTGGAGTGCATCACCCTAGGCTTCTGCATCCACAATAATGCACTAAAGGGGACCATATACTTAATATGGCACCCCTTACCCGTTTAAGCCCTCTTCCAGATGTCGTTAGCCATCCTTCCTTTCCAGGTGGGGATTGCTCTCTTCCTACATGCACCTTGGCGGGCTTCTTGCAGAAAGCCAGTAGAGGCTCTCCTTTGTGTGTGAGAGCTGGCAGGAAGTGGCGAAGGGGCTGTCTGCCCCCATCCACATTCCTCCAGGGCCTGGAAGTTGCTGGAAGAAACTGGGAGGCTGGCTTTCCCCAATTGGACAGCCACATCCAGGTTTCAATGTGCATCCCTTTTTTGGATAGGAGACGAGCTGGAAACGGGAACCAAGCCGACCACTGGAACAGAATGGATTCAAAGAAGACGAGCGAGGGCCGCTGGAGGACTGCTGCAGCGACAAGTACTGGCCCAGTAAGAACCACTGAATCGCCCACATTCTCGACAGGGAAGACCTCCAAGGGGTGCCTTACTCCCAAAGGCTGGTTGAACCACCACGTCACCTGTCCTGCTTGAGGTTTGACTGTTTTTCATTGCTGGAGTGTGCACTGCTGCCGTTGCTCGGCAGGGCCCGAAACCAGACATCAACCGTTGCAAGGGCTTGCAGCAGGCCAAACAGCTGGAACTCCTAGTGGGCATCTTCAAGTCTCTCTTGGCACTCTCCACTGTACTGCCCTCCACAAGTAGACGTGTCTGTGTAGAACAAGTTCAACTGCCGAGTTGCTTAGTGCCTCTTGTCCGTCTAGTGTCATTGCAAGGAGTGAATCGGTGAAGATTTCCCTTGGGGTCCCTTCATCACTGTGGAACCAAGTCTGCGTTTTCCCTACAATCTGAGGCCTCCAGAGGATTCTATAAACGACCAGGGATTACTGTTTGTTTATAGAGCGCGCCAAACCAGGGGTTTCTGGGCGCTTTACAGGAATATGCATTTTCTTAGTTACAAAGGTACAGTCATGTCAAAAAGGCAAGTAAAGTTAATTATTTACAGTCAGTGCTCCAGATAAGATTTTGAGGTGGGAGTATTTTACGCATTATTTTTCAAATTAGAGCGCAAATGCAATTTCAAGAGTAAAAATTAGTTTTCTCCTCTGCAAGAGTAAAACGTATCCAGCATACGTAAAATCAGACCCGTAGCCCAAAAGAGATGTCTGGCTTGGCTTTAACCATTTTATTACACTTGTGGAAAATATTCTGCCATAAAATAACTTACAAGTACCTGGTACTTACACAGCATCATTTTCAAAATTCTAGAGCCTAGAAACTCTACTATAGATTGAGACTGATGTATTGACTGCAGAGGGAGTGTGAGTAACTGTTGGCATATGATTTACCTACAGCAACTTGTACACATAATCTTAGCAAAAGTCTAATCTACCTTTCCCGCTGTCTGATGCAGGAAATTAATGTGGATCGCCAGACACTAGTTAGCAATATCACTTCAAATAACCAACAAGTGCATGCGAGCTGAATTGCATTATGGTAGGCATATTTATAGTTTTTTTGGTTTATTGTTTGTGTACAAAGCCAAAAACCATAATTCTGGCAATTAGGAAGAAAAGCAGGCAAGTGCATAAGTTGAAGATTGGTCCCAACGCCCTACTTCAACACTAAAGTGTGTGATCCTGTACACATACTTTTGCCACTGCCTTTTTAGCAAAAATAGTAATTGCTAGTAGTGACCATTTATATAATGCACATGACAAAGTTTGTCTCTCGATTTTCTTCTTGCTGCTTGTTTAATATAACTTCACATGAACTCCTTGAGTATTAAAGACTTGGCTGTACCTTCCCCCATCTTCTACTTCCATCCTAGGAGAGCAGTCTTGATTGCCAAATAGGTTTCCTCCTAGATAGCCAAGAATCTGCATCTTGGACAGAACACGCATCACAGCAAATTCAGCCCATGACCGCTAATCACATCAGTGGTGGAAGTGGAAAAAAGGAACTAGTGGTCCTCTGGTTGCATCCAAAAAGGAGGGAGTAGGATGGCCGGACAGATGGGGTGGGCGGCAGGGTGGAGTATGGGAACAGGGGACCAGGATCACAAACCTTGGCTGAACAGTGAAGCAGGGATTTTAATCCACTCTGCAAATTTGGCCACGAGCGTTACTCAGTACAAATAATTTGGATTTCAAGACCTACAGTAATGATGTCTTAAAGAGTTTACTTCCAAAAACACCAATTGCACAGTAGCATCACATGGCAACATGTAAATCCTTACATCAACATGTTAAGCCTGAATGGTAAACTAGAAGTCCCAAAATCTAGTTAACCCCACTGTACTTTCAGTGATTTGTTATGTTCTGTAAACTTAGTAAAGCGCACGTACACCAAAGGCATCTTGGCGCTGGCTACAGCAGGAGGAATCAAAAATAGTAAGGTAACAACACCAGGAGAGAGAGGCTTAGAACAAAGTAGTTTTAAGCAGCCGGCGAAAAGTGAAGTGGTCTTCAGTAGTGCGGAGGGCCCTAGGCAACTCATTCCAGGCTCTAGCAGCTGCCACTGAGAAGGCACGGCCTCCCATATGAGACCAACGGTAGCGGGGGGTACTGAGAAGGCATGCAGATTGGGAGCGCAGCAGACAAACAGGTGTGTAGTAGGTAAACTTTGCTTGAAGATACTCAGCGCCCAAGCCATAAAAGGCACGATGCACCAGGCACATCGATTTGAACAAGATCCGGCTGGCTACAGGCAGCCAGTGAAGTTTCTTGAGCAACGGGGAGATATGGGATCCAAAAGGGGGGCGAAGTACAGAGCGAACGGCAGCATTTTGTAGCAACTGAAGCCTTTGGGTCAGATAGCGAGGCTGGGCCAGATAAAGAGAGTTACAATAATCTATGGTGCTGAGAACCAAGGCTGCCGCTACCGGAGCCTGACATTCAGCCGGAATAAACATTTTCCACAGAATGCAAAGTTTAAAATGACCCGCACTACAAACAGAGGCGACCTGATTGTCAAGAGACAGGGAGGCAGAGATTTTGACACCTAGATTACGAACCGATTGAACCGGGAGGGGGCCCAGGCTCGATGGCCAGAATTGCGAGGTCCAAAAAAGAAGGGGGGAAGAAGTACCCACCACCAGGACCTCGGTCTTGCTGCCATTCAGTTTTAGCCAATTTGTCATCATCCAATGACCTAGATCCTCCAAACAGTTTCTGAGGGGAGCGGCTGTCTCAGCTTAAGTAAGATTAAGGTGGACGAGGATCTGAGCATCATCCGCGTAAGAATAATAGCGGAAACCATGAGAGTGAATAAGAAGAAGAAGAAGAGATCTAATATAGACATTGAAAAGGATAGGAGAGAGTGCTGAGCCCTGAGGGACACCACAGGCAAGTGTAGCCAGCTTAGATCGAAAAGGGGGTTTATTAAAAAAGTTGTGTAATACACTCAGATATGGAGATTATTGCCCTCTACTGCCATGTAGTGGAGTAAAGTATGCTTTTTAATGAAAATGAATACAGAGTAAACAGTACGCAGAAGAAAATTAAATGCTCGAAGGGCTTTAATTACATGGGTATAAAGCCAAGATACACACCTTATCTGTAGGGCTGTTTACAGTACATGGGCCCAATGGGACAACAGTGATTAAGTGCATTACAATATGATAGTTACAAGGTAAGGTCATGATAGAAGGAAAATAGTTACTTATTTACAATGCATAGGAGTAATTGGAAAACAGTGATATGATACATGGATGGATCATGGATTCAAAGGTGTGACCAGACGACCCTTCACAGCGACAACAATGATGAGCCTTGCTTCCCTAAGCGAACTATCATTTGGGACCATCAAGAAGGGAGAAGCAGGGGACCCCCCCAAACCCCCCCCTCCATCTCCCTTCTTGCATATGGGGACAAGTATTGCTTGAGTACATGAGTGTGGGACTTTGTTGGATTCTAACAAAGCGTTAAAACTTAACAAATAAGCGATCTATATGGCCACTGCCTGCCTATACCAATCAATAGGGACCATATTGGGTCCAGGCACTTTCCCCAGTTTCTGTGACATAAGTTCTGCCTTAATATCACATGTAGGTAACAGTAAGGGAACTTTGCCTTCTTCCCTAACCTTTACCGGGATTGCACCAATCATCGCACTGGACGGCAGTTTGTCCTCCTTTATAAAGGTCTCCAAAGTGGACAATCCAGGCAGCCTCTAGGATGGCGTTCTGATCTAGTTTTGATCACACTTCCCTGGCCAGACACATTGCCAAAAGCACCTAGTATTAATAATTTTAGAGGTCTGGAGGGATACTCCCAAGGTCGATCATAGTACTCCACGTTCTTTGATTTTAAGTTTGCAAAATAAGGCTCTTGTTTCAGCCGGGGCCACTGCACCCCCGTCCGAGACGCACTTGTCATGCTTAATCAGAAACTTTTTTTCAACACAGCATTGACTGTCGTGCCATGGGGTTTTACATACTGATTTTGTACCAACTGAGGCTTAATGTACATATTTGTGATCTATGGTTTAGAGTGATACTACCTGCTAGATTACTTTCTTTGTGTTACTAAAGGCCCAATCTAATAAACATTGACTGTTTGAGCTAACTCGTTGAGGCCCTAGACCCCTCTCACACTCATTAAGCTAAACCTCGACTGCTATACACACCTTGATTTGGTTTTTGGCTAAACTGCGTCTCCCTATTCACCACTAGATTGGCCTCCTAAAATCTTACCACCAGGCTCCATTTTTAGAAACCATCAGTACAGGTCTCACTAAGGGAGCTGCTCTGTAGGGGAGTTTATGCCTTCTAGGCTGGGGGGGGTTCCAAAATGGGTACCCTATATTTTCTGAGGCTAGTAGCCTGGGCCAGTTTGTGTTCTCCACTTCATATGATGTGGCTGTGGAACCTGGCAAGTCACCTAAGCGCTTGTCGGTCACTTTATGCAAGGAGTAGGCATGGCACCTATTTCTGAGCCCTGCGGTAGCACTTTTACATTGGTAATGTAGGAGTACCACAGCTAAACTGGACGGAAACGGATGTGGCCATAAAGGGTAATTACTGTTGTGCTTGGAAAGTATGGGTTCAGGCTAGTCACACTAGATAGGCTTGATGTCCTGTGAACTGTGAGTAGAAGGGGTTCAGTTTTGAGGCTCTTCCACCAATACCCAGTTAGCTGACCCAGCTTCATTGGGGTTGTCCACAGGCGGTCTCTGTATCCCTGGCAAGCCCAGGCTCCTACAGTGTCTTTATTTAGCTTCTAGGTACTGGGTCCTGTTCCGTACACTGCATCAAGTCTTTCAGTTTTCTTGCAACTTCTGCTCTTTGGATTTCATGCTAAAGTTCCTGTACTGCAAGAGTCTGTCCCTTCCCTAGTGCTGTATTACTTTATGGTGAATGATTTAGTGGCATCTACAGGTCACAGGCAGATGGATGCATGTGCTGCTGAGCGGTTCCTTGTGGGCATGTCTTCCTACATTACAGCTGTGTCGTATCAGATCAGTTTGTACTAGCTGAACTTTCCCAATCAGTCGTTCCCTTTCGAGTGCTCCCTGCTTCCACAACGTAGCATTTTCTGAGGTGACTGCCTTCTGGGAGCTCCAACCATACCTATGGATTTTAGACCGGATTTCCTCAATGGAATAAATTGCTTATTTCGGGAGCCAAGACCGTTTGCATATAGGCATTAACACACCAACCAGATTAGTAATGGGATGATGGGTTTTTCCGTAGTGAACACTTGACGTTTTGGGAAGGATTGGCGGGTTTTTGGAGCATTCCCCATTTACCACATAAGGAAGCTCGAGGCTCTGTTCCAGGATCCGGGCAGTCTGGCTGTGCTGGAAAGGATAGACCCCTCTCGGGCTAGTGATGGAAGGTGGTGACATAACTTAATCACACTGTTTGGACTTTTTTTTGTGACCATTCTCCAAACTAGGCGCGGTTAGATTTATAACATTGATTTGTCATCTGGATCTATATTGAAGATGAGAGAATATTCCTGAAGGGTTCCAACACTGTGTTGGGGGGGGGGGGCAGGATCGCTGTGCCTGGGGGTATTGTTTCCTCTGGAGTCAATCACCCATGTAACTCAAGAATCAAATGTTAGATTGTATCCGTTTTGTGGGGAGAAGCAGTAATTTGACTGGATGATGGATCTCGGACACTTCCTCCAGCTGTGGCCATCCGAAGACAGAAGTGCTTCCTTTAAAAAGGGACCAATATAAATCCTTAGCCCCAAAACGTTTTGCCTAGTGCATTATACTTGTGTATTTTTTATTTATACTTGATTTAACGGTTACCAGTTTTTACAAGTGCAGAACAAACAAACTACTTCTGTATTGTAAATGTGCAGGTCATTTCTCTGGCGTGGCTCTATTTCAAAGGAAATGTGATAATTCCAGGTGTCAAACATCACAAGGCTTTATAATGTACAAACGTATGATCTCCTTTCACATGCTGGAGAATTAATCCATGCATTCATTGTTTTTTTCTTTCGTTGCTTTATTTTGGTTTTAACATGTTAAACTACAATGCATGCTCTTGGCAAAATGTGTGTATTCCAAAAAGATAAATACCTGTACGTTTATTTAAAAAATATATATTTTTTTGTTTTGCAGTGCATTTAAAACGACACTTTATGTTTCGAAATCACCTCTGTCTGGTGTTTGAGCTTCTCTCCTACAATTTATATGACCTTCTTCGAAACACCAACTTCCGTGGTGTGTCTTTAAATCTCACTCGGAAGTTTGCCCAGCAACTTTGCACGGCGCTCCTGTTTCTGGCCACTCCTGAGCTCAGCATTATTCATTGCGACCTGAAACCGGAAAATATTTTACTCTGTAATCCAAAACGTAGCGCCATAAAAATCGTGGACTTTGGTAGTTCCTGTCAGCTCGGGCAGAGGGTACGTATAGCTGTGTAACGTTTTCAAGTTTTACAAAATAAAAGCTTTTGGGGTTAGGGGCTTACATAGCAGACAACTTGTTTAACGGTCGGAAGGGGTGCACAACATTGAATGTTTTCTTATGATTTTTTCATAATGCATAATTGCTGTTACCATGACTTTGAAGCATTAGGTTGTCAGGGAATTTGGCACAGCGTAGTATGAACAGTCGTGAGAAAGAGAAATACATAGTAATATACATTAATGATTGTAGGCATATTACAACTTTTGGCAGAAGTGACTTAGTATTTTGTGTATGTAAAGGTGAGAGCTCTGCAATTACAGGTTAGATATTACTTCACGTGCACATTGGTACATTCGACATGTTAATCGGTACACTACTTTACCATTACCGTTTCAGGCATATGATAGTTTTGCCATTGAGGACTAGCGCCACAATGTTATAGCAGTTTTATGCGTTGGATTTGGGGTGCTGTGATTTGCTGTTAGTGACTGTGTTGGCAAGAGGGTCATATTCAGTGCGGGACTCGGATAACATGGAGATGCTGCACTAACATGTGAAGTGAGCAACATGTTTATACGTGACTGTCTATCCCAAGGACAACTGTTTACAGTTGAAGGGGCCTCCAAATACATGTTGGGTAATGCTTCATATTACATGCATCTTTGAACAGTTATTTGTGAGGTGTTGCATTACAAAACAGTATTATGTAGCTCGAAGTATGGTCGCACAAGTGTGGGAAATAACATGTTAAAATTGGTTGTTTTTCAACTGTCATTCCAAGCCATCCATGATCAGACAGGAATAGAGCTTTGTCTGATGGAGTGTATGAGAGCAATAGCCCAGCATTTCATAACAAGTGACAAACTAATTTCTGCATAAAGTATCTATCTGTCTATATAATTTCATATATTGGATGCATGTTTGGTTAAGCAATGGGATTCTGCAGAATATTGGTTTTGTCACTTGTTTGGGAAAGGGTACCTCAGTTCAGGCCTACCAATATTGAAGGAAAGTTAAGGCAGAGACTCTGGTTCCAAGTGGCAGTGAGCGTGGGCCCCGCTGTACCGTTTTTAGCCCGAACCATCTTGAATAGCTCTTTTTGCCAGGTCCTTTAAAGGTACAGAGCTCCTTTGCCTCCTTGGCAATCCCCTATGCTTTTCACCACCATCCTCTGACTGCCATTGTTGTCCTCCCACCTCCCCGCCCACCCCAGAAAATGATGAATCAACAAAGCATCCTTTGTATCCACAATTTTTACATTTAGTGACTATGGTTGATGTTCAGCAACTATTGCAATGAAGGATTAGCAGGGTCCCATTCAGACTTTGAAATAGTCTACAAAGGTAATTTTATGTTTGTATGGTTTCACTGCAATTCTCTTTTCTATGCTAGATGATCCTTAGGCCTACATCCCGTCCCTTTTCCTCCATCCTATATGGGCGTCACTTGCTAGGGGCGGGAACAGAACCCTTTTCACCAGAAAAAAAACTTTTCTTTTAAATGTATACGCACGGCCGTGGGAGCATGCACTCCCCTAACCCCAGTGCCACACCTCAGTGCTCTTTTCCGCATCGACGGGAGCGGACCGATTTCAACAGCGATCCAGGGTGAGGCCTCAAGCCCGGTAATTCCATGCACTCTTTCCCTAATTTTTTGCTTTTTCTAATTTTCAGGTTTTGGGAACACGGTCCACTGGTGCCGTAGTCTGTCCCTGGTGCATGTCGGCCACGGCTAGCTTCAGCAGGTGCCCATCATGCGATGGTTCCTTTCCCATCCCGGATCCGCACATGCTCTGCCTCCAGTGCCTTGGAGAAGACCACGAATGGGAAGGCTGCTCGGCGTGCAAGGCTCCCACGCCCTGGTCTCTCAAACTGGTTTGCACGGTGGAGAGCATTAAGGAATGCATATGCAGGAAAGCCAAGAAAGTGAGCATACTCCTCCTCACCACCGTTGCCCATGCCTCTGATGGTTCCGGTCCCAGCACCTACACTTCCAGTTCCTGAGCCAACGCTAGTGGCAGATCGGACGCCTACGGACCGTGGGGCCCCTTCTAACTCGGGTGACGAACAAGACACAGATGAAGAGGAACAGGACACGCCTTCTTCGGCAATGGCATTCCATGATGGGATCGCTGGCCTAGCGGAATACCTGGGCATCCCTGCACCCCAGAAAGAGCTGCCGGAGTCGAGGGTACTGGGAGAAGATCTCACCATCAAGGCGGAATCCAGATGCAGCATCCCATTTCAGAAGGACATGTAGGCTCTGGCGAGGGGTTGGCTCAAGCCCCACTCCACTCAGCCAATAAATAAATAAAAGGCTAGATGCATATTTCAGGCAGGTGGAGGGCGACACTCTGCTCTTGTCAGTTCACCCCCAACCACTGTCATCAATCATTGCGGCAGCGTCTATGAAAGCCAAGCCTCCGACCTCTACCATGAGCACCTCCAAATTCCGTACTACTAGGCAAGGAAGAGAAAATGCGTGAAGCCTACGGGAAGGTGTACTTGAATGCAGGGCTCCACCTCAGGCAGGCCAACACTGATGCCATCCTTGCAGCTGCAAATCAATGGCTGTTGATGGAAATTGCAAACTTCCTCTTGGATATTCCAGCCGACAAACAAGCCTCTTTCAAGGCCGGACCCGCTGAAGCGGAACTTGTGGCACAGGACATCATGGAAGCCACAGTGGTGGCGCACACAGATACTGCTAGCAGTGCAATCTGTGTGGCGACTGACATATGAAGGACGGCATGACTGAAGGCGATAAGATTCAACCCTGATGTTCAGGACAGAATCCTTGACCTGCCTTTCGAGGGAGGTGACTTGTTCCACTCCACCACTGACGAGGAACTTGATAAAAAGAGCAGCTCACAAGCGTCCAAGTGCCTGGCCATTCTCACCAAGCCAGCAGCCAAAACCTTTGCACAGGGCCACTCTCGATCAGACCGAGGGCAGTCCTTTGGTGGTTTCCAGGACCGGCCGGCCAAGTGACCCAGCCAACATTGGCAAAAACATCAGAAGTCTTTGCACAATGGCTTTTTTCAGTCCCCCCTCTTAGACATCTGCCGCCGACCCCCAAAAACACAATGATGGCTCGTTTCAGATCCACAGCACCCCAGTCGGGAGCAGTTTGGCCCTGCACTGTCAAGCTTGGTGCTCACCTTTTAGGAACTTGTGGGGGATTTTGGTAGTCTCCTTGGGCTTCTGGCTGCCCCTTCCATTCCCCCCCCCTACCCACTCCCACAGATCTGGACTCTTTAATTCTTAGCTGAGATACGCTTCCTTGTGGAGAGCGAGGCGGTGGAGGAGGTTCCTCTCCCTCGGCAGGGGCAGGACTTTTACTCCCGCATTTTTGTTAGTCAAGAAAAGAACCAGGCAGACCTGCATGTGGTCCTAGATCTTTCCTTTCTGAATCTATACCTACCTCTGCAGAAGTCCAAAATGGTGACGCCAGTTCTTAAAGCTTAGATGTTGTGTGTGGGGGTGGAGGGGGGGGGGGGACTGGACGTGCTCCCTGAATCTGAAAGACACATGTTTGCACGTCCTCATAGTGCAGCCTCATCGGGCCTTCCTCAGGTTCCCGGTCATGGGGTTTGCATTTTTAATAAGGTGTAGCCATTTTAGGCCATTTGGCCTGAACTCTGCGCCAAGGATATTCACAATACTGAATTCAGTGGCGGCCCTGCTCAGGTCAGAGGGCCTCCATGTATATCCTTACCATGACGACTGGTTAGTCTGAAGGGGTGCCCAGAACAGGTCAAGTACCCAGCGGACAGACTCATAACTACACTCTACAAACTGGGGTTCTCAATCAATTTCCAGAAATCTCTGCTCTACTATACACAAACAGTGGTGTTTTTGGGACTGCTGTGAGATACTCTGAATCAGGCGTTGTTCTCCACAAGGGAGAAGGTGACGGCGCTCAAATTCTCCATTGTTCACCTCCTCAGCAGAACAGTGACTACAGCCTGGTGGTACCAGCACCTGCTGGGAGTACTGGCAGCAAGCCTTCTGGCCATCCCTTACACTAGGCTGCAAATTAGGAAGCTGTAGCTGCATTTTCCAGCATTCTGGGACCAGGAGTCTGGTCATCAAGGAGTCCAAGTCAATATACCCCCTCACCTACAGCAGGACCTCACTTGGTGGGGGCAGGATGCAAACCTCATGGGGAGCAGACCATTCTGGCCCCTTCTGGCGGATCATTCTATAACTATGGATTCCTCACTCCACTGGTGGTGCCCTGCCCTGGGGATGCATACTGTGCATGGTCTGTGGTCCCAGAACGACCAACAAAATCACAATAACTAGCTGGAAATGATGGCCTTTTGGCTCCAAATCAAGGCAGTCCTTCCACTGATCAGGAGCAGCACAGTTTGTATTCGGACGGACAACTCTACCTGCATGTACTACCTCAAGAAGCAGATGGGGCGGGGGGCACCAGATCCCTACTCCTATGTAGGCTGCCCTCAGCATCTGGAAGTGGGCTATTGCGCATGACGCCTGGACCTCAGTGGTGCATCTGCTGGGGGAATCAAACCAGGAAGCGGACGGACTCGGTTGGGCACGGCAACTACGAGTGGCAACTGAACGGGCGAGTCCTTCGAGACGTTTTCAGCAGGTGGGGTCACACGGTCACAGACCGGTTTGCAACGGAGCACAACCAGACTTGGCAGAAGTTCGCGTCCTGGGTGGGCGAATGCATGTCCTCCTAGCTGGCCCTCTCATCCATAAGGTTGTTTGCGAGATCAGGCAGACGCAGCGGCTGTCTCATTCTCATAGCGCCTCAGTGGCTGCCCAGGCCATGGTTCTCAGAGATTCGACAGCTGTCAGTCCAACCAGAAGTCTCATGTGCAGAAGAGGAATGGTGGGTGGGTGGGGCTGTCCTTCACCCTTGCCCGGAGAGGTTAGCCCTAGCAGCCTGGTAGCTGAGCAGGTGACTCTTCAATATCTCTGGCTATCTCAAGACAACCTAGAAATCATTCAGGGAGCCAGGAGTCGGGCTACTCGAAAGCAATACAAAAGCAAATGGACCAGGTTCTGCTTCTGGTCCAAGGAAAAAGGAGTGGACCCACTATCGTGCACACTGGGACCAGGGGGTGTCTTTCTCGGCATATCTCACCAGATCAGGGGTCCAGGTTGACACCTGCCGGACATTCCTAGCGGCCATTGGTGCATACAGATACTCAGACAAGTTTACTGTCTCCTTGGCTCATCCAGTAGCGAAGAGGCACATAGCGGGCTTAACCAGGCTGTACCCACCTGTCGGACGCCAGCACCCAGTATGGGGTCTCAACTTTCTTGGCACCCTCGTGCACAAACCATTCGAGCCCATGGCCACAGTGGACCTCAAATTGGTCACGCTGAAGACAGTGCTACTAGTGGGGCTTACTTCAGCTTGCGGTGTTTGTGAAACTCAGGCCCTGGTGGCTTCCTAGCCCTACAATATATTTCTTCGGGACAAGGTTGTGCTCTGCACTCACCCCAGGTTCCTACCAAAGGTTGGGTTCTAGTTCCACAGTAACAAATTGTGCTCCTCACTTTCTTTCAAACCCCAAGCAAGACGCTAAGAAGGCTGTTCCCTGTTGGGACGTCAGAAGAACACTAAAATTCTATCTTGACAGAACCAAGGACTTTTGCAAGATGGGCGTCACATTTGTCAGGTCAAGGCCTGGAGAGCAAGCATCCAAAATAGCTAGATGGGTGACTGCAGCCATCCAGGAGGCATACAAGGCTTACGACAAAGAATCACCAAGGGGCATGCACGCTTACGCCATCAGTGCCACGGCAGTGGATGTTGATTTCCAGCGTCGCGCACTGTGGATAGTGATTAGCAGGGAGGCGATATGGGCCTCCCCAATGGCCTTCTGCAAGCACTACTGTAAGGATACCAGTGCCTGGGCTGACGCAGCATTTGGCCAGGCTGTCTTATCTAGAGTGTCAAGCTCTCCTCACCAGGGTGGTCGTATCAGTTGTAGTCGCTCATACAGGATCGAGGACAAGGGGATTGGACGTAGGAGTAATTGTTACTCACCAGAGTGACTAACTTAATCCTCTTCCATTGTCCCCTTCCCTACATACTTCCCACCATCCACCCCACACCCTCTAAAAAAGAGCAGCAAGGTTGAGCAGTTTAATACAGCCAACGCATCAAAGGGGGCTGAGGTGTGGCATCGGTGGGCGGGGTTAGGCGAGCTCATGCTCCCAGAGCCACACGTGTATGAATTTAAAGGGAAAGTGTTATTGCTCTGATGAAAAAAGTTCTCGTCCCTAGCGAGGGATGCCCATACAGGATGGAAGAAAGGGGACTATGGACTAGGAGTACGTTGGTCAATCTGGTGAGTAACACTTAATATCTTCCATCCTGCTCTTCCATCTTCTCAACTGATTGTGACAGCCTGCATCTCAAAGACCAGTCAAAAAACAGACAAAAAGAGGATGCCACTTTAGGAAATTTGAGTGACAGACTGCGACCAAATGGGCATGTCTCCTTCCACATGCCAGCCATACCACTCTACCTGTGCATCAACCGTCACATCAAGTTGCCGTTTTTTCCAGCAAGTGGCTGTTGGAGTTAACTATTCTCTTGCTCACATTTTATTTAGTCAGACTTTTTTGTGCAGTGCAACAATCGTCTGTTAGGCAAGTTTGTATGCAGTAACCATGTGGGAGACTACCAGTCTTGTCCTCTTGGTATTAGGTAACCCCCCTATTGGTTTAGGTCTGTACTACACAAGTTGGTAGAGTGACTGAGAAGCCAGACTTATCTCAAGAGGGGTAAATCTGAGCTGTAGCATCAAAATCCAGAAATACAAGTATCCAAATAACACTTACACTCAAGGTTTTCTAGTAAAATAATGATTTATTTAACGATCAGTTTTAAATAAGCATTCTTTAAAAAGGGCTATGTGCAATAATAAAAATACACTTCACAGTCAAGCAAGTAGATACTCTTTAGAGATGCTTCATACACACTTCCTACACATGAAGTGACTTCACTAGCTAGGATAGTATTGGGATTTATATATCTCACTATTTCTACTTGGTAGAATTCTGAGGTCAGTAAAGAGTAAATGTTAATGGAAGGAAACGGGTTAACAGATTCTCAGAGCACTTGAGCACTTTTAAATCTGCCAATTAAGTCTAGATTAACCTTTCCCAGCAATACTAGTTAATCACCAATGTAACACCTATGAGGGACAGTTACAACCAAAGTCAATGGGTTAGAAGCATCTTCAGGGAGCCAGGACAGCCAAAGTCAATCTGAACAATGTCTGGGGAGCTGTGGCACTTCTTAGATAGCACTAAAGTCTTGCACAAAGTTAGTTTGTAGAAAATCGCTGTTGGGCCACAAGCTGCGAGGCTTGTGAAAGTCAGAGCTGAGACCAACTCTTCAAAAAACAGCTACTGCAAGTCTCAAGTGAGAGAATGCAAGTTAGACAAGAGGTAAGTACCCCTTAGTCAGCACAGTACCTTCGGTTTGAAGAAGAGGATCCAGCTGGCTTCTGTTCTGGTTGCACGGATGCAGTTGCTGGGTTCCTGGGCCTCCGTTGTGGGGACAAGAGGGAGGACGTCTGGAGGACTCCTGCACTGCATTACGGAGGTTGGTGGCAGCTACGGCCTCTTTTCAATTCAGTGTCACTTCGCGGTTTCAGCTACCGACAAATAGCACCACTGTGGATCTTGGACACTTGATCGACTTTTTTCACTCCTTGAGTCAAGCACTCGACTAAGGATTTCTCGACCCCTGGTACTCGGTTCCATCAGCAGCAAAGAATTACAGCCAGTTGGGGAAGGTATTCCAGCAAAGTTCATCTTGTGGTTAGTTCGTCCCACCAACCCAAGGGAAGAAGTAGTCTGTTCCAGGGCTTATCTAGCTGATTAGGAATTGGAGCTGCAGCACAGCAGCAGGGCTTCACCAGGCAGTTGAACGGTCCAGGAGGATGCAGCAAGCTTCTCGTCACGATTCCTTTGTTGGATGTTTTGTCCAGTGATCGACCCTGCCTTCAGTCCAAGAAACCTCGCCTTTTATGCAGGTTTCTCCCATTCATGCACAGCCTAGCTGTCGCTCACACAGCTGGACAGCCAGCCAATTAACACTGGGTGCATTCAGGTAACCAAGGAGACTAAGGACAGGGAGTTTCAGGTACCTCCCTCGCTTCCTGCCCTGCCAGACACACTGGAGACAGTCAGGTTTCAGTACTGAAGCCCGCCAAAGGCAAAACTAACAAAATGGTTAAACCTTGTTTGACACGCAAAGTAAATAAACCCAAGAAAGACCTCACAAACGAGAAATGGCAAAAAAAGACCGGGCCATTTTGACACAATGATCACCCATGGGTGCTGTACTGCAGCTGAGTATTCAGCTTGCGGTAAAAATGCACAATGGTAGAAAAGTTTAACCATTGCCACCAGCCATTAAAAGTAGTGAGGGTAACAAAAAATGTTACACGAGTAAGTAGCAAAAGGGGTAACTCCCCAGCACTCTACATAAAATGGGGTGGGTTGGATCTACATAGTTAAAAAAGGTAAGTAAAGTCAATTTCACTTTACTATTCTTGGGAACCATAGTTTACCCAAGAAAAGGTATTGAAACCTTAAGAGAAATCTAACAGATTTTTCTGTGACACTGCACTGAGGGTGCTGTGACACCATACAAAAAGTAGATTCCTATGGTGTTAGTCAGACTCCAAAAACAAAACAGTCGAAATCAGATCAAAAATACATGAGTTAAAAATATCTAACTCCAGGGTTAAAATTAAAAATCCAGTAAAAGAGCTGGGGCTCTCTAAGGTTGAAGGGAATCGGCACAGAAATGAGAATTCTCCCCAGCATCCTCTGCTCTAAACTTACATTTTTCCTTTTCTAGCATGATCTTCCCTCTGCTGTACAGCACCACCTTCAAGCATCCTGTGCTAGAACCAGTTCTCACCGGCCAAACCCTTACTATGCCTGGGGGTGCAGAGCTTCGGAAACCCCCACTGTGTGAGTTATTGTACCCTGAATGAGGGAATACAGCCAAGGTCCTAGAGAAAGCAACTTATTTCCCTGTCTGAGCTGACTGCTGTAAAAAAAGGGGGGGGATAACTATGTGAAGCACTGTGCGACTGCCTACATGGGTAAAAAGAATCCTGGATCATCCAACTTAAGTCCGTCCACTGGCAATAGGCTCTGCAGAGGTGAAATTCCATTCATCATGTTCAAGCCTTATCCATAAGAAGCTCAGTGATGGAGCTTAACTGCATTCAGAGCCAGCCGTTTTAACATCTCTGGATTCTGAATACAAGATTCCTAAAGAGGACACATTTGTAGTTCTGGAAAGTTTGCAAGTGCAGTGAAATCCATTGGTCTCATAAAAGCACGGACCCAATCCTTGTGAAATTTTTACAACATAATCACTGATTGATTTCAAATGGATTATGTCCTCCCATGTATTCCCAATCTTTGATATCTCCAATATCCAGCTCCCCCTATCTATCCCTCTCTCCACTCCCCTCTCCTGGAGTGACCACTACCTCCTCTCCTCATCTCTCTTCCCTCCCCCAAGCCAAGCCCACCCCAACACTGCCACCTACCTTCCTGGACATCCGGCCCATGAAGCGTGTGTCAGTTGAGGCTTTTGCTTCCACCTTCTCCCCACCCCCTCTTCCTCTGGCTGACTCACACCCTGACACAGCCCTGTCTTCTCTCTTTTCTTCTATTTCTGATACTCTTGATGTTCTTGCCCCTGTCATGAGGATCCGCCTGAAGTCCAAAGCCAAGTGTAATTCCTGGTATGACTCCGACGTAGCTACACTTAAACGTAGGTGTAGGGCGGCTGAGAGAAAATGGAGGGATTCCTGCTCATCCTCTGACAAACTGGCCTGTCACCTACTCCAAAGGCAATACCGTCTCTGTCTGTACCAAGAAGAGAGTCCACGTTCAAGCCTGTCTCTGCGGCATCTAACGGCTCGGCCGACCTCTTTAAAACTTGTAAGGCGCTGGCCAACCCTGCTGCAGTCTCTACCCCTCCCCTTGCCTCTCAGGCTCTTTGCAATGCCCTGCCCTCACACTTTATCTCAAAAACCAAGGACATCCTGTCCGCACTCTCCTCCACTCCCTCTCCTCTCCCCTCTCCCGTCAGTACACTCTGACCCTCCTTCTCTTCTCCCCTGATGGGGTCACTAGACAAGCCGGATCTATGAAAGCCTTGTCAAAACAGGTTCATCCCTGTTCCTCTAAATCTCTCAAGGACCACATTGATACCCTCGCTCCGGCCCTTGCCAACTTCTGCAACCACTGCTTTGCCTCAGGATCCTTCCCCTCCCCTCTTAAGCACACCCTTGTGCATCCTCTCCTCAAGAAACCCACAGCGGATCCCTCTTGTCCGGCCAACTATAGTCCAATTTCCATTACCCCCTTCTTAGGCAAACTCCTTGAAAAGCTGGCCATCTCTCAGCTAAACCTTCATTCTGATTCTTTTGGCTGTCTCCATGACCATCAGTCTGGCTTCAGATCTGGCAGAAGCACGGAAACTGCTCTCCTGAACATCCGTGAAGATCTGCTTTCCAACCTTGACTCTAGAATTCCCTCTGTTCTCATCCTAATTGATCTCTCCTCTGCCTTTGACACGGTCAACCATACCATCCTGCTCAACCGTCTCCGGGATAACTTGGGCATCACCGATCAGGCTTTGGCCTGGCTGACCTCTTTCCTCTCTGATCGACCCTCCCAGGTCCAACTTGGGTCCTTCCTATCATCTATCTTCCTCTCTGCCTGTGGTGTTCCCCAGGGGTCTAACCTCTCGCCCTGGCTTTTCAACCAATACCTGGCAACTCTCGCCCGCTGTATTGCCATTTTCTGCTCAAACTTCAGTGCTATGCAGACGACATTCGACTCATTTTCAGGCTGCCCTCGGCCACCTCCTCCACCTCTCTCATCACTGATTGCCTAACTGCCATTCAAGATTGGTGTGTGACCAACGATCTTTGTCCTATTGCCAACAAGAGATCCTCCTCATTGGCACACCATCACCTTCCTTTCCCCTCACACTCTGGCCGGCCTCCCTTGGCCGCCCTCCTATCCCCACCTGCGAGGCCAAGAACCTTGGTGTCACCTTTGATTCCACACTCTCCTTCTCCGCCCACATCGCTAATGTATCCAAAAAGTCAAACATCCTACTGCACCTCCTCAAAGGTATTATTCCTTTCCTCTCATTCCCCCAGAAGCTAACTGTCTCTCAAGCTCTGGTTCTCTTTAAGTTGGACTATTGCAACAGCCTCTTTCTTAATCTACCTGCCTCTACTCTCCGCCCCTTTACAACTTATCCAGAACAGGACTGCGAGACTTGTCCTTGGCCTCAAGCCCTGGGACCGTATCTCTCCAGCTCTGAAATCTCTCCATTGGCTCCCAGTGGATGCAAGGATTACATTCAAAACCAAGGCTTTCTGGGGCCTGGGTCCAACATACCTTCAGCTATCCCTCTGCAAATACCTCCCATCTCGAGCACTACGCTCCTCTACCTCTAACTCCCTCAGGGTCAGTCGGTTCTCAAAGAAACGAGCTGGGGGTAGATCTGTCTTCGGCTGGGGCCCTCCCTCTCGAACAGCCTCCCTGCCACTCTAAAGCTTGAGGAGAACCATCTCCAGTTCCGGAAGCACCTCAAAACCTTCCTCTTTGCTTCTGCATTCTACTCTCCTACGGCACCATGCACCTGGCCACCCCCTGTCCCCCGGGCCAAGGTACCTGCTCATCTTGCCACCCTCACGCACTGCCTGCGGGCCACCCCCTGCACTGGGGTCTGTATCTGTACCCATACCGCCCTCCCCTTTTCTTCCTGCACTTTCAGACCTACATGGCCTGCTGCCATAAACCCAGCACTTGCCACTTGCTGGCTGCCTTCCCATTGTTTGTTGCCTTTTTATTTTTTTTAATTTTTTCCTTCTCGCTCCGCACTCTCCTTTTGTTCCCTTTTTCATGTTTCATTCACTTCTCTGCCTTCCACCTCTACCCTGCACTTGCACGTTCTCAATGTTACTGGGCCTAGTAAGATCTTTGTTTTTGTTCTCCCCTGTTCCCCTTCCCTTGCCTTGTCGCGCTCTGTAACACTTGTGTATGAGCGCGATGGAATTAAAATACCAATATCCAGTTTCAGCTGCTTTGGCAAAACATTTTGGCAGACACCGTTGTGCGTCGATGCGGTCAACTCGATGTCCCCCGAGTGCCTACGTCTCGGGGACGATTGGCACTCAAGGTATATATAGCATGTACAGTGCCAGTTAGCTTCAGCTCCATTTTTCCCAGTAAGATTTCTTTTTTCAAAATACAGCACACTTCATAAATGCCAAGACTGAAACACAGACATGTCCTTGACGGACCCACATTGTGTGTGCTTGTGATGTCTCGGTGTGGAGCACAAGACCTCAAACTGTCAGTGTTGGTCAGTGACCAGAAAAGCTCTGTCGAAAAATATACGTCTGATGAAGCGAGAGACTCGCCTCGACAGAAGACTAAAAGGTCCAGATCACGGAGTGGCTCCCACCACTCCTCGTTTTTGAGGAAATGGAAGAAAAGGCATCATAAATCACCTAATTTATCTTCCTCATCTGACTGATCCATTTATGAAGACAATGAGCCTTCAGATGACAGTGAGCCACCTTTTGGATTGCAATATTGAACCCCTAATGTCTGATAGCTTTATATCAGAGGAATCTAGGTTGCAGGATCTGCATGAGAATTTACAGTCGGCCAGTGGGGTGGACAGTTCACCAGAATTGTATTTTGTTAAGCCAGAATCAGATGACCACGCAGATACATCTTTGATATTTAATGACCAGGGCCACTGATTTTATGGAATGGAGCAGGCCTGCCCTCCCGTTCGAACAGGATGGCCTCGCGGATATCCTGGACAAAGGTCCTCAAAGGGATCCTATCTTATGTTTTCATTTAGCTCTACAGAAGAGAGTAAGTGCAAACTGGTAAGCACTGAAATCAGTCCGGCAGTCAATAAGAATTTGACAAAAAATATAGGCCGTCAAGTAGTGACCACAGCTACTTGTCAAAATATCCCCAGAAAGTCTGGTGTTGCAAGAAGCAACCAATACCTCCATGTATGCTGCCTATCTGACCATCCCACCAGATCAGGATGATAAAGGTATAGACACCTGGTCTTGGAAAGCCTTTCCTGCTAGGAGCATGGCTCTCAAGTCAGCCAACTCTACATTTGCCCTTGTGAAATTCAACTACACCCTATGGGACTGTGCATCCATGGCAGTGGAACATATTCCCAAAGGGGAAGAAAGAGGCTGCTTCTTGGTCAATTTAAAAGATGGCAAAGAGGCAATGCGCTAGTCTCTTCAGTCGGGTTTGGATTCTGATAACAGTATCAGCAGAGCTATGGCAGCAAGCACCGTGATATGCAGGTTTGCGTGGTTAAGGAAGTCTGAATTTGCACTGGACGTGCAGTCTAGACTAATTTAATATGCCTTTTGACGTGTCTCCTCTTTTTGGCCGCAGGGCTGACGAAAGCCTTGAGAAGCTGCAGACATTTAAGGCGGCAGCCAAGTCTAGGTGCTGCTGTTACAGCCTCAGCCCTTTAACCCCAGTAGACCGTCTTGGAGGGGTAGAACCTTTTGCTGGGAAGAGTGAGAGGAATAGCTGGTCAAAGAGGCCAGACAAATTTCCCTCGTGGTGGACGAGGGAGAGGTGCAAAGCCTGTCCAAGCAGCAGCACCTTTACCATCAGCCATTGCTTTAGCCGCCTTGAAACCTCTGCCATCTTGACGCACAACTCCCATTGGGAGGAAGACTCTCTCGGCATCTGAAAGAATGGATGGATATTACTTCAGATGCTTGGGTAATACAAACCATAGCCCAAGGTTACTGTCTCCCCTTCGTTCAGAGATCTACGAATCATCCACCGGGAAGCCGTTCGTTAAAGGTTCCAGATCCGTTCATTGTGCAGGCAATTCTGGCCCTGCTAGAGGTGCCATAGAGCCAGTACCTGTAACAGAGAGGAGAAGGGATGTTATTCTTCATTATTTCCTGATCCCCATGAAGGATGGAGGACTGAGACCCATCTTGGACCTGAGATACTTAAACAAGCTCCCCAGGAAGGACAAGTTCAATTTGGTCACACTTTCTCAGATCCTTCAGGCCCTACAGCTCCAGGATTGGATGGTATCATTGGACCTTCAGGATGCTTATGTGCCAATCCAAGAAGTAGCTGAGGTTCCCTGTTGGCGGTTTTCATCAGTTTTTAGTTCTGCCGTTCGGGCTGACCTCGGCCCGAGGGTTTTCACCAAACTGATTGCGGTGGCGGCAGCAAGTCTCAGGAGAGGGGGGAATGAAGGTCTACCCCTACCTGGACGATTGTCTGATCAGGGCGCATTCTCCCGAACAAGTCCTGGATCATCTCGGCGTGATCTGACACTCCCCACAGACTAGTCTTCTCCCTCAATTACAAGAAGTTCCGCATGGTACCATCTCAAAAGCTCCAGTTCATCGGGGCTGTACTGGATACATCCTTGTGAAAGACCTCGCCACCCGACATGAGGGCTCAAGATATTCGGCAGATGGTCACCACATTTCAGAGTGCCCAGCGTCTCCCAGCCTTCGATTTCTTGAGGTTCCTCTGCCACATTGCATCATGCATTTTGCTGGTGCCATAGGCTAGTCTGAGAATGAGATCCCTTCAGTGGGCTCTCAGGACACAATGGTCTCCATTCTCGGGCAACATGTGAGACCTACTTCAGGTTCCAAACAGGGTTGCATAGCATCTCCTTTAGTGGGCCTGCAAGGACAACATTCTGAAGTGAGAAACTTTTTGGCAACCATAGCCGGAGCGAACAGTAGTTGCGGATACCTCACTCGTGGGGAGGGACGCCCTCGCCAACGAGCTGACTATCAGCGGTCGTTGGTTCCCATTGGAGTCCAAACTACACATCAATCTTTTGGAGCGGAGAGCAATCCGATTTGCGCTGAAGGCTTTTCTGCCCTCTATACAGGGAATTAAAGTCCTGAGAATGGCAGACAACACAGTGGCCATGTACTACCACAACAGAGGTGGTGTAGGGTCACTAGCACTGTGCAGCGAGCCAATTCAGCTCTGGTTCTTGGCAATTCAAGAAGGAATCTCCCTATCAGCACTTGAGAGAACACAGCGGCGGATGCTGTGAGCAGGCAGAGCAGTCTCCCACGAGTGAGAACTAGCTCAGGAAGTCCTTCAAGAGATCACCTTTTGGGGAACCCCTCGAGTGGATCTGTTCACGACCAGTGCCAACCGGAAGTACCAACTGTTCTGCTCCAGGGAATTTCCCCCAAGAGGAACTCTAGGGTACGTGTTAGTACTGGACTGGGAGTTTCCACTTTACGCGTTTCATCCAGTCCCGGTCATTCCTCACGTGATCAGGAGGTTGAGAAAGTTGGGAAATCCATGATCCTAATTTCCCCAGATTGGGCCAGGAGGATGTGGTACCCGGACCTTCTGGACATGTCCATCTGCCCTCCAATACGTCTTTCACAAAGAGAGGACCTTCTCGCGAGAGGAGGGTCTGGTTCTCCATCCAGAGGTCAAGACACTCTGCCTTCATGCATGGTTTCTGAGAGCCTAAGGTATAAGGATTGGGACCGCTCGGCTGACGTAATGGAGATTTTGCTTTCATATAGAAGGCCAGCTACAAAGTCTTTGTACTGCTGACGTTGGAGTAAATTCTGCAGCTGGTGCAGGGATAAGAAGGTGAACTTTTTCTATGCAAAACACCAGAGGTGTTATTTTTTTCTGCTGTATTTGGCCAATCTGCGGCTCCAGGTTGGGACCATTAAAGGTTTTTTTGGGGGCTATTTCCATCTTAAAGCGCTCGTCTGAGGAAACGTCATATTTTAAAATTCCTTTGATACAATTCCTAAAGGGACTCACTAATGTGTTGCCTCCATCTCCTTTTCAGGTTCGGGTTTGGGACCTTATTCTAGTTTGTTTCTTGTGTGCACCATTTGAACCACTCCATTCATGTTCCTTAAGACTACTAACCTTCAAATCCATCCTGTTAGTGTTAACATCAGCCCATAGGGTGAGTGAATTGCAGGCACTATCTTCTAAACCACCTTTTACGGTCTTTCATAAGGTTATATCTTATTTTCATTTGGGACAAAAGATGGTATTGCCTACTTTTTACCATCCACCTAATCCTGGCAAGGAAGGGGAGAGGCTACATTTCAAGGATGTCAGTTTCGTTATGACCAACTCTTTATAGGATATGCTGGTTATAGACTAGGGCAGGCTGTAACTAAGCAACCGTTATCCAGATGGATTATTTTGGCTATTACTGAATGCTATAGGCTGGCCGGGAAAGATCCCCCAGAAGGCTTTAGATGCCATTCCACTAGGGGCATGGCTACTTCTTCTGCTCTGCAAAGAGGTGTTCAATATTTGTGAGGCAGTCACTTGGTCTACCATTCACGCTTTTACAAATCATTTCTGCTTTGATTCCACAATTCAGGATGGAAGCTTTGGGGGAAAGCAAGCCTTCGTTCGGCTCACAACAACCCTTGATGACAAAATTATTACTCTCTCTGCCAAAACTAATACTGCTTTGGGAGTCTATCAAAGATTAGTTATACATGGGAGGAAACAATTAATGCGAAGTACAAGTTACTTACCCCTGGTAACGCTCTTTAGACTGTATGGTCCTCCCATGTATTCCTCATCACCCCTCCCATCCTACCCCACAGTAGAATTTCCAAGTTATTACAGTTGTACACTCCTTCAGTCTACTATGGTCTAAACCAGTTTAATGCTGGTAGTTTTACTTTATGAATGACATGAAATAACAGAACTGAAGCCAACTGGCGCAGTGTGCTATATATCTTCGTTGACATCATCCAGAGTCTAGACTGAGGCCCTCGAGAGACATCGAGTTGACAAACGGCGGCCTCTGCCAAAGCTTTTTTCCGAAGCAGCTGAAGCTTGGAGATATCAAAAATGAGGCATTTGTGGGAGGGAACATCCAGTCAAAAGAACATTACCAGGGCTAAGTAGCTTGTTTGTCTCTAAAGTCCCTGATTAAAGACATGCCGTGATCAAGCATACAAAAGAGAACGTAGACACAACACCTCATAAGGCACAACAGTCGAGCCAGAGAAGGTGCTGATGTCAACTAAAGTAATGTAACCCCAGACCCTTAAAAACGACCCTCTTAAAACAACGGTTGGCAGTTAGAAAGGCATCAGAGGAAACATGCACATCCATAATTGATGATGTACAAAAGGCAGAGCAGTCACTTAAAAAGTTCATGGTCCCATAAACCTGATTTCTCCAGCTTTGGATCTTTCATAGATACATGCTTGAATATTCCCTGTCGGACTGGGAACAGTAATTTAATAACATAAAAACATTTCTTACAGGGCCCATGTAGTCCTTCACTTTTGCAGTCCCTCCACCTCCTTAGGTCTTTATAAACCCTGACCAATGAGGTAGCAGGGCTTAGGCTCCACCTCAGTCGACCATCTTCAGATTTTTCAGTGTGTTCTACTGAACAGGGGAATTTTCTGAGCTATTTCCATTCTTTTATTTAATTTTTTTTTTTTTTACTACCTTAATTCTAATACATTTTCATAACTTAAAGCTTTTTAGCTTCTTTACCACTGGAGCTTCCTGGCTTAGTCTTCTGGGATCAGGTTTTCCCCCTTTTCCACAGTCACGGTTTAGGCTGCCTGCCTTTACTTTGTGGCTGAGACTTGGGTACAAGCTGTAAAGGAGAAGACGTCCCTTTTCAGGGACTGCTCCAAGTGTGGCAAAAAGGTCATTTTCATCGAAGATCCCCACAAACACTGCATTTATTGTCAATACCCACACGAAATTCAATCCTGCAAAATACGTCTAACCTTCTCCACGAAAGAGGACCGTCATAGGAGACTCTTACTACACCTGTTAAGCAGGCAGATGTCGTCTGAGGAATCCAGCAAAACTGCACCTTAAACTTCCTCCCGACACCCTGATGAGCAAGCTTCAAAGAGGAGAGCTTATTCAGTGAAAAGAGCAGACTCTGCACCACCCAAGGCCGAGAAGAAGAGTGGGACATTGTCAACAGACTTGGGAGTCCCTAAAAGTCTGTTAGAATGAGAACTACACAAAGGTAAATAATAATCCACTTCTGTCGGCAAAACGACCATCCATGCCTAAACAAGTCTAGTCTACAGCCAGACAGTCCACTAAGGGTGCTATATGTGCGACAGGTAAACAGTCATGCACCACCAAACCGACCACCTTGTTGACTATGACATTTTTGATGAAGCACTTGTCCACTAAGGACATGGGCTTAAAGCGCTTGTAACAGTATACCAGGGGATGGGGGTGTTCGTACCAATAATGCCACAAGTTGGCAGAGTATTTTGGGCCCATCCGAACCCTTCCCCCACGGCAATAACGTTTAACTCAGCCATGGAGCAAATACTCTTTATTCTTCAAAAGACAGGGATCATACAGGAAACTATCTCTGCTAATCGCAGCACCTGAGCCCGCGTCACTTCATTTTGTTTCTCAGTGACATCACAACCATCAACCCATCCCAAAAATGTAAGGGCTGTATCCATTGGGTAGCTCAGGAGATGCCACCTATGTAAACCCCCCCCCCCCCCTATCTGAGTTATTCCATTGGTCTTCCCATGTCAGGTGGGTTTGCCTGAGACTCACCCAAAAACTATCTATTACTTGGTTTTAGGGTTGCACAGTGACCATTGGCCTCCGCAACATTATACACCACCCCTGGGTTGGAGCGCTGTTCTGTTCGGATCACTCGTGTACCTTTTCAAAGTAATGGGAAAGACTGTGTGTCCCCATTGTTGCTACTGTTATAGCCAGCTAGCCTGGGGGAGTGCCTGCAGTTTGCAATGTTCTGTGGACAACGTATGTATGAGTCTTGTCTGCTACGCTAGGAACAGCTCCTCTTCCCACCATGAGTATATAGCCATTGTTAAGCTCGGCTGGGTCACATGGACGAGGACCACGGAACTGAGCCTTTCGGTCTGCAATTATTGAGGCTTTTCTGTATTGCGCAGGTGGCTCACTGCCTCGGAAATCGGGAATTTTCCACTTGTCCTTGGTTGCAAACACTGGCTCTGTGCTTCGTGCTGCAGCCTCTGCATCTCTTCTTCCATATTTTGAGGCCTATGGCTTAATAAAAATTCACTACAGCCCTTCTATGGTTTCTCTATGTTCTAGTACTTCCTTTTTAGAGAGTATTGATCGAGCCCTTATAGGTTCCTTATGTCCCCATAGCTCCTTTGGTTGGTTGCGTTCCAACGATTGCAAGCAAGCTCCATGTATGCTAAGCTGTCTTTCAGCATTTGGCTAGTGAAAAGGAAAAGCTTTTGACAATATGTCTGTCCTCTATGGAACGGTGTAAGCATGTTCTTCCTTGTGCATGTGGGTCTGCATAACTTCGTGCAGGCGTGCACATTTACTTTGTGACTGACGTTGCTATGTCATGTCACTAGTGACATCAGCACGGCTGCTTATCGGTCAACCTGATCCAGTGATGAGGCACCTGTCTCCGCAAAGACTTCAGCTGGATAGGGTTTGAATATCTGTTCACATACGTGGGGTACACTGGTTCACCTGGTGGTTGGACAAACAGCAGTGGTATCTCTAGTTTCTTATCCTTCCGGCTGACATGCGCATAGGGGACCTGGGGGCCATTCCGGGGACCTTCTCTTCACACTCGTTGACGAAACATACCTCATCAACTAAACAGTCATTGACGAAGGACCCATCACCGTCCAAGGAAGTACCATCAGCGAGCTCCCAGAAACTGAACAAAAAGTCACTGTCTGTTACCTTTCCATCACCAGATGCCTTCACCAAGCCTCTTTCGCACCCAGAGGAGGTTCTCATCGTCCATACACCACATCTAGAGGGGTTAGAAAGCACTACTACACTTTCCCCTTTAACTGAAATGAACAAACTGCTTGACCTCTTGCAGGAGGAGTTTTTAGAAGGGGAGGAGCTGCAGCCAGTAAAACCTAAGGAGAACAGTTCACACTGACAACCGATAATGGAGGATGTGGCAGACCCTTTTGAACCCAATTTGATGCAGTCTATGCACAGAATTATGGAAGATTTCCAGAGGAGCCAGAGGGCAAGGCTGCTTGTCTCCTAAACGGGTCTATAAGGCAGACCCTCGCTAAGCACATCACTGGTGCACCACGGTAGAAGCAGGTCCCCCACGGATCGTACTCCGCACGATTTATTACCAGCCCGGCGGTCTTAATCAGTTACCAGCCACGAAGGGGCAGTGTTCACGCTGGCTTCAAAAGAGAAGCGCGCCATCCCCTCACCTTCAAGAATCAGAGTGCCCTTGCTCATCATGGTTCTGAACGGCCTGACTACATCGCGGACAACACCAGGGAAACTGATGACCCTTTCAGGGAGTTTTCCGACATCGACACACACAACGAACCTGAAGGTGAACTGCCTCATGACGCACCAGACATAGACTGGAAATCTATTGTCATCGCAAAGCAGAAAAAACATGACTTGCCAGGAGGATTGTCATCACCAGACAATATCGTCTCTTTGCTAAAACTGCAAAAATCTTTGTCACAGAGAAGGCATCAGTCCGCTATTAGCACAGACAAAAAAGGCACTGGACCATCACAACTATACCAATACTTGAAACTATTTGGGAAGCAGGTGAAAAAATCCTGGCCACTCCTCTTTCCACTCCGGTGCGTCTGGCTGGAAGGGAGAAAGTATGAAACACCAGATTCAGCACCATTGGATCTCAGAGGTCACCCTAAGTCAGACTCTATTATCACGATGGCAGCAAGAAAAAGGCTGCAAAACCTGGCCTCTTGTCCCCCTCCAACCCCCCTGGCTCCACCCGATTAGGAGAGGCATAAACTGGAGGCGATGGGGCGTAAAGTCTCCGCAGCGGCTTCATTAACAGTATGGGCCAGTAACACCATGGGCATGATGGCCAGGCTAGATGAAGAACTATGGCTCTGCATGTCTCGTCTCACAAAACATCTTCCAGAGGAGTTCCAGGAAGAAGCTAAAGAAATAATCGCAGGTGGCGAAGCGGTCTCGGACCATATGTTTGACTGTCACAGCAGTTTCAGAAAATTGGCACACAGCACAGTCTTTTTTTTTTAAACTTCTTTTTATTATTCAGCGTGGCAGCAACAAACAAGCGAGCAACATGAGGCGTTACAGCATGAATACCATATAAACATTGAAGGTGCACAAGGTTATTACACATAACATCCCAATCCGTGGGTACAATCATAGAATGAATTGGGGAACCAGAAGACCATTACAGGGGAGAGGACCCGGGTCGGTGGGGGGAAGTGTGCGGGGGGGAAGCATCCGGTGTTGCAATCATATCGGACATGTAAGAGCGGAACTTGAGCCATACATTTCTAGGTTTAGAGTGGGCAGGTTGTATATGGGACCAGGCTTCCTCAGAGTCCGAGGCCCAAGTAACTGCCCTCAGCCATTGAGCGTGTGTGGGGGGCAAGGGACGGAGCCAGCAGAGCAGGATAGTGCGTACCGCAAGCAGGAGGCATAGGCCAGCTAATTTTTTGGAGTCACGGGAGAGACCCGGGAGATCGTGAAAGAGACACACCAGTGGAGAAGGGACAATGGGATGGTCGAGAACCGCAGACATTGTCGAGCAAACAGCCTCCCAAAACTGCGAAAGGCGAGGGCAGGACAGAATCATGTGAATGTAGTCAGCGTCGTCATGATGGCACCTAGGGCAACTGGAAGGGTATTCCCTGGACATACGGTGTAATCTGGTCGGGGTGTAGTGAAATCTATGTAGTACTTTGAATTGAATGAGTTTAAAACGGGAGTTAAAGGATACTCGATGTGTGCGCTCGCATAGATGTGCCCAGCGTTCGTCCGAGATCCCAACACCCAAGTCCACCTCCCACAACCCCCTCAGTCTAGCGAAATCGGGGACAGATCTGGACTGCAACATCGTGTACAGCCTAGAGATTTTGCCTCTTGTAGGCCCGGAGGAGGTGAGCTCTTCAATAGCCGGGTCATCCGGGGGCGACGCCGGGAATGTTTGGTAATTACGTTTGAGGGTTCTGCGGAGGGATGCGTATTGGAGCCATGCGCCCCGGTCACTCCTCAGGGGCAACGGGAGATCGGGCCATTCAACAAATATACCCTGGTCAAACACGTCACGCAGCAGCTCATAGCCTGCGTCCGCCCAGCGGCGCACCGTGCCCGGTGGGACCTGCGGGACCCCCGGGAGGAAATTCCAGAGAGGGAGGTTGCCATGAAAGGCGTATGTAGTTTTTACTAATTTCCACATCTTCGCCAGAGCAAGGGAAGTGCAAGCGACCGGGCTCTGTGAGTCCAATGCTGAGGAAGCGGGGTGTATCACCAAGGAGCGGATATCACGGTCACAAACCGCGAGCTTTTCAAGTCGAACATGCGGAGGAGGGTCTATTGTATTGAACCAGTGAGATGTGTATTGGATCTGTGATACCAGCCAGTATTTGAAAAAATTAGGGGCACCGAAGCCCCCGTTAGAAATGGGGGTAGATAAGGTATCGAGACACAGCACAGTCTTGAGACGTCTGGCCAGGATGAAGGCCACAAGTTTCAGGCCGGAGGTGCAATCTCAGATCATAGACCAGCCCTTTGATGGTCAAGACGGTGTGCAGTCATAATGTCGACATCAATGATGTCGACAGTCAAAATGCCGACAAATTAATGTCGAAAAACAATAATGTCGACAAACAAAAATGTCGACATTTTTCGATATTTTTTCGAAATTTAATTTAGTGTATGCATAAATAAATATATATATGATGTGTTGAGTATGAGGGGTGGTTGGGTGGGGTGTGGGGGGTGGCAGGGGGGTGTTGGGTGAGGGGGATTTGGGGGGGACCCCCCATAGTAAATACAATTTCTATTTATTTAATTATTGAATAAATAAATAAATAAATAATTGGTATGTGTTGAGTATGAGGGGTGAAAGGGTGGTTGGGGGGGGTGGGGGGGTGGCAGGGGGGTGTTGGGTGAGGGGGGGTTGGGTGGGGACCCCCCATAGTAAATGATCCTTTTTTAGGTTATTTATTTATTGAATAAATATATATGATGTGTTGAGTTGGGGGGGTGTGGGGGGGTGGCAGGGGGGTGTTGGGTGACGGAGGGTTGGGGGGGGACCCCCCCATAGTAAATACAATTTTTATTTATTTAATTATTGAATAAATAAATAATTGGTATGTGTTGAGTATGAGGGGTGAAAGGGTGGTTGGGGGGGTGTGGGGGGGTGGCAGGGGGGTGTTGGGTGAGGGGGGGTTGGGGGGGACCCCCCCATAGTAAATACAATTTTTATTTATTTAATTATTGAATAAATAAATAATTGGTATGTGTTGAGTATGAGGGGTGAAAGGGTGGTTGGGGGGTGTGGGGGGGTGGCAGGGGGGTGTTGGGTGAGGTGTTGATAGTTTTAAGGGTTTATAGTCATAATGTCAAAAGTCGACATTTTTTTTTCGAAAAAATGACTTTTTACATTATAAGTATAGGATGTCGACATTATTATTTTCGACATTTTTTTTTCGACATTTTTGTCTGTCGACATTTTTTTTTCGACATTATGACTATAAACCGGTCAAGACCTATCTGGGAAGAAAATGGATGCCTATTTGAAGGGCATCAAGTCCAACACCGCTAGGGATATCTGCGCCTTGAAGGACAAGAACCGCTGTCCTTTTCGCTCCTTTCGAGGTGCTACCACCAAATACAGGTCATATGGCAGGTTCTTCCAGGGTCCGATGTCCTCCAACCTCATACCAATCAGGAGGTAGATATCACCAGATTTCCGCTAGGTACCGAAATCAACGTGGCAAGAAGGGTTTCAAGCCAAGGCAGGAGCCAGGCCATTACCCAGAACCACAGACAAAATGAACATTGTTTTTTCCCCACCAAAATCACACTTTGTCGGGGATTGTGGCTAATAAAAACTGGTGTTTTCTTTTGGGAAATGCATGGGGTTCCCTATTACTTGCTTGCTTCGACATCCTAGGCCGAAATCTGTAGGTTGCCCACATGAACAAAATCGGCAGTGGCGAAAGGCTTGGGGTTCCCAGTGGGTTACCCTTTTCCTTTTGCGCCCCCGGTAGGTGCACCCACACATGTGAGGTACCTTTTTCGTCGGGACACCTGTGGGAACTCGAAGGTATCACATCTGTTAGCGACGTGTTTCGGTGAGTGGACACAGGGAAATGTCTCTGAAATTGGCTGGAAATGCAAACAATTCTCAGACATTTCGCTCTGGCCACCCACCGAAACACACCACCAACAAAACGTGGCCTACAGTCCCGCGTCCCCACATGTGTCCCGATGAAAACGGTACCTCACAGGAAAAGGGTAACCCACTGGTAACCCCAAGCCTTTCACCACTGCCCATTTTGTTCATGTGGGCAACCTACAGATTTGGCCCTAGGGTGTCAAAGCCAGCAAGGGAAACGGGGAACCCCATGCATTTCCGAAAAGAGGACACCCGTGGGAATCTACAGATATCTGACTTGCGCAAATCAGCCCAGAATCTACTTCCCAGAACCCCTGGCAAATTCCAAATATGGGGGTAAAAAACACAATTGCCAGACATTTCACTCTGCTCAACCACCGAAACACGCTGCCAACAACAGATTTCATACCTTCCCGCGTTCCCACAGGTGTCCCAACGAAAACGTTACCTCACATGTGTGGGTTCACCAATCTAGCTGCAAAGGGAAAAGGCTAACTCACTGATAACCACAAAAGGGTTTGGGGAGATAACCTACAGATTTGGGCATTGGGTGTCCAAGCCACCATGGAAAACTGGGAACCCTATGCATTTCTGAAAAGAGGGCACCAGTAGGAATCCAGAGGTCCAACTTGGCGAAGCGGACCAGAATGTTTTACCCAGAACCCCCGAGAAAGTGAAAAATGTGGGTTTTTCGGCACATTTCGGACTTTGCCGGGGCTTCTGGGTAATAAGTTCTGGGACGATTTGCGCAAATCATACCTCTGCGGATTCCCACGGGTGTCCTCTTTTCGGAAATGCATGGGGTTCCCTGTTTTCTTTGGTGGCTTGGACACCCGAGGCCCATATCTGTATGGTGTGCCAGTCGGCAGAGAGTCTGAAAACAGACTTGGGGTTACTTGTGTTTTAGGCTTTCCCCTTGGCGCCCAGGTAGGTGCACCCACACATGTGAGGTACCATTTTCATCGGGACGCCTGTGGGAAAGCGGGAGGTAGGCCATGTGTTGTGTTTGTGTGGTTTTCATAACGTTTTGACCCATTTGCTGGTGCCCTTTGTCACACAACCCTTTAATTTCCCAAATGTGACCTACATTTAGTCGCTGCTTTAGGCACCATAAACTTTTGTAACCTGCACAAGTCACCTACCCTTGAAAAGCTCTGCCTGTGCTGCATCAAAAAATGTATTCTTGCCGTTCCTCACCAAATTGGTTTTCCGGATTTACACATGCTAACTGCGTCTGTTCAGGCCGTGAGCGTAAAACTCCTGTGTACCAGGGCTCAGTGTTTGGCTTGTGGTAATGCTTGTTTTGTAAAGCACTACAAAAAATGTGTGCTCTCCTAACTGCAAGAGTCGGAATGTAGCAGAGCATTTATTTTCTCAAAATTCATAGAAGCCATTGCCGTACCAAGCCAACCATGTCCAACACATACCTTTTTTTTTCAGTCATTTTCCTGCTTTTCCCCCAATCTATGACAGTTTCCCCAAACTAATTATTGCCTGACCTATGCAAATCACCCCTTCCTAAACTTGGAATTTTGTCTACTTTTCAGAAATGTCTTTCCGTCCTCCAAATCGGCTTTCCTACCCTTTTCTTCCATTCCGTCCATGCATGTCCAATTGGCAAAAATGGCCAAAATCACCTACCTCTCTCAAAAAGGTTGATAACCACATCAAAATAATTTTTTCTGTTTCCACTCAACCGCTTCTTGAAAGCCAGGAAATTGGGGAATTCAGCACAGCAAACCATTAGTTCCTAGCTCTTACAAGGAAAAAAAAAACACAGGCTACTTTGTACATCAGTTTATTGGCTTTTTGTGAAAAAACCCAAAATGTGCCCCCTTTTTGGTTATTTTCTCTCACCCCCCCTACAGCAACATAGGATTCCTGGGTGGCGTTACAACCGCCTACATGTGCAAAAAAAGGAGCCAAATTTGGCCGAGATATCTCATGTAACAAAAAAGTTACAAGCCATTGAATGGCCACATACCGAAATCGCCAAAAAAGTCCCTGGCACTGGGGAGAAATACCCATGGCACTTCAAGGGTTGAACTATTATTAATTTAACATTTGAATAAGCCTTCTTTAGAAGGGAGCAATATAAAAGTAACATAACAATATACTTCAAAATACACTGTTTCTTTAAATCAGTAAATACCCATTTGGGATGGCACACAGATTCTTCCTACACAATAAGGTGACTTCAATAACTAGGACACTGTGGACATTATTATATCAATGGTACATTTAGAGCAATACTGAGGTTAGTGTCAAAAGAAGTTGAGGGGATAAAAATGGTTAACCAATATTCTTAAGCAGGTAAGTACTTTTTGAACCCTCCAATTCACAGTAAATTGACCCTTTCCTGGGGGAAAGGCAAAGCACAAAGTCACAGGTAAGAAGTGTCTTTCAGGGGGCCAGGACAGCCAATGTTAATTGAGCAAAACTCTAGGTGAGCTGAAGCACTTCTTTCAGGTAGGTAAAAGTCTTGCACAATGTTTGAAAAGTTTTTGTATGAAAATTAAATCACTGTAGGGCCACAAGCTGGTAGGCTTGTGAGGGGCAAAGCTGCAAGCAACTCTGCCAGAGCAACCAAGGCAAGTCTCAACTGAGAGCTAGCAAGGCTACACAACAAAAGGCAAGTCCTCTTCATTTTACAGTACCTTTGGTTACAAGAAATTGGTTCAAGCTGGCTTCTGTTCCTGTGTAGGTCTGCAGATCCTGTTGTTCCTGGGACTCAGTTGTGGGGACAAGAGGGAGGACGTCTGGGGACTCCTGCACTACGAATGGAAGGTTGGCGGCAGCAATGGGCAAACTTCTGTTCAGCGTCACTTCACGATTTCAGCTTCTCGCTACTCTCACAAATAGCACCATTGCGGTTCTCGGATACCACTATGGACTTTCCTCGCGTCTGGGGTCCAGCACTCTGTTGAGGTGGTTCAGGGCCGGTCAGTCCTGCTTCATGGGAGTCCGGAGGATCTTCCTGGAGCTCGGGTGTGACTTAAAGATGCAATCGATCTTGTGTTCGTCTTCCTGGCAATCATTCCTGCAGCAGCAATGGAAGTACAGCCAGCTCCGAGAGGATGTCCACACATGTTTCCTTTGGGATTATTGGTCCCATCAACTGAAGGGGAGAAGTCGTCCGTTGCAGGGCTTTTCTAGTCGAGGCAAATTTGGAGTTTCAGCAATGCAGCAGGGCTTCACTGGTCAAACAAGCGTCTCTTTGGATTCCTTCTTCCAGTGGTTGACTCTGCCTTCCAAGCAAAAAGCCTTGCCTTTTATGCAGGTTTCTCCCATTCATTTGCAGCCAAGCTGTCAATCGCACAGCAGGGCGGCTGTCCTCTGAGGAGGATCCGCAGGTCTCGTAGGACTGATCCACCGAGAGGTAACTCCCTTCAGAGACAGCAACAAGGTTGGTTTTTCCTCTCGGTCTTCAGCCTCCACTTCAGGGACAGGTAGTCTCTGCCGAAGTCTGCAAAATATTTTTTTTAGCGCTCGCACGAGACTCCGTTGGGAGGATGAATCTAGTCTCATCTGGCGGCGTGGCAAACAATCATCGAAGACCGGTGGGGTTTGTCCATTGCTCGGGAGGGCTTACGCTTGCCCCTACCCAACCCTTCAATCCTCCCTTTGAGCAGTCAGGGAGGCCCTCACTCAGAGCCGAGGTCCAGAAGCTTCTAGACCTCAAGTTGGTGGAACCCGTTCCCCTAGTGGAACGAGGGGAGGGCTTCTACTCTCGTCTGTTTACGGTGCCCAAACCCAACCAGGCTGGCCTGTGTACCATTCTAGACCTTTACCAGTTCAACCTTTCTCTCCCTCAAGAGAAATTCAAGATGATCACGACCTGCCAAATAAAAAAAAAAAGGCGACTGGCTCAGCGTTGTGGACCTTCAGGACGCGTATATGCATATCCTGATCTGGAGCCTGCATCGGAAATATCTGCAGTTCTCCCTGGGAGAGGAGCACTTCCAATTCTGAGTGCTTCCTTTTGGTCTCAGCTGAGCGCTGCATATCTTCATGAAGATGTCGGTCTTCGCAGCTTTTCTACGGCTGCAGGGTATTCATGTGTATCCATATTTGGACAACTGGCTTCTGCGCAGTCTTTGTCCAGTGAAAGCCTCAAGCAATCTTCAGTCCCTCCTTCAGCTCCTGTTCGGGCTTGGGCTGTCAGTCATGGAGGATTTCCGCCAGTTCACCATCTCTCAGGACCTGATATTTCTGGGTTTCTGTTGGAACACGATCGACTGCAGAGTGTACTTGACTGTGGACAGAATGGCGGATTTGTTAACCACGTGCCACGTTTTCATTCAGTCGGAGAGAGCATGTTGACCTGGTGCTTCCAGAGGCTTCTAGGCCTCATGGCTTTGTGTGTGCTTGCTCTTCCCCTTGCTCGTCTCAAAATGTGGCTCCCACAGATGGCTCTTCGGAGTTCCTGGCTTCAGGCAGTGGACCCGGATACCAAAATGATTCAGATCCCACCCTGCATGATGATAGATCTCCTATGGTGGTCATCTTCCAGCAATCTGTTGGTGGGTTCTCCTTTTCAGGAGCCCTCCCCTTAAGCGACCATTACGACTGTCTCTTCCCTTATCGGGTGGGGCGCGATGATGGATCATCTTTAGGTTTTCGACCTGTGATTGCCACAGGACAGACAATTTCACATGAATTATCTGGAGCTTCTGGTGATTTTCTTGGCGCTCAGAGCTTTCAAGCCAACGATTGTGAACAAAGTGGTCCACATGCACACAGACAATGCGGTATCCATGTTTTACATCATCAAGCAGGGCTACCAGGTCACCTCCCTTTGTAGATCTAGCCATTCAGATTTGGGAATGGGCCATTCAGCACAGTGTTTGGCTATTGGTTGTGCAAATTCCAGGCCAGCTGAATGTAACTGCAGACTCAACCAGCGATCGGTGGTCAGCTACGAGTGGGAGCTGAAGACTGAGATCCTTTACGACCTTTTTCGCTATTGGGGCACTCCAGAAGTGGTTCGCTTTGCGGCGTCATCAAACAGGAAACTTCCTCTTCATGCTTCCAGGAACGTGCTCAGAGCATCTTCCCTGGGTGATGCTCTCGAGATTCCGTGGCACAACATGAGGGCCTACGCCTTCCTGCCTCTTCCTCTGAGTCACTGGGCGCTATGCAAGCTCAGGAACATGGCGAATTGCACTCTCATGTTCATAGCCCCGTGGTGGCCAGCCAGATTCTAGTTTT